>NC_082714.1:147514852-148165196 GCF_030144855.1 Hypanus sabinus
GAAAGCAAAAATTGATTGTTCCCTGATTGGTCGGGGCATCAAAGGTTGTGTTGAGAAGGCATCGGAGGTATAGGGATGAGTGGGATCTGGGATCAGCCATGATGGAATGGCAGAGGAGACTCAATGGGCTGAATGGCCTAATTCAGCTCCTATGTCTTATGGGCTAATGGCTTAAGCTGTTACTGAATTGCTGAGTGTATGCCTTCTGGCTCCCGTACCTCTTTCTTGACGGTAGCAATGAAAAGAAGACATGTCCTGAGTGATGGGGTCCTTAATGATGGAGATTGACTTTTTGAGGCATTGCCCCTTGAGGACCTTCTAGATACTGCAGAAGCTAGTGCCCACAATGGAATGGACTAAGCACAAAGTGGATGGCAAAAGCCACAATATAAATTAAAGCCTTTCACTTCTTCAAGAACCAATTAATCTTTCCTGATGCTGCTAAAAGATAAACTATTGGAAATTAGAAAGAATGTTTTCAATATTATTGAAATAACACCTTGAAAGTGGCTTCGGACTGGTTCCTGGGAAATAATATATAATTCATTTGCTGCAGTAAAATATACGTTTGTTTGCACACAACTCAATAAGCTGTTGCATTTTCATACTGTTAAATTAGTACGAATCCTGTTTACCCCCCCAAGCCTTCCCCCTGAATGACTAGTTACACTCCAGTCAAGTAGATTAGACAGGTTTTAAATTAATGGATCTCAAAGCTTGGACTAAAGGTTAAAATGTTAGCATGGTCTGTGGTAATTTAAATCCAGTTAATTAAAAACATTGACTATGAAACCTTCAGGTTGTTGTTACATATCAAATTGGTTCGCCAGTCCCAAGGAAGGGAAAGCAATTGGCCACTCATAACTTCCCTTAGTTTATGTGACTTCAGTCTGACATGGTTGGTTGGTAAATTCCTCCAGGATTCCCAGGCAAGGCACTCCATTCTTTGGCAATTTAATTCATTAATTTATTTATTTATTGAGCTATAGCAATCCCCAATTTAACCCTAGTCTACTCATGAGACAACTTACAATGACCAATTAACCTGACAACTGGTATGTATGTTGGACTGTGGGAGGAAACAGAGAAAACCCACACATTCCACGGAGAGGATATACAAACTCCTTACAGATAACATCAGAATTAAACTCCAAACTCCGACCCCAGGTCTGTAATAGTATCATGCTAACTGCTACACAGCCATGTCCCCTATCTTCCCTTGGGCCAGTGAAGATGGACAATAAATGCTATACACATCCCTTGAATGAATGGTAATTGGTAACTGATTTATTATGTTATGTATACAATGGTACAGTGTAAAACTTAGTTTTGCATGCCATCCACAGATCATTTCACATCAGAATTAAAATCAGGTATCACTGGCATATGTCATGAAATTTGTTCTGTGGCAGCAGTACATTGCAATACATAATAATAAAGACTGTGGATTACAGTAAAATATAAATATTAAAAAATTAAATTAAGTAAATAATGCAAAAAAAAGTAATGAGGTAGTGTTCTTGGGTTCAGTGTCCATTCAGAAATCTGATGGGAGAGAGAAAGAAGTTGTTTTGAGTCATTGACTGTTTGCCTTCAGGCTCCCTGTCCCTCGTCTGATGGCAGCAATGAGAAGAGGGCATGTCCAGTGATGGGAGTCCTTAACAATGGATGCCGTCTTTTTGAGGCATTGCTCCTTGAAGGTGTCCTAGATGCTGGGGAGGCTATGCCTGTGTTGGAGCTGACTGAGTTCACACCTTTCTGCAGCTTAATTCACTCCTGTGAAGTGGACTCCCCCCACCACCCCGCCCAATACCAGATAGTGACGCAGCCAGAGTTCGAATGCTCTCCATGAAATTTACAAGTGTCTTTGGTGACACTCCTCAAAATCCAATTGAAATACAGTCATGCTAAAAATTATTCTACATTAAGTTATTTTTCTCTTTGTGTTCTCAACAATTACTTTGTTACTTCCATTGTCACTTTACAATCAACTGGTTCCATTAGTTCTGTGTTTGTGCTTTTTCTCTCTTCCTGTTTATTCTTAAGTAGATTGTTTGTTTGACTTGGTCTTGATACAGCCTTTTTACAAGACCCATAAGTTATCAACAGCTGATTCAAAAACATTTTTTAATAGTCTAAAGCCAGTGCAATCTTCCTAACATGATTCACTTGTGGTTGATTAGATATCAACTGTGTGAACAAAGATCACACAAGTTTGCTGTCCACAGTGCCAGAGAGCTTGCTCATCATTGGTGAGGGAGGACCTGGGTTGATACAGATAGGAATATGAATGGGTTTTTCCAAAGGAAAATCAATTAGTTTGTGATTCACCAAAACACCATTCATAATTTGTCAGAGAACTAAATGCACAACTATTCTGTGCTCTTGAAAAGCCCCTTTGTAATCGTTATTCACTGGGGAAACTTACAGTGAATTATGATTCGCTGAAACTTAGCTCCTCAGGAGTGAAGAGCTGACAGTATGCAAGCTGTGAGTCTGGGCTTTGCGTAGGTTTGTAGTAGGACAATGTGTAAGAGCGCAGTGGAACACATGGATACTGGATATGAGTGTTGATGGATAAAGCACATAGGTAGATGATTATCAACATAACAGATTGTGCCGATGATGGAAATCTTGAAACACACACTCAAGATAGTGAAGGAACACAGTAAGTCTGGCAGCACATATGGAGGGGAATGAACAGTCAACATTTCAGTTCAAGACACCAAAGGGGCTTTTCAGGATCTCACAATAGTTGTACAATTAGTGCTGATGTAGGTTCTCAGCCCAAAACGTTGACTGTTGATTTGATGAAATATTGATTCCCTGATGGTTGATTGCTGTTGGACTGAGCAGGAACTATGAAATTGGCTTGTTGTCCACATTGCTGTCAATAGGAATGGGTTATGATGTCAAGGTTCCAACATCCAATTTAATCAAAGTTCAAAGTAAATGTATTGTCAGAGTTCACACAGTACTGTGCAAAAGTCTTAGGCACATATATATAACTAGGTTGCCTAAGACTTTTGCACAGTACTGCATTTGTCAACAGGGAGCAGAGGGCAAGTTTGTAAATCTGGCAGGAGCAAAAGACATTGGGAAATGGTGTAGGTGGAGTGCCACGGGAGGGGTGAAGGACAGGTGGAAGACAAGGAGTGCCAGGGTCAGTGGTGGTGGGTAGTATGGGTGCAGACAACTGTGGTCCTAAAACATCAAGCAAGGTCATTAGATTTCAAAAAAAATGTTGATCATTACAGAATGTTTCTCTGGTGCTTCCTGCTCCCTCCCCTTTCTCTTCTCCTTTTCCCAACCACAATTCTCCTTTCCCTGCCTCCTTCCCACTCTCAGTCCACCATAGCCTTATGGTGGGGGTATCCAGAACTAGAGGGAGCAGCTTCAAAACTGCGACCTTTTTGAACAGAGGTAAGGAGGATTTTTTTAGCCATGGAGTAGTGAATCTGTGGAATGTTCTGCCACAGACCGCAGTGGAGGCCGTCCGTAGGTATATTTCAGACGGAAGCTGATCCTTTCCTGATGGGCCAGGGCATCAAAAGATATGGTGGGAAGGCAGGTATATGGGGTTGAGTGGGTTCTGGGACCAGCCATGATGAAATGGTGGAGCAGACTCGGTGGGCTGAATGGCCTAATTCTGCTCCTATGTGTTATGGTTTTATAGAGACCAATATCAGAATTAGGTTTATCATCACTCACTTATTCATGATTTTGTTTTGCTGCAGCAGTATTATGTATTATGCAATACATAAAATTACTACAAAAGTCTTTGGCACCCTAGTGATATATATATATATATATATATATCTATATATACACACACCTGATGTTTTTTGCCCAGTACTGTATATGTCACCATATACAACCCTGTGACTCGTTTTCTTACAGGCATCACATTTTCTTGGGGCCAATTACAGTAAATACAACATAATAGGATCAATGAAAATAATAATAATAATAATAAATAAATATAGGCAATAAATGTCAAGAACATGAGATGAAGAGTCCTTGAAAGTGTGTCCATAGGTTATGGTAACAGTTCAGAGATGGGGCGAGTAAAGTTGAATGAAGTTATCCCCTCCGGTTCAAGAGCCTGATAGTTGAGGGATAGTAACTGTTTCTGAACCTGGTGCTGTAGGTCCTGAAGCTCCTGTACCTTGTTTCTGATGCCTGGTTTGTGGGGGTCCTTGATAATGGATGCTGCTTTCCTGTGACAGCGCTTCATGTAGGCGTGCTCAATGGTGGGGAAGGGCTGGGCCATCTCCATTACTTTCTGCAGGCTTTTCTCTACAAGAGCATTAGTGTTTCTGTGCATAGGCCATGATTCAAACACTCAATATACTTTCCACCACACATCGGAATTTGCCATGTAAGGAGCCATTTTGATATAATTTACAAAGCTATTGTTGACCTTTGCTAGCATGGATAACATTGTACAACACACATTCTGGGAGCTATGGTAGCATAGCAGTTAGCACAATGCTGTTACAGCTTGGGACGTTCCTGAGTTCAGAGTTCAATTCCAGCAACGTATTTAAGGAGTTTGTACGTTCTCCCCATGAACCATATGGATTTCTTCCAGGTGTTCCAGCTTCCTTCCACAGTACAAATATGTATGGATTAGTGGGTTAATTGGTCACTATAAATTGTCCTGTGATTAGGTCAGTGTTAAATATGTGGGTTGCTGGGCAGTACAGCTTATTGGGCCAGAAGGGCCTGTTCCATGTTGTATCTCTAACTAACTAATACTGTACAATGTGAATTCCTGATCAGAAGTCCAGACACTTTAACTGTTGTAGCTCTAACCAATTGCCCTGTCATGTCCAGTTACCTATTAATCTGATAGAGAAAACCCAGTGTTGCAAACTTGTTTCATTATTGGCCTACAGTATAATTTATCCAACTGAATCAATAACTAAACACAAACATTTATAAAAGCGCATGATTTTCAATAGAGTGAAGTGTGCTCTAGTTCTATAAAGTTCTGTGAACACTTTGAAGTCTTATCTTTGTATGAGTTTGGGAATGTTTCTTAAAGAGATAGACTTAATCTTCAGTTAATCTATATTTAGGAGCCTACAGACTCTGCCAACTGTAAGTTAAGATTGCAGACTCAATTCCTGGTGGTATTGTGCCTTTATTCTTTTGAATTTAATGGAAACTGTTTTCAACCAGTGATTTATATTGTTCTTTTATTTTTATACTGAATTGGCTCCTTCCAAAAACATCATCATTCATGACCAATAGAACTAACAAAAGTCAAGAACAATAAAGTATAATGATACCATTTATTGGATTAAGATGAGAATTAAAATAATCATGTTTTTGGGCTCACTAACTCTGTACCACAAGGTACGCTGTGTTTTCCTTTTCGAATATTGTTAGTTCACTTGAATGCTTCTCATGACAGAAGACTGGAGGCTAAAGGCTTGTCCTGGGGTTAATACAACATAAAATAGTACAGCACATTACAGGCCCTTCGGCCCACAATGTTGTGTCGACCCTCAAACCCTGCCTCCCATATAACGCCCCCCACCTTAAATTCCTCCATGTATCTGTCTAGTAGTCTCTTAAACTTCACTAGTGTATCTGCCTCCACCACTGACTCAGACAGTGCATTCCACGCACCAACCACTCTCTGTAAAAAACCTTCCTCTAATATCCCCCTTGAACTTCCCTCCCCTTACCTTAAAGCCATGTCCTCTTGTACTGAGCAGTGGTGCCCTAGGGAAGAGGAGCTGGCTGTCCACTCTGTCTATTCCTCTTAATATCTTGTAAACCTCTATCATATCTCCTACCATCCTCCTTCTCCCCAAAGAATAAAGCCCTAGCTCCCTTAATCTCTGATCATGATCCATACTCTCTAAACCAAGCAGCATCCTGGTAAATCTCCTCTGTACCCTTTCCAATGCTTCCACATCCTTCCTATAATGAGGCGACCAGAACCGGACACAGTACTCCAAGTGTGGCTTATCCAGAGTTTTATAGAGCTGCATCATTACATCGCGACTCTTAAATTCTATCCCTCGACTTATGAAAGCTAACACCCCATAAGCTTTCTTAACTACCCTATCTACCTGTGAGGCAACTTTCAAGGATCTGTAGACGTGTACCCCCAGATCCCTCTGCTCCTCCACACTACCAAGTATCCTGCCATTTACTTTGTACTCTGCCTTGGAGTTTGTCCTTCCAAAGTGTACCACCTCCCACTTCTCCAGGTTGAACTCCGTCTGCCACTTCTCAGCCCACTTCTGCATCCTATCAATGTCTCTTTGCAGTCTTCAACAATCCCCTACGCTATCTACAACACCTTAGTTATTGGACTGTGTGTGCGTGTGGGTGGGAGGG
The DNA here is from genome assembly GCF_030144855.1 of Hypanus sabinus. NCBI lineage: Eukaryota > Metazoa > Chordata > Chondrichthyes > Myliobatiformes > Dasyatidae > Hypanus > Hypanus sabinus. The sequence continues at coordinate 147,521,213 of NC_082714.1, forward strand.
AGGAACAGGGCTGTTGTTTTTGATGTTGTTTTGTTGGTTGTTATATTCTGTATGGTTCTGCCCAGCATTGTGGCATTCCATGTTGGTATGCAATCTGGCAACATTTGCTGGCAGCCTCCAGCACACCCTCGGGTGTGTTAGTTGTTAATACAGATGGCACATTTCACTCTGTTTCAATGTACACGTGACAAATAAACTTCACCTTGGATCTTAAAGGTGGAACTTGGAATTCAACTGGATTGAAAGCAAATTAACGTGATCATTCCCTTTCCAGATTAACTGCTTTCTATCTTCTCCAAAATTAGATGTTAGCCACCCTTTAAAGTTCCTGCGGAGGAAAGAACATGATGAAATAAGCTTCTTTATCAAAAGGGTGGTGAACTTGTGGTCATTGGGTCTACTTACGGCAGAGATTGATAGGTTCTAGATTGGACATGGCATCAAAGGTTATGGGGAGATGGCTGGGAACTGGGGTTGAGGAGGAGAAAAAAAAAGAATCAGCCATGATTGAATGGCGGAACAGACTCGATGGGCCAAATAGCCTCATTCTGCTCCCATGTCTTATGGCCTAAAAGGTCAAGGTCACCCTGTCCTAAAAAAGGCACCTGTTGCAGGATATCCATAGGTTGTTTGGGAGATAGTTGGAAAAATACATTTAACATTATAATTTGTATTAACGAAAGACTAAATTTACCTAATAATAGCTGTCTATTGTAATTGTATGGGGTGGTGGGGTTGGAGATACGTCTCTACCAAAGGATGTGTAAGTTGCACCTTCCCTCTGCTAGCCTGCAGGTCACCCTTGGGCAAGGTGGAGCACCTGCTTAGCCCCCGATCAGGGCCATGTGGGAGCAGGTGGTGGATGGTCGTATGAGCAGCTGGTGCACATCACAAGTGCGAGCACTGATGCCAGGCAGACAATTTCTGAAAAGTATGATAATGACTGGGGTCACATGTCTTGTAAAGGCACTGCCCAGAAAAAGACAATGGCAAACCACTTCTGTAGAAAAATTTGCATATCATAGTACTGCCTTTCCTTTATTTATTTGATGCAAGGATCCAAAAACTAGCTTTACGGATCAAAATCAGAGCCTGACACAACTTGGTTCAAACATTAGAACACCTTAATCAACCTGCTGGTGACTGGCTACATAATAATGCAAGTATCTCTGAGATTCGTTTAAGCAAATATTTGACTGGCAGTGTCTGAATGCAACAAGAATTCCATCTTAATTCTACTTAATCTAGATTTCATTTTTGGAGAAATGTATCAACCCATTTTGGTCAAATCATGTCATCAGAACTCTTCAAAGATGAGTGGGTCAGATTACTTCATATGAAGGTACAATAAAGGGAAGAGCTGCACTGAAGTATTTCTGACAACAGTTACCTTCAAAATTGTGAGCAATAACCTTCAATGTGATGGACAGGGCTGGAAGGCAGAATTAGGTCCAATAGTTCTTTTGGTCGCAGGGACATGATGGCCCAAGTGACCTCCCTCTGTACTGTATATCTGTGTGAAGCAACTCAAGGTGATGGCTAAGGCTCATTTTATTCGGTAAGGACATATGGGGATATCATATGTAAATGAAGGCTTAAATGCCATGCGACATCTCCACTGTAACTGTGAGTATCAAAAGCAGCTGCAGAGAGTTATAAACTTAGTCAGCTCCCTCATGGGCACTAGCTTCCATAATATCCAGGATATCTTCAAGGAGCGATGCCTTGAAGAAACAATGTCCATCATTAAGGACAGCCATCACATAGATCATGCCTTCTTCTCAGTGCTGCCATCAGGAAGGAGATACAGAAGCCTGAAGGCACACACTCAATGATTCAGGAACAGCTTCTTCCCCTCTGCCACCCAATTTCTGAATGGACATTGAACCCATGAACCCAGTTCTATTTTTGCACAGCATATTTAATTTAACTATACAAAGATCTGTCACTTGGCTCCTTCAAATCATCACAAGTCCCCAACCTGACCCTGACTATGACACTACGATCTCCTCTATTCACTCTGCCCACCCCCATTTCCTGATAACTTGATCCATGAACTCCAGGAACCTTCCCTTCAAGCAACATCAGCGTCTAGCCTTCCCAGTTCCCAAGCTTTCCGAAATCTCAAACAACCTATCATCCTTGGCCACCAATCTTCTTCTACACTGCTAATACCCATGCAGCAGGTGAGGAACCACCAATCACTTCATTGTGATTCACCTCAGCACTAAGATAGGTTTGAATTTCCACCAATTACCCCAACAGCTCCTTCCTGCACAAGTATTGACAAGCCCCTTTAGGATTCCTTGTACTCCTCAGAATTCAAAGTAAATTTATTATGGAAGGACATTTATGTCACTATATACAACCCTGAGGTTTGTTTTCTTGCAGGCATACTCTGTAGATCTAAGAAGCCCAATAAAATCAATGAAAAACCATACCCAACAGGATGGACAAACAGACATTGTACAAATGAGAATGAACTGTGCAAATACAAAAAAGAATAATAATAATAATAATAATAATAATACTCATAATAAATAAATAAGCAATAGATATTGAGAGCATGAGATGAAGAGTCCTTGAAATTAAGCCCATTGGTTGTGGGAACAGTTCAGTGATGGGGCGAGTGAAGTTGAGTGAAGGTAGGTGGAGTTACCTCCTCTGGTTGAAAAGCATGATGGGTGAGGGGCTATAACTGTTCCTGAAACCGATGGTGTGGGTACTGAGGCTCCTGTGCTTTCTATGTGATGGCAACAAAGAGAAGAAAGCACGGCCTGTGTGGTGGGGGTCCTTGATGATGGATGCTGATTTCCTGTGAAAGAGCTCTTTGTAGATGTGCTCAGTGGAGGGAAGGTCTTTAGCAATGATGGATTGGGCTGTATCTATTACATTTTGTCGAGTTTTCCAATCAAGGCAATGGTGCTTCCATACCAGGCCGGGTTGCAACCAGTCAATTCACTCTCCACCACGCATCCATAGAAGTCTAGAAGTTTCTTCACTCATACACTGGATAATGTCCCTCATGCAGATTGAGAGAATTGCTCTGAAGTGGAGACTTGCACTCTGAAAATCCTCTGCCCTTTCTCCACCTTGTTTCTCACAGTCGGTTCTTCTCAGAGCTGCTAAGATCAACAGTGCTCAGAGGGTTAAGTGCATTTCAGGCACACAACCAGGAAGTCCTGTACAAACAAACGAATTCAAACTCTTTCTTGAAAGAAATTTGTACCACGTTTACTTTAATTGCTGCTCTTGATGCGCAAACGTGATAAAACCTGGGAACTGCTTCATGGTGCCCCAGTGCATTGTTGTTCTAGAAGCTGGTGCCTGCCCTGGTCTTTCTGTTCATTGCGGAGTGGGCGCTACTGCCAGCTAGACTGAGCAGCCTACAATGAAACGATAAGGTAAACAAGACCCTTCCATTAATAGTTTGACTTGGCTGAATCCTCAGCATGCACAGGATGGCCTCTCCTTTTTTACAGAGCAGGAAGCAAAGTGAACAATTATACCCTATAATTCCCTCACAGGTGCCATAGTCACTCCCTGAAGCAGACTTCAGATTCAGACTTAGAATAATTTGTCACAGGAGTTTATATATTCTCTCTGTAAACCTCATGGGTTTCTTCCAGATGCTCTAGTTTCCTCCCACAGTCCAAAGATGTACTGGTAAGTAGGTTAATGGGTCATTGTGAATTGTCCTATTAGTAAGCAAAGTGGGTTGTTGGGTGGTGTTGGAGGTCTGTTCCACCCTGTAACTCCAAACAAATAAGCGTACATCAAAATATACAGTGAAATGTACTACCAACCAACACACGCAAGGATATAATGAGGGTTGCCTGTAAGTGTCACCACACACTTTGGTGCCAACATAGCATTCCCACAGTGCGAAACACAATAGATCATACCAAGCAACATAGCAACAAAATCAAAACAAGCCACTCTCCTGCATCCCACCCATACACACATGTTTGCACCCTTGCATTCCAACTTCATCAACAGCTCATTCAACATTTCTGACAGAATCAGTTCAGTAGTTCAATAGTTCCATTTCATATCAGAGAAATGTATGCAATACACATCCTGAAATTTTTGTTCTTCTCAGACATCCACGAAAGTAGAGGAGTGCCTCAAAGAATGAGTGACAGTAAAAATGTTAGAACCCCAAAACCCCCCTTACAACCCCTTCCCATGCACAAGCAGCAACAAAGCATTGACCTCCCCCTCCCCCTTCTGCAAATCAAGCCTCAGCACCCTCCACCCACCAAACAAGCAATAGCAGAGCCTCCAAGACAGACCATGATCTGCAATACAACCAAAACTAATTGTTCACCCGACAATTCAACATACCGCAGGCTCTCACTCTCCCCTGTAAAGGTGCCCCCGTTCATCTGCAAAAGAGGAGACATAACATAACAACTCTCTGATTTGCGATGATAAAGTCTATCACGTCACTTTTTTCCCCGAGTTCTCTAACTCGAGAATCGGCAACAGACTCTCCCCCACCAACGAAAGAGAGAGTGAGTGCACGATTCGCCAAGTACAGAGCCTCTGGCAGCCGATCCGCTGCTCCTGATGTTCCGCTTTCTCCCGTGACACTTCAGTCAGCGGCACTGCTTTAGGATCAGCCCATCCACACAGCCGAGAAACCTCGGAACCCGGAAGCTTAGAACCTTCTAAGCTGCATCCTTGGGATTTTGAACAGCGGCCAGTCGTGAGCCGCTGGGAGTGGGTCCCACCACCACAAAGAACTGAAGCCTGAGTGTATCTCCAGGTCAACAGAAACCCATCCACCCTGAAACAGGAAAAAGGAGAGACATCAAAGGTGGAAATCAATCGGTTTCGCCAGATGAGCTGGAAGGAGTTGCTGTTAAGCACCATCGTAGCTCTGCCCCTCATGTTTCTGTTCATGCACTTAGTTCGGATGAAACAAATCGACTCTTCCTCATGGACACTGGGCCAGGAAATGGGCAACATCACCTTCCGGATTCTGTCTAGATAATTACAGTATTCGCTAGAAAGGGCAGCACAGTAGCGTAGCAGTTAGCATGATGCTTTACAGTACCAGTGATCACGATCAGGGTTCAGTTCCCACTGACATCTTTAAAGAGCTTGCACACTCACCCCCTGATCATGTGGGTTTCTTCTGGGTTCTTTGGTTTCCTCCCACATCTCAAAAACGTACATGTCAGGGTTAGTAGTTCTGGACAACGGTACGTTGGTGCTGGAAGCCTGGGAACATTGCAGGCTGCCCCAGCACATCCACAGACTCTGTTCATCATTGACGCAAAGGACGCTTTTCACTGTACGTTCCAATGGTTCAATGTATAGGTGATAAATAAAGCTAATCGTTCGTTTGTTAAAACCCCAAAAATGCAATGCTTTCCAAATTGCTATAGGTTTGGCTTCATATTCCATGTTCAGGGAATTGTACCCTTCAGTGTATTTCTGGGGCTTCTCCATTACCACGTGAGCACACAGTAATAGATCGATATGTGTAATGAGATAAAAGGTAATGTGGATATGGGAATCTGGAGCAACAAACAATCTGCTGCAAGAACTCAGGGGCTCCAGCAGCATCAATGGGAGGAAAGGATTTGTCAAAATTCCAGTCCTAATGCAAGGTTTTGACTCAAAACGTCGCCAATTCCTAATGCTGTTAGACCCCCATGTTCTTCCAGCAGATCATTTGTTGTTATCAATATGGGCATGTGGCCCTGGTAGGGAAAGTAGGGAGGGAGATAGGGGATGCTGAGGAAGTACGTAGAACATAAAACATAGAAAATAGAATCTTTATTGTTAACAATGACCCTCAGATCCACATTCTCCCATACAAGAAAACATGTTCTCCACATCCACGCCATCTAGAACTTTCACAGCCTCGTAGAGTTCAATTAATTCCCTGTCAGTTTTCTAATTACCAACAGGTAACAGTCTAGCTTGGCCAACCTTTCCTCATAAGACCACCCACCCATTTCAGGTACTAATCTTGTAAACCTTTTCTCAACTATTTCAAATACATTGCCACCATTCTTTAATAAGGAATCAGAATCTGATTTATATTCACTGATTTAAATTATACAAGATTTTGAGCAAAAATTCAAACTCTGGTGTTCAAGATTTCCAGGGTCTGCAGAAATTCTTGTGCTTATGATGTGAAATTTATTGTTTTGAGGGAGAAATTACAAAGATAAATAAATAGAGGAATAAAAGGAAGTGTTCAAGGGGTTATGGAGAACACTATACACTAGAATCCCTTGCTCCTTCTGCAACTCAGAGCATTACACTGCCTGGCCATTTAGATAAGATGCTGCTTTCTGAGCGGCAGAGTGGAGAAACATCTCTACCAAAGCAGGTGTAGGGCACTCCTTCACTCCCCATGCCTGCAGGTCACTCTTGGGCAAGTGTAGCGCCTGCTTAGCCTTTTGATCAGAGTCACTTGAAGCCATAGGAGCAGCTGGTGGATGACCATATGAGCAGCTGGTGCAGATCACAAGTCCTGGTTATGCGACCATAGACACCAAGAGTGATCTGAAGAGTATTGATAATGGCTGGAGTCACCCATCTTATAAAGACACTGCCCGGAAGAAGGCAATGGCAAAGCAAACCACTTCTGTGGAAAAACTTGCCAAGAACCATAGACATGGAAAGACCATGACTGCTGACATTATATGATATGGCACATAATGATGACAGCTGTTTTATTTTCCTGCCGAGTTGTACTATTTCACATTTCCTACATCATCCTCTATTCTCCAAATCTCTTTGCCCATTATCTTAATCTACCTATCTCTCATTGCCGCTCCTTCCTGATTTCTTCTTCCCTTCCTGCCTATTTTTACGTCATCAACAAATTTATAAACAATATCATATTATATTTTTTAAAAGCCAGGCCCTCATAATCTCTTTAGATACCTGACAATGAGCAATTATTAAAAGATCTATCTTTGTCTAATCTCTGTTTCATGATAGGCAGCCAGTCTTCTATCCATGCCAATATATTACCTCCTACGTTTTGAAATATTATTTTCCACAAAAGTCTTAGATGCAGCATCTTATCAAATGCCTTCTGGAAATCTTAATCCACCCACCAGTTTTCTTTTATCCACAGCATATGTCACCTGTTCAAAGAACTCCAATAAATGGCTTAAATTTTATTTCCCTTTGACAAAGCCATGTTGACTCTACCTGATTATCTTGAATTTTCCAATGTGATCTGCTACATCTTTAATAAAAGCATCTAACGTTTTCTCTGTGACAGATATTTATTGTTCTGTTTACTGTTTATCTGTGCTGTTACTTTACACGTATGTTCAATCATATTTTATTTGTGGTAATATTTTGTTTTATGTGCTGTGCGTGATGTATGTATTGTGAGTGCACTATGGTCCAGAGAAACACTGTTTCCTTTGGTTGTATATAGTCAGATGACATTAAACTTGAACTTGAAGCCCATAGTTTCCTGCTTTCTGTCTTCCGTTCATTCTAAATAAGAGAAATGCTATTTCTATTTTGCAATCCAGTGAGAACTAAACATTGCATTCCATGCAGCCTGTGAGCACACTTGCTTTGACGGACACTGCCAGAGATGAGCTTAAAGCTGTTGTATGTGCTGCCAGATGCAGGCTGCCAAATGGGACACTCCTGTTCCTGCAGGATGAACCTGTCTCCAGTGGATGTTATCCACCATCTCATCTGCAGAGAATTAGAAGACAACAATCGGAAAACATGAGGCGGGACCGGGCTGATGATTTGTATTTTGTGGCAGCAGCGCAATACATAGAAAATATATTATAAGTTACAATAAGAAGTATAATAGATAGATAGTGCAAAATAGTGAGGTGGTGTTCATGGATTTGTGAACCATTCAGAAACCTGATGGTGGAGGGGAAGAAGTTGTTCCTAAAATATTGACTGTGTGTCTTCAGGCTCCTGTACCTCCTCCCCGATGGTAGCAATGAGAAGAGGGCATGACCTGGATGGTGAGGGCGATAAATGATGGATCCCCCTTCTTGATGCACCAACTTTTGAAGGTGCTCTTGATGGTTGTACCTATGATGGAACTGTCTCCACAGCTTTCTTCAGTCTTGAGCATTAGTGTTTACATACCAGCTGGTGATACACCAGTCAGAATGCTCTCTGTGATACATCTGTAGAAATTTGCTAGAGTGTTTGCTGACGTATCAAATCTCCTCAAACTCCTAATCCAGTATAGCAACTGGGATGGTTGCTTCATCATTGCATCAATGTGTTGGGCCCAGGATAAATCCTCTGAGGTGTTGACATCTAGGAACTTGAAGCAGCTCAGACCCCTCAAAGAGGACTGGTATGTGTTCTCCCAATTTCCCCTTCCTGAAGTCCACAATCAATTCCTTGTTCTTACTGACATTAAGTACAAGGTTGATGTTTTGACACCTCAACCAGCCTATCTATATCACTCTTGTATGCCTCCTGGTCATCATCTGGGATTCTGACGACTATAGATGCGTCATTGGCAAATGCATAGATGCCGTGTGAGTTGTTCCCAGATCCACAGTCACGAATGTAGAAGGAGAAGAGCAGTGATGAATGTTCCTGCTGTTAGCATGTTGTTAAAGGTATATCCCTGCTGCTTAATTCACTATTCAGGACAGATTTGTTCTGTCACTTAACCTCCTGTTTAATTGCACACTCATGGAGCCATCCTTAACACTATAGCAAAAAGGGGTTTATTTTTCCTAGAGTTTGTATGTGGAGACTTTTGGAATAGAGAGCAGTATTGAATATTCTGCTAGTTGGGATGTTCTGCTAGTTGGGATGTTCTGCCATTGGAACTATGTAATTCCATAAATTATCAATATAAGGGACTCCACCTATATTCAGAATGTTCAAAATTATTATAGTAATTGAACATGTGGTTAATCATTTATTGTTGTCTTTGTGTTGAAGTTCCTTTGCATATATATACTTATGCATATGACAATAAACTTGACTTTAACTTTGACTTTGAGTTGAATGGTGTGTATGCATGCCCCTGCCTGTGTGTGCTTTAGGTACGTGAAGTAAATCTTGGCCTCCAGACCTCTTGGCTGCCCTTGCCTTTGAACCAAGGACTCACACTGTGCAGTAGTTGGTGAGCAGGAACCACATCACATTAAAGAAATTCAGGCACAGTTCTCAAAACCAGCAGTTCACCCACAACCTGGAGAAACCACTTTAGAAGAAGAAATGAAAGCACCCCATTGATCAGCAAACAAGGCTAACCAAAGCAGTGAAAGCTAATTTTAAAAAAAGGGAATCAGATCATACTAATGTGTCCCAGTAAAAGCAAAGTAATTTTGCCTGTAAATTGCAGTGAATGGAGCTTAGTTACATCTAAATCTTATGAATAAAATTAATACCCATGTTTGCAGAACATTGCTCACATTAGCAAGAATCAAGATTCAAGATTTTTCAATGTCATTTCCAATGCACAGGTGTAAAAGAGAATGAAATAATTGTTACTCCAGATCCAATATAGCACAAAATAAAAACCCAATAAGATAAAAAAAATACAATAATAAGAAAAAAACACAATTCTGACTGAAACTTCTACTCAAAATCATTTGCAAAATGTGGACTGCAAATATTTCTCTGAATTAATTCATTATTTTAGAGTGTGACTTCAAAAACTACATTACAATTATCTTTGTTATCATTAAGTCTGGTAACTAAGTAAATTCTGATAACAAAGCTGAAAATAAATTCACTTCAGAAAAAGTCATTTTAATCAGTTACTGATCTGCTACCTATGAGTCAGCCAATTTCATAAAGGGAGTTTGAGGACCAAGCTCATGGCATGGAACCAAACTGGGTAAGGTAAAAAGATTTCCTTCCATATAAGTTATCAGTAACCTAGAATTTTTAAAAACAACTGTCCAATTGTTTCACATTATCAAGTATCAAATTTCTATTTTTACTGAATTTGTTGAATTTAAATTTCCTACCTGCCATGGTGGGAGTTGGAACTTACACTCAGAGGCCAGGTTATTAGGTACATCTGGACACCTGTCCATAAATGCAACTTCCCAATCAGCCAATCATGTGGCAACAACTTAATGCATAGAAGCGTGCAGACATGGTCAAGAGGTCTAGTTGTTATTCAGACCAAACATCAGAATGGGGCAGAAAAGTGATCAAAGTGACTATGATCATTGCATGATAGCTGGTGCCAGCTGGGGTGATTAGAGTATCTCAGAAACTGTTGATCCACCTCTGGGATTTTCACACACAACTGTCTCCAACATTTGCAGTGCAAAAAAACAAAAAAAAAATCCAGTGAGCTGCTGCTCTGAAGGTTAAAATGCTGCATTAATGACAGAGGTCAGAGGAGAATGACCAGACTGGTTCAAGCTGACAGAAAGGCAATGGTAACTCAAATGATTACATCTGATGTTCAGAAGAGCATCTCTGAATGCACAACATAGCAAATCTTGAAGTATATGGGCTGCAACTGCAGAAAACCATGAACATGCAATCAGTGGTACTTTATAAGGTTCAGGAGATGGCTAATAAAGTGGCCACTGAGTGTATATCTACACATCATCAGTCAAGACTTGTTTCTAGTAACTTTCATATGGACGCAACTATCAAACACCTGTAACATATTGGTTCCCTTTGGAGTTCCCTGCTTATCCTTCTCAGTCTCTGGTGATAACATCAAGGTGACTTTGGGGAAATGGCTTCCACAGAAGTTACAGTTGAGGAGATTCCATAGAAATACACCCCTCATTGATTTGGTAAACAGATGCAACACTACTGTTTCCAGTGTAAGTTACTAGCATAGCAATGGTGCATTGGGCATCTAGGGTCTCTTAGTTACATTGAGATAGCGCTCAAAACAAAACAAGAGCCACATCAAGATTACCATACAACAGCAGAATTTCAGTCCCTTCTATCTTATCACATCCGCCTGATAGTTATTTGAATCTTAATTCTTCTCAATATGATTAATTCTTAATATTGCTCTATAGAAACCAGGACCTGTTCATTATCATTTTATAGTATATCTTGACGGTATTATTTCCCTGTAATTAACTCTAGGTTGTCATTTGTCAGACATAGTGTTTATTCCCTAGCTGTTAATCTTTCAGCCTGGATGTCACCAAGTCTCTATTGCCAGAAGTATCTTGGTTATCAACATTCCCTATGGCAACCATTATGTCAATAACTAGCTAAACAGAAGAAACACGAAACGAAAATAAAAACGTTGTCCTCTTTCCTCCCACTCCCTCCATAAGTCGTGCACAATCTGCCCTATCATGAGCTCCATCCCATTCATTAATCTCCTGTGGAAAAGATTTGAAAAATCCATCCACATCTCCAAAGATAACCACTTCTTATCTGCAACCTACATTATTAGTCTCAGCCATTACAGTACGAATAGTTAATTTAAACTCTACTGCATACAATCATAGTCAATGTACCAGTACCCAATTTAAGGCATGCTGCATATTGGGAGCAATACTGCTTGGGCACAGGCCAGATATTCCCACAAGTCAGTGAGAATGTTTGAAGGTTTTAAGGACATCCCATGAAGCACTGCATGTAGAAGATCATGATCGTGCTGTCTGTGTATCGCTTGTGTGTTCTCCCTGTGACCATATGGGTTTCCATTCCAGTTTTGTTGGCCAGCCCTGGGGTGGATGATGAAGCCTGTATTGAACCTGCAGACTCTGTCACTGGTAGGGAGAGATGACCATAAGACCATAAGGCATAGGAGCAGAGTTAGGCCACTCGGCACTTTGAGTCTGCTCCATCATTCCATCATGGCTGACTTATTATTTCCCTCAATCCCATTCTCCCACTTTCTCCCCACCAACGTTTGAAGCCCTGACTAACCAAGTACTTAATCTGACCATAAGACACAGGAGCAGAATTAAAAGCCTGAAGAGGCAAGTGTGAAAAAAACCTGGGAGTTAGCGTGCTGTTTCAGTCTTGTCTGCTGGTTTCTGAGCGCCATGCCAGATGTTCCTGGACCACTTTGATTGGGCCAGGCCAGGAACTCCCATAAGTCAGTGAGAACGTTAGAAGGTTTTAAGAACATCCATGACACACAACATGTAGTAGGTTATGATCGTGCTGTCTGTGTGTAGCTTGCATGTTCTCCCTGTGACCAACTGGGCTGCTTCTGGATGCTCCAGGCTCCTGACTCCTCCCACACCCCAAAGGTGTACCAGTTAGTATTTTTCATAGAGGGAGTTGAAGAGCACGGAGAATAGAACGGGATTAGCGTAGGATTATTGCAGTGCTTTTGTGCTTGATGGTGGATGCAGACTGAATGAGTCAATACATAGCATAATGATCTGATCTGTATGATCAGAATGTAATGCAAGCTGTTCAATGTATCTCAGTACACGTGATAATAATAAACCAATTCCAATACCAGATCTGATAATATCCGGATTATTCTTATTAATACCCAAACTTTTTTTTAATCATCACAGAGCAGTAGAATAAATTTTCCATTAAACTTCCTGAGTCTAAAGGGTACGAATTATAAAAAAGTGTCCCTGACTCCAGCTCTAGCTGCAGGCCTACACATGTCCCAGATTCCAGTCCCAGCTCAATCACATTCCAGACCCTGGTTCTGCCACTACACTCTCCGTGCATGGCTCATATTTCAAACTAAGGAGTTAGCCATCAGGATTTCCAAACAATCAGACATCAGATCTTCAGCTTTACTGTATTTGGTGCCTCATGGACAAACAACAGGAGCCACAGAGTGCCCACTGTGCTTGGTGTACCCTGAGGTTCACCAACAAAAGCAGCAGAAAACATTAACTGTTTCGACATGAATGTCTGGGAGATCCAGATCCAATTAATTATATATGGAATTGACTATATAAGGCATTTGGAGTATTGTAAGAAGTTTTGGACCCCATATCTAAGAAAGAGGGCATTAAAGAGGGCCCCGAGAAAGTTCATGCCAAATATTCTAGGAATGAAGGGATTAACATATGAGAAGTGTTTGCCAGCTCTGGACCTGTACTCACCGGAGTTTAGAAGGATGAGGGGGGAGCTCATTGAAACCTGTTGAATATTGAAAGCCCTAGAGAATATTTCAAATAGTGGGAGAGTTCAGGACCAGAGGACACAGCGTCAGAATACAAGGATGTCCCTTTGAAACAGAGATGAGAGGAATTATTAAGCCAGAGGGTGGTGAATCGGTGCAATTCATTGTCACAGACAACTGTCGAGAACAAGTCATTGGGTATATCTAAAGCAAAGGTTGATAGTTTCTCGATTAGTAAGGGTTTCAAAGATTATGGGGAGAAAGTAGGAGAAGGGGGCTGAGAGGGAAAATAAATCAGTCATGAATAGTGGAAATGGCCAAATTCTACCCTATGCCTTATGTCTTAAGGTCTTATGGAAACTATTCTTGGATTAGAAACAGTATTTTGTTTCAAAGGGGAAAAGCACATACAGCTCTACAAAGCATGAGCTAAAGAAAAGATGGTAACTGGAAGGATAGCAGGAGATCCAGGAACAAGGTGGTATCCGTGACCTGAGTGGATTCTTCAGTGCGTGAAGGCTCTACGTAGCCCAAACCCCAAAGCAAAATGAATCTCATCTGTAGGATGAATAGGAAATGGTTTAATACGCATTGTTTACACATCAGAACCAGGACCTTAAATGCTGGTTGTTAACACAAGAAGAAACATTTCACTGTATGTTTTGATGTATATATAATGAATAAATTGGATTCTGAATCTGAATCTAAATCTTGGGTTAACAACCTATCTGGAAACTCGGAGACTGCAGATCAAGTCTCTGACTCTTTTACCGAAGTATACAAGAAGATGGGCATCATAATAGATATGCATATGGCAATGGTCTTCCACCAATGTGAATCACATTCTGTCTCTCAGGAATCACATGTCGGTGAAGGCAGACATCAACGACAGTACTGACCGCTACCTCTGGTACACCAGCACAGCTTTCAATCACAATGGCGGGGAGAAAGACTTTAAAACCCTTACTATGGTTGGCGCATTGGCATTGGTATATTATTGTCACATGTACCAAAATACAGTGAAAAGCTTATCTTGCAACCTATTTATGCAGGTCTATTCATTGAAGAATGCACTGAGGTAAAACAAGGTAAATCAATAAGAATGCAGAATAAAGCGGAAGAGCTACAGAGAAAGTGCAGTGCAGCTAGGTAATAAGTGCAAGATCATAACCACCTTTCGATTTCCGGTGATCTTTCCCATCCAGAATGTTTTATGTACGTGCAATCAGTCTAAGCCTATAACCACTATTTGTAGAATGTGTTTTATAGGATTGCTTTTATAGTTATTATGTGTTTTTTTTCATTGTTCTTCATGCTTATTGCATTTTTTTGTTCATTCTGAATCAGTTCCAGGTTAGCAATTATTTCATTCTCCTTTACATTCAAGTGTTGAAGAATGACAATCAACAATCTTGAATCTTTCACATCATGGATAGTCTACGGTGCACGCTTCAAAGCACAAGGGAAGCAGCAGCAGTGATGCCTTCACAAAAACCCCAGAACCAGGTAAATTTAGCAGGGTCTCCTCCCAAGCGTCATGACTCCAAACACGCTCAGCCAGTTGTGGACAGACAGCAGGGTCAACAGCCCTTTCCCCAAGTTCTACGAAGGCAAGGCTGTTCCAGGAGGACAGCAAAAAAGGACAACCTCAAATTCTCTTTGAGAAAGCAGATCATTCTAACTCTCTCATTACAATCTCAGGCCAGTAACTGCTCAGAACAGGGAAGGAGAAATTGTGAAGGTATTGTTATGCCTCAAGGTACAAACAACAGACAGAGGACACAGTATCTAGACTTCACCTCCCACCCAGATCAGCATCTGGGAATCCCCAAAATCATCTGTAGTCATCTGAGAATCCACAGAACTGGAATGAAAGCCGATCATCCTGGCCTCAAGGTGTCAGCTAAGATGAACAGGCAAAGGAAAAGAGCTCATCTTTAGGAAGAGGAAATGCCATCATACCAACATCTTTGGATTTTATATTGATATCAGTTTATTTTTGTTTTTCTTTATTGAGACAGAAAATAACTTATTTAGACAGAGTCCATAGAGGGGAGGCTGGTTCCTGTGATGTGCTGGGTCCACAACATTCTGCTGTTTCTTGCAGCCACATCAGAGCAGTTGCCATATCAAGACAAATATTACTTGCATCGTTTCAAGCAGGTAGCTTTAACAACTACTTCAGTCTGATTTTGAAATTCTTTGCTCAAGCTCCAATGATGACCGCATTCAAATTACAGTACTGTGGCGACCCGCTTCCCAGCACACTCGAACCGGCTCACAAAGCGGTGCACGCCGGCATTGAGGCCGGTCCCAAAGAGGGCGCCAAGCCTGCTTCACCAGCAAGGGGAAAAGCCCGCGCGCGGGACGGGACTGTGAATACGCGCCCCCTACAGCATTCCCGCCCAGGGAGGGCGGGATCAGGAAGGCTTTAAAGCGAGGCCGTGAAGTTTGAACGAACCTTTTTTGTAACTGCAGCTCACCAACTCCGTGTCATTATTGCAGCGCTGCATGTAGCACACCGCTACAATTGGTGACCCCAACGGCCCAAACGATATTTGGACCGGAGATGAATGATGCCGCATCTGTTCATGCAGTTTTGTTAAAACTGCCAAGCTTCAGGACGCTGTGACCTCAACTATGGTTCCAGCAAGCAGAAGTCCAATTCCACATTCGGCAGATAACCTCGGATGCCACACGTTACTACTACGTGGTGAGCTCCCTCGACCAGGAGATAGCTGCCCAGGTTGAGGGATACATAGAGTCGCCCCTGGAGGACGGCAAATATACAGAATTCAAAGCCTTGCTCATAAGGACTTTTGGACTCTCTCGGCGCGAGCGAGTTGCCCGCTTACTGCACCTGGATGGTTTGGGGGACAGGTCACCGTCGGCTTTGATGAACGAGATGCTGGCCCTGGCCGGAGGACACAAGCCCTGCTTCATGATTGAGCAGGCATTCCTGGAGCAGCTGCACGAGGACATAAGCCTGCTGCTGTTTGACGCGGATTTCAGCGACCCCCGGAAGGTGGTGGCCCGGGTGGACGTGCTGTGGGAAGCCAAGAAGGAGAGTGGGGCATCCGTCGCACAGATCACCAGGCCACGCTCCCAGCAGCAGACCAGTCCAGGCCCGGCTGCAGAGCCCGCTAACCCCAGAGGCAGGGGTGAGGAGACCAACGAACAATGGTGCTTCTACCACCAGCAGTGGGGCGTAGAAGCCCGCCGCTGTAGCCCGCCCTGCAAGTTCCCAGGAAACACCAGGGCCAGCCGCCGCTGATGGCTACGGCGGCTGGCCATCGGGATAGCCTCCTGTATGTGTGGGACAAGCGGTCGGGACGCCGCTTTTTGGTCGACACCAGAGCCGAGATCAGCGTCTTACCTCCGACGAGTTACGACACCCGCAACAGAGAATTGGGTCCCACCCGCGAACGGCAGCACAGTAAGGACCTATGGCACCCATACAGTGCAGCTACAGTTCGGCTCCAGCCGGTTCACGTGGGACTTCACACTGGCCGCCGTAGCCCAACCGCTCCTGGGAGCGGATTTTTTGTGAGCTCACAGCCTACTGGTTGACCTGCCCAGAAAGAGACTGGTCCATGTCGAGACCTTTCAAACGTTCTCCCTGGGTGAAGCCCAGTTGCCAGCCCCACACCTAGACTCCATCACGCTGTCCGACAACGACTTCACCAGAGTCCTGGCGGAGTTCCCATCAGTTCTGGCACCGCGGTTCACGGCAGCCATGCCCAGACATGGCATACAGCACCACATCTCGACACAGGGACCACCCCTCCATGCCCGTGCTCGGTCTTCCCCCAGACAAGCTCCAACTGGCAAAGGAGGAGTTCAAGAGGATGGAGGAATTGGGGATCATCCGGCGGTCTGACAGTCCACGGGCCTCCCCCCTGCACATGGTGCCCAAAGCAACAGGGGGCTGGAGACCATGCGGCAACTACCGCAGGCTGAACGAGGCTACAACACCGGACCGCTACCCTGTGCCGCACATTCAGGAGTTTGCAGCAAACCTGCACGGCGCATGGATCTTCTCCAAGGTGGACCTCGTCCGGGAATACCATCAAATCCCGATGCACCCAGACGACATCCCCAAAACAGCACTCATCACCCCGTTCGGCCTTTTCGAGTTCCTCCGCATGCCTTTCGGCCTAAAGAATGCCGCACAGACGTTTCAGCGGTTAATGGATGCAGTGGGACACGACCTGGACTTCGCTTTCATCTATTTGGACGACATCCTCATAGCCAGCAGCAATCACCAGGAGCATTTGTCCCACCTCCGTCAACTCTACGCCCAACTGAATGAATACGACTTAACAATCAATACGGCCAAATGCCAGTTCGGGCTCGAGACCATCGACTTCCTGGGCCACAGGATTACTAAAGACGGGGCAACCCCTCTGCCCGCCAAGGTAGATGTGGTCCGCCATTTCCCCCGACCCAACACAATCAAAGGCCTTCAGGAATTCGTGGGTATGGTGAATTTCTACCACCGCTTCCTCCCTTCAGCTGCCCGAATCATGCGCCCCCTGTTCACCCTGATGTCGGGTAAGGGCAAGGACATTACCTGGGATGAGGAGGCCGCCGCCACTTTCATTAAAACCAAAGATGCTTTGGCAAACGCCGCAATGCTAGTGCATCCCAGAATGGAGGTCCCTACCGCCCTCACAGTGGACGCATCCAACACAGCAGTTTGTGAATTGCTGGAACAACTCATCGAGGGTCGCTGGCAACCCCTGGCGTTTTTCAGCAAACACCTACCACCACCTGAGCTCAAATACAGTGCTTTCGACCAGGAACTGTTGGCGCTATACCTGGCAATCCGGCATTTCAGGTACTTCCTAGAAGGTCGGCCCCTCACCACGTTCACAGACCACAAACCGCTTACTTTTGTGTTCACGAAAGCATCCGACCCCTGGTCGTCCCTCCAGCAGCGACCTCTGTCCCACATCTCTGAATACACGATGGACTTTCGGCATGTCTCGGGAAAGTTCAATGTCGTGGCGGACGCCTTCTCCCGCCCTAACATCCTAGCCCTGTCCCGGGGGTAGACTATGAAGCACTGGTGGAGGCATAGCAAGCAGACGAGAAGATCCCTAGTTACGGGACTGCAGTCTCCAGTTTGCAGCTCCAGGACCTCCCCGTAGGCCCAGGTGAGAGGAGCATACCCTGTGACGTCACCACCGGCTAACCCCGCCCCGTCGTCCCGGCAGCCTGGTGGCAGCCCGTTTTCAACTCCATTCATAACCTAGCGCACCCTTCCATCAGGACAACCGTCCGGATGGTCTCCAACAGGTTCATTTGGCACGGACTCCGCAAGCAAGTCAGTGAATGGGCCAAAACGTGCATGCACTGCCAAACAGCCAAGGTGCAGCGGCACACCAAAGCTCTGCCGCAGCAGTTCCACCCCACCCTCCGGAGTTTCGACCACATTCACGTAGATATAGTGGGCCCCCGCCAGTGTCGCGAGGAGCACGGCACCTCCTGACTATGGTGGACCGGTTCACAAGATGGCCAGAGGCGGTCCCGCTCACTGACCCCACTTCCAAATCTTGCACCTGGGCACTGATTGCCACATGGGTATCTCGCTTGGTGTACCTGCCCACATTACCTCTGACAAAGGCACCCAGTTCACCTCCAGCCTGTGGTCAGCTATGGCCAGCCTTTTGGGGACACAGCTGCACCACACAACTGCCTACCACCCACAGTCGAACGGACTAGTGGAGCGTTTCCACCGTCACCTGAAGTCGGCTCTCATGGCCCGCCTCAAAGGGCCTAACTGGGTGGACGAGCTTCCCTGGGTCCTGCTCGGAATCCGCACGGCGCCCAAAGAGGATCTGCACACCTCGTCGGCCGAGTTGGTGTACGGTGCACCCCTGGTCGTCCCAGGAGAGTTCATACCAGCCCCAAGGGGGCAAGAGGAAGAACCCGCAGCAGTCCTGGGCAGGCTACACGAGAGGCTCGGTAACCTAGCCCCCATACCCACTTCGCAGCATGGACAGAACTCGACCTGCGTACCCAAAGACCTGTGGAACTGTAAGTTCGTTTTTGTACGATGGGGCGGACATTGGGCACCCCTACAACGGCCCTACGAGGGGCCGGTTACGATGATCAGAAACAACGGGTCCACATTCGTGCTGGACATTGGGGGGAAAGAGGAGGTTTTCAAGGTGGACCGACTCAAACCGGCCCATGTGGACTTGGCACAGCCGGTCAAGATTCAGGCACCGCGGCGCAGAGGCAGACCTCCCAAACAGAGTCCGACCCAGACTGTGGACATTGGGGGGTGTATCGCCGGTTCTGGGGGGGGGGGGGTGTTATGTGGCAACCCACTTCCCAGCGCACTCGAACCGGCTCACAAAGCGGCGCATGCCAGCATTGAGGTCCCAAAGAGGGCGCCAAGCCTGCTTCACCAGCAAGGGGAAAAGCCCGCATGCGGGACGGGACGGTGCATACACACCCCCTACAGCATTCCCGCCTGGGGAGGGTGGGATCAGGAAGGCTTTAAAGCAAGGCTGCGAAGTTTGAATAAACCTCTTTTGTAACTGCAGCTCACCGACTCTGTGTTGTTATTGCAGCGCTGTGTGTAGAACACCACTACAGTAACACCTGGCAAGGGTTCTTCACATAAGCTTGCACACATCTCCCTCTAGTGGAAGATATTGTGAATCTATCTTCTGATCTATGAACTAAAAATCCTGGTTGATTTCAAAGTTCAAATTAATTTATTTTTCTCAAAATACATATACATCACCATTAGAACCCTGAGATTCATTTATATGCAGGCATTTGCAGTAAATACAAGGAACACAATGGACTTCACCCAACAGGATGGACAAAGAATAGATGTGCAAAGGAGAAGAAACTGTGCAGATGCAAAATGAAAAAACTAAACATAGGAACAAGAGTAGGCCATTAGCCCCTCAACATGGAACCATCAGTCAGTGAAATCATAACTAATCCGAGATCTATCTCTACTCACTTGTGTTTGACCCACGACTGTTTAATAAATATGACACTCTACAAACCTCTGATTTAAAATTAGCAACCATTTCATATCAATTGCAGTTTACTCATGATAATAAGATGCCTTATTTCTGATCTAGTGAACATTTGTGATATCATTTGTAATTTTTAACTATCCCAACAGCTATGATCTTAAACATTTTCTCTCTAGATCCAAACCTGGGGTCACGTTAATGGTTAATCGTAAGGGTCAATAGCATAAAAATTATTTAGAATCCCTGCTCTATATGTTTCAGTATTTTTGATATTAAATTCAGATTTCTAGAAACCATAGTGTTTAGTGCTTTGTGTGAAACCCTGTATTGCTTCACGGCAACTGAATTCCAATTATGTGGATTGATCAGAAAAGTCTCTCATTTGCTTTTAATTCAAAATACATAACTTAACAATGTCAAATAAAACAATCCTTAAAAAAGTCATCTTTATATTCATAAAGGAATATAAAAATTAACATGATATTTCTGGGGTTTAGTATGTAAAATTACTGTTGAAGATTACTGCTGCAATTTATGATACAATCTCTTGCTTTTGTATATTTCATTCTGACATCACACTCAATTTTTTAGATGTTCAGCATATCAAGTAATAACTTGTAAGTTTATTCAGAAAATAGTACCAGGGCATACAACAATGAGTTGCATCTAAGTCGGGGTTTCGCAACCTTGGGTCCATGGACGCCTCCATTGATGGTAGGGGTCCGTTACAGAAAAAAGGTTGGGAACTCCTGACCTATGTTGAATACTAAACTGTGACAATAATTTATTTATTTGTATGTTGATTTGCTGCAGCTCCACAGAATGTACCTTCGGATTATACATTCACAGATTCTGGAGTGCTGTGATGGGACTTATGGTTCCAGAAGGCGTTCGATAAGGTGACACATGAAAGACTTATCCATAAGATAAGGCTGCCTAGAATTGTGGGTGAAGTATTAGCATGGATAGAGGATTAGTTAACCAATAGAAAGCAGAGAGTTGAGATACACGGGTGTTTCTCTGTTTGGCAATCAGTGGTGAGCGGTGTGCCACAGGAGTCGGTACTGGGCCCACAAATGTTCACGGTATACATTAATGATTTGGAAGAGGGACCAAGTGTAGTAGATCTAAGTTCGCTGATGACACTAAGTTGAGTGGAAAAGCAACTTGTGCAGAGGATAGGGGGAGTCTGCAGAGAGAGATAGATAGGTTAAGTGAGTGAGCAAGGGACTGGCAGATGGAGTACAATGTTATAGATGCGAGATCATCCACTTTGGAAGGAAAAATGGAAGAGCAGATTATTATTTAAATTGTAAAAAAATTGTAGCATGCTACTGTGCAGGGGAACTTGGGAATGCTTAAGTATGAATCACAAAAGGTTGGTTTGCAAGTGCAGCAGGCTATCGAGAAGGCAAATGGAATGTTGGCCTACATTGCTAGAGGGATTGAATTTAAGAGCAGAGAGGGTATGCTGCGACTGTACAGGGTTCTGGTGAGGCCTCACCGGGAGAACTTCATGGAGTTCTGGTCTCCTTACTTGAGGAAGGATACACTGGCTTTGGAGGTGGTACAGAGGAGGTTCACCAGGTTGATTCCAGAGATGAGGGGGTTAGACTATGAGGAGAGATTCAGTTGCCTGGGACTGTACTCACTGGAATTCGGAAGAATGTGAAGAGATCTTATAGAAACATATAAAATTATGAAAGGGATAGATAAGATAAAGGCAGTAAAGTTGTGTCTACTGGTAGGTAAGACTAGAACTAGGGGGCATAGCCTCAAGATTCGGGGGGAGTAGATTTAGGACGGAGATGAGGAGGAACTGCTTTTCCCAGAGAGTGGTGAATCTGTGGAATTCTCTGCCCAAAGAAGCAGTGGAGGCTACCTCAGTAAATATATTTAAGACAAGGTTGGATAGATTTTTGCATAGTAGGGGAATTAAGGGTTATGGGGTAAAGGCAGGTAGGTGGAGATGAGTCCATGGCCAGATCAACCATGACCTTATTGAATGGCAGAGCAGTGATGATGGCCAGATAGCCTACTCCTGCTCCCATTTCTTATGTTCTTATGATTTTAAATGGCATAACAGTTTCTGTGGCAATCCATTTCTGGAACAGTTTGGCATTAAGCACAAAGTTCTGCAAGTTTTTACTTTAGCAGACCATACACCATCATCCATGTTACAAGATAGAGGAGACTCCGCTTTCCTTAGCCATGACTATCTCCTTGCTGCAACAGTGATTACACTATAAATACATTTTATTAGCTTTAGAATGTTTTGGAAAAACCTAAAAATACCATGTATAGTGCACTGATGTCCTTAACATATCCATGTACCAAAACCAAGAAGTATAAAGCAAAATTGAAAATGTCAGAAGTATGAATGGATGGACTACATTGGATATTCTCAGTAGGTCAGACAGCATCTGTAGAGAAGGAAACAGGTTGAATGGTTCAGGTAGATCTATCATTACCCAAGACTTTAAAGACTGCATTTTTCCTCGTCCTTGCTGCTGAAAGAAGTTTTTGTTTCTGCGCTGCATTACCTGCTGGAGCTTGCTAAAGTCTCAGACTCAAGCCCATAAAACTCCTTGATTATATACCAGTCAACCCCCTCCCCGCCCCTCCCTGTTCCTTTGCCACATGCATGCCTTTCCACCAGGGGTCACCAAAGAGCAAATATCAGGTCAACGCACACAAAAATGCTGGAGGAACTCTGCAGGCCAGGAAACATCGATGGAATAGAGTAAACAGTCAACATTTCAGCGTGAGACCCTCATCAAGGCTGGAAAAACAGATGAGAAATCAAGGTAAGAAAGTGGGGGGAGGGGAGGAAGAAGTACAAAATGGTAGGTGATAAGTGAAACTGGGAGAAGGGAAAGGGGTATCCATACCCTCTCCCCAGATGTAATATGCCTGGACTGTGCAAAACACTCACAAGGATTGGCAGCATATCAATGGGAAAAAGAACTATTTCTGTAACTTCCAGTAATTTCTCCTTCTCCTCTCTGTTTCCATTCCACATTCTGGTTTCCCTCCCATCCCTTCCATTCTCTTCCCCATCACCTCACTTGGCACCCTTCCTCCTTCCTTTCCTTCCACTGACCTCTCCTATCAGGTTCCTTCTTCAGCCCATTACCTTTTTGCCCTATCCCCCTCCCAGCTTCTCACTTCATCCCCTCCCCCATCTACCCCCTCACCTCATCTCACCAATCAGCTGCCAGCTTGACCTCCTTGCTCTCCCCCACCTTCTTCTTACGGCCTTTCTTCCCTTCTTCTCCAGTCCTGGTGAAGGTTCTCAGACCAAGACATCAACTGCATATTCCCATTCATAGATGCTGCCAGACCTGCTGAGTTCCTCCAGAACTTCTTGTGTCTTGGTCCGGATTCCTGACATCCACAGAATCTCTTGTGTCCATGGAAAAAATAAGCACAAGAGATGCTGGAAACCCAGAGCAAAGAAGACAAAATGCTAGAGGACACTCAGCAGGTCAGTCAGCATCCATGAATGGGAATATAACAATTGAAGTTTTGGGCTGAGACCCTTCATCAGGACCAGAGAGGAAGGGGGAAGAGATGTAACAAGAAGGTGGCGAAGAAGTACAACCAAAAAGGTGATAGGTGCATTCAGGTGGGTAGGGGAGGAATTAAGAAGCAGGGCGGTGATAGGTAGAAAAGGCAGGGAGCTGGAGAAGAAATGTGATGAGAGGAGAGTGGACCATGGGAGAAAAGGAAGAGGGAGAGACACTGATGTTGATGGTTGACAGGCAGGTGAGGAGATGAGAAGGGAGCCAGAGTGGAGAATAGAAGAAGGGGGAAAAATGACTAGAAGAAATCAATGTTCATACCATTAGGTTGGAAGCTACTCAGATGAAATTTGAGGTGCTCTTTCAACCAGAGAATGTCCTTGTGCCAGCAAAGGAGGCCATGGACCGACATGTTGGAATAGAAATTGGAATTAAAATGGTTGGCCACCAGGAAATACTACAAAGCCGTTCAACGAAGTAGACCACCAATCTACATTGGGTCTCACCAATATAGGGGACACCACATTGGGTCCACTGAGTATAGTACCCAATATACATTGGATGACCACTTTGTCGAGCACCTTCACTCCGTCTGCAAAAAGCAGGGTATCCTGGTGACCTACAATTTTAATTCCAATCCCTATTCCCATTCCAACATGATGGTCAATGGCCTCCACTGCTGCTACAATGAGGCCACCCTCAGGTTGGAGGAGCAACACCTCATATTCTGTCTGAGTTGTCTCCAAGCTGATGGCATGAACATTGATTTCTCAAACTTGCAGAAATGTTTCCTTCGCTCTTCTTCTCTTCCCCACTCTGGCTCCACTCTCACCTCTCCTCTTTTCCACACCTGCCTATCACCATGCCCTGGAGCCCTTCCTCTTTCCCTTTCTCCCTTTGTTCTTGCATCTCTCCTATGGGATTCCCTCTTCTTCAGCCCTTTACCTTTCCAACCTATCACCATCCTGCTTTGGACTTTCTCCCCACCCAACAGGCTTCACCTATCACCTTCTAGGTGAATTCCTTCCTCTCCCCCATCTTCTGGCTTCCTCCCCCTTCCTTTCCAGTCCTGATAAGGGGCCTCAGCCTGAAACTGACTGCTTATTCATTTCTGTACATTTTGCCTGACCTGCCAAGTTCCTCCAGCAGTGTGTGTGTGCGTGTGTGTGTGTGCGTGTGTGTGTGTGCATGTACGTGTGTGTGCGTGTGTGTGTGTGTGTGTGTGTGTGTGTGTGTGCGTGTAATTCCATGGGATGAAGTTTTGTCCTGGATATGAATTCTAGAACTAAAGAGTCACAACCCCAAAATAGAGAGTAGGGCATGAGCGAGTGAAATGAGGAGGAGGTTCTGCATTTAAAGGAATTTGGAGTTAGAAGGCATCAATGGTTCAGTTATTGATTTCATACAAAACTGAGATTTTTATGTATCAGAAGAATCAAAGGCTATTTAGGACAAGTTGAAGTTGAAGATCAGCCATGGTCTTATCAAATGTGGAGCAATCACAAGGACCATATCACCTGCTATCTTATATAAGGACATAAGGAATAGGAGCAGGAGGCGGCCATCTGGCCTGTCGAGACTGCTCCACCATTCATTAAGATCATGGCTGATTAGGCCATGGACTCCTCTCTGCCTACCTGCCTTTTCCCCATAACCTTTAATTCCCCTACTATGCAAAAACCTATCCAACCTTCTCTTAAATATATCTACTGAGGTAGCCTCCACTGTTTCATTGGGCAGAGAATTCCACAGATTCACCACCCTCTGGGGAAAAGTAGTTCTTCCTCATCTCCTTCCTAAATTTACTCCCCAAATCTTGAGGCCATGTCCCCTAGTTCTAGTCTCACCTACCAGTGTATCAACTTTCCTGCCTCTATCTTCTCTATCCCTTCATAATTTTGTATGTTTCTATAAGATCTCCTCCCATTCTTCTGAATTCCAGCGAGTACAGTCCCAGGCGACTCAAGCTCTCCTCATAGTCTAACCCGCTCATCTCTGGAGTCAACCTGGTGAACTTCCTCTGCACCGCCTCCAAAGCCAGTGTATCCTTCCTCAAGTAAGGAGACCAGAAACTGCACACAGTACTCCAGGTGCGGCCTCTCCAGTACCCTGTGTACCTGCAGCATAACCTCCCTGCTCTTAAATTCTTGTGTTATCTTTGGTTGTAAGCTCTTCTATTTGAATTTTATTTATGTGCTTGCAGGGTATAGACAGCACTGCCAATGCCAGCATTGATTTTCTATCATTAATTGCCCCTGAACAGAGGGCGGTAACCAAGTCAACCACATCAATGAATCTGGAGTCACCCATCAACTAAAACAGGTAAAGAGATAAAAAAAAACTAGTGATTATATAGTCACCATTACTAAGAGCAACATTTTAAAATTCCACATTTATTTAATTACTTGCAATGGTTGAATTTGAACCTGTTTCTGCATCAACAGCCTACAACTTTGGATGCTGGTCTAATAATTTAACCACTCTGCCATCCAAAGGCAGCCTGGAGACTAAATCAATACCTCCCAGCACTGTGTAGCTCACTTCTATGCAATTGCATACACAGTGCCTACAAGGCAGTGTACACTTGTGTACAAAAGGTAGTGGATTCAGCTTAGTACATCATGGGTAAAGCCCTCCCAACCATTGAGCACATCTGCATAAAATAGTGCCGTAGGAGAGCAGCATTGACCATCAGCGAACCCCAGCACCCAGGCCATGCTCTCTTCTTATTGCTGCCTTCAGGTAGGAGGTACAAGAGCCTCAGGACTCGCACCTCCAGGTTGAAGAACAGTTACCAGTCCTCAACCAACAGTCTCTTGAACAATGGAGTTAAATACACTCACTTGCTCATCCATTGAGTTGTTCCCATAACCAATGATCTCACTTTAAGGCGTCTTTATCTTGTTATCCCATGTTCTCGTTATTTATTGCTATTTATTTATATTTGCACTTGTACAGTTTGTTGTCTTCTGCACTCTGGTTGATCTTTCACTGATCCTGTTATAGATACTATTTTATAGATTTGTTGAATATGTCTACAGGAAAATGAATCTCAGGGTTGTATATGCTGACATATGTGTACTTTGATAATAAAACTTGCTTTGAACTTTGAACTTTATTCTAAAGCATATACTGCAAGCAACTGTACATAAGTTGATGTATTTAATCGGATGCTGAATTGTAATATTCCCATAGCCATTTATTATCTAAATGGATGGCCATTCACTCCAACACAAACTCACACAATATTTCCTTTTGGTATAAAATAATTGATCAGATTTTATTTTTTCTCAGGAGCAAAACAAATTTATCTCCTCTAGAAATAAGTTGTCTCTTAAGAAATATCAAAATGTTCATCTGAAATGCAGAACAAAAGTGTGATTATTCTTTAACCAGACTGAGTTTGTGTGCAACATGTTGAAAGATTCACATATCATTCTTAGAACCCAGTCTTCTAAATAGCTCTATGGCAAGTACCAACATGATTTGGAAATCCATAGTTATCAACAGGGCTCTTTGCTCCAAGACACATACAGAAAATACGTCTTCAGTAAAGGGGCTGTGTTTCATTCATAAGAGCCTGGTGGAAAATTGCCCTTCAGGATATATTAAAGATTATTTACATTTCTGTTTCTGCCACCCAGCTAAATAAAACCAGGCAGGAAAATGATTCAGCACGATCACTGAATTTGTCAGTACAGACAGCTATTATCAGTCGCTTCTGTGTATTCGGAATTACTCCTGGTCCTTTATAACTTGTACAATTCCCACTGTGGTGGAATGAAAATCAATAAATGCTGTCTGCAAAAGGCTATTACACAAATGTCTCCTCTTCGTTTTATTTATTTTCCAAGTTGGCAAGGTGAGCATTTCTTTCCCCTTGGTGAAAGTTCTTCTTTCCTTTCTCTTTGGCAGTCCCTCAGCATCCGGACTGCCTTTCTCCTTTTCTGGTTTTGTGGGTTCTGAGGTGACAAGTGAGAAAACCCCAGAGCCTCCTTGAGCAATGGACTCAGATCCAGATTCAGATTCAGTTTATTGTCATTTAGAAACCACAAATGCAATGCTGTTAAAAAATGAGACAACGTTCCTCCAGAATGATATCACAAAAGCATACGACAAAACAGACTACACCAGAAAATCCACATAACGTTTGGGAATCCCCAATCCAGAGTCTGGAGAGGCTGCTGCGTATTAATATCGTGCTACCATCTTAGCGTGTTCCCTGGAAAGGAGCTCCAATCCCACCAGACAAAACAAGACCAAAAACTAAAGCTACAAGACCCGTGCAAAACCACGTAGTTATAACGTATAGTTACAACAATGCATACAATAGCATGATTGATAAAAAACAGACCATGGGCACAGTAAAAATAGTCCAAAGATGTTAAAAGACTATAAGTTCAAAAGAAACCACCACACAGTTTCCACAAGTCCTCAGGACTCGAATGCAAATTCAGACAAATGTCCTTTTGGCATCATACGATTGAGCACATTTTACTTTTCCCTTCATTAACAAAGCTTGATTTAACTCCAAAGGTGGGGCAGCTTGCAACTGAGTGAGTAGACTTGTGGTTCTCAGTGTCTTCCTGAATACTCTTTCTCCATTCTTAATGATCATAAAACAGAAAATACAGGCCCTTCAGCTCTCAATCTTTGTGCCAACCTGTATAAACCTACTCCACAATCAATCTACCCCTTCCTTCCTCCATATCCAAAATGCTCCATTTTTCTTACATCAGAGAGTCTCTTAAATGTCCCTACGATATCAGCCTCTACCACCATGCCTGGCAATGTATTCCAAGTATTCACCACTTTCTGTGTAAAAGAACCTACTTCTGACTTCCCCAGTAAACCTTCCTCCGCTCATCTTAAATAGATGTCTACAGGTATTGTCCATTGCTGCCCTGTGAAATTGGTGCTGGCTGTCTATTGTATCTGTGCCTCTCATAACCTTATTCAATCCTGTCAAGTCACCTCTCATCCTCCTTCACTCCAAAGTGAAAAGCCTTAGTTCACTCAGCCTATCTTCATAAGACATGCTGTCTAATCCAGGCAGCACCCTGGTAAATCTCCTCTGCATCCTCTTCAAAGCTCCCACATCTTTCCTATAATGAGGTGACCAGAACTGAAAACAAGAGTCTAAGTCTGGCCAGGTGTGGGGTGGCACAGTAGCATAGTAGTTAGCACAGTGATTTACAGCACCGGCGACCCAGGTTCAATTCCCGCCGGGCCTGCGAGGAGTTTGTACATTCTACTCATAATTGCATGGGTTTCCTCCCACAGTACAAAGACATACCGGTTGGTAAGCGATCATCGGTCATTATAAGTTGTCCCGTGCTTAGGCTAGAGTTAAATCAGGGGATTGCTGGGCGGCATGGCTCGAAGGGCCTGTTCTGCACTGTATCTCAATAAATAAAAAAAAACTAGGTTTTATAGACCTGCAACATGAGACGTGAACATCTTTGAAACAGACCCTTCCGCTCATTGAATCCATGTGGACCATCCATTTACGTTAATCCTGGTTCCTTATGGTCATTATAGCCAGAGGGGTAGTAATGGGGACAAACTCTTATTAAATACTCCAAATGGTGTGCAGCTCAAATAGCCTCTGACAACAAAGTCCAGTTCCTGGCCTTCACGTGAGGCTTAGCTACTAAGTCCAGTAGAACCATTTCTACTGGCAGGAAAAGGGGCATAGACAAGTTACTGGTGCCTTAAAACCAATCACTTCGGCAGCTGTGGTTGGCAGCTCATCTGGGAGAAGGAACACTCTGATCTGAAACCTCCGCTGCCTTGGCGCTGTACCCACTCACGGGGAAGGTTTCGGGAATAAACCCCATGGGAAGAATCCAGAGGTGGAGTCCCTCAGGCAGAAATACATTGAGTTCAACGCTGACTGCCAACTCTCACGATAATGCTGGTACAAAACTGCACCAGTCTCTGCCGTTCTTTTGGGCTCATCAGTTGCATGGAGACGGGGAGCTTGCTACATGGGCAACAGCTTGCTACCCATATCTAGACAGCTAGGATGCAATATCCATGGTCATCTCTGACCAATTCCTCACCTCACCTTACATTAATCCCATTTTTAATTCTCCCCTCACTCTCATCATATCTACCACCCACCAGCATATTATAGGCAATTTACAGCGGCTGGTTAACTACTAACCTGAACACGCAGGGGATATCGGAGGAAATAGAGCACCAGGAAGCAACCCACATAGACACAGGGAGAAAGTGCAAACCTCACAAAGTCAGGACAAGAGGTCAGGGTTGAACCAAGTTTCCTGGCACTGGAACAGTAGTTCTACCAGGCGCACCACAGTACCACCCCCTGTTATGGGACTTGGAATGTTTAGGCTCGTTCTTCAAGACTAACATTGTCGATGCTACAGGCAATGATGCTGAAGCACCAACACAGAGAATCTCTTCCACCCTACCTATGCCTCACAGGAGCGGGATGCATCATGTTAGTAACGGAGCTGGGTTCCACCCTAATGCCACACCGGTCACTGTGTGGGACCACAGAATCCAGGAGGAGGCCCACTTGCTGAAGCTTTTGTAAGATTTAAAACACATTTCCACACTTCATGCCAGGACCACCTGAAATGTTGCAACATTAAAACTTCCGAAGCTCAAGGAAGACATAGGGGATGCCATTGTCACTTTGAAAGACCAACTTTGTTGGTGCAGTTTTGAAATGTTCTTTGGCAAAAAGCTGAAGAATAAGTTGCTGTGTTAGTTATAGCATCAGAGATGCCAGTTTAAGCTCTTTACTGCACAGCTCAATAAGACAAAGACAAAGGTTCTGTTGGAAGCAGCACTGACAAACTCGAAGATGTGGTCAATTCAACAGATAGGTATGAGTTTGTTGGCCAAGACTAC
Source organism: Hypanus sabinus (assembly GCF_030144855.1). NCBI lineage: Eukaryota > Metazoa > Chordata > Chondrichthyes > Myliobatiformes > Dasyatidae > Hypanus > Hypanus sabinus. The sequence goes on from NC_082714.1 coordinate 147,551,659, forward strand.
TCGTGTCTTTTGCACCTGGTCATTTTCATGAAGGGTGATTTTGTTAGGAAACCAGTATCCTGTGCTTTTCTTTGAACCTTTGATTCTATGTTTCTCTTTCATTTTTTGCTATTTGGTGTTCTTTGCACATTGGGTGTTTAATGTTTTCTTCAAGTGGGATCCATTCTTTGTCTCGTGGTTGTCTGCAGGAAGACTTATCTCAGGATTATATACTGCATATATACTTTGACAATAAATGTACTTTGAATCTTTGAACCCACAGGAACCTAAGAAGAATACCCACAAACTACATAGTTGCCTAGGGTCCTTTTACTAACATCAGGGAACAGCTCAAAGAACAAAGGAGTATAAGTACATGGTCCTGTGAAAGTGGTGTTGCAGATGGCCTTTGGCATGCTTCATCAGTAAGAAGCACCAGCTATAAGATGGGGTTGAATTCCTGCCACTGTTTATAAAGAGCTCATACATTCTCCTGGTGACTGTGTGGGTTTCCTCCCGGTATTCCAGTTTCCTCCCACATTCCGATGGGGTACAATTAGGGTGAATGTCAGTAAGTTGATGGCAAACTGTAAGTGCTGGATGCATGGTGACTCTTATGGTCTGCCCCAGGACATTTCACACTATGTTCGTGGTCGACACAAGACCATGCATTTCACTGTACGTTTCAGTGTTTCATATTACATGTGACAAATAAATCGAATCTCTGTAAAAAAAATCTCTACTACAGAACAACTTCCTTTTGCCACTTTTTTGACCACCATGCTAATTGATCAGTATCTTCCTGCACCCTTCAATGGTCCAAAGTAATATGACACCCAGAAGCAAGCAATATTGGCCAGGGTCAGGATTAAACCACCAGGGGCAAATATATTCGGCCTCAGCTCAGTTTTTTGTATGGTGTACAAAGACCATAAGGTGGGCCTTTTCCTTCAAAATCACTGACATTGCCTTTGGGATTCATCACGAGAGAAAAGAGGAAAAAGATGAAATACCAAACACGACCATAGGACAGAGAGGAGTAAACTGGTGAGGGTGCAGATAGGATGCAGACGGATGCTGTCTGGATTAGAATTATAACAGGTTGGATGTTCAATGTAATACATTCAATACTTAAAGGTACACTCATTTCTATATTCACGACAACTAGTTGAATACACACTAAATGCTGGAGGAACTCAGAACTCAACATTCATGGAAATGAACAAAGTCAAAATTCCAAGCTGAGACCCTTTGTCAACTATTCGTTCATTTCCATGGATTCTACCTGACCTGCTGAGTTCCTGCATCATTTTAGACCGTAAGACCATTTTGTGTATGTTACTTTGGATTTCCAGCATCTGCAGAATTTCTTGTGTTTATAGATAAAGCAATAAACTCCTGGCAAAGTGGAAAGTTAAGGTCAAGGCTTTCTACTCTTGTGAAGAACCTAGACCAAGAGAAATGATTCAGACATCAGAAGATGTGCAAATGTCTTAGACACACCTATATATCTACAGCCGAATCACGGACCATATATAGCTAGGGTGCCCAAAACTTTTGCACAGTACTGTAGAGCAGAGAGCGAGTTTGTAAACCTGACAGGGGCAAAGGATATTGGGAATGGTGAGGGTGGTGCCCCGCAGGAGAGATGTGGGACAGGTGATAGAAAAGTAGTGCCAGGGATGGGGAGATTGTGACGAGAGTGCAGATACACCCAGCTCTGAGACACCAGGCAAGGTCAATTGATTCCAAACAATTGTTTTATCAATCATTACAGAATGTCTCTCCAGTGCTTCCTGCTCACTCACCTCTCCCCTCCCCTCTTCCCAACCATAATTCCCCTCTCCCTGTTCCCTTCCCACTTTCGGTCCATAATAGCGACCCATATTGGAATCAGGTTGGTCATCACTCACATTGTCTTGAAAGTTTTTGGCAGCAATCAACACCTGAGTAGTGTTAGTGGAGCCTATGCAAGATAAAGGAAAATTGTCTTTGAAATCCACGACCCACAGGCCCAAAACGTTTGGTCTATAGAGCAGTCACCCTTCCTACATTATGGAGCTGAATCAGTTGATACCCAAAAGCCCTGGACCAATACCACCAATGATCCTTAATAAGGATTTTGAGGATCATCTGGAAGGACAGACACGCTACCATCAGCATATTGGAGGAACAGATCTCCATTGTGATTAGGCAACACCAACTCCGATGGATAGGTCACATCATTTGGATGCCTAACTCATGTCTCTCCAAACAGATCCTTTACTCATAGTTGAAGGAAAATCAGCAAATCCACGATAGGAAAAGGAAATGCTTCAAAGATCACATCAAAATCAGCCTGAAGAAATTCAAGTCAAGTCACTTTTATTGTCATTTTGACAATAACTGCTGGTACAGTGCATAGTAAAAATGAGACAACATTTTTCAGGACCATGGTGTTACATGACACAGTACAAAATCTAGACTGAACTACGTAAAAAACAACACAGAAAAAGCTACACCAGACTACAGACCTACACAGGACTGCATGAAGTGCACAAAAACAGTGCAGGCATTACAATAAATAATAAACAGGACAATAGAGCAGTAAGGTGTCAGTCCAGGCTTCGGGGACTGATAGCTTGGGGGAAGAAACTGTTACATAGTCTGGCCGTGACAGTCCAAATGCTTTGGTGCCTTTTCCCAGATGGCAGGAGGGAGAAGAGATTGTATGAGGGGTGCATGGGATTCTTCATAATGTTGTTTCCTTTGTGGATGCAGCGTGTAGTGTAAATGTCCGTAATGGCGAAAAGAGAGACCCCGATGATCTTCTCAGCTGACCTCATTATCCGCTGCAGGGTCTTGCGATCCAAGATGGTGCAATTTCCGAACCAGGCAGTGATGCAGCTGCTCAGGATGCTCTCAATACAACCCCTGTAGAATGTGATGAGGATGGGGGATGAGAGGTGGACTTTACTCAGCCTTCGCAGAAAGTAAAGACGCTGCTGGACTTTCTTTGCTGTGGAGCTGGTGTTGAGGGACCAGGTGAGATTCTCCGTCAGGTGAACACCAAGAAAACACCAAAAAGTCGATGGAATCTTGTAAATTGAGGGATATCTGTAATGAAGATATTACAGATTACAGATTTATTCATTACAGATATCCCTCAATTTACAAGATTCCATCGACTTTTTTTTATTGGAACACTTTGGGTCTCTTGTTCTCAAACTGCAGAATTTTACTCACTTTAACAGGACTGTACAATCTTCAACTGCCTTGGTAGGCCTTAAAGCCCCAGACCTCTGAAGTGCAGTCAAGCAAGTTAATCACATTATTACAATTTCAAAGTGCAATGCAAAATTATTATCAAAATACATATATGTTGCCATATCCAACCCTGAGATTTATTTTCTTATGGGCATACTCAATAAATCCAATAACTGTAATAGAATCGATCAAAAACCACAGTAACAGGGCAGACAACCAGTGTGCAAAAAAATCAACAAACTGTGCAAATACAGAAATATAGAAAAATGTAATAATTAATTAATTAATTAATTAACAGCAAATATTGGGAACATGAGATAAATCATATCATCAGCAAACGTGGCCAAAATCCATCAATTCTGTCATCCAAATAATTGACATAAAATGCGAAAAGAAGCAGCCCCAATACTGACCCCTGTGGAACACGACTAGTCACCAGTAACTAACCAGAATAGACCCCTTCTATTCCCTTTCTACACCTCCCGCCTGTCAGCCGATCTTCTGTCCGTGCTAGTATCATGCCTGTAATATCATGGGCTCTTATCTTGCTAAGCAACCTCATGTCTGCCACCTTGTCAAAGGCCTTCTGAAAATCCAAATAAACAGCATGCACTGACTCTCCTTTGTCTATCCTGCCTGTTATTTCTTCAAAGAATTCCAACAGATTTGTCAGGCAGGATTTCCCCTGAAGAAAACAATGCTGACTTTGGACTGCTTTAGTACATGCCTCCAAGTACCCCAAAACTTCATCCTTAATAATGGACTCCAATATCTTCACAACCACAGAAATCAGGCTGACAGGCCTATAACTTCCTTTCTTCTGCCTCCCTCCCTTATTAAAGAGAGAAGTGACATTTGCAATTGTTCAGTCCTCCAGAACCTTTCCAGAATCTAGTGATTCTTGAAAGATGGTTGCTAGTGGCTCCAAAATCTCTTCAGTTACCTCTTTCAGAACCCCGGGGTATAATCCATCTGGTCCAGGTGATTATATCTACCGTCAGACCTTTCAGCTTCCCAAGCATTAGTAATAGCAACCACACTTACTTCTGCCCCCGAACATTCTTGAATTTCTGGCATACTGCTGGCATCTGACAAAGAGAAAACCAGCACAAAATACTTACTAAATTAGTCTGTTGTTTCTGTGTCCACCATTGTCCCTGTACCAAAACAGACCAATGTAATATGCCTGAACAACTGGTGTCCTGGCACACTCACCTCAATAATAAGCAAATGCTTTGAGAAGCTGATTAAGGATTAGATCTGAAGCATGTTACCACCCAAACTGAATCCCTACAATTTGCCTACCGACACAGCCAATCGACAGATGATGCAATAACTACTGCTCTACATACCGTCCTTACACATCTGGAGAAGGATGCTTATGTGAGAAGGCTGTTCTTGGACTACAGTTCACCATTCAACACCATAGTTCCATCCAGGCTCGACAGGAAGCTCAGAGACCTCGGCCTTGACCCTGCCTTGTGCAGCTGGATCCTGGACTTCCTGTCAGATTGCCAGCAGCTGGTAAGAGTGGGTTCCCTCACCTCCAAGCCTATGACGCTCAATACAGGAGCGCCTCAAGGCTACATACTGAGTCCCCTCCTTTACTCCCTATATACCTATGACTATGTCATCACTTCTAATCTGCTAATTACATTTGCTGATGACACAACATTGATTGGCCTTATCTTACCAATAAGGGGGTGGCCTACAGAGAAGAAGTCATCTCTCTGTCACAGTGGTGTCAAGAAAACAACCTCTCCCTCAATGTCAGAAAAACAAAGGAGCTGGTTGATTATAGGAGGAATGGAGATGGGCTAACCCCTATTGACATCAATGGATCTGGGGTTGAGAGGGTAAACAGCTTCAAGATCCTCGGCATCCACATCACCGAGGACCTCACGTGGTCTGTACACAGTTGTGTGGTGAAAAAGGCACAACAGCACCTCGTTCACCTCAGACAGTGGAGGAAGTTTGGTATGGGTCCCCATATCCTAAGAACTTTCTACAGGGGCACAATTGATAGTGTCCTGACTGGCTGCATCACTGCCTGGTATGGGATCTGTACCTTCCTTAATCGCAGGACTCTGCAGAGAGTCGTGCAGACAGCCCAGTGCATCTGTAGTTGCAAACTTCCCATTTACAAGGACAGGTGTGTAAAAAGGGCCCATAGGATCATTGGGGACTCAAGTCATCCCTGCCATAATCTAGTCCAGCTGCTACCATCCGGGAAGAGGTACCGCAGCATAAAAGCCTGGACCAACAGGCTCCGGGACAGCTTCTTCCACCAGGCCATCAGACTGATGAACTGATGCTGATTTGAGTGTACTCTATACTAAGAGTATAGGAGTTGGGATGTAATGTTAAAATTGTACAAGGCATTGGTGAGGCCAAATTTGGAGTATTATGTACGATTCTGGTCACTGAATTATAGGAAAGATATCAACAAACTAGAGAGAGTACAGAGGAGATTTACTAAAATGTTACCTGGGTTTCAGCACCTAAGTTACAGAGAAAGGTTGAACAAGTTAGGTCTTTATTCTTTGGAGCATAGAAGGTTGAGGGGGGTCTTGATAGAGGTATTTAAAATTATGAGGGGGATAGATAGAGTTGACATGGATAGGCTTTTTCCATTGAGAGTAGGGGAGATTCAAACAAGAGGACATGAGTTGAGAGTTAAGGGGCAAAAGTTTAAGGGTAACACGAGGGGGAACTTCTTTACTCAGAGAGTGGTAGCTGTGTGGAATGGGCAGGTTAGATTTTGTCATTTAAATAAAATTGGATAGGTATATGGACAGGAAAGGAATGGAGGGTTATGGGCTGAGTGCAGGTCAGTGGGATTAGGTGAGAGTAAGCATTCAGCACGGACTAGAAGGGCCAAGATAGCCAGTTTCAATGCTGCAATTGTTATATGGTTATATTACATTGACTGTTCTATTTATTATAAATTACTACGATTGCACTGCACATTTAGATGGAGACGTAAGATAAAGATTTTACTCCTCATGTATGTAAAGGATGTAAGAAGTATAGTCAATTCAATTCAATTCAATACTACCCCTCCAGCATCATTTTCCAGCAGTCCAACTTTCACTTTCGCCTCTCATTTACTTTATATGTTATTGAAAAAATCTTTTAGCATCTTCCTTGATATTATTGGCTAGCTGACTTGCATATTTCATCGTTTCTCCCATTATGTTTTTTTTAGTTGCCTTCTGTTGGTTTTTAAAAGCTTCCCAATCCTCTAACTTCCCATTAAATTTTGTTATATTATATGCCCTCTCGTTTGCTTTTATGCTTTTTGTTTAACTTCCCTTGTCAGCCTCATCCTCCATTTAGAATACTTCATCTATCCAGTGCCTTCCAAACTGCTCCCTTTGTAGTTTAGTCATCACCCCTGCTAGTGTCCCTTTCCAATTAACGTTGGGCAGCTCCTCTCTCATGCCTCTGTACTCCATTGTAATACGGATACATCCAGCATTATCTTCTTCCTCTGAAACTGCAGTGTGGGACCTATGGATTCCATAGAAAAGTGGAGCTGAAATGACAGAAGGGTGCTCCATCGACCTTGGAAAAAAAACTGAAGATGAATTTGTATTATTCACTCTCATCCCAACTTCTGAATTAAAAAAAAACTTTCTCAAGTGAATTCTTTCAGCAGTGTCACATGCTGGAAGTGCACAGCAGGTCAGACAGCATCTGAGGAAAGAGAAATAGAATTACATTTCGGTCTCCAAGCCTCCGGGTCCAATTCTTCAATGTGCTTTCTCTGTTTGCTTCAGAACTGGTTAGTTGTGCAGGTGTTCGGGCAGGTGGGGCTCATCAGCTTTGGACGGCAGCCAGCCTGGAAGGAAGACTTTGATCTTAAACCTCCTCTGCCTTGTGGCCATACCCACCCGTGGGAAAGGCTTCGGAACTAAGCCCTGAGGAAGATGTTGTTTACAACTTCACTCTGGAAACCTCTGCGACCAAGCTGTATCGGCGCTTCCCTTTCCTTGGACTACATCAGTGACGTGGAGAGGTGGAACCCGCTGCATGGGCAACAGCCAGTTCTTCAAATCTTCCTGCCCAGGCTTACACCCTGGAGAGGACACAGCCCACCAGAGGCACAAATCCATGATCCCCTGGGATCGACGGCTACCTACTACATTTACCTATGAAGTTGCCTGAGTCTTACCCCTTTGTTAGCACTGCCTGAATTGCTGGGAAGTCTGCACAGTACATTACAACCTTAAGTTTGCATCCTTAGTGTCCAGCTGCTCCGAATTCCAATAGTTTGTCCACTTCCTCTCTGTCCTTTATTCCTACTAACCCATCCACCAAATGACTACTTCAGCTTAGCAGCTTTGGCTTCAGCTTATCTAAATTATCCTTCTGCACTGCCCATCCTCCTCTGTCCTTCTCTGCAATTTCAAATTAACCTTCCTTTCTTCCTCAGCTCTGGCAAAGGATCCTCCTCCTTCCCTTTCTCTCTGGTCCACTCTCCCCTCCTATCAGATTCTTTCTTCTTCAGCCCTTTCCCTTTTCCACCTATCACGTCCCAGCTTCTCACTTCATCCCCCACTCCTCCACCCACCTCTCTTCTTCCTCATCTGACTTTACCTATCACCTTCTAGCTTGTGCTCCATTCCCTCCCCCCACCCCACCTTCTTATTCTGGCTTCTTCTCCCTTCCTTTCTAGTTCTGATAAAGTGTCAGCCCGAAATATCGTCTCTTTATTCATTTCCATAAATGCTGCCTGACCTGCTGAATTCCCCCAGCATTTCATGTCTGTTACCCTTAAACATTAACTATGTTTCTGTGATGAGAGGCCTAGGTGAGGACAGTAAAGACCAAACATGCTGGAGTGTCCGAGACTAGAGCCAATGTTAGACGAGAATCCAAACGAGACAATCGCAGACTGAGTCAAAGTAGAGTTGATGATTGAGCACCAAACTTGAGTTCAGGTGCTCTTTAAATATTCAAATCCTGGCTTCAACCATTGGCTGCCAATTAAAGAAAGCAGGCCTGAATCTTTGAGTAGATCATGACACCTATCCATCCAGAGGACCAGAGCATTGAAAGCATGGAGGCTGGCATGCTCAGGGGTGTTCTGTAACAGTTTCCCTATCGACAGATGCTATCTGACCTCTCCTGCTCCCATTCCATCGCGTTCAGTGCTCTTGGTGCAACAGTGGGACTCGATGCAAATTGAAGGCTTTGTCTGGTCACCACAAAAGGCGGGGTTTAGCCATGGTTACCCATTTCAGATCGACTTTGCATTCCGGTTCTGACATGCCTGCCCATAGCCTCCTGTACTGCCATGGAGAAGCCAAACTCAGGTTGGATAAGCAGCACTTCATATTCCATCTGAGTAGCCTCCAACGTGATGGTATGAACAATGATTGCTCTAACCTTTGACAATTTCTCTCTTTTTTCCATTCCTCATTCTGGTTACCCTCTCATCCCTTGTCTTCTCCTCAGTTGCCCATCACCACCCTCTGTTTTCGACTCCCACTTCCCTTTCTTTCCATGGTCCACTGTCCTCTCCTATTAGATTCCTACTTCCTCAGCCCTTTACCTCTTCCACCAATCACCTCCCATCCACTCAATTCATTCCCCCATCCCCCACCTGCCCACCTGGTTTCACCTTCCCCTTTCCCCTCCCCCACTTTTTATTCTGGTTTCTGCCCCCTTCCTTTCCAGTCCTGTTGAAGGGCCTTGGTCCAAAACATTGACTGTTTACTCCCTTCCAAAGATGCTGCCTGACTTTCTGAATTCCTTCAGAATTTTGTGTGTGTTGCTACCTGAACCATAGTGCATCACCACCACTTTCCACCAAATTTCCAACACTTGCAGTTTTTCTTAATCCTGATGTATACTTCTACTGTGACTTTTGAAGAGTTACATACAGATCTTTACAGTGACGTGCAGGCCATTTCACTCCTTGTGTCAATGCCAGCCAAAAGCAAGTCCTTTCAGCTATACCTACAGTACTTGCCAGAAAGTGTGTGGCTCTGCAAGTTACAACACTACAAGATATTTATTAATTATGATGAGAGTCCCAGCCTCCACCACCTGCTCAGACAATGTTCCAAAGCCCCACCTCTCTTTGCATGAGTATATTTAATCATCCCTTTAACGTGCCAAAAAATTGTCTTAAGTTTATTTCCCATGGTACTGACTTCTTCTGTTCTGAGAAGCTCCTAGGCCTTACACCTTATTGCGGTCTCACATCAGTTTCCTTCGCTCTAAGGGAAAGAAACACAACCAGCCAGTCTTTCCTCAGTACCAAAACTCACCACTTATGGCTACACTCACATAATTCTCCTCAGCATTCTTCCTTTCTAGGTCTGTCATGCCTTTCCTACAGGACTGTGCACAAAACTCTAGCTAAGGCCTTACTTACTGCCTTTTACGCCACTGGCATTTAGGGCAGTGATGAAGGTCCTCCATCTCCGGTGGTCTTCAGGGCTTCCTTCACCATGTCATTAGCTTCCTCTCGGCTTTCACTATCGCCAGCCATGCAAGTCCTGGTGGAGGCTCTGGAATACTGTCATACCCAGATGTAGATTCTTCATTGCTATTTCCGTAACAATTCTGCTTTACCAGTCAGGGTTATTATCCCTGAGCTGAGGGCCGGTGGATCTTTCTTAGTCTGACCTTTACCCTTTGACCTGTTTGACATGACTGGCCCTATCAAAGCATAAAGCCTGACTCCAGCCAACACAGCTCTCCAGGTTATTGAGGCACACAAGGGTCCAGGGTTGTGGTCCTTTTGGAGGATCTATAGCCTAACTAGTGTTTTATATAGCTTTATCACTGTAAAGGCAAGTACCATGCATATTCTCAAGGATCTGTGAACTGCACAACAAGGTCCCTCTATTCCTCCGCAGTCCTCAGTATCGGACCATTCATTATTTACTCTCTTGCTTTGATTGCCTCCTCGCTCAACTGTGGGGGGAGGCATGGCAGCGTAACGATTAGTTCAACTGCTTTACAGTGCCAGAGATCGTAGATCAGGGTTCGATTCCCACCACTGTCTGTAAGAAGTGTGTGCATTCTCCCTGTGACTGCGTGCTCTGGTTTCCTCCCATAGTCCAAAGACACACGCGTCAGGGTTAGTAAGTTATGGGCATGCTGTGTTGACACTGGAAGAATGGGGTCACTTATAGGCCTGAACCCAGCACATCCCAGGCTGTGTTGGTTATTGACATGTTTTACTGTTTGTTTCATTGTTTCGATGTACACGTGACAAAGATTAGCTTTATAAAATGTGCCATTTACGTCACATCAAATCCATGAGGATTGTGGTGGGGATAGTTTGTGAGTATCTCCACACTATATGTCCACAACTCACTAAACAGCATGTATTTGGAATGTGGGCAGAAAGCAGAGCACCCGGAGGGAAGCCCGGGTGATCACAGGGAGAACGTAAAAACTCCTTATAGATAGTGATGGGAATTGAGCCCCAACTGATGATCACAGGTGCTGTAAGGTGATTCTGCTAACCAGCACCACTACCTAACCAGCTAGCGGTCTTTGTTACATTTCGGTCAACTTCCGGGTTGTGCTGGTGCTGGTGCAGAGGACTCTGGCCCTGCTGCGCATGCTGTTTGAGAGAGAGTGAAGTGTGAGGAAAAGGTTTAGGAATTTTTTTCCAGCTTATCCCTTGTTTAGGACAACCAGGTTTTTCACCTTTCCCTAAGTAGTCTGCTAGCACTAGCTGTAAAAGAGGTGCTTGGTGTTTGTTGGTGAAAAAGTGAGCAGACAGTTAGATAGTGGTGAAATTGTTTTAAGCCTGTGGTGAACTACATATACCTGTCTGGACACGCCCCCCCCGCTGACTGCTCCTGTGGCTCCTCCCACAGACCCCTGTATAAAGGCGATTGGAGACACCGCCCCGGCCTCAGTCTCCAGGATGTAGTGTGGTGGTCAATTGCTGCTTGTTCTTTCTTCCAGCCAATAAAAGCCCATATTTCGCCTCACGTCTCCGAGAGTTATTGATGGTGCATCAAAGCCTAACAAAGCAGAACTAAGAGTTACTTCGTGGTATAGTTTACAGGCAGAAAAATCAAATCAATAACGGACCGCAAATCTAGAAAGTCCGGGGAAGGTCCAAGTATACATTAAGCGTTAGGTGCTAACTGGTACATCGGGAGCAAAACAGGAATAGTAGTATAAATAGTAGTTTACTTTTAAGAAATTAAATAAGTACAATCACTTAATCTTCAGTCGTCCTTCAGTAGTTCAGTAGTTCTTCCCCCCTAAAAGTGTAATAATTCAGCCTCTGCAAAGTCAGTCTTGAGTTATACAGCTCTCATTACATGCACGTGCAGTTCAGCTCTTTGAGTGATTAAGCAGAAAGTTTGAAGTTAATAATGCATCTCCTTCTGCCTTAGGCCAAGAAATTATCGATCACCCCTGATGAGTTATTAACTTCAACAGATATGTTATTAACTACGCGGCAAGTAACAAGAGCTATATAATTCACCTCCTTCTACCTTAGGCCTCAAACTTATCAATCACTCCTGCTGTAGACACTTTCTGGAGGTCCAAGATCCATATGCTCCACTACCGCTGGACTAAATGTGTAAATATAGGAGATTGAAAAATAAATATGCTAGGTTTTCTAAAAATGATTCCTTCTACCTTAGGCCACGAACTTATCAATCACCCCTCGTAGGCAAGATCGTAAAGGTGGATATCTTTAACTCATATTTCGCTAAAGTATTCACCTGCAATATTCCATGAAATGCAGAGAAAATAAGGTTGTGTTAAATGACTTAGAGATCTTGAAAGCGAGGTCCTGCTTCAGCTGAAAAGGCTGAAAATTAATAAATCTCCAGAGCCGGACAACATACTATCTATCCAAAAGTACTTAAAGAGATCTGTGATTATATATACAAACCCCTAAATGTATTTTTCAAAAGTCAGTGCAGACTGGTGAAATTCCTAAGGACTGGAAATGGCCTAACATTATCCCTGCAGAAAAGAAGGATGGCCCTGATAATTACAGACCAGTAAGATAATGGAAACAATAATAAAGAAGGACATGGAAAAGCAGCTGATAAGAACAGGCACCTGAGAATATCATCTGCTCCCTCAACACCAGCTCCACAGCAAAGAAAGTCCAGCAGCATCTCTACTTTCTGCCAAGGTTGAGGAAAGTCCATCTCCCACCCCCCATCCTCATCACATTCTACAGGGGCTGTATTGAGAGCATCCTGAGCAGCTGCATCACTGCCTGGTTTGGAAATTGCACCATCTCGGATCGCAAGACCCTGCAGTAGTTAGTGAGGTCAGCCGAGAAGATCGCTGGGGTCTCTCTTCCTGCCATCACGGACGTTTACACTACACGCTGCATCCACAAAGGAAACAGCATTAGGAAGGACCCCATTCACCCCTCATACAATCTATTCTCCCCCCTGCCGTCTGGGAAAAGGCTCTGAAGCATTTGGGCTCTCACAACCAGACTATATAACAGTTTCTTCCCCTAAGCTATCAGACTCCTCAATACCCGAGGCCTGGACTGACACCTTTCCCTATTGTCCTGTTTATTATTTATTGTAATGCCTGCACTGTTTTGTGCATTTTATGTAGTCCAGTGTAGGTCTGTAGTCTGGTGTCGCTTTCTCTGTGTTGTTTTTTTTTTACGTAGTTCAGTCTAGTTTTTGTACTATGTCATGTAAACCATGGTCCTGAAAAACACTGTCTCATTTTTACTATGTACTGTACCAGCAGTTATGGTCGAAATGACAATAAAAGTGACTTGACTTGACTTGATGTTAGCAGAAAGCCAGTATAGGTTCAGAAAGGGGAAATCATGTTTTACTAATATGCTGGCATTCTATGAAGAGGCAACTAAAACTTACAATAACAATAGAGCAGTTGACATCATTTACTTGGGCTTTCCAAAGGCTTTTGACAAGGTATCCCCTGAGAGGTCAATAATCATATTGCAGGAGGTAGGGATTCAGGGTAAAGTGTACAAATGGATGCAGAATTGACTTGAAAACAATCAGCTGTGCTGAGAAGTTTATTTTCATGCCTAGAAGATGTTAAAAGTGGGGTTCTGTAGTGATCAGCATTGGAGCTGCTGCTGTTTTTAATTTAAATTAATGATTTTGGATAAGCACATAGCAAATAACCTGGTAAAGTCTGCTGATGACACAAACTTATTAACTGTGCTCAGTTCTGGATGTGGAAACCACAGAAAGGATGCAGAGGAGATTTACAAGGATGTTGCCTGGATTGGGGAGCATGCCTTATGAGAATAGGTTGAGTGAACTCGGCCTTTTCTCCTTGGAGCAACGGAGGATGAGAGATGACCTGACAGAGGTGTATAAGATGATGAGAGGCATTGATTTTGTAGATAGTCAGAGACTTTTTCCCAGGTCTGAAATGGTTATAATGAGAGGGCACAGTTTTAAGGTGCTGGGGAGTAGGTACAGAGGAGATGTGAGGGGTTAGTTTTTTACACAGAGAGTGGTGAGTGTGTGGAATGGGTTACCAGGGACGGTGGTGAAGGCGGATACAACAGGGTCTTTTAAGAGACTCCTGGACTGGTACATGGAGCTCAGAAAAATAGAGGGCTATGGGTAACCCTAAGTAATTTCTAAGGTAAGGACATGTTCAGCACAGCTTTGTGGGCCGAAGGGCCTGTATTGTGCTGTAGGTTTTCTATGTTTCTAAAATTCGGGGGAATGGGCTGATAACATTCAGGCAGCAGAATCAATATAGTTAGATCTAAACACAATCCAGATGTGGGCAGATAAATGGCAGATGAATGTTAATGCAAGTAAATGTAAAATATTACATATAGGACATAGAAAAATTAGATATAAATATACAACAAGGGATCTTGAGTTAGAAAGTGCACTGTATGAGAAGAATTTGGGCATCTTGGTAGACCCATCACTATCAGCATCTGGACAATGCAATGCTGGAAGTGATAATAGACTCTTGAGCTGTATGATGCATTTATGAGACCACACCTTGAGCACTGTGTATAATTTTAGTTTCCATATTATGTGAGGGCTGTAAAGACACTGGAGAGAGTCTGAAGATGACTAGACTCATTCCAGGTCTACAGGGTATCATCTGTGAAGAAAGGTTGAAAGAATTTAATCTTTTTAGCCTGAGTAGACATAGAATGAGAGGAGATATCACAAGATCACAAGACAAAGGGACAGAAGTAGGCCATTCGGCCTATTGAGTTCCAATTTCCGGCTTTTTTCCCATTTCCCTTGATACCTTGACTAATTAGATACCTGTCAATTTCCTCCTTAAAACCCTCAACGATTGGACCTCCACAGCTGTATGTGGCAACAAATTCCATAAATCCACGACCGTCTGGCTAAAAAAATTTCTCCTCATCTCTGTTTTAAATGGGTACCCTCTAATTCTAAGACTGTGACCTCTTGTCCTGGACTCACCCACCGAGGGAAACAGCCTTTCCACATCTACTCTGTCCAACCCTTTCAACATTCGAAATGTTTCTATGAGATCCCCTTTCATTTTTCAATACTCTAATGAATACAATCCAATGATGAAAGTGTTCAAAATCATTAGGGGTACAAGTAAAGTGGATGCCAGCAGCTACTTCAAAATGAATCCATCATCAAGGACACGGGGCCATAGGTGGAGACCGTCAGACTAACATCAGGAAACATCTCTTGACACGGCAAGTTTTGGACATGTGGAACAAACTACCTAGCTGTGTAGTTGAGAGTAGTACCACAGAGACTTTCCAATCTAAACTCGATAGATATTTCAACACACTATGTCAATAGGAACTTGGCAAGCTTTGTAGGGCCAAATGGCCTGTTCTAGTCAAAGACTTTCTAATGTTCTAATAAAGTTAGCTGGTCTTAACTTTCATATGAAGCTCTGGGATTTTAACATGAAAACCCATCAGGATAGCTCCTTATAAACATGAGAAATTCTGCAGATGCTGGAAATTCAAAGCAACACACACAAAATGCTGCGGGAGCTCAGCAGGTCAGGCAGCATACACAGAAATTAATAAATAGTCTATGTTTCAGGCTGAGACCTTTCTCCACGGCTGGAAAGGAAGAGTGAAAGCGCCTGAATACAAAGTTGGGAGGGAGGAGGGGAAGGAAGATGGTCAGAAGGTGATAGGTGAAGCCTCCAACCTCAAGGCATGAATTTCAATTTCTCCTTCTAGTAAAAGAGTTTCCCTCACCCTCCCCACTTCTACTCTTCACTCTGGCCTCTTACCTTTTCTCATCTGCTTATTGCCTCCCCCTGAGTCCCCTTTCTCCTATGATCCGATCTCCTCTCCTATCAGATTCCTTCCTCTCCATCCCTTTATTGTTGCCACCCACACGGTTTCACCTATCAGAATCAGAATCAGGTTTATTATCACCGGCATGTGAAGTGAAATTTCTTAACTTAGCAGCAGCAGTTCAATGCAATACATAATTTAGCAGAGAGAGAGAGAGAAAAGAAATAATAAATAAAATAAAACATAATAAATAAACAAGTAAATCAATTACGTATATTGAAAAGATTATTTTTTTAAATGTGCAAAAACAGAAATACTGCATATTAAAAGAAGTGAGGTAGTGTCCAAAGCTTCAAAGTCTGTTTAGGAATTGAATGACAGAGGGGAAGAAGCTGTTCCTGAATCACTGAGTGTGTGCCTTCAGGCTTCTGTACCTCCTACCTGATGGTAACACTGAGAAGAGGGCATGCCCTGGGCGCTGGAGGTCCTTAATAATGGACGCTGCCTTTCTGAGACACCACTCCGTAAAGGTGTCCTGGGTACTTTGTAGTCTAGTACCTAAGATGGAGCAGACAAGATTTACAATCTTCTGCAGCTTCTTTTGGTCCTGTGCAGAAGCCCCTCCATACCAGACAGTGATGCAGCCTGACAGAATGTTCTCCACAGTACAACTATAGAAGTTTTCGAGCGTATTTGTTGACGTGCCAAATTGCGTAAAACTCCTAATCAAGTATAGCCACCGTCTTGCCTTCTTTATAACTACATCGATATGCTGGGACCAGGTTAGATCTTCAGAGATCTTGACACCCAGGAACTTGAAACTGCTCACTCTCTCCACTTCTGATCCCTCTATGAAGATTGGTATGTGTTCCTTCGTCTTACTGACATTGAGTGCCAGGTTGTTGCTGCAGCACCATTCCACTAGTTGGCATATCTCACTCCTGTACGCCCTCTGATCACCACCTGAGATTCTACTAACAATGGTTTTATCATCAGTAAATTTATAGATGGTATTTGAGCTATGTCTACCCACAGTCATGTGTATATAGAGAGTAAATTCTACCAACAATGGTTTTATCATCAGTAAATTTATAGATGGTATTTGAGCTATGCCTACCCACAGTCATGTGTATATAGAGAGTAGAGCAGTGGGCTAAGCACACACCCCTGAGGTGCACCAGTGTTGATCGTCAGCGAGGTGGATATGTTATCATCAATCTGCACAGACTGTGGCCTTCCGATTAGGAAATTAAGGATCCAATTGTAGAGGGAGGTACAGAGGCCCAGGTTCTGCAACCTCTCAATCAGGATTGTGGGAATGATAGTATTAAATGCTGAACTATAGTTGATGAACAGCATCCTGAAGTAGGTGTTTGTATTGTCCAGGTTGTCTAAAGCCGTGTGGAGAATCATTGGGATTGTGTCTGCTGTTAACCTATTGTGACGATAGGCAAACTGCAATGGGTCCAGGTCCTTGCTGAGGCAGGAGTTCAGTCTAGACATGACCAAACTCTCAAAGCATTTCATCACTGTTGATGTGAGTGCTACTAGGCAATAGTCGTTAAGGTAGCCCACATTATTCTTCTTTGGCATTGGTATAATTTTTGCCTTTTTGCAAGTGGGAACTTCTGCCGGTAGCAGTGAGAGGTTGAAAATGTCCTTGAATACTCCCGCTAGTTGGCTGGCACAGGTTTTCAAAGCCATACCAGGTACTCCATCGGGACTTACTGCCTTGCAAGGGTTCACTCTCTTTAAAGACAGTCTAACATCGGCCTCTGAGACAGAGATCACAGGGTCATCAGGTGCAGCAGGGATCTTCACAGCTGTAGTTGTGTTCTCCCTTTCAAAGGGTGCATAGAAGGTGTTCAGTTCATCTGGTTGTGAAGCATCACTGCCATTCATGCTATTAGGTTTCGCTTTGTAGGAAGTAATGTCTTGCAGGCTCTGCCAGAGTTGCTGTGCATCTGATATCGCTTCCAACCTCGTTCAAAATTGTCCCTTCACTCATGAAATAGCCCTCCACAAATTATATCTGGTTTCCTGGTACAGGCCTGGGTTGCCGGTCTTGAATGTCACAGATCTAGCCTTCAGCAGATGACATACCTCCTGGTTCATCCATGGCTTTTGGTTTGGGAATGTACAGTAAGTCTTTGTAGGCACACACTCATCCACACAGGTTCTAGCTATCACCTTCACCTTCCAGCTATCCTCTGTCCCCCACCCCACATATCGTTTTATTCTTGTGCCTTCCCACTTCCTGAATAAGGGTTTTGGCCTGAAACATCAACTGTGTTTTCATTTCCATAGACGCTGCCTGACCTGCTGAGTTCCTCCAGCACTTTGTGTGTGCATTGCTTTGGATAGCTCCTTAACTCTGAAGGTGTAAAACATGGAGCTGAAAGCTAGTCTGACATTTATGTTATATTTTCCTTGCTTTTTATTCCCTTTGAAGCAAGAAGGTTTGGGCAAATGGAGGGGAATGTTCTGGGTTTAAATCATAATGCCTACCCACCACTCAGTACTTCATGCTGTAATACACAGTCCATTATAATCTGTTCCATTCCACACATTGACTTGACTTATGATATAGACGCAACGATTTTATTCTGATTATTTGCTGACATGTGTTCTTACTTTGAATTCATGTGTCAATATCTTATGAATATTTTTTCTTGTTTTGGAAACTGTACTTTGATGCTTTTGACCTTGGTGCCAATGGTTGTGTTTGTATAAGGAACAATGCAAGCTTTAGAATTCAATTAAACTTGTTTGGCTTATGGGCTTCACTCAAGTTGCTCTGTAAATCAATAGGTGGTCCTGTTGATTAGTTTATTGTTCTTAAGGGTCAATGGGTACTTGCTAATGCTGGCTCACTCCCACTCATCTGGCTCATTCACTCTCTTCTGATATATATTGCAGCTGTAAGCATTCACTTTCCTTCAGAAATCAACCACTGTGTCCCCTGGGATTTCTTGGGGGTTGCACCCTGAACATGTCAAGATTCAAGATAGCTTAATTTCATTTTCAGTACACAAGTGTAAAGGAGAACAAAATTATTGTTACTCCGGATCCAATACAGTGCAAAACAAGTAAGATAAAGAACACAATAATGATGATTTGTCAGAATGAGTTCTGAGAATTACACCACAAGACCAAAAGACTTAGGAGCAGAATTAGGCCATTTGGCCCATTAAGACTGTTCCACCATTCCACCATGGCAGATTTATTATCTCTCTCAATCCCATTCCATAATGTACTGGTTAGGCACAGGAGTATATTCAGCCAGACACTCATTCCACCGAGATGTAACACTGAGCATCATAGGAAGTCATTCCTACCTGTGGCCATCAAACTTTACAACTCCTCCCTCGGAGTGTCAGACACCCTGAGCCAATAGGCTAGTCCTGGACTAATTTCCACTTGGCATTATTTACTTATTATTATTTAATTATATATGGTTTTATATTGCTATATTTCTTCACTAGTTGGTGCGGCTGTAACAAAACCTAATTTCCCTTGGGATCAATAAAGTATGTCTGTCTGTCATTCTCCCTGTAACCTTGGATGCCCTTATGAATTAAGAACCTATCAACACCCACTTTAAGTATACCCAGTGACTTGGCCTCCACAATCATCTGTGCCAAGAAATTCCAAAGAATTCCTCTGACTAAAGACATGCCATCTCATCTCTGTTAAGAAGGGATGCCCCTCTATTCTGAGGCTGTACCTTTTGGTCCTAGACTCCCACTCAAATCTAGATCTTTCAATATTCGATAGGTTTCAGTGAAATCCCCCTCATTCTTCTGAACTCTAACAAGTACAGGCCCAGAGCCATCAATCACTCCTCAGATGTTAACCCTTACATTCCCAGAATAACTTTCATGAACCTCCTCTGGAACCTCTCCAATGCCAGCACATCTTTTCGTAGATAAGGGGCCCAGAAATGCTCACAATACTCCAAGAGCTCTCTGATCAATGCCTTATAAAGCCTCAGCATTACATCCTTGCTCTTAAATATGAACACCTAAAATAGCTTACATACATAAACTGAATGTTTGTTCATAAAGTGATGCTAGGCACATAAATTTGGTACATAAGTTGACTCTGACAGGAAATGATAAAGTAGTGGTGTTGGGGGAGTATGGAGGGGTTGGTTGGTGGGTAGAGGTGTTGATTAGCTCACTGCTTGAGGTAAGTAACTGTTTTTGAATCTGGTGGTTTTGGTGTGGATGCTGCGTAGACTCCTCCCTGATGGGAACGGGGCGAACAGTCCATGAGCAGGGTGGGTGGGGTCCATGATATTGCTGGCCTTTCTCTGGCACCTTTCTGTACATACGTCCTTCGTGGTGGGTAGGCTGGTGCCAGTGATGTGTTGGGTAATTTTGATTACCATTGTACAGCTTTCCTGTCCACTGCAGTAAAGTTTCCATACTAAAGTATTTAAACTATGCTCAGTGGAACACAATTTGAACTCCATTCCATGTAATCTCAATAGTGCAGGTGGGGAAAGTCCTTTAGATTCCAAGAACGTGGGGAAAATACAGTATATAAAAGTGCCATAAGGTCATTGAGTCCTTTGAAGGATGCCATCTTAGTTGTTCTTTCCCTCAGCCAGTTAATCTGATTATCCACCCCCATACCACTCTATCTATTATCTCTGTCACTGCACTGCACTGCACTTTAAAATGCTTTTTATAAGGCTAAACAACACACACAAAATGCTGGTGGAACACAGCAGGTTAGGCAGCATCTATAAGGAGAAGCACTGTTGACGTTTCGGGCCTTATGCATTTATGTATATTTTATATCATATCTGTACTTTAACCTCTATTTACTTTATGTAATTCTTTATTCTTATAATTCTTGAATGTCGTACCAACACACAACAGCAAATTCCTGAAAAATGTAAAAGTAAATGATGACTGAAGCTGATCTTTGATCCTTGAAACTTCCCATAGAACTTCGAAATGTAATTTCAAACCTCCTTAAAATATTGTGGGTTGCATTATTCAAGCATATCCTGTAATCCTTGTAAAAAGTATACTATTCTGCCATTTACTACAAATTTACTTTTCTGGACTTCATCTGATCCAATCTTGTGGTGAGGTAATGAATTGGATTTACCTTTATATAGAACTTAATATTGTTCTATTCCCATTTTGTACGAATGTTCTTGGCCCAATTTCCAAATGATCAGCTTCTATATTATGCATTTCATTTAGTTTAAAGATGTGCATCTATTCATTGGCTAATCTCCGGTGTACTTGCAGCTCAAACACCATCTATAAATTTGCCAATGACACTACTGTAGTTGGTTGAGTAGCGTTGCCACAGCAACCTTGCACTCAATATCAGTAAGACCAAGGAACTGATTGTGGGCTTCAGGAAGGGGAAGGAAACACACACAAGACCTCACAGAAGGAAGAGCAGTGGTTAGAGTGTCAAGAAATTCCTCGATGTCAAGAACTCTGAAGATTTAAAATGTACAAAATAGCTGGATGAACTCAGCAGGTCCGGCAGCATCCGTTGAAAGGAGCAGTCAACGTTTCGGGCCGAGACCCTTCGTCAGGGCTGACGAAGGGTCTTGACCCGAAACATTGACTGCTCCTTTCAATGGATGCTGCCCAACCTGATGAGTTCATCCAGCTTTTTTGTATGTCTTGACTTGACCACAGCATCTGCAGTATACTTTGTGTTTACTCTGAAGATTTATCCTGGACCTGACACATTGATGCAATTACAAAGAAGGCATGATAGTGGCTATATTTCTTGAGGAGTCTGAGGAGATTTGGTGTGTCACCAGACTCCCACATGTTTCTGCAGGTGTACCCTGGTGAGCATTCAAACAAATTACATCACCTTCTGGTGCGGAGGGACCACTGCACAAGATTGGAAAAAGATGCAGAAAGTTGCAAACTTGGCCAGCTCCATCATGGGGACTAGCCTCCAAGGCCTATAGCATATCTTCAAAAGGTGATGCCTTAAAAAGACAGCATCCATCATTAAGGGCTCCCATCACCCAGGATATGCCATCTCTACCATCATGGAGGAGGTGCAGGGGCCTCAAGACACTCACCCAACATTTTAGGAACAGCTTCTTCCCCTTCGCCGATAGATTTATGAATGGTCAATGAATTTAAGTACACTCCCTTACTATTTGTTTTCTATTTTGTGCTTTTTTTTGCACTACCTATTAAATCTAATTTCATTTATACATTATTGTAATTTATAGTTTTTAAAATCTATATTGCGATGTACTTTTGCCACTGAGCAATAAATTTTATGGCACACAGTCCTGTGCAAAATTCTTAAGCATATATATAGCTAACTTGCCCAGGACTTTTGCACAGGACTGTTTTTATAGATCTGGCCGGAGCAAAGAATATTGAGAATGTCGAGGGTGGGGCCATGGGACAGGTGACAGAGAGGAAGTGCTAGGGTGGTGGTGGAGCAGGTGCAGCTACACCCAACCCTGAGACCCCAGATGAGGTCATTTGATTCCAAACATTTGGTTCATTGATCATTACAGAATGTCTTTCTGGTACTTCCCGCTCCCTCCTCTGTCCTTTCCCCTTTTCCCAACCATGATTCCCCTCTCCCTGCCCTCTTCCCACTCTCAGTCTACACTTGAAAACCAAATCAGAATCAGCTTTATCATAATTCACATATGTCATTAAATTTGCTTTTCCTTGCGGCAGCAGTACAATGCAATATATAAAATTACTACAGTACTGTACGAAAGTCTTAGCTACACATATATGCCAAGACTTCAGCACAGTACTATCCATGAATGTTATTAAACCTGATTCTGATTCTGAAAGGTATGCAGTTTGACCAGATTGGCTTTACACACTGGGAGTTTCCATCATCTTGCTCCTTTCTCTAGAACAATTGCACTCTTCGGGGTAAAGAACACGAAGTGTTGGAAACAGGTTTCTGTCAAGAAATTCCACACAACTAAAGCAACCAGTTTCAATTTAATCAAGTGCCCTTGAGATGCATCTATTTACATGGTTAACTTTGCTGATAATAGGTCCAGATTGTCTGGATTCTTTCCACTGATGGTAAATAAGCACACCCACATCCTTTCCCCATGGTACCTTCGCTAATGTGTTTACTGCAGCTATACACTCAGTGGCCACTTATTAGGTCCCTCCTGAACCTAATGAAGTTGTCCTAGTGCCTTGTGCTGGATCAGGCAGCAACCTTGTCACTTCTTTAGCAGTTGTCTGTATTTTACGAGGCTGAGTTGCTAGCTCGGAGCTCAGCCCTGAATGGCTGGAAAGTGTGCGAGAAGCTGGCTGGATTCAAACCCGAGACCATTCGCTTCAAAGTCCGGTGTAGGTGCCACTACACCATCGGCCACTGAGTGTATGTTCATGGTCGTCTGCTGCTGTAGCCCATCCACTTCAAGGTTTGATCTGTTGCGCATCCAGAGATGCTCTTCTGCACACCACTGTTGTGGCAGGTGGTTATTTGAGCTACTGCCACCTTCCTATCAGCTTGAAGCAGTCTGGCCATTCCCCTCTGACCTCTCTCATTAACAGGGCATTTTTGCCCGCAGAACTGCCACTCACTGGATTTTTTTACTGTTTCTCGCACCATTGTCTGTAAACTCAAGAGACTTGGAACATTCCAGCAGATCAACAGATTCTGACAACACCCCATCTGGCACCAACAATCAGTCCACGATCAAAGTCACTTTGATTGCATAGCTGGTTTGCAACCCACTTCCTGCTTCTTTGCCCACAGAAATCAACACATCTCTGATGCACCATCAATAACTCACACTGAGACGTAAGGCGAGATATCGGCTTTTATTGACTGGAAGAAGGAACCAGGAGTGAGTGTCCTGGAGACTGAGGCCAAGCGTCAGGCCTCAGATCGCCTTTATACAGGGGCCTGTGGGAGGAGCCACAGGAGCAGTCAGCAGGGGGCATGTCCAGACAGGCACATAGTTCACCACAATCTCCTTCTTAAAAGTTCCAAAAGTCCTGACATAATTGCCTTGCACTGAATGGTCTAATTCTGCTCCCACATCTTATGGTCTTATGGCTTTTTGGGGCTTAAAGATTTCTATACTTAATATTTGAAAAGTTCTTCCTCATCTCATTTCCGTACAGGTCAGAATGCTGATGCATGACAGGGAACAAACTTGCCAAGCTGTTATCATTCCACACCATGAGCCTTCAGAAGATCCTCCATACTTTCTGGCCAAGAAAGATCTCCAACCACGCCCTGCTCCTTCAGTCTCATCATGGAGATAGATTGGGTACTCGACGAGAAAAGAGGCCAACTCCATCATCAAGACAACACTTTCTTTATTGGACTCCTAAAAGGAAGAGGAAACGCAGGAGGCCAAAGACAACTTGATACCACACCATAGAAGCAGAAATAAGGGCCCTGAACCACAACTGGGGAACAATAGAGAAGATGGCCAAGGACAGACAAAGATGGAGGATCTTCATGCTGCTCTAAATGTCAGTGGCATAACAAATGATAACTAACTATCTAACTAATTTCTGGAATCTGATGAGAAGGCTTTGGCCCAAAACCTCGCCCTGTTTCTCTCTCCACAAATGCTGCCTGACCTGCTGAGTGCCTCCAGTATTTTCAGTTGTTACCTCAGGTCAACAACCTTTGAGATTTACCGGTT
This sequence comes from Hypanus sabinus, assembly GCF_030144855.1. Lineage (NCBI taxonomy): Eukaryota > Metazoa > Chordata > Chondrichthyes > Myliobatiformes > Dasyatidae > Hypanus > Hypanus sabinus. The sequence continues at coordinate 147,575,769 of NC_082714.1, forward strand.
TCTGTGTGCATGCCCATTTTCCTGCCCATCCATTCAAATCAATCACAGTTCAAAGAGACCAAAGTTCATTTTGTCTCCTAAGTGAAGTTGATTCACAAGCTTTATTATTGGACTTGGCCAAATAGTATCAAAAATCCAGAGAACTCTGTCAAACCAAGCAAAAAGGTAAGAATGGAAGCATTGAAACCCTGCCAATGATTGTTGATGGAGTGGTTTATAAAAGGTATTGTGTGTTGTTCTTCATTAGAACATAGAACATAGGACAGCACAGTGTAATACAGGCTATTTGGCGTACAGTGTTGTGCCAACTCAGTAATGTACTCCAAGATCAATCTAAGTCTACCTTCCCACATAGCCCTCCCCCCATTTTTTCAGCCATGTGCCTATCTTAGAGTCACTTAAATGCCCCTAATGTATCTGTCATTATCAGCACCCCAGCAGTGTGTTCCATGCACCTACTATTCTCCGTGTAAAAAACCTGCCTCTGACAATACATAGGTAGAGGTGCAGGTAGTGTTGAGGAAACAAAGAGGTTATAGAAGAATATAAATAGTTTAGCTGAATGGGCAAGGAAGTGGCAGATGGAATACTGTATCGGGAAGTGTATGGTCATGCACTTTGGTAAAAAAATAAAACTGTAAACTATTTTCTAAATGGAGAGAAGATTCAAAAAACTGAGGTGCAAAGAGACCTGGGAGTCCTCCTGCAGGATTCCCTAAAGGTAAATTTGCAGGTTGAGTTTGTGGTGAAGAAGACAAATGCAACGTGAACGTTCATTTCAAGTGGACCAGAATATAAAAGCAAGGATGTCATGTTGAGACTTCATAAAGCATTGGTGAGGCCTCACTTGGAATATTGCACACAAGCTTGGGCTCCTTATCTAAGAAAGGATGTGCTTACTTTGGAGAGGGTTCAAAGGAGGTTCACGAAAGTGATTCCAGAATTGAAAGGTTTATCATCTGAGGAGCGTCTGGGACTGTACTCACTGGAATTCTGAAGAATGGGGGGTGATCTGTTGAAAGACCTCGAAAGAGTAGCTGTGAAGAAGATGATTCCTATGGTGGGGAGTCAAACACCAGAGGGCACAGCCTCAGAATGGAAGGATGTCTATTTAGAATGGAGAAGAGGAAGAATTTCTTCAGCCAGGCGGGCTGTGGAGGCCAAGTCATTGAGTATATTTAAGGCAGGGGTTGATAGATTCTTGATTGGTCAGGACATGAAGGAATATGAGGAGAAGGCAGGAAATTGGGGCTGAAAGGGAAATGGATCAGCCATGATGAAATGGTGGAGCAGACTCGATGAGCCAAATAGCCTAATTCTGCTCCTATATCTTGAGGTGTTATGACATTCATCCCCTGTAATATCCTCCCAGATCGGTAGAGTTATGCTCCCTTGTATTAGCCATTTCAGCCCTGGGATGAAGTCTCTGCCTGCCTACTACGCCTCTTATTAGTCAGGGAATTGAGTTCTAGAGGCATGAGGTAATGCTGCAGCTCTGTAAAACTCTGCTCTGGATTCACTTGGAGCATTGGGTTCAGTTCGGATTGCCTCAGTATAGGAAGGCAGACGAAATTTTCCAAGATGCTGTCTGGATCAGAGAGTATGCCTTATGAGCAAAGTGTGAACACGTTGCAGCTTTTATGTGCTTTATTATTCTGTGTTCAATGTTCACCGATGGAGTCCTGGACCTCTACTCAGCCCTCAGCCCCTCGCTGCCTCACCCCACTGTGCTGCTCCTGCAAAACTCCACAAGGATTTTATAAAGCGGAACAGGTCAGATTAGCTCTTCTGGGCTCAGATCACTCACCATCTGGGAAAGTTGATCAAGGTGCCAGGTATTTAAATGGTCCCTTTACACCGGTAAGAACTGAAGCCACAATGTCTTTTCCTCTCTGACACCTTAACACCAATTTTCCTGCATCTCAGTTTCTGCTTCGGATGATACTCAGTTTGTTCTGCTGAGTTTCATCCACCCCACCATGTAGAAATGAGCATTGGCGGTAAATATTCAACCCTGCTTTCCCTCCACTGGGGGTTGAGTGTTCCTTGCAGAGTTGGGTACCAAAGCACCATAAACACAGGCCCTTCGGCCTGCCATTCCATGCCAACCACAGTGCCCACCCAACTGGTCCCATTTTCTAGTACTTGGCTCCCCTCTATGTGCCTATCCTAATGCTTCCTGAATGATATAAATGCACATCTCAAATACTTCCTCTCTCAGCTTAATCCATATACCCTTCACCCTCTGTGTAAAAAGTTGCCCCTTTCCCCTCTCTCCTAAACCCATCCCTTCTAGTTTTGGACTCCCTTACCCGGGGGGAAAGACTGTAATCATCCACCTTATATACACCTCTCATAATTTTGAATTCTTCCAGATGTTAACACCCCATTCTTATATGTTCCAAGGAATAAGTACCTAGTCTGCTTGGACTTCTCCTCATTAACTCAGTCCCTCGAGTCCTGACAACACCCTGGTAAACCTTCTCTGAACTTTTTGCTGTTTAATCAATTCTATTTGAGATAGAGTGTTACTGTCATTGCTGAGGACAATGAGATTGTAGTGTTATCCTATTCAGTGCAAAACAGCTTAGAAACACAATGGCCAAATTTAGAATAACGTCTAAGTTATTTAGAGTGACATTTAAGTTACAACTGAATTTTTTAAAAAAAACAAACTCTAAAATGGGGTATTGTTCAGTTGCACAACAGCCTTGGGAAAAAGTCCGTTCAGAGATATTTCTCTATCGCCTATTGGACGGTGGGAGATTGAACAGATGATTACCGGGGTGGGGTGAGTCCATCACGATTTTGCAAACCCTCCATAGACATTGTAAGTTGTAGAGGTTTCCATATCTGGTTGTTATGTCCCAGGAGTACAGGGCTACGGTGGGAAACTTTGTCACATGGCGTGAGCAGAATCATCTGCAGCTTAATGTGAAAAAGACTAAGGAGCTGGTGATGGACCTGAGGAGGGTTAAGGCACCGGTGACACCTGTTTCCATCCAAGGGGTCAGTGTGGACATGGTGGAGGATTACAAATCCCTGGGGATGCAAATTGACAATAAACTAACTGGTCAAAGAACACTGAGGCTGTCTACAAGAAGGGTCAGAGCCGTCTCTACTTCCTGAGGAGACTGAGGTCCTCTAACATCTGCCGGACGATGCTGAGGATGTTCTACGAGTCTGTGGTGGCCAGTGCTATCATGTTTGCTGTTGTGTGCTGGGGCAGCAGGCTGAGGGTAGCGGACACCAACAGAATCAACAAACTCATTCGTAGGGCCAGTGATGTTGTTGGGGTGGAACTGGACTCTCTGACGGTGGTGTCTGAAAAGAAGATGCTGTCCAAGATGCATGCCATCTTGGACAATGTCCCCCATCCACTCCATAATGTACTGGTTAGGCACAGGAGTACATTCAGCCAGAGACTCATTCCATAGAGATGCAAAACTGAGCGTCATAGGAAGTCATTCATGCATGTGGCCATCAAACTTTACAACTCCTCCCTCAGAGTGTCAGACACCCTGAGCCAATAGGCTGGTCCTGGACTTACTTCCACTTGGAATAATTTACTTATTATTATTTAATTATTTATGGTTTTATATTGCTATATTTCTACACTATTCTTGGCTGGTGCGACTGTAATGAAACCCAATTTCCCTCGGGATCAATAAAGTATGTCTGTCCGTCTGTCTGTGATGATCTGTGCAGTCCTGATCACTCGTTGAAGTGCTTTTTGGTCAACCTTGTTGTACCTAGTGTACCATACCATCATGCAGTAGGTCAGTGTGCTCTCAACTACATATCAATAAAGGTTTACCAGCAGCTTTTGTGGCCGTTGCTCTCGTTAAACTTCTAAGATAGTATAGGCATTTCTGAGCCTTACCTACTGTCAAGGAAGTGTTGGTGGTCCAATAGAGCTCCTCTGTGATGTTCATTCCAAAGCTGGAGACCTTTACCACTGTTTCATCATTCTTTCCTATAACAGGGTGACCAAACCACTAGATAGCACTTCAAATGCAGCCTCACTAATGGTTTATACAACCAATGAACACTATTGTATTGAACTACAGTTTCTAATTAAGCCGTATTTCCAGCTGAAATTTTTCTCCATGTAATAACAATAACTACACTCAAGAAAGATCTTCTGAGGTGAGACATAAAAACAAGAAATTCTGGAAACATACGGAAGGTCAGATATCATCTACAGCAACAGAAACAGTATGTTTCTGGTCCAAGATACTTATCTGAATATCTTTACCTTCTCAGATGTATAAATGCCTTTGGCCACACTGAGATTTGAAATTTCAACTCAAGTCAAGTCAAGTCAACTTTTATTGTAATTTCGACTATAACTGCTGGTACAGTGCATAGTAAAAATGAGACAACATTTTTCAGGACCATGGTGTTACATGACACAGTACAAAATCTAGACTGAACTACGTAAAAAAACAACACAGAGAAAGCTACACTAGGCTACAGACCTACACAGGACTGCATAAAGTTCACAAAAACAGTGCAGGCATTACAATAAATAATAAACAGGACAGTAGGGCAAGGTGTCAGTCCAGGCTTCGGGTATTGAGGAATCTGATAGCTTGGGGGAAGAAACTGTTACATAGTCTGGTCATGAGAGCCCGAATGCTTCGGAGCCTTTTCCCAGACAGCAGGAGGGAGAAGAGATTGTATGAGGGGTGCATGGGATTCTTCAAAATGCTGTTTCCTTTGCAGATGCAGCGTGTAGTGTAAATGTCTGTGATGGCGAGAAGAGAGACCCCGATGATCTTCTCAGCTGACCTCACTATCCGCTTCAGGGTCTTGCGATCTGAGATGGTGCAATTTCCGAACCAGGCAGTGATGCAGCTGCTCAGGTTGCTCTCAGTACAACCCCTGTAGAATGTGATGAGGATGGGGGGTGGGAGATGGATTTTCCTCAGCCTTTGCAAAATGTAGAGACACTGCTGGGCTTTCTTTGCTATGGAGCTGGTGTTGAGGGACCAGGTGAGATTCTCCATCAGGTGCACACCAAGAAATTTGGAGCTGTTTACGATCTCTACCGAGGAGCCGTCGATGTTCAGCGGGGAATGGTCGCTCCGTGCCCTCCTGAAGTCAATAACCATCTCTTTTGTTTTGTTCACATTCACAGACAGGTTGTTGGCTCAATATCTCAATATTTGCTCAATATCTGCAAGTTTTATATTACAAAGTTCATTGTTTTAATTCACCTCATAAAGCCATCTTGTTTTCTTTGAGCTTAACTTAAACAATCTCAGTCTTTGCAAAAAACGTGTGTTAAAAGCAAAACCACACCTAAACCAGTTAGGGTTCTAGAATATTGTGCAATGAAGACAAGATAGACTTAATTTACTGGATTCTTAAAAATACCTTGTCAATTTTTTTTTTTGCAAGATGCAGGTTGCATACTGATTGAATGCCCAAACTGGTGCAGTCTTTCATTGACTCTATTATGATTATTATTTTCTTACAGATTTATCGAGGATGCCAGCAAGAAAATGAATCTCAAGGTTGGATTCGTTGACATTTATGTGCTTTGAGAATAAATTTACTTTGAACTTTTGAACTTTGAAGTTTTATGATTTGGAAGTTAAAGAGTTCCCAGTAAATCTTCCAACAATTAAGAAACTGGATATTCTCAGAGTTGTTCTCCAATGATTCTAAGCATTTTAGATAAATAAATACTTTATTGATCCCAAAGGAAATTACAGTGCACATATATACAAAGATTAGAAGAAAAGAAATAATTTTTAAAAGTTAATTTAAAAATAAGATGTACAAGATTTACAAGTTCACACTGATAAGATGGTAGTGCAAGAATTACCATAATATTACACAGTGATGGATGCAAGTTCACACCATCCAGGTAAGAAGGGATGGTAGTATTGCACAGAATTGCACAGGATGTCCACGATAGCAGGGTGTAATTAATAGAGCTAAACTGAGCTTAAACAAAACTCTGGTTAAAGAGACTACTAACACTTGTTGTGTCTGTGCATTTCATATTCTGAACTATTTTTCTGTAGTTCTGCTTCATCCTTAGCTGCGGTCTCTAATGATATTGCAATGGTCAAGGTTAGGTCTCTTTCTGACAGTAGCCTCATTTGAGTGCTTTGACACATACAAGCCTGTTCCTTAATGTATCAGAAAGTCCATCTCTAAAGTCACAGTACTGGGAAAGTTAGTGCTGTTCTGCAATGTATTCAGAAATGTTTTCATCCTTTGACTGGTTCCTTTTGTAAAACCTAAATCTTTCAGTTATTACCAGCAGTTTAGGGCTGAAATGATTTTGTAAAATTGCAACAATTTTTTCGAATGTCTTGCTTGCTGGATTTTCAGGAGTTACTAGTTTGGGTAAGAGCCTGTAACTTTAGCACCTATTAAGCTAAGAAGCATGTGGTCTTTCTTTTCCTCATCCACATCGTTCGCGTACAATACAGCTCAAACCTGTTGACATACAATTCAGAGCCTTCATTAGCATGATCAAATTCATCATCTTTCCCAACAAAAGCCATCACCACATTATTCTTTCTTTGCTATTTGTCATAGGTGAAAGGTCCCTTCATCAGCCACCTTCTCTCTCCCTTCCAAATGACATTATCCTGCAAATGGTGCAGGTAAATAAAAATACAGCAATAGTTTGAAACTGAACTGCTAAAATTTGATCGAGGTACACAAAATTATTGGAGGTATAGGCAAGGTAAATGCAAGCCAGCTTTTTCCACCGAGGTTGGGTATGAATAGAACTAGAGGTCATGGGTTAAGAGTGAAATATGATACATTTAAGGAGAACCTGAGGGAGGACTCCTTTACTCAAGGAGTGGTGCAAGCATGGAACGAGCTGCTAGGGGAAATGGTGGGTGTGGATTTGATTGCAACATCTAAGAGAAGTTTGGATAAGTGCATAGATAGGAGGGGTATGGAGGTCAATGGTCCAGGTGCAAGTCAATAGGACGAGGCAGAATAACAACTCGACATGGAGTAGATGGACTGAAGGGCCTGTTTCGGTGCTATGATGTTCCATGAGTATGGCTCTGTTAATACAGTAGGCGTTGCTGAGTGGCTTGAAAGAGAGGAGGAAGAGAAGGAAATGGGAGAAATAGAAGGCCCATATTACCGAGGTTCTGCCTGTGTAATGGGAGGAAGGGGGAGAGGTAAGTGGCAGTGGATGCTGGACTGAGCATGGAACAGTACAACACAGGAACTTTGAGCCTATGACATGTGTATTGACTCAATTTCATTCCTTCTGTCTGCCCAGGTCTATATACTCTGCCTGTTCATGTGCCCATTTAAATGTATTTTATTACATCAGCGAGTCACACAACATGAAAACGGGTCTTTCAGCTAAAAATGTCCCTGCTGAACAAAACTGCCATCTAAGCTAATCCTATTTGCATGCATCGGGCCCATGAACCTTTCCTGTCCACCCTACCTGCCAGCCGCCTCCTAAACGTTGTTAATGTATCTGCCACAACCACTTCCTCATTTTTATTTGAATATCACCAGCACATGTCGTGAGATTTGTTAACTTAGCAGCAGTAAAATAATATAGAAATAAATAAGTAAATCAATTACAGTAAGTATATATTTGAACGGTAAATAGTTAAGTTAAAAACAGTGCAAAAACAGATATATAGTGCCTTTAAAAAGTATTCACCACCCCACCCCACCCCCGGAAGTTTTCATGTTTTATTGTTTTACAACATTGAATCACAGTGGATTTAATTTGGCTCTTTTGATCAACAGAAAAAGACTCTTTAGTGTAAAAGTGAAAACAGATCTCTACAAAGTGATTGAAATTAATTACAAATATAAAATGCACAATAATTGATTGCATAAGTATTCACCCCCTTTAATATAACATACCAAGTCATCATTGGTGTAGCCATTTGGTTTCAGAAGACACAAAATTAGTTAATTGGGGATCTGTTTTTGGAGACCTGTGTGCAGTCAAGGTGTTTCCATTGATTGTAGTAAAAATACACTGGTATCTGGAAGGTCCAACTGCTGGTGAGTCAGTATCCTGGCAAAAAGCACACTGAACACTCCAGGAAACTCCATGAAAAGTTATTGAAAAACACATGTCAGGAGGTGGATAAAAAAAATTTCCAAGTGACTGAATATCCCTTGGGGTACAGTTAAGTCAATCATCAAGAAATGGAAAGAATATGGCACAATTGTAAATCTGCCCAAAGCAGGCCATCCTCAAACAGAGAGTGACCATGCAAGAAGTGACTAGTGAGGGAGGCCACCAAGAGACCTTTGACAACTCTGGAGGAGTTACAAGCTTCAGTGGCTGGGATGGGAGCAATTGCACACACAACCAATGCCCGGGTGCTTCACCAGGCACAACAAGGGCAAAGAGAAAGCCAATGTTGAAAAAGACTCACATGAAATGTGAGAATTTGCCAGAAGGCACGTGAGAGACTCTGATGTCAGCTGGAAGAAGGTTTTATGGTGTGATGAAACTGAAATTGAACTTTTTGGCTAAATGCTATGTTTGGTGTAAGCAAAACAGCGTACATCATCAAAAACATACCACCACTACTGTGACACACACAAAATAAAGGAGCTCAGCAGGCCAGACAGCATCTATGGAAAAAGTGCAGCCACTGTTTCAGGCCAAGACCCTGCAGTTGGACTCCGAATTGGATTGGATTAGATCCCTACCGTGAAGCATGGTGGTGGCTGCATCGTGCTGTGGGGATGCTTCACTGCAGTGAGCCCTGGAAGGCTTGTGAAGGTAGAGGGTAAAATGACTGCAACAAAATACAGGGAAATCCTGGAGGAACACCTGATGCAGTCTGCAAGAGAACTATGACTTGGGAGAAAGACAAAGACCCCAAGCATAAAGCCAAAGCTACACAGGAATACCTCAAAAACAACAAAGTTAATATCCTGGAATGGCCAAGACAGAATCCAGACCACAATCCAAATGAGAATTTGTGACTGGATTTGCAAAAGTCTGATCACTCACAATTCCTGTGCAATCTGACAGAATTTGAGCAATTTTGCAAAGAAGAATGGGGAAAATTTGCATTGTCCAGATGTGCAAACCTGATGAAGACCTATCCACAAAGACTTAGGGCTGTAATTTCTGTCAAAGGTGCATCTACTAAATACTGACTTGAAGTAGGCTGAATACTTATGCAACCAATTATTTTCAAGTCAAGTCAAGTCACTTTTATTGTCATTTCGACAATAACTGCTGGTACAGTGCATAGTAAAAATGAGACAACGTTTTTCAGGACCATGGTGTTACATGACACAGTACAAAAACTAGACTGAACTACGTAAAAAACAACACAGAGAAAGCTACACCAGACTACAGACCTACACTGGACTGCATAAAGTGCACAAAACAGTGCAGGCATTACAATAAATAATAAACAGGACAGTAGGGCAAGGTATCAGTCCAGGCTCTGGGTATTGAGGAGTTTGATAGCTTGGGGGAAGAAACTGTTACATAGTCTGGTTGTGAGAGCCTGAATGCTTCGGTGCCTTTTCCCAGACAGCAGGAGGGAGAAGAGATTGTATGAGGGGTGCATGGGATTCTTCATAATGTTGTTTCCTTTGTGGATGCAGCGTGTAGTGTAAATGTCCGTGATGGCGGGAAGAGAGGCCCCGATGATCTTCTCAGTTGACCTCACTATCTGCTGCAGGGTCTTGCGATCTGAGATGGTGCAATTTCCGAACCAGGCAGTTATGCAGCTGCTCAGGATGCTCTCAGTACAACCCCTGTAGAATGTGATGAGGATGGGGGGTGGGAGATGGACTTTCCTCAGCCTTCACAGAAAGTAGAGACGCTGCTGGGCTTTCTTTGCTATGGAGCTGGTGTTGAGGGAGCATGTGAGATTCTCCATCAGGTGAACACCAAGAAATTTGGTGCTGTTTACGATCTCTACCGAGGAGCCGTCGATGTTCAGCGGGGAGTGGTCGCTCCGTGCCCTGCTGAAGTCAACAACCATCTCTTTTGTTTTGTTCACATTCAGAGACAGGTTGTTGGCTCTGCACCAGTCTGTTAGCCGCTGCACCTCCTCTCTGTAAGCTGACTTCTTCAGCACGGGGATGATGGTGGCAGCTTTGAAACATGTCGGAATTGTGGCACTGCTCAGGGAGATGTTGAAGATGTCAGTGAGAACATCTGCTAGCTGGTCTGCACATCCTCTGAGCACTCTACCAGGGATGTTGTCTGGTCCAGCAGCCTTCCGTGGGTTGACCCTGCACAGGGTTCTTCTCACATCGGCCATGGAGAGACACAGAACCTGGACGAAAGAGTCTTTTTCTTTTGATCAGTGTCAAAATAAATCCACTGTGATTTAATGTCATAAAACAATAAAAATTAAAATTTCCAAGGGGGAGGGGTAAATACTTTTTATAGGCACTGTAATATAGAAGAAAAGTGAGGTAGTATTCATGGGTTCAATGTCCATTTAGGAATCGGATGGCAGAGGGGAAGAAGCTGTTCCTGAAACACTGAGTGTGTGCCTTCAGGCTTCTGTACCTCCTACCTGATGGTAACAGTGAGAAGAGGGCATGTCCTAGGGATGGGGTCCTTAGTGATGAATGCCGCCATTCTGAGACACCATTCCTTGAAAATGTCTTGGATACTATGGAGACTAGTACCCAAGATGAAGCTGATTAATTTTCCAACTTTCTATAGCTTCTTTTCAAACCTGTGTAGTAGCCCACATGACCCCACCCCCATACCAGACAGTGATGCCGCCTGTCTGAATGCTGTCTACGGTACACTTGTAGAAGAGTTTGAGTGTTTTAGTTGACAAACCATATCTCCACAAACTCCTAATGAAATATAGCTGCTGCCGTTGTCTTGCCTTCTTTATAGTTGCATTCATATGTTGTGACCAGGTTAGATCCTCAGAGATCTTGATACCAACTTCTGATCCTTCCATGAGGATTGGTTCGTGTTCCTTCATCTTACACTCCCTGATATCCTCAATCAGCTCTTTGGACTTACTGACGTTGAGTGTAACATTGTTGCTGTGACACTAGTCAACTAACTGTTATATCTCTCTCCTGTACGCCCTCTCATCTCCATCTGAGATTCTACCAACAATGGTTGTATCATCAGCAAACTTATAGATGGCATTTGAGCTATGCCTTGCCACACAGTCATGGGTACAGAGGGAGGAAAGCAGTGGTCTAAGCACCCCCCCCCCCCCGAGGTGCACCAGTATTGATCGTCAGCAAGGAGGAGATATCATTACCAATCCACACAGATTGTGGTCTTCTGGTTAGGAAGTCGAGGATCCAATTGCAGAGGTAGGTACAGAGGCCCAGATTCTATAGCTTATCAATCAGGACTGTGGGAATGAAGGTATTAAACACTGATCTACAGTCGATGAATGGCATCCTGACATAGATGTTTGTGTTGTCCAGGAGATCTAGGGCCATGTGAAGAGTCATTGAGATTGCAGCTGCCATAGACCTATTGTGGCAATAGGTAGATTGAAGTGGGTCCAAGTCACTTCTCATTGCTTCCACAACTCATTCAATATATGGACCACCCTCTGGGGGAAAATAATGACACCTCTGGTTCCTATTAAATCTCTCCCCTCTTATCTTAAACCTATGACTTTATATTCTTGGTTCTCCAACTTGGGAAAATACTGTGCATTGATCCTCTCGAGGACCTTGCCCAAGGGTTTTATACATCTGGTAAGATCACCCCACATTCTCCTACTCTCCAAGGAAAACTATCTTAACCTGCTCAATCTCTCTCCATAAGTTAGTTCCTCGAATCAAGGCAACTTGCGCTCAGATATTGATCTAGTGACAGCATGTGAACAGCTACATATCACCAGCAACATTCTGTGCCTTGTCTTATGACGTAGACAATCAAAGTCTGGTGGCCATGACTATTCAGGCAAATCTTTGAACAGAAATAGTTTGCCATTGTCTTCTTCTGGACAGTGTCTTTACAAGATGGTGACCCCAGGCATTATCAGTACTCTGCAGAGGCTGTCTGCCTGGAGTCAATAGTCGCCCAACCAGGACGTGATATTGTCATACGACCATCCACCTAGGCAGGTGCTACGCCTTGCCCAAGGGTGAGCTACAGGCTAGCAGAGGGAAGGAGCACCTTACACCCCCTTTGGTGGAGACGTATCTCCAGCTGCCACCGTAACAGCATACATCCAATTTAAATAGTCAAAAATTCGATCAATTTATCCCTGTGATTTATAGCAACATGTTTTTAAAGAAGAAAGGTTTGTATTTCACAGTGCCTCTAGGTGCTTCAGCTTCAGCACAAACAAGTACATAACAAATACATTACCAAGCAAATAAAACAGGTCTGATGCCATTCCAACAGCATCGCATTAGGGCATTTTAAGCTTGGTTTGACATTTTCACAGCACATTGAGCTCTAAGCAGTTCTCATGTCCCAATTGCAGTAAGATGTCATTCAATGTGTAATTGCAATAGGCTTGATGCTTCTGGCAGAAAAAAAAGCTAAACAAATACTCCAAGGTCCCTGACATTAAAATCTGAGGTAGATCTGAGCTTCTTGTAGAGCTTGTGTCCAGGTTTGACAAATAGCTCAGCGACCTCAGCCTTCATCCTGCCTTGTGCAGCTGGATCCTGGACTTCCAGTCAGATCGCCAGCAGGTGGTAAGAGCAGACTCCCTCACCATAGGTGGCCCTCAGGGCTGTGTCCTAAGCCCCCTCCTTTACCTTCTCTATACCCATGACTGTTTTGCCACCCGCAGCTCCAATCTGCTAATTAAGTTTGCTGACAACACTACACTGATTGGCCTAATCTCAAACAGTGAGGTGGCCTACAGAGAAGAAGTCATCACCCTGACACAGAGGTGTCAAGAAAACAACCTCTCCTTCAATGTTGTGTTACGTACCCTGTAACTGGGTTTACAGACCAGCAGAAATAGAAGAATCCGTTGGAGTCTGGTGGTGCCGAAAACTAAAGGTGTTTATTAGTAAACTAAGCAATACAGTATCAAAAATGCAAATATACATATAAAACAGGTTAGCAATAATAAACATAAAAGTGTAGGAATAATAATCGACAATACTAAACAAGCTCTATCAATGTCTAGGGGTAAATGAATTCTCATAAGAGAATATAGAGTTCAGTTCAGTTCATGTGTGCTGAGGTAGTTATGGTTGTGTTGCAATCATTGGAGAGAGAGAGAGAGAGAGAGCGAGCAAGAGGTTGAGCAGCTGCAGCCAGCAAACCTTCTGTTGTATTCTGATTCCATCGTACCATTGTGGTCATTCGGTTATGACCCTCCATTCTTGGCTAGACCGTTCTTCCGTGGTGGACTCATCACTCTGGCATGAGTGGACACACACACAAGTCCCCACCGGCCCTGCCGTCACACTGTGAACTTTACTGACCGATCTCCTGATTCGGTCCTGGAAACCCCCACCTTCCTGTGGGTGCACAACACTCGGTCAGTGTCCGCTGGTGTGTCAGAGGGGTGTCTCCCCACACCTGTCTTTTATCCCCACTGACGGGGTATCAACCATCCATCAACTCAAAATGACCTTGTCCATCAAATCAGGCCACTCCTGCTGTCTCCTTAGGAATGTTAATGAGCAAAGTAACGTCCTTGTAGTGAAGGGTAAATAATCCAGGAAGGAGCCACAATACATAAATCAACTGTGTGTGTCTCTCTCTTATCTGTAGCAGATGTCCCTGCCTCTGTGCTTCATCCCTCTCTCTCTCTCTCATTAGCAGCATAGCAATAGCAATAGTTCATAGTTCTCAAAGGTGGGGGGGATGATTAACTCTGCATCCCAATTCTATCAGGTCTGTTCAGCACTCATAACAGTTGCAAAAACAATGGAGCTGGTTGTGGACTACAGGAGGAATGGAGACAGGCTAACCCCTACTGACATCAATGGATCTGGGGTTGAGACGTTGAAGACCTTTAAGTTCCTTGGCATACACATCACTGAGGATCTCACGTGGCCTATACACATGAGCTGTGTGGTGAAAAAAGCACATCAGCACCTCTTTCACCTCAGGCAGTTGTGGAAGTTTGGTATGTGTACCCATATCCTAAGAACTTTCTACAGGGGCACAATTGAGAGCACCCTGACTGGCTGCATCACTGCCTGGTATGGGAACTGTACCTCCCTTAATCGCAGGACTTTGCAGAGAGTGGTGCAGACAGCCCAGCACATCTGTAGTTGTGAACTTCCCATGATTCTGGACATTTACAAAGACAGATGTGTAAAAAAGGCCCAAAGGATCATTGGGGACCCAAGTCACCCCAACCACAAACTGTTCCAACTGCTACCATCCGGGAAACGGTACAGCAGCGTAAAAGCCAGGACCAACAGGCTCCAGGATAGATGCTTCCACCAGGCCATCAGACTGATTAATTCATGCTGATATAATTGTTTTTCTGTTATATTGACTGTCCTGTTGTACATAGTATTTATTATAAATTACTATAAATTGCACGTTGCACATTTAGATGAAGAAGTAAGGTAAAGGTTTTTACTCCTCATGTAGATGAAGGATGTTTCAGATCTATACCAGCAGATGTTCATGTTTGTTGTATTCCTCACCATCACTGTATGATTAGCATTCATTCCTCGCCACTGAAACTCTCATCACAGCCAACTCCGTACCTACCCACTTGTTAAAAATAAATGTACACGCTTTGGAAAACAGCCTCTGGAGAAATGCATTATAGCACAGAGATCTTTAATCCAGCAGTTCCTCCAATCTTCAGCAAAATGTATCCTTCCCCCTTTCCTTCTCTATTCTGTTACGAAGTTCTGAACCCAGTCCTCCCTGCCATGATTTCCCCGGTGTCTCTTTCCCACTAATGGTGCTGGTTTTAGAGTTGGCAGACTTCACATTATCATGTTGTCATGTAATCAAATGGTGTTAGATGAAAATCTGCATTCAGCAATACCCTACATACTCCTCCATGTTATATACTTCTATCCTGTATTTACGGAAGGAGGTACAGGAGCCACACCACCAGGTTCAAGAACAATTACTACCCTTCAACCTTCGGGCTCCTGAACCAGTCTGGATAACTTTGCTCACCTCAGTACTGAACTGATTCGACAACCTCTGGACTCACTTTCATGGACTCTGCAGCTCATGTTCTCCATATTGTTTGTCTGTTTATTATTATTGTTATTTGTTGTTTTGTATTTGTACAGTTTGACTTTTTTTGCACATTCATTGTCTTTGTGTGCAGTTTTTCACTGATTCAGTTGTATTTCTTTGTTCTATTCTGAATGCCTGCAAGAAACTGAATCTCAGGGTAGACTATGGTAGCAAACAGTACTGTGCAAAACACTTAGACACACATAAACAGCTAGGGTGCCTAAGACTTTCACACAGTACTGTACTTGTCAACATGGACAGGTATATGGATGAGAGGGGTTTGGAGGGATATGGCCCAGGTCCAGGTCAGGGGGACTAGGCAGAAAAATGGTTCTGTTTCTGTGCTGTAATGTTCTATGGTTCTATGGAGCAGAGAGCAAGTTTGTAAATCAGGCAAGAGCAATGGATGTTGGGAGTGGCGAGGATGGAACACCCTCCACCTGTGTAGGACAGGTGGCAGAGATGGAGTGCTATGGGCAGTGGGGGGTGGTATTGTTGCAGGCACACCCAGCCCTGAGACACCAGGCAAGGTCATTTGATTCCAAACAACTGATTTATTAATCATTATTGAAAGTCTCTCTGGTGCTTCCTGCTCTCTCCCTTCTCCCTTCCCCTTTTCCCCACCAAGATTCCCTTCTCCCTGCCTCCTTCCCACTTTCAGTCCACAATTGGAACCTCTATCTGAATCAGATTTATCAACACTCACAGGTGACATGAAATTTGTTTTTTTTTGCAGCAGCAGCAGTACAGTACAATACATATTTCTTTTGGAAGAAGACAGCGAGGCTTTGAGAGGAAGTGTGGCAGCGGCCATTTTCAAATTGCTTCTCAGATCGGAGTTCTGAGAGGCGGGACTGCGCAGGCGTGTGAAGGAGGCCTGGGAAGGAGGGAAGAGATAAAAAGAACGCAGCCTTAAGCAGCGGGCAGCGGAGTGAGCTGGGAGCAGAGTGTAGGGCTTGGGCTCAGAGGGCTTAGGCGGAAGAGGGCACAGTAGGCTTATCTTTTAGTTCTCCTTGTTATTTTCAGTTATTCGGGAAGTATGAGTGTGAGGGCAGCTTGTTGTTCTCAGTGTCGGATGTGGGAGATCCTGGAGTCTCCGAGCCTCCCGGACGTCCACATCTGCGCCAGGTGCGCCGAACTGCAGCTCCTGAGGGACCGAGTTAGGGAACTGGAGCTGCAGCTCGATGACCTTTGCCTGGTCAGGGAGAGTGAGGAGGTGATAGAGAGGAGTTACAGGCAGGTGGTCACACCAGGGCCGCGGGAGGCAGATAGGTGGGTCAAGGTCAGGAAGGGGAAGAGGCAGGTACTAGAGAGTACCCCAGTGGCTGTACCCCTTGACAATAAGTACTCATGTTTGAGTACTGTTGGAGGGGGACAGCCTACCTGGAGGAAGTGACAGTGGCCAGGCCTCCGGCACAGAGGACGGCCCTGTAGCTCAGAAGGGTAGGGATAGAAGAAAGAGGACCATAGTAATAGGGGACTCGATAGTCAGGGGTTCAGTCAGGCGGTTCTGTAGAGGTGATCAGGAGTCCCGGATGGTAGTTTGCCTCCCTGGTGCCAGGGTTCGGGACGTTTCTGATCGCGTCCAAGATATCCTGAAGTGGGAGGGTGAGGAGCCAGAGGTCATGGTACATGTAGGTACCAATGACATAGGTAGGAAAGGGAAAGAGGTCCTGAAACGAGAGTATAGGGAGTTAGGAAGGCAGTTAAGAAGAAGGACCGCAAAGGTAGTAATCTCGGGATTACTGCCTGTGCCACACGACAGTGAGAGTAGGAATGGAATTAGGTGGAGGATGAATGCGTGGCTGAGGGATTGGAGCAGGGGGCAGGGATTCAAGTTTCTGGATCATTGGGACCTTTTCTGGGGCAGCCGTGACCTGTTCAAGAAGGACGGGTTACACTTGAATCCTGGGGGAACCAATATCCTAGCGGGGAGGTTTGCTACGGCTACAGGGCAGACTTTAAACTAGTAAGATGGGGGGGGGGTGGGAATCAATTTGAGGAAACTATGGGAGAGGAGGTTAGTTCACCAGTAGAGCAAGTAAGTAGACAGTGTGTGAGGGAGGAAAGGCAGGTGATGGAGAAGGGATGCGCTCAGCCCGAAGATGTAGGGGAGAAGAAAGAAAAGGATAATAAATTTGAATGCAATGTTAGGGATGAAAAGAGAGGAGGAGGTGGAGAGTATCTTAAATGTATCTATTTTAATGCTAGGAGCATTGTAAGAAAGGTGGATGAGCTTAAAGCGTGGATTGATACCTGGAATTATGATGTTGTAGCTATTCGTGAAACATGGTTGCAGGAAGGGTGTGATTGGCAACTAAATATTCCTGGATTTAGTTGCTTCAGGTGTGATAGAGCAGGAGGAGCCAGAGGAGGAGGTGTTGCATTGCTTGTCCGAGAAAATCTTATGGCGGTGCTTTGGAAGGATAGATTAGAGAGCTCCTCTAGGGAGACTATTTGGGTGGAATTGAGGAATGGGAAAGGTGTAGTAACACTGATAGGAGTGTATTATAGGCCACCTAATGGGGAACGTGAGTTGGAAGAGCAAATGTGTAAGGAGATAGCAGATATTTGTAGTAAACACAAGGTGGTGATTGTGGGAGATTTTAATTTTCCACACGTAGATTGGGAAGCTCATTCTGTAAAATGGCTGGATGGTTTAGAGTTTGTGAAGTGTGTGC
This sequence comes from Hypanus sabinus, assembly GCF_030144855.1. Lineage (NCBI taxonomy): Eukaryota > Metazoa > Chordata > Chondrichthyes > Myliobatiformes > Dasyatidae > Hypanus > Hypanus sabinus. The sequence continues at coordinate 147,593,577 of NC_082714.1, forward strand.
AGGATAGTTTTTTGCAACAATACATAGAAGTACCGACTAGAGATGGGGCAGTGTTGGATCTCCTGTCAGGGAATGCGATAGGTCAGCTGACAGATGTATGTGTTGGGGAGCACTTCGGGTCCAGTGATCACAATAGCATTAGCTTTAATATAATTATGGAGAAGGACAGGACTGGACCTAGAGTTGAGATCTTTGATTGGAGAAAGGCTAACTTTGAGGAGATGCGAAGGGATTTAGAGAGAGTGGATTGGGTCAAGTTGTTTTATGGGAAGGATGTAATAGAGAAATGGAGGTCATTTAAGGGTGAAATTATGAGGGTACAGAATCTTTATGTTCCTGTTAGGTTGAAAAGAAAGGTTAAAGGTTTGAAAGCACCATGGTTTTCAAGGGATATTAGAAACTTGGTTCAGAAAAAGAGGGATGTCTACTATAGATATAGGCAGCATGGAGTAAAGGAATTGCTTGAGGAATATAAAGAATGTAAAAGGAATCTTAAGAAAGAGATTAGAAAAGCTAAAAGAAGATACGAGGTTGGTTTGGCAAATAAGGTGAAAGTAAATCCGAAAGGTTTCTACAGTTATATTAAAAGCACGAGGATAGTGAGGGATAAAATTGGTCCCTTAGAGAATCAGGGTGGTCAGCTATGTGTGGAGCTGAGGAATTTGGGAGAGATTTTGAACAATTTTTTCTCTTCGGTATTCACTAAGGAGAAGGATATTGAATTGTGTAAGGTGTGGGAAACAAGTAAGGAAGTTATGGAACCTATGACAATTAAAGAGGTGGAAGTACTGGCGCTTTTAAGAAATTTAAATGATCTGGATGATGGGGTGGTAAATTGGATTAGTAAGTATGCCGATGATACTAAGGTAGGAGGTGTTGTGGATAATGAGTTGGGTTTTCAAATCTTGCAGGGAGATTTATGCCGGTTAGAAGAATGGGCTGAACGTTGACAGATGGAGTTTAATGCTGAGAAGTGTGAGGTTCTACATTTTGGCAGGAATAATCCAAATAGAACATACAGGGTAAATGGTAGGGCATTGAGGAATGCAGTGGAACAGAGAGATCTAGGAATAACAGTGCATATTTCCCTGAAGGTGGAGTCTCATGTAGATAGGGTGGTGAAGAAGGCTTTTGTTACACTGGCCTTTATAAATCAGAGCATTGCGTACAGAAGTTGGGATGTAATGTTGAAATTGTACAAGGCATTGGTAAGGCCAAATTTAGAATATTGTGTACAGTTCTGGTCACCGAATTATAGGAAAGATATCAATAAATTAGAGAGAGTGCAGAGACGATTTACTAGGATGTTACCTGGGTTTCAGCACTTAAGTTACAGAGAAAGGTTGAACAAGTTAGGTCTCTATTCATTGGAGCGTAGAAGGTTGAGGGGGGATTTGATCAAGGTATTTAAAATTTTGAGAGGGATAGATAGAGTTGACGTGAATAGGCTGTTTCCATTGAGAGTAGGGGAGATTCAAACGAGAGGACATGATTTGAGAGTTAGGGGACAAAAGTTTAAGGGAAACACAAGGGGGTATTTCTTTACTGAGAGAGTGATAGCTGTGTGGAATGAGCTTCCTGTAGAAGTTGTAGAGGTCAGTTCAGTTGTGTCACTTAAGGTAAAATTGGATAGGTATATGGACAGGAAAGGAGTGGAGGGTTATGGGCTGAGTGCGGGTAGGTGGGACTGTGAGATTAAGAGTTCAGCACAGACTAGGAGGGCCGAGATGGCCTGTTTCCGTGCTGTGTTTGTTATATGGTTATAAAGTTACTACAGTATTGTGTAAGTCTTTGGCACCCTGGCTCTATACATTTATCATAGACTTTTGCACAATACTGTATATTGCACATAATTTATTAATTTTGAACTTTGAACAAGTGGTAGGATGAACAGATAGTCTGTTTTTGGTGATGTTGTTTGGGGGTTTATATTTACCCTGGGAGAATTCTGAGAAAATAATAGAAAGCCAACACAAGAGGCCGAGTAGATTGCCAAGTTGTCAGCTCATTTAAAAAACAGCACTTCTGCCAATTTGGCACACTTCAGTACTGCTCTGAAATGGACTTTGGAACAACAGATTTCAGGTTAGAGGCAAGGATTTGAGCAATGGCCCACAGCCCAAGACTCCAATTTCAAAAAATGCACAGCTTTATCTTGTCGAACTCGGATCAAAGTCAGAGTCAAATTTAATATCAATGTACTTCTATGTTACCATACATGTCCTCCAGATTCAATTTCTTACAGGTACTTGCAGGGAAATAAAGAAATACAATGGGATTTATGAAAAAACAGAGAAATAACTAATGTGCAAAAAGAGACAAATTGGTGCAAATAAAAGAACAAATAATATTGAGAACGTGACTTGTAGAATCCTTGAATGGGAGTCTCTCGTTTGGGATCATTTGAGAGTTGAGGTGAGTGAAGTTATCTGCGCTGGTTCTGGAGCCTGATGGTTGTACGGTAGGGGTTTCCAACTTGTGGTCCACTAACCCCTCGGTTAATGGTGGGGTCCATGGCATAAAAAAAGTTGGGATCCCCTGAACCTAGTGGTGTGGGACCTAAGGCTCTATACCTCCAGCCCAATGGTAGGAGGGAGAAGAAAGCATGACCTGGAGGTGGGGATCCTCAAGAAGGAATGAGGCTTTCTTGGGGCAACACTCTTTGTAAATGTGCTCAGCGGTGTGGACTGGGCTGTATCCTCGACTTTAGGAATTGACAATAAACTGGACTGGTCAAAGAACACTGAAGCTGTCTACAAAAAGGGTCAGAGCCGTTTATACTTCTTGAGGAGACGGAGGTTCTTTAACATCTGCCGGACGAATCTCAGGATGTTCTACAGGTCTGTAGTGGCCAGTGCTATCATGTTTGCTGTTGTGTGCTGGGGCAGCAGGCTGAGGGTAGCAGACACCAACAGAATCAACAAATTCATTCATAAGGCCAGTGATGTTGTGGGGGTGGAACTGGACTCTCTGACGGTGGTGTCTGAAAAGAGGGTGCTGTCCAAGTTGCATGCCATCTTGGACAATGACTCTCATCCACTCCATAATGTACTGGTTAGGCACAGGAGTACATTCAGCCAGAGACTCATTCCACTGAGATGTAACACTGAGCGTCATAGGAAGTCATTCCTGCCTGTGGCCATCAAACTTTACAACTCCTCCCTCGGAGTGTCAGACACCCTGAGCCAATAGGCTGGTCCTGGAGTTATTTACACTTGGCATAATTTACTTATTATTATTATTTAATTATTTATGGTTTTATATTGCTATATTTCTACACTATTCTTGGTTGGTGCGACTGTAATGAAACCCAATTTCCCTCGGGATCGATAAAGTATGTCTGTCTGTCTGTAGCCCCTTCTGTTCCTAGGCATTAGTGTTTCCATACCAGGCCAAATGCAACCAGTTAGGATAGTCTCCACTGTGGATCTATAGAGGTTTGTCAAAATTTTAGATGACATGCCGTTTCTCTGAAAGCTTCTAAAAAGTAGGGGTGCTGTCATGCCTTTTTTTTGTGATGGTTTTAACCTTAGTGAAGTTTGAAGTTGAAAGTATTACCTCCCTCTTGCTCAGACATTCAGTGACTGAAACTTGATTTCGACCTTACTTTCTCACTCAGTAAACACCTCATCAATAAATAAATAGAAAAACTGCAGGATGTAATCAGCATGACAGGCAGCAACTGTTGGGGGAAATGACCGAAAATGTTAATTCTGTTCCTCATTCCATAGATGCTGTCTATTCTCTTGAATACTTTCAGTAATTTATGCATCTTTATTTGCAGTAGTTTGCATTTTTAAAAACTTTTTCTATCGGTTCCCTTGAAGTCCAACAACCTAACCTTCTTGGTCTTAAATAAACTCAGTGACTGACTTCCAGACTTCTAAGGCAGAAAATTCCAAATATTCACAACATACTTCAGTGTCACTTATTGGACCTCTGCTCCCGTAGCGGCCTCCTCTACGTCTGCGGGACCAGGCCCAGACTGGGGGAATGCTCCATTGAGCACTTTAATTCAGTCTGTCATAAAGCCAGGGTCTCCTGGTGGCAAGCCATTTTAATTCCTTTTCCCACTCCCACATTGACCCATCTGTCCACAATCTCCTCTGCTGCCAAATTGCGGCTAGGTGCAGTTTAGAGGAGGAAGCACCTCACATTCCGTCCCCATCCTGATAGCATCAACCTCGACTACCAGTCACCTGTCCCCTGTCTCCCCTCACACTCCTTGTCTTACCCTACTCCTCTGGCCCCTTCATTCCTTTCCTTTTTCTTCCCCACACTCATTATCTGCCCACACCTTCCTCTTTCTCATTCTCCACTGCTTCCCTTTCTCTACTGACCTGTTGGACTACATCTTGTTCGAGCCTTTGCCTCTTCCACCTATCAACTACCAGCTTCTCACATCATTCCCACTCCCTTCTCCTCCTCCTACCTACCTGCCTTCCCCCTCTCACCTGGCATTGGTCCATCCTGCTTAACCTCTACTCATGAAACCTTTCTTATTCCAGAAGTAAGTCTAGGAGAAGGTTAAAGCTAGACCAGGGTCATCAGTTTGTCTAATATCCACAGATACACACACGGCGGGAAATGGATCTCCACACAACCTTTCATCAGAAAGAGGTTAAATAGTGTCTGCTCTCAATGGCATCTGCTACTCTCCAAAGAAAACGTACATTAGCCAAGTCTCAATTCAATTTCATTTGAAGCCCACATTTTCCTTGAGATTGTGCACAAGAACTCTGGATGCTTTTCCCATTCTTCTATTCCTGGAGTGCACAAAAATCATTGTCCAGGTGAGATTGCTGATGAAGGACAAAGTTACAGGAAGAATCCAAATTTTCTCAGTTAGTGAAATGTACATATTCCCCTACTAGATAAATACACAGCTCAATTATTTTTAAATATTAACTTCATGTTGAAATGTGAGTCTTTCATAATGGAGGGGTGGTACAGCAGTGTAGTGGTTAGCGCAACACTTTACAATACAAGCAATCCGGTTCAATTCCCATCGCTGATAAAATCGGGGGATTGCTGTGTGGCGTGGATCAAAGAGCCAGAGGGGCCTACTCTGCCCTGTGTCTCAATAAATAAATAAACATACAATTGCAATTCAACGAAGCGTTACTTTATGCAGGTAGATGGGACTAGGCAGAATGAACATGTCAACGTGGACTAGATGGGCCAACAGGCCTGTTTCTGTGCTATAATACTCCATGATTCTGTTACTAGTTTATTTTGATTTGACTGCTATAATTTCATTCAGAACATGTCACGTGTTCTTCGGGGTTATGGCTCCCAGTATCCACCTTTCTTACTTGTTTTGCATATAAACTCTAAAACATAGGAGTAAAATTAGGCCATCAGCCCACAAAATATGTTTTGCCATTCAATAAGGGCTGTTTTAGTTTCCCTGTCAACTCCATTCCCTGCCTTCTCCCCATAACCTTCGATACTCTTTCTAATTAAGTACCTACCAACCTCCACTTTAACTATGCAATTCCTCCCCTGCCATCTGTGGCAATGACTCACTGACTCTGGCTAAAGGAATTCCTCCTCATCTGTGTTCTAAAGAGACATCCTTGCATTCTGAGGCTGTGCCCTTTAGTTCTAGATGCTCCCACTACTGGAAACATCCTCGTCACGTCCACTCGAACCAGGCCTTTCAATATTCTGTACACAAGAGAGTCTACAGATGCTAAAATTCTTGAGCAACATACACAAAATGCTGGAGGAATTCAGCAGGACAGACAGCATCTATGGAAATGAATTAAAAATTGATGTTTCGAGCTGTGACCCTTCTCCGGTAAGAAGCCTTTCAGTACTCAGTAGGATTCAATAGATATTCACTCAGAATATCAATAAGTCAGTCATTTCTGTTCTGTAGGGTAACAGACAGCTCGCATGTATATAGTTCAAGGTTCAAATTCATAGTGTTTATCAATTGACTTTATCAAAACTACTCCAACACCTTCCCAAATGTCAGTTGATTGTGGTGAATATTTCCAGAGGAGTCAGCAGCATTTGATCATCTGATAAATATTATAAATTCCACTCCTATTGGATCCATTTTCAATCATGCCCAAGCATGCTGAATTCTGTGTAGTTTTAGAGAATGCTGTAATAAGCCAGTTTTAGATTTTGTACAAACTATTAGCAAATTTACTATATTCAGAGCGCAGAATGGAGCAATCAATGCCATAACAGCAGCTGCAAAAAAACAAATGAAGGTGGCATCCACATCTGAAATGGGTTAAAGAACACTGTGAGTGGATTCAGTCCAATTAGACACTTTGAACAACCCTCATAATAGGGCGAATTAATAGGGCACTGGGAGACATAAATAAAGTAGAGAAAAAGGTTCTTTTTACAGAAAAAATAAATGCTTTCAGACAAAGAAGTGACTGGGAGAAAATAGTCGCAAGCTTACAAAGGAAACATGTATTAAGTAGTTAAATAATATCGAAGGGACTAGTTTTACCTGTTATAAATCTATAGCAAAACCTGTCTGTCAGGTTTACTAAACCTTTCTTTCTTTTGTGCAGCTGTTAGTCCTGGAAAAGAAACACAAACTAGATTGGCAAGTATGAGCTAAGAGTATTTTTTACCATTCTGTTGCCTTCATGCATCTAGTCGGGCTTTGTCTCGGATTCAGCTGGAAAGTACAAGTTACACAAAAGTACATGAAATCCGTTTCCAACAAGTGCTCTGGAGTAGGTATGTGACTTTTCTAAATTATCACAACCCTTATCTGTTCTGGTTTTCTTTCAAGTGTGCTTTAAATTCAGTCTCTTAGATTGTCTGTATACTGGTGCTTGGCTATACTGTGTCCATGACTGTAAGAATACCTCTGCAAAATTTGTGAGATTCCAATCAGAGTTTGAGGTTCCACTTGCAATGCTGTTACAATGCATTGAAATGAAATGCTCATGATTACAAAGTTATTTACCCATCCTATATGGGTATTAATTTAAATGCCTGATTACTGAAACAACCCATTGGAGTAACTTCCAGTCAGCGTTTCAATAAAATTAAGGCTTTTTTTTTCTAAAAGGAAACATTTTGTTTATTTCCAAAGACTTTCTAGGTGCTTCAGAAATCAGTAGTTCATGGAGACTTGGCAACGTGGGCATGTTTCATCTTGTAATCGAGGTAAAATAATTGTGCTCCTCTCAAAGATTAGTTTTGCAGAAACCTGCACACTGCGGGACATTTCATCTACTGTCAGATCAGCAAAATTTGCAAAGATCATGCCATTAGCTGTGTTTTTCTCATTGCACAAAACAATTCCTGAATTAGATAAAGACTGGGGAACAAGACTAAGATTGGGGAAAAATATGGAAGTCATAAGAAACAGAGCATTCCCATATGTCCTGGGATGTTATGGGTCATTCTGGCTTCCTTCACCCTCCGTACACCTCCTCCATCGCCCTACCTCCCAGTCTTACCTCGTAACTGCTTCCTTATTCATTGACTCCCTGCCTGATGTCTTTGATGAATGTGGGTGGGGACTTTCTGTAATTCTACTTATTGACCTTGAGATATACAATTACTCAAACATTTGAGTGTTCCGTAAGAAAACTGTAATGATCATCCAGACACTTTGCCCTCATTATTCTGATTAATGTCTGAGAAAAACAAACTTTTCTGTTAAGCAGGCAGATGTGCCTGAGGCAAAGGCTAGAGAGAAGTCTTTGTGAAGGTTTTGTTTTAGAATTTCGTACTGTGATTAGCTTAATAGCATGAATCGATTTTCAATCACAACATGTCTGCTGGCACAATCATTTCCATATTCTGAGGCTCATCTGATCCAAATTAAGTTAATTTAATTAAGTGAGGGTAGAACTGAACAACAGTTTTATATTGTGTCTTTAATACAAAAGAAGTCTCAGAGTTTTACAGGAATTTAACAAGGTACTTTAGAAAAAATGTTTGTTTAATTGCTGTGACTCTAAAAAGACAAAGAGATTTTGGAAGAAATTACACGATGAAAGGCTCAGGCAGCAGAAATCCCTGTTGTCACTAGAAGACAAAAGGATATCAGAGGTGTGAAAATGAAAATGCAAAGAATAAAACTGCAGTTGATCAGTTTTATCTTGTTCATTACATTTATTATATTGTTAAACCAATTAAAATTGTAACTTTTTAAGTATGAGTAAATGAAAGAAAAAATATCCACGAAGACAGTTCATAGACATGATGCATTCGCTCTGATTTCAAACTAGAGGCTGAAAAGTGACCAAATTTCAGTCGAAGGGGCAGTGCTCAGAGGGACCAACTCATGTGATTTCAGCTGAGAAAACTCATTAAGCGTTCTCATGAGTTGCTCATTTCTTTCAATATAATCAGTATTTTGTACTCGCGTGAGCTCTGACAACCCTTTACTATTGGCTGAATCTGAAGATGATTCCACAAAAAATATATGCACTGTGTCTGTTGTTAAGCAAAACCATAGAAACATGCTCAATCAAAATTTTCCAATCTTGTAAAGAAAATTTCAACTGATTATTTTAAAATACAGTATTGACTTTTGCCTGTATGGGTAATGCTTTAGTTAATTTAGTGAAGTCCACCTTTGTATTCTGATATCAATCCCCTGTGATGCACCACCGCATTAAAGTTGCTGTATAAATGTTTTTGCTTCCTTTGCAGAATTGTTTATTAGTGACAGTGTGACAATTGTTTCCAATTCTTCCATCTCATTCCTATATAATACACGGACTAAAATAACAGAGGAACAGGCCCTTCCACTCACAGATTATGATTCCAATTTAAACTAATCCCAGCTGCCTGAACATGTTCAGTACTCCTCCATTCCCTGCCTCTTTATGTGCTTGTTTAAATGCCTTTTAAATCACCAATAAGACAGTCATGCATTTGTGACAGATCCAGAACTGATTTAATTTTATTCAACACCATTGTTAAGTGCTATGTCGTATATCACGCGCGATCATGATCTATGACCATAATTGTCCTTGGCAAATTTTCCTACAGAAATGGTTTTCATTGCCTTCTTCTGGGCAGTGTCTTTACAAGATGGCTAACCCTAGCCATTATCAATACTCTGCAGAGATTGCTGCATAGCCAGGAATTGTGAAATGCACCAGCTGCTCATACGACCATCTTGCAAGCTTGCTTCCATGGCTTCACATGACCCTGATCGGGAGGGCTAGCAGGAGCTACATCTTGCCCAAGGGTGGCCTGCAGGCTTTCGGAAAGCAAGCCTTACACCTCCTTAGGTAGAGACATAGATCCAGCCCACGTCTTTCATATAACAGGCATGACTACAATTGTGCACAATTTTCCAAGTGTAACCTCTCCAATGACTTATACATATATATATATAAAACTTCCCAACTCATATGCTCTACTAAAACAGTTTTTTTGTTATAAAGCCATAGAGTTTACAGCGGGGAAACAGGCCAGAATGAAGTCGTCCATTGTAATTGGGTTCCCAATGAGCTCGTCCCATCTGCCTGCATTTAGCCCCCATAGCCCTCTAAACCTCTTCTATACATGCTCTTATCCAAAGGGTTTTAAATATTGCTAATGTGTCTGTCTAAACTACTGTTTCTGGCATCTCATTATAAGTCACACCATCATCTGCTTGAAGAATCTGCCCTCAATATCCCTTTTAAATCTCTCGGTTTTAATCTTAAACCTATGCTTTCTTGTTTTAGCACCTATTCCCAGGGAAAAGGACTCTGTCTATATCCCTAAGATTTAAAAAAAAACCTTTATCAGATCACCCCTGAGTCTCCTTGGTTATGGGAAATAAAGAACTAGTTTACACAATCTCTCCTTGTAAATCTTGTCTGCACTCTTTCTAAGTTTAATAGCATCTTTCCTATAACAAGGGTGACCAAAACTGTACACAATATTCCAAGTGTGGCTTCACCAATGTCTGATAGAACATTGTAACAAAACTTCCCAACTCCTATGTCGCAACAATGAAGACCTAATGCCAAACGTTTTCTTCCCCACCCTATCTACCTGAGATACTCTTTTCCCAAACTGTACTCGTGCTCCTAGGTTCCTCTATTCCATAATACTTCTCAAGGCCCTCCTGTATAAATCCTACCCTGGCATGATCATCCAAAATGATATACCTCATGCTGATCTGAATCCATAGGCACTTGCCAGTCCTTAGCCCAGATATCAAGCTGATCAAGATTACCTTGTGACTTTTCATACTGTCTATAGCACCAACTATTTGGTATCCTCTACAAAATTGGTAGTGTAGTGGTCAGCACAATGCTTTACAGTGCCAGTGACCCAGGTTCAATTCCTGCTGCTGCCTGTAAGGAGTTTGTACGTTCTCCCCGTGACCATGTGGATTTCCTCTGGGTGATCCAGTTTCTTCCCACATTCCAAAGACAAACCTATTGGTGGGTTAATTGGTCATTGTAAATGATCTGATGAGTTGGCTATGGTTGAATCGGAGGATGCTGGTGGCGTGACTTGAAGGGCCAGAACAGCCTATTCCAAGCTGTATCTCAATGATACTAAATCATGCCTTGTGCATTTACATCCAAATTATTTATATAAATTGAAAACTACAAAGGTCTCAACACTGAGCCCTGTAGTACAACACTGAACTAGGTCTTCCATTCCAAGAAACAACTTCATCTATCAGTCTCTGTTTCCTTGCTCTGAGCCAACTTTGAACCCAATCAGCTATCTACCTCTAAATGCAGACTAACCTGCCATGAGGACTTTGTCACAGGTCTTGTTAAAGTCTATATAGACAACATCCTCTGTCCTGTGCTCATCTACCCTTCTAGTTGTCGCCTAAAAGAACTTCAAGAGATTTGTCGGTCATGGCTTCCCATGACAAAGCCATGTTGACTGCCCAGAATTACAAGGTAAAATGCCTATGAACCGAGATTAGCCTGACCCTCCAAGTGATGGTTGATCCTATCCCTCAGTATTCCCTCCAGCAATTCATCCACTAGCAATGCCAGACTCACCAGCCGCTAGTTCACCAGCTTGTTTTTGCCACTCTTTGTAAGCATTGGTACGTATCACATTAGCATTCGTCAGTGCTCCGGAACCTCATAGATGGCCAGGAATAAAGCAAAGGTCTCTGCAAGGGTCTCTGTAATGGAAAACACCTTGATCCATCTGCAAATAATTATCTTTGGGCTCAAATTAGAAAACAAAGGGAGCAAGTTCCAACTCTGCTCCTGCTGACTTTGATAGCTCTACGTCAAGGTAAGCGCTACATACCAACCTTTCCTAATGTGCTGGAGCTACGCTGGTGCAACAGATAAAAGAGGTGTCCCTTTCCATTGTGAGGAAGTGATGGAATCTATAGATCCATGTCCTCATTCACATAGGCACACTTCAGAAAATGGCAAACTTTCTAAACACTCCTCTCATTTAACCTTATGTGCTAACAGCTGTGCAAATTAGTGAATTCTGGTTTAGACTTGGATAGGACATGTTACCTATCAAGCAAGAAGGCGTTGTAAACTCCAATTGTATACTTGTAATGAATAATTCAGTGTCATCGCTTAGTTCAAGGTAAACAATGGCTATTTTCTTAATAACCACATCTGAGATAGTCCGCATCCTTAAGAGCATTCTCTGGACATACAATGAATTGAAGTGGAAATACAGTGTGAATGGATAGGGAAACACATACACTCAGAAGCCACATTATTATGTACCTCCTGTACTTGGTAAAGTGGCCACTGAGTGTACTGTATGATTATGGCTGCTGTAGCCCATCCACTTCAGGGTCCGTTGTGTTGTCCATTCAGAGATGCTTTTCTGCACACCACTGCTGTAACACGTGGTTATTTGAGTTGCTGTCACCTTCCTGTCAGCTTGACCAGTCTGGCCACTCTTAGTAACAAGATGCTTTTGCTCAGCCAACTGCTGCTCACTGGATTTTTTTTTTTTGTTTGTTTTTTGTACCATTCTCTGCAAACTCTAGAGTACTGTGCATGAAAATCTGAGGAGATTGAGTTTCTGAGATACTCAAACCACCCCATCTGGCACCAACATTCACTCCACGATCAAAGTCGCTTAGATCACAATTCTCCCCCATTCTGATGTTTGCTCTGAACAACAACTGAACCACTTAACCATGTTTGCATGCACTGAGTTGCTGTCACATGATCGACTGTTGAGATATTTGCATTAACGAGCAGGTGTGGCTGATAAAGTGACCACTGCTTCAGAGTAACCTAACAGCATACAGTACCAGAAGTAGAATCATGTTGTGATAGATTAATGCATTAAAAACAGAAAGTGCTAATGTACTCACCAGCTCTGGCAACATGTACAGAGGGAGATGAATTGCAAAATAAAGAGAAAACAAGCATTTTTAAACTGCAGCGAGGTGGAAGGTGTCTGTGAGCAGGTGAGGACCAGGTTTGTCCAGGATGCTTTTCAAACCCCTGAGCTGCAAATGAATGTGGGCTCTCACCAAGAGGAAAAATAAAGCAAGGAGATCTATCTGAAAAGATGAGATGCAAAAGACAACAGTTGTTAGAAAGCTGATACATATGAGAATGCTGGAAGTCCTTTTTCTGGTAATTTCTCCCCTCCCTCTTCTCTTTTTCTATTTCCCATTCTAGTTATTCTGTCAATACCTCTCTTCTCCTTACCTGCATATCACCTTCCTCTAGTTACTTTCCTCCTTCCCTTTCTCGCAGGGTCCATTGTCCTCTCCTATTAGATTCTTTCTTTAGCCTTGTAAGTCTTCCACCTATCCCCTCACAGCTTCTTAATTCATTCCCCCTCCCCCAGTCACCCACCTTCCCCTTCACCTGGTCTCACCTATCACCTGTCAGCTTGTATTGCTCATCCAATGCCCAGCTTCATATTTTGGTTTTTGTCCCCTTCCTTTCCAATCTTGTTGAAGGGTTTTGCCTGAAATGTCGACTGTTTATTCCCTTCCATTGATGCTGCCGAACATCGAGTTCTTAAAGCATTCTGTGTGCATTGCTAGAAATACCGAGCAGGTTGGGCAGCATGTGTGTGGAGAGGATGTAGCAGGTAAAATATCTTAGGGTTGGATTAGTATAAAAATGCACCTTCACAGTCATCATGGTCTCATTTGCCCAGAAAGCCAGTTTCCATGTTACATCTCTCTGTAATTTTGTGACTTTATAACAATATTGGACAGTGATAAATTTATGTTTGATTCATCCATTATTTAGTGATAATATAATTTGAATTTACTCATCAAAAAAATGGGTTGTATTAAGCTGAGTCACCATTTTGTCTAATTATCCCTGTATGAATATCACAACTTGTAGCATCAACTTTCAAAATTTAAACATTCTTCAATTTTCCCTTAACATGTGAACTCAGTTTTTCTTTTTCAACATTTTTATTAATTTTCACATAGAAGAGTACAGAGTACATGAGGTTATATATTATGAATCAAAAGAAAGATAGAACAGTACTGAATACATTATATTTAAATCACACTTGCATTCGCGGTACCCTATATACATAATCAAACACGTACATTAATTAAATTGTAGCTTGAATTGTAATTACTTTATTATAAAAAAAGAATCTAAACCCACTATCAAGATCGAAGCTGTTTGGTAAAGAAAGAAAGATGGAAAAAAATCCTTATCATATTATGATTTATGTTATTAGCCAACATCTGTACTTTAACACCAAATCAAAGGTTTTGAAAATAGTTCAAGAATGATCCCCACAATGTTTGAAAGTCTTGGTTAGAATCAGAAATTGAACAAAGGATCTTCTCTAAATTTAAGCATGACATTATATCACGTAACCATTGAGCATGAGTAGGCGGAGCAACATCCTTCCATTTAAACAACATTGCCCTCCTAGCTATAAAAGAAATAAAAGCCAATATTTGCAAATCAGATGTCTCCAAAGTCATGCCTCCAGAGGCATAAATTTTAATCTTTAACACTCATCATAAACTGTTTTTTTCCCTCAGTTTAATTTCCATTGGTTTAATGTTGAACTGTTCAGGCTCTGTAACAGATGGCTGATCCAGTCAGGCAGAATGCTGGGTACCCCTTTAAGGTATTAAATTTACCCCAGTATTTTTGTTAGGGTGGTGGGGTGGAGATGCGTCTCCAATGAAGGAGGTGTAAGGTGCTCCTTCCCTCTGCTAGTCTGCAAGTTGTAGCACCTCCCCCCACCCCGATCAGGGCCATGTGAAGCCATGGGAGCAGGTGGTGGATGGTTGTACGAGCAGCTGGTGCACATCACAAGTCCTGGTTACGTGACCACTGATGCCAAGCAGACAATCTCTGAAGATATTGGTAATGGCTGGGGTTACCCGTCTTGTAACGACATTGCCCAGAAGAAGGCAATGGCAAACCAATTCGGTAGTAAAATTGGTCAAGAATGATCACAGTCATGAGACCATGATCGCCCACAATATACAAAACAGCACATAATGATGGTGATGAATATTTTTGTTTTAGCAGCTCTGGGGGGCAATGCTGATCAGAATGTAGGTAGAATAGGTTTCTGGGATTTGACTGCATTGTAAGCTAGCATAGACACAATATTCTGAGATGGACTTCCTCTATGTCATGGAATACAGAAAACATAGAATACAGTACTGTGCAAAAGTCTTGGGCATATATATACTAAGGTGCCTAAGACCTTTGCACAGTACTGTAGTAGTTTTATGTATTGCACTGTACTACTGCTATTGCAAATAACAAATTTAATGACATATGTGAGTAATGATAACCCTGATTCTGATATGGGTCTCTATTGTGAACAGAGAATGGGAAGAGGACAGGGAGAGGAGAATCATGATTGGGAAAAGAGGAAGGGAAAGGGGAAGGAGTGGGAAGCAAAAGAAAGACATTCTCTAATGATCAATAAATCATTTGTTTGCAATTAAATGGCCTTGAGTGTGTTTGCACCCATGCCAACCCCAGCCCCAGCACACCTTCTCTGCCACCTGTCCTCCACCCCTCTCACGGCACTTCACCCTTGCCATTCCCAACATCCTTTGTTCCCATCAGACTTACAAACTCACTCTCTGCTCCACATTGACAAATGTCAAACCCTAGCTATATACATGTGCCTAAGACTTTTGCACAGTACTATGTTTGTCAATGTGGAGCGGAGAGTGAGTTCAGCCCACAATGTTGTGTTGACCTTAAATCTACCCTGAGATCAATCTACCCCTCTTGCCTACATAGCTCTGCATTTTTCTATCATCCTGTGCCCATCTAAGAGTTTCTCAAATGTTCCTAATGCACCTTTCTCTACCAGGCCCCCTAACAACACATTCCACACATCCACACACCCAGCACACTCTGTGTTAAAAAAATTTTGCTCCAATTATCTTAAAATTAAGCCCCTACAGATACACGTTCATCTTTACCTCCTAGTAGTTACCTGCTTTAGTATAATCTGTACACCATCAGTACATAGGTAGAGTGGGGGTGAAGAATGAAACAACTTCCCACAACTACGTCTCCGTGAAAGAAAGTGATCAAATTTCAGCTGAAGTATTGTATCAGAATTAGGTTTAATATCACCGGCATATGTTGTGAAAGTTACTGTTATGTGGCAGCAGTATATTGCAATACATAATAAAAACTAATTATAGTAAGGAGTATATATATTTTAAAAAGTTAAATTAGTAAGTAGTGCAGAGAAAAGGTAGTGAGGTAGTGTTCATGGGTTCAATGTCCATTCAGAAATCTGATGGCAGAGGGGCAGAAGCTGTTGCTGAATCACTGAGGTGTGTCTTCAGGCTCCTGTACCTCCTCCCTGCTGGTAGCAATGGGAGGATGACTTGCCCTGGGTGATAGGGGTCCTTGATGATGGAGGCATTGCTCCTTGAAGATGTCCAGGATGCTGGGGAGGCTAGTACCCATGATGGAGCTGACTGAATTTACAACTTTCTGCAGCTAATATGGATCCTGCTCAGTGTGCCCTCTCCCATACCAGATGGTGATGCTGCCAGTTAGGATGCTCCCCACAGCACATCTGTAGAAATATGTGAGTGTCTTTGGTGACATTTCAAATTCCCTCAAGCTCCTAATGAAATATTGCCACTGTCATGCTTTCTTTGTAACTGCATCAATATGTTGGGCTAAGGATATATCCTCAGAGATATTGACACCCTGGACCTTGAACTTGCTTACTGTTTCCACTTCTGGTCCTTCTATGCAGACTGGCGCTTGTTCCCACATCTTACCCTTTCTGAAGTCCACAATCAATTCTTTGGTCTTACTAATGTTGAGTACAAGGCTGTTGCTGCGGCAACTCTCAGCTAGCAGATATATCTCACTCCTGCACGTCTTCTTGTCACCATCTGAAATTCAGCCAACAATGATGTGAATTCTGCCATGATGCTAATTACAAATATTGGACATTGATATTGTAGGGCATTCATATTCTATTTTATGCATGAATGTCGATGGCTTCAGAGTTCCAGCTCACCAGTTGGTAATCATTTGCCAAATGAAAGAAAGACTTGACTATCTGACAACATAATTTAGATTAAACAGGTGGAGTACATGCTGTACAATGAACAATGTCCAGAAGGATTCTGCAAGACTGAAAAGTACTGTGTGATTGAATGTTGTGAATTCCCTGTGAACCAATGTTTATTTTGAATCACTTTATTACTATTTACTTTTGCAGAGCTTTCATGTTACACAGTTCAAATGTTCAAAAAGCAGGTTAAAAATAAACAATTTGTGCAAGGCATGAAGTGTCTAGAAGTTGTATGCTACAATGTTAATTTTCCATGGATTACTATTGAAATGATATCCAAACAATTTAACTTTTACAGAATCACTTCTTTAACACCACAGAATTTGAAATATTGTGAGCAAAATTGGGTCCCACTTCTCTTGGCTCTGGGGAGAGTCCAAGAGACACAATCTCCCATATACAAAACCATGCTGACTATTCCTGATTAGGCCCTGATTGTCCAAATGATGATAGATTTTCTCCCTTGGAATTCTCTCTAGTAACTTCCCAACAACTGGAGTTAGGCCTGCTGGTCTGTAGTTCCCTGGCCTGTGCTTGCTACCCTTCTTGAAAAATGGAATGTCATTATCAGCCCACCAGTCCAGAGGGGGTTCGTAAGAATAATCCCAGGAATGAAGACACAGTCTCAGAATCAAACTGAAATGACAAATTCCTTCAGCCAGAGTGTGGTGAATCTGCAGAACTCTTTGCTACTGAGTGAGCGTATTGAAGGCTGAAATTTGTAGTTCTTGTTTGGTAAGGGGATTAAGGGTTACAGAAGGAAGGTGAGAGAACAGGGTTGAAGAAACGTTGGCCACGATTGAAAGACAGAACAGACTCAGTGAGCTGATTTGTCCAGTTCTGTTCCTGTGTCTTAGAAACTGTGTAGTGCCAAGGGAGAAATCTAAGGTGCAGTTCAGAGATAGCAACCTTCCAAACATCCTGCATTTCCCAGAAGAAGTGGGAAGATGCTGGAAAATATTAGCATAATACTAGAGAGGGAGCTGCCCAAAATGGAGAAATTAGATAAACTAGCAATGGCTTCTTTGAAAACTTGAAATCCATTTTCCCATTCTCTCTGTCCTTTACTACCAAAAGGAAAATGGGGGACATAATTAGATCTTACTGAATATTGAAAGAGCCTGGATAGAGTGGATGTGGAGAGGATCTTTCCATTAATAGAAGAGTCTTGGATCTGAAGGCACAGCTTCAGAATAAAACTAAAATGAGGAGGCATTTCTTCAGTCAGGGTGTGGTGAATCTGTGGAACTTTGTTACGAGTACTGTGGAGGATAAGTCATTGTGTGCATTGAAGGCTGAGATTTATAGTTCTTGATTGGTTAGGGGATTAAGGGTTACAGAATGAAGATGGGGGAGTGGGATCATCATCCCCTTCCATTTGCATTGCTTAAATACCACCTGCCTCTTTTTTAACATGATGAGTTAGTTCCCATTCTAACATCCAAGTTGTTGTAATGTGAGTATTATTACTAATACTAATCGGGGAGCTGTTGGTAGCAAAAGGAGGGCTCTGGGGTTGGCAGGGTCTTTACTTCTGCTCTTTTTACTCCCAGTATGCATTGTATATAGTTCCACCACCCAGGCCGCATGAGGTACCTGGAAGCCTCTGTATTGTAAATATCGTTTGCCGTCCCAGATAAAGATGCTCTTTTGGCCATAAAATTGCCAAGTGGTCTTTTGTAAAGTAGAAGTTACCACACAAGTCACTTGATTAGTTGCAGCCCCTGTACCGGTCCTTCTGAACTCTACTAGTCTTGACCTGTCAGTATGAGAGCTCTACCTTCTATCTCCTTTAAGAGAATCTGTCAGATGCCTTTCAGAAGAACTACAGAATCATGTCCCACAACAAAAAGCCCTTTGGTTCTCCAAATTAACACCACCAATTATACCGAGCCTATCTTAATTCCGTTTAATTCCCCCCAGGTTTACCCCTTCTCCGCCCCTTCAACCTCGGCTGAATTATATCACTCACCTAGATGCTCGGAGCAATTTAAGACGGCCTGGTTAATTTAACCCTGGTGCGGTCTTTCATTGATCCTGTATTGGTTATTATTCGATAGATTTATTGAGTGTGCCTGCAAGAAAATGAATGTCAGGGTTGCATTTGGTGATGTTTATGTATTTTGATGCAGTGGTGTTCGTCCAGCTTGGCAACTAGCTTGCAGATGTTTCGTGACCAGTCAAGGTAACATCCTCAGTGTACAGTTATTGGAATTTCTATATGGGAGTGCTCACCCCCAAATAGCCCCCAACCTTTATTTGCTTGCACCGGGCCCGATTGGCTACCCCTTCAGCTGAGCTTTGAATTCTTTTCTGGCATTTCTATGGCTCTTAGGGGTTCGCAGATGTCATCTATAGTGATATGTTTGTTTATGGAGTTATCAAAAGAGTGACCAAGCTTCTAAAAATTCTCATGCCTGCTTCACACTTGTCTGCACCAGTGTCCCAGTTAAGGTGGTGTTGTTCTCAGTCATGGACCAAGATCAGCCTCCCAGCATTCACACCTCAAACACACTGCAGCGCCACTGAACTTCAGGCCAGGGAAGAGAAGCGCTTGTTCAAAGTGTTCCAAAACGATGGTTACCCACAGAATTCCACCAGGAGAGAAAGTCGCTCAGACCTTATTCAACGCACTGTGAAATGCACGACCTTGCTCTACTTGTCTCAAGAAGCAAGGTACCAGTAAAGATAATCAACAAATCAATGTGGTGTACAGGATCGCCTGCGGAGGCTGCAACAGGAACTACACTGGCCAGACAGGACTAAACTCTCTACTCAACACAGACTGGAGGTACAGAGACATGATCCGCTGTAGCTGATCTGGGTACATGAAGACCGAGAAGGACACCATTTTAACTGCGACACCGCAGAGGTTCTGGCACAGGCACGAATGAAGCAGGCAGGAGGATTTTTAGAAGTGTGGTTCCCTTCTGATAACTCCGTAAACAAACATATCGAGAAAGATGCCATCTACAATCCCCCTAAGGAACACAAGCCAACAGAATTCAAAGTCAACTGAAGGGTAGCCAATCATTAGCGAGGCAAGCAAATAGGAGAGTGGGGTGAGCACTCCCAGGAAGAAACACGAACAACTGAGCACTGAGGATGTCACTGCAACATGAAGTGCCTTGATCTGAGCTACCAATATTCACCACCATCCTAAATATGTACTTTGATGCTAAATCCACTCTGAACTTGGACAATTAACCTCCCAACCTGCATGTATACATTCCACATAGTCGGCACCGGGAATTGGGATTGAACCCAACTCTCTGTCTACCTGCTGCACTCCTGCGCTGCCCATAGAAATTATTTTTTTAAATCAGAGCAGTAGTGTAGCGATTAGCGTAACATTTCACAGCGTCAGCAACAGGGGTTCAATTCCCACCGCAGTCTGTAAGGAGTTTGTACATACTCCTCGTGAATGTGTGGGTTTCCTCCGGGTGTTCCAGTTTCCTCACACGCTGTGAGTTTGCGGGGTTTTTTTTAAAGTGGTTTCTATTGTTGTTTCTTTTGTTCTGTGGCTGCCTGCAAGAGGAAATCTCAGGGCTGCGTACGGCATACATACTTTGATAATAAATGTACTTTGAAACTCCCTCCCATATTCTAAAGACCTACAGCACCAGTTGTAGGTGCCAGAAGAGTGGCCACATTTGCACCCTGCCCAGAAGATCATTGATTTGATCTTCATTCAAACAATCCCTTAGATTGTTTACTGATTGTTTGATTCAAACGATCCTTACTGATCAATAAGGACAATCCTTACTGATTTGATCTTGATTCAAACGATCCCTTAGATTGTTTACTGATTGTTTGATTCAAACAATCCTTACTGATTTGATCTTGATTCAAACAAGAGGACATATTCAATCAAGAGGACATGATTTGAGAGTTAGAGGGCAAAAGTTTAAGGGTAGCACGAGGGGGGAATTTCGTTACTCAGAGAGTGGTAGCTGTGTGGAACGAGCTTCCAGTAGAAGTGGTAGAGGCAGGTTCGGTATTGTCACTTAAAGTAAAATTGGATATGGACAGGAAAGGAATGGAGGGTTATGGGCTGAGTGCGGGCCAGTGGGACTAGGTGGGAGTAAGCGTTCGGCATGGACGAGAAGGGCCGAGATGGCCTGTTTCCATGCTGTAATTGTTATATGGTTTAACACATTTCACTATATGTTTCGATGTACACGTGACAAACAAAGCTAATCTTTTGAGTAGTACCAAGATGGACTACTACGGAGATTAAGGTTTTTTTTCTCAAATGGCAAACACTATTACTTATTTTGAAAAGAATCCAAAAGACCCCAATTGTTTTAACATTACAGGAGCTTTCCCTTCTGTCTGTAAGTGGCTCTCTGCTTCATGAAAGGCTGAGTTATTCCCCGTACATAACAAATCCCTTCACATGGACTGGTCTACTGCCCTCACAATGCAGATATGCAAAGCCATGCAGTGAGTTAAACACCCTCTCAAATGTCACCCGAGATGGAAGCTTCCTACAGGGTTTTTACTGAGATCTTATATATATTGCTGTTTGTGGTAAACTATGTATACCTGTCTGGACACGGCCCTCTGCTGACTGCTCCCGTGGCTCCTCCCACAGACCCCTGTATAAAGGCGATTGGAGGCACTGCTCCTCCATCAGTCTCCGAGATGCTGTGCTCCATTTTGCTGCTAATAAAAGCTTATTGTTCGCCTCCCGTCTCCGAGAGTTATTGATAGTGCATCACTGTTTCAAGAGCAAATAAAGAGTAGATGGACATACATTTGTAACAGTGTTGTAACGTGAAACAACGACGTGAAACGTTGAAGCTCTAAAATGTTTCAAAGTAAAGATTGTGATAGTTTACTATTTAAATTTATGGATTATATTCATTAACACCTAATTAATTATAGGGTGTTTCACAATTATATTCATATAGATTTCAAAATTTTATTACCATAATTTAGAAAGCATGTTGACATTAAAATTCCAACTGCGTGGCAACAGAATCTATGTATGCGGGAGCATTTCAGTTATTGCCGCTACTGCACACCCATGCAGCTCAGAGGGAACAATGCTTTCATCTCGAGCTGCGTCTGATTCAGAGGAATTATGAACTGAGCAAAGATACTTGCACATTGAGGAACCATCTGTCTACACTTTCTGTCTCGTTTAGCTGTAGAGTACAAGGCATTCATTACATGTACCTTAATTTGAGGGAAGCCTCTTTATTTCTAATTGTCAAATGAGAACTGATAGAACATAGACCGTATGTAGACATGCACTTAGTGAAACATCACTGGAAAAAAATCAGCTGTTGATCATCATAGCTGGGGAAATGCATTTCCCAGTTTAGATCACTTCAGTTGATTTTCTACTCTTTGGCTACGAGTCATAGAGTTATAGGAAATTTACATCATAGAAGGAGCCTTTAACCCAATGTATTTGGGTTGAGGAAAATGCTGTATAGACTGATCTCACCATGCGGCTGTCAGCATGGAACAGAACAAGGTACAACTCCTCACCTGACAGCTTGCTACTTGTTAAGTAGAGTGACCACTTCAAACTCCAAACTTCATTTCTTGCAATGAGTTCCAAGCTCTTAGACACTTATTGGGTGAAAGTATTTTTTTCTAATCCTCTACCAGTTACCTCAAATCAATGCCCCTTTGTTATACATCCCTCCACCAGGAGAGATTGACAATTTCTCTTCTAACTTAATGCAGTGGTTGGATCCACTTTCAGGCATTGCACACACAAAGTCACTTTTCCTAGGGCAGAAATGGCTCACATGAAGGAGCATAATTTTTTTTATTAGTTTTTTTATACATTTTCTACATCGCTACAGATAAAAAAGCCCAGATCGAAATGAAGAGCATTAATACAGTGCAAAAATAAACATACAATAATAATATAATACAAAAGAAGATAATTGAGAAAGCACCCAAATTGAAGACATGTAAAGTTAGTATCCCCACCAAGCCCCGCAACAACGAAAAACTCCAGACCAACCACAACACAATATAGAGAATATAAATCAGGACATTCAAACCCCCAAAACTGTAAATACACTTAGCAACAGAAGATATTGATGCCTACTACCAAAAAAAAGGAGCTGAAAGCAAGGGACCGAAAAAAAAAACCTTAGTTAAGAGGAAGGTTATGAAAGTACTCAATAAAAGGTCCCCAGACCTTATGGAACTTTGTATCCGAAATAAGAACTGAATAATGAATTTTTTCAAGGTCTAAGCAGGACATAATATCATTAAGCCATTGAGCATGCGTGGGCGGGACAACATCTCTCCATTTAAGGAGGATTAAACGTCTAGCCAGGAGAGAAGCAAAAGATAATATTCGACACTTAGTCGAACTCAGACGTAAATCTGTCTCACCCAAAAAAACGAACAAAGCAATTAAAGGGTTAGGTTCTAGGTGGTGATTCAGAATATACGATAATGTTATAAAGACATCTTTCCAAAATTTCTCCAAGCTAGGACAAAACCAGTACATATGAACGAGAGAGGCCTCGCCCCTTTTGCATTTATCACAAAGAGGACCAATATTAGGGTAAAATCGAGATAGTTTAGATTTAGACATATGGGGTCTATGAATAATCTTAAACTGTAAAAGGCAATGGCGAGGAAGGGGCATAATTTTAAGGAGGAAAGTATAGGGGTGGGGGAATGTCAGAGCTAAGTTTTTTACCCAGAGTGATGGGTGTGTGTAAGGCGCTGTCAAGGATGGTGGTAGAGGCAGGTAGGCACCTTATGTATAGGTACTCCTGAACCTAGCATCCCCTTATATGTACATACAATCAATCTATGTATATAAGCTAATCTTATGTACATACGGCCACACTCCAACAATGTGCCTTACAGGATAGTTTTTATATTTATATTTATTATGATTTTTAATTGTGTTTTTTATGCTTATTGTGTTCTTTCATGCTGGAGTAACACTCATTTGGTTCTATTCACAGTTGTGTGCTGATGAGTGGCAATAAACAAATCCTGAATACATTTAATAGACTCTTAGATAGGCACATGGACCATAGAAAAAACGGAAGGCTTTGTGGGAGGGAAGGATTATATTGATCTTAGAGTAGGTTAAAAGGTTGGCACATCGTCAGCCAAAGGACCTGTACTGTGCTGTTATGTTCTATATTCAGTCTCCTGAATCCTCACACTCTCTGAATCCTAATACTCTCTATCCCTGGTAACCTACTTATAAATTCCTTTTTCAGTCCGTCTGGTCATGTCAACCCTTTCCCATAATGCTCTACCTGACGATCCCAAATGTCTCTCTTCACTCTCTTTATCAATTGGAACTACAACTCTTCAGCACTCCAAGATCCCACATTCATGGTATACTTTGTTGCTTTGCTGGACCTTCTTAGATGAATTATCTGATTCTTCTCTACATTAAACTAGATTTGCCACTGTCTTGCCCACCTGGTCGACCAGGGGTATTTAAGAGACTCTTAGACAGACACCTAGATGAAAGAAAAAAAAATGGAGGGCTGTGTGGGAGGGAAGGGTTAGATTGACTTCAGAGGCAGATTGATTTTAGAGCAGATTAAAGGGTCGGCACAACATGTGGGCTGAAAAGCCTGTACTGTAATGTACTGCTCTATGTTACATAGAAACATAGAAAACCTACAGCAAAATACAGGCCCTTCAGCCCACAAGGTTGTGCCGAACATGTCCCTACCCTACCCTAGGCTTACCTGTAGCCCTCTATTTTTCTAAGCTCTATGTACCTATCCAAAAGTCTCTTAAAAGACCCTATCATATCCACCTCCACCACCTTTGTCGGCAGCCCATTCCACGCCCTCACTACTCTCTGGGTAAAAAAACTTATCCCTGACATTTTCTCTGTACCTTCTCCCCAGCACCTTAAACCTGTGTCCTCTTTTTCATTTCCATTTCAGCCCTGGGAAAAAGCCTCTGACTATCCACATGATCAATGCCTCTCAACATCTTATACACCTCTATCAGATCATCTCTCATCCTCCGTCACCAAGCAGCAAAGGCAGAGTTCATTCAACCTATCCTCATAAAACAGGCTCTCCAATCCAGTCAACATCCTTTTAAATCTCCTCTGCACCCTTTCTTTGGCTTCCACATCCTTCCTGTAGTGAGGCGACCAAAACTGAGCACAGTCCTCCAAGTGAGGTCTGACCAGGGTCTTATATAGCTGTAACATTACCTCTCAGCTCCTAAATTCAATTCCACGATTGATGAAGGCCAATACACTGTACGCCTTCTTAACCACTGAGTCAACCTGCGCAGTTTCTTTGAACGTCCTATGGTCTCGGACCCCAGGATCCCTCTGATCCTCTACACTGCCAAGAGTCTTACCATTAATACCATATTCTGCCATCATATTTGACCTACCAAAATGAACCACTTCACACTTAGCTGGGTTGAATTCTGTCAGCCACTTCTCAGCCCAGTTTCACATCCTATCAATGTCCCACTGTAACCTCTGACGGACCTCCACACTATCCACAACACCCCCAACCTTTGCGTCATCAGCAAACTTTCTAACCCATCCCTCCACTTCCTCATCCAGGTCATTTATAAAAATCACGAAGGGTAAGGTTCGCAAAACAGATCCCTGAGGCACTCCACTGGGGACCGACCTACATGCAGAATATGACCCATCTACAACCACTCTTTGTCTTCTGTGGGCAATCCAGTTCTGGATCCACAAAGCAAGGTCTCCTTGGATCCCACACCTCCTTACTTTCTCAATAAGCCTTGCATGGGGTACATTAACAAATGCCTTGCTAAAATCCACACACACTACATCTACTGTTCTTCCTTCATCAATATGTTTAGTCACATCCTCAAAAATTTCAATCAGGTTCATAGGGCATGACCTGCCCTTGACAAAGTCGTGTTGACTGTTCCTAATCATATTATACCTTTCCAAATGTTCATAAATCCTGCCTCTCAGAATCTTCTCCATCAACTTACCAATCACTAAGATAAGACTCACTGGTCTATAATTTCCTGGTCTATCTCTACTCCCTTTCGTGAATAAAGGAACAACGCTCGCAACCCTCCAATCCTTTGGAACTTCTCCCATCCCCATTGGTGATGCAAAGATCATTGCCAGAGGCTCAGCAATCTCCTTCCTCACCTCCCATAGTAGCCTGGGGTACATCTCATCCAGGCCCGGTGACTTACCCAACTCGATGCTTTCCAAAAGCTCCAGCACATCCTCTTTCTTAATACCTGGCATGCTCAAGCTTTTCAATCTGCTGTAAGTCGTCACTATTGTCACCAAGAGTCTTTTCCATAGTGAATACTGAAGTAAAGTATTCATTAAGTATCTCTGCTATTTCCTCTGGTTCCATACACACTTTCCCACTGTCACACTTGATAGGTCCTATTCTTTCACATCTTATCCTCCTGCTCTTCACGTACTGGTAGAATACCTTGGGGTTTTCCTTAATCCTGCCTACCAAGGCCTTCTCATGGCCCCTTCTGACTCTCCTAATTTCCTTCTTAAGCTCCTTCCTGTTAGTCTTATAATCTTCTAGATCTCTAACATTACCTAGCTCCCTGAACCTTTTGTAAGCTTTTCTTTTCTTCTTGACCAGGTTTATTACAGCCTTTGTACACCACAGTTCCTGTACCCTACCATAACTTCCCTGTCTCACTGGACTGTACCTATGCAGAACTTCACACAAATATCCCCTGAATATTTGCCACATTTCTTCTGTACTTTTCCGAGAACATCTGTTTCCAATTTAAGCCTCCAATTTCCTGCCTGATAGCCTCATAATTCCCCTTACTCCAATTAAATGCTTTTCTAACTTGTCTGTTCCTATCTCTCTCCAATGCTATGGTAAAGGAGATAGAATTATGATCACTATCTCCAAAATGCTCTCCCACTGAGAGAACTAACACTTGACCAGCTTCATTTCCCAACACCAAATCAAGTACAGCCTCTCCTCTTGTAGGCTTATCTACATATTGTGTCAAGAAACCTTCCAGAACACACCTAATAAACCCCATCCCATCTAAACCCCTTGCTCTAGGGAGATGCCAATCTATATTTGAGAAATTAAAATCTCCCATCATGACAACTCTGTTATTATTACACCTTTCCAAGATCTGTTTCCCTATCTGCTCCTCGATATCCCTCTTACTATTGGGCAGCCCGTAAAAAAACACCCAGTAAAGTTATTGACCCCTTTCTGTTCCTAATCTCCACCCACAGAGATTCAGTAGACAATCCCTCAATGACGTCCACCTTTTCTGCAGCCATGACACTATCTCTGATCAACAATGCCATGCCCCCACCTCTTTTGCCTCCCTCCTTGTCCTTTCTAAAACTTCTAAAACCAGGCACTTGAAGTAACCATTCCTGCCCCTGAGCCATCTAAGTCTTTGTAATGGCCACCACATCATATCTCCAAGTACTGATCCACACTCTAAACTCATCCGCTTTGTTCACAACACTCCTTGCGTTAAAATAGACACATCTCAAACCTTTGGTCTGAGCGCATCCCTTCTCTATCACCTGCCTATCCTCCCGCACATGCTGTCTCCTATCTTTCTCTATTTGAGAGCCAGACACCTTTTCCCCAATCTCTTCAGTTTGGCACCTGAGAACATTTCTATCACATACAAACCTTTGATTTCTGCAGTCCTCACATGACCTTTATCCTCCTCTACCTCACCATCTGCTCTAACATTCTAGTTTAAAATCCCCAGAGCAGCACTAGCTAACTTACCTGCAAGGATGTTAGTCCCCGTCCAGTTCAGGTGCAAACCATCCCGTTGGAACAGGTCCCACCTTCCCTGAAACAAGGCCCAATTGTTCAAAAACATGAAGCCCTCCCTCCTGCACCATCTCCTTAGCCATGTATTTAGCTGCATTATCTACCTATATCTAGATTCACTAGCACGTGGTACAGGGAGTAATCCTGAGACTGCAGACCTGGAGGTCCTATCCTTCAACTTTGCACCTAACTCCCTAAACTCTCTTTGCAGGACCTCCTCCTTCTTCCCACCCACGTCATTGGACCACGACATCTGGCTGCTCACCCTCCATCCTGAGAATACCGAGAACTCAATCTGAGATATCATGGACCCTGGCACCAGGGAGGCAACAGACCATCCAAGATTCTCGATCTCTCCCACAGAACCTCTTATCTGTCCCCCTAACTATCGATTCCCCTATCACTACTGCTCTCCTCTTTTCCCTCCTTTCTTTCTGAGCTGAGGGTCCAGTCTCGGTGCCAGAGACACGACCACTACAACTTATCCCTGGTAGGTTGTCCTCACCAACAGTATCCAAAACTTTCTATGATTGGGCCACTGACATCCTCCTGCTTTCCTCCTCATTGTCAGCCACATTGTCCATTTGAGATTATTTGTGAACTTCTTAATCATGATTGTTGTACTTAAGTCAAGAATGCTGTCCTCTACAGGAAACCAAGCGGCCTATGAAACCCTATTATAAATACCCATCAACCAGTATCAGTTGCTTTCTACAATGACTTACTTTCCTTTGAACACTTTTAATTTTTGCACCAGTCTTATTAAAACATATAGATATTTTCAGCCATTCAGCCATTTTAGAAATATAACCAATGTGTATGAGACACGCCTTTTCCTAGCTCACATGTGCGACAAGTTCCTGCATTCTAAGCTATATAAATTGTGCTGATGGTATCACTTTAAAGTTTCACTGCTCAGCTATTTGCATAAAGGTGAGGATTCCAGATAGAACAGTGCAGCCAGAGCTCTCTGTTTGATCATTTTGAATTGATAAAGTCCACTGATTACACAGTTGCATTTTCTCGTGGTGTCTCACGCCTTTGTCAAAGTGACGATTTCAAGTAGACAGAGTTTCTGACCAGCCCAGAGGTCGTTGATTAGTAATCCGCCTTTGAACAACTCGGAATAAATGATTAATAACAGCATCCTTAAGTGAGCAGGAAGTTAAAATGTAAATTGAATTGTCTATATCTCCAATCACATGCAGCTAGGGAGTGAAATATATACAGTATGTTCCCAGAGGAAAGTGTGGAGCAAGTTAGAGTGTTGATGTCTGCAGCTACTTCTGAAAGGTGTGCATAATATTTGTTGTTCTCTGATGCAAAATATTTGCCATTAATTCCTCATGCTACTTCTAATATTGCTTATAATTTTAGCTTTCTTTAACTTCCCATTTATTTTAATACTCCCTTTAGGGCACTGAGGACTCTGATAGAACAAAGTGATTTGGGAATACAGGTATATAATTTGTTGAAAGTGGTGTCATGGCTAGATAGGGTTCTAATGAAAGCTTTTGGCACACTGGCCTTCGTGAATCAATGTATTGGGTACTGGAGATGTGGGATGTTACATTAAGGTTGTATAAGATGATGGGTGAGGCCTAATTTGAATCGCTGTGTGCCGTTTTGGTCACCTACCTACAGGAAAGATGTAAAGAAGGTGGACAGAGCGCAGGGAAAATTCAGAGGGATGTTGTCGGGTCTGGAGGGCATGAGTTTAGACCAGGGGTGGGCAAACTTTTTGACTTGTGGGCCACAAAGGGTTCTAAAATTTGACAGTGGGGCCGGACCAGGAGTAGATGGACAGAGTGTTTTGGTAATACACCTCATAAGAGAAAATAAAATATCATGGGATATGTAGAAAACATGTGCTTTAATTTCAATTGAAAATGAACAAATGCATTACAACAAAATATCTGTCTTTGAAGTCCCATGGTATTTAGCTATTTATTGAAATGACTTTTAAAACACTGAAAATTAAATGAATAAAATACACCTTTTTTTTAATAGTAACAATTATTATTTTAAAGCACTGAAAATTCTGTTATCCTTCAAGATATTATCATCATCACTCTCCTCCTGACTGTCTTTATTTCAAAAACGGTAGGAGATGCAGGTCTACTTGTCCTGCTCCTTCTTATTCAATTGTCCCCTGTGCCAAAACTCAACAATGACCAGCACAAAGACAGAACAGTGACAGCACGCCAGTATGCGGAGCGCGTTATTTGATCTGGAGCGCATTTTTTATTTTGAGAACGTACGTGCACCTGCGCACTACTCATGTCCATCACTTAACAGAAATGACATGTAACATGTAAGGCTTATTGAAAAAAATATTTTCAAATGCATTTTTTACATAACACAACGAAGCAACTTATTTTTAATTTCAGTGGGAACAGTGTTGTTGGTCTCCCTTTTCAGCCAGCGCATCAAAGTCTGGATTTAGTTTTGTTGTGGCGATTCTCTGGATGGATCTGAGATGTTGGTCAGTTAACTTGGATCTGTGGCTGGTTTTGTTGATGTTCATGATGCTGAACGCCTGTTCACACAAATAGGTCGAGCCGAACAAAGAGTAAAGCGCAAATGTGGAGTAATACGCTGCACCTCAACAAAGTTCAATGTATATAGAGTGCATCATCTATTGGGAAAACGCCAGAATTGCGGGGAAAAAACGTTAACAAGGTTTATTAATATAATTTCATCAAGTTCTGCAGGCCGGATTAAAAAGCTTAACGGGCCGCATATGGCCCCCAGGCTGTAGTTTGTCCATGCCTGAGTTAGACGGAACAATTGTATAGGTTATGACTGTAGAACATAGAAAATTGAGAGGAGATTTGATGGAGATACACAGAACTGAGAGGGATATTGATAGGCTAAATGCAAGCAGGCTTTTTCCATTGAGATTGGGTGAGACTACAACTAGAGGTCAAGGGTTAAGGGTGAAAGGTGTAATGTTTAAAGGCAGCACGAAGGGAAACTTCTTCACTGAGAGAATGGTTAGAGCAGAATGAGCTGCCAGCGTAAATGGTGCATACGTTTTCGATTTCAACATTCAGTAAAAGTTCGGATAGGTACATGGATGGTAGGGGTATGGAGGGCTATGGTCCTGGTGCAGGTAGAAGGGAATAGGCAGTTTAAATGGTTTCAGCTTGGACTAGATGGACCGAAGGTCCTATTTCTGTGCTGTATTTCTGTAAGACTCTTGGCCTCTATAACCCATGGTCATGGAGTATTTTGTAAGATTCAATAGCCTCGTTCTCAATGTTCACAAAGGCACAAAAGTGAAATATCCAACTTGAGATTGAGGGGGAGGGTTTTCATGGGAGGGTGGGGGAGGTGCAGAGTATTTTTTTCAATGTATAAACCAGACCGAATATATCCAAGTACAGAAAGATAGTTTTGCATTTTAAGTGCATGTGCTTCATTGGGACCAACCCCAATAATAATTCTTTCACCAAGATGTTATATTGTCTTTTCCACCTTTCAGTGCTGGATAGTCCTCTACGCTTTTTAACTTTTTTTCTAGGGTTATTTTAGGAATTACAGAGGTTACTTTTCTCCAGTCACACTCAACCCTTCAACTTTATATCACAGAAAGAAAAGATAACGTCTTTTCTGGGAATGCTGGAAATACTTAGCAGCTCCATCGCTTCTGCGAAATGCAGAAACTAAATTAGAATCCGAATTATAAGTTTCTCATCACTGAGTGTTGTAAAAATTGTTTCTTTATGGCGGTAGCGGATTGCAAGGTATAAAAAAGGCATAAAAATTACAATGCATTACAATAATTAGGTCGATAGAAAGAAGGTGCAAAAGAGGTTGTGTTCATGGACTGTTCAGAAATCGGAAAGCAGAGGGGAAGAAGCTGTTCCTAAAACATTTGAGTATAGGTCTTCAGGATCCTGTATCCCCTCCCTGATGACAGTAATGAGAAGAGGCCATGTCACAGATGGTGAAGGGCCTAAATAATGGATGGCACCTTTTTGCGGCAAAACCTTTTGAAGATGTCCTCAATTGTGGAGAGGCTTGTTCCAATGATTAACACTTCAAACCAAGAACTTACCTCTTCATATAAGACATCTTCATGAATCAATTGGTTTTAGCTCCCACTTAAACTAGAATTCTAAATGAATCCTGTATATTGCTTTTTAAATTCAAATGTTAGGATACTTGAATTGAAATGAATTGAATTGGCTTTATTTCTCACATCCTTCACATGCACGAGGAGTCAAAATCATTACGTTACGTCTCCGGCCAAATCTGCAATGTGCAATCATTGTAATTTATAATAATTTATCATAAATAGAACAGTCAATGTAACATAGAAAAACGCTCAAATCAGTTTGATTTCATCAGTCTGACGGCCTGGTGGAAGAAGCTGTCCCAGAGCCTGTTGGTCCTGGTTTTTATGCTGTGGTACTGTTTCCCAGATGGTAGCAACTGGAATAGATTGTGGTTGGGGTGATTTGGGTCCCCAATAATCCTTCAGGCCCTTTTTCACACCTGCCTTTGTAAGGGTCCTGAATTAAGATAAGTTCACAACTACAGAAGCACTGGGCACCAATCTCTGCAGAATTCTGCAATTAAGGGAGGTACAGTTCCCATACCAGGCAGTGATGCAGCCAATTGTGCCCCTGTAGAAAGTTCTTAGGAGTTGGGGGCCCATACCAAACTTCCTCAACTGTCTGAGGTGAAAGAGCCGCTGTTGTGCTTCTTTCACCACACAACTGGTTTGTACAAACCACGTGAGGTCATCAGTGATGTGGATGCTGAGGAACTTGAAACATTGGCTCTGAAAATTTTGGACATTTCTTTTGCATGGAAGATTGGAGCTCTCTTTACCTAAGACTTCAATGTATTGCCTGGCAAAAGAGCTACAAATCAGGATCAACAATATCTACAGCTGAATTATTCCCTTTTTAACATTCAACAAATTGACAGGAGAAGGACAAAAAGTGCATTTAGTGGGGAACAATCCCCTGACTTTGTTGACAATTTAGTGGCTAGTCGTTTAAGTTTGATAGCATCTTTGCAGTGGTAATTGGAAATCAATAGCTTTTGTTTGACCTCCATCATGTCTCAGTCAATTAGAGCAAACTTACGCTGGACTTGGAGACCCAATTACAGAGTAATATGGATGTCTTAGGGAAGAACCTAGTCAGAATTGATCTGATTTACTGAAAACTAGCACAAGTGTACATGGAACCGAATGCATTTTGGTAGATTGCCTCACTGAATTTGCAGGACTACCAGTCACAATGGATTACAGTGTGTCAGTCTGCCACAAGGAAGCTTGCAACTCACCCTACCAGTTTTTCCCCCTCACTATCAGAAAGCATTTGGATTCAAATTAGTGTGTTCCCTTGACAACACCAAACTTCTTTACTTGTGACCATTTACCCAACAACTTCATCAGATCTTCCAGGCTGATTTTTATGTCTGTCATTCAATGTCACCCTAGATCATGCCAATATGGAATAAGCATTTGTAAAGCTCTATTTCTCAGCTGTTAGATCTGCATTAAGCAGCTAGCTGCTCCCATTTGCTGCCTCACTAAGTGCACCTTCCTCAACAGGGTTATTTAAATCATTATTGTGGAGGTACCTGTGCTGACATTTCTGATAGATGGCAAAAGACCATAAAATACTGGAGAAGAATCAGGCCATTTGACCCATCAAGCGTGCTCCGCCATTCAATCATGAATAATTTTGTTTCTCAACACCATTACCCCACCTTCTCATTGAAACTTTGACAAATTTCTACAGATGTGTAGAAACGTGGAGAGTATATTGACTGGCTACATCACAGCGTATGGAAACATCAATGCCCTGCAATGGAAAGTCCTACAGAAAGTATTGGATGCATCTACATGAAATGCTCTTCTGGAAAGCAGCATCCATTGTCAGGGATACCCACCACCCAGTACATGCCCCTTTCTCACTACTGCAATCAGGAAGAAGATACAGGAGTCACAGGACTCACACCATCAGGCTCTTGAACCAAAGGAGATAATTTCACTCAACTTCACTTGCCCCATCATTGAAATATTTCCACAACCAATTCAAGACTAATTTTCAAGGACCCTTCATCTCATGTTCTTGATATTTATTGTTTACAATAAATTTGCAAATTGTATTTGCACAGTTTGTTGGCTTTGCAAACTGATTGAATGCCCAAGTCGGGATAGTCTTTCAATGATTCTGTTAAGTTATTATTCTATAGATCTATTGAATATGCCCACAAGAAAATGAATCTCAAGTTTGTATATGGTGACATGTACATACTTTGATAATAAATATATTTTGAACTTTGAACCCTTAACTCAAGTCAAGTCAAGTCACTTTTATTGTCATTTCGACCATAACTGCTGGTACAGTATATAGTAAAACTGAGACAACGTTTTTCAGGACCATGAATGTTACATGACACAGTACAAAAAACTAGACCAAACTACGTGATAAAAAAAACAACACAGAGAAAGCTACTCTAGACTACAGACCTACACTGGACTGCAAAAAGTGCACAAAAACAGTGCAGGCATTACAATAAATAATAAACAGGACAATAGGGTGTCAAGGTGTCAGTCCAGGCTTCGGGTATTGAGGAGTCTGATAGCTTGGGGGAAAAAACTGTTACATGGTCTGGTCATGAGAACCCAAATGCTTCGGAGCCTTTTCCCAGACGGCAGGAGGGAGAAGAGTTTGTATGAGGGGTGCACGGGGTCCTTCATAATGCTGTTTCCTTTGCATATGCAGCGTGTAGTGTAAATGTCCGTGATGGCAGGAAGAGAGACCCCGATGATATTCTCAGCTGACCTCAATATCCACTGCAGGGTCTTGCGATCCAAGATGGTGCAATTTCCGAACCAGGCAGTGATGCAGCTGCTCAGGATGCTCTCAATACAACCCCTGTAGAATGTGATGAGGATGGGGGGTGGGAGATGGACTTTCCTCAGCCTTCACAGAAAGTAGAGACGCTGCTGGGCTTTCCTTGCTATGGAGCTGGTGTTGAGGGACCAGGTGAGATTCTCTGTCAGGTGAACACCAAGAAATTTGGTGCACCTTTATGATCTCTACCAAGGAGCTGTCAATGTTCAGTGGGGAGTGGTCGCTCCGTGCCCTCCTGAAGTCAACAACTATCTCTTTTGTTTTGTTCACATTAAGAGACAGGTTGTTGACTCTGCACCAGTCTGTTAGCCACTGCACCTCCTCTCTGTAAGCTGACTCATCATTCTTGCTGATGAGACCCACCACGGTCGTGTCATCGGCAAACTTGATGATATGGTTCGAGCTGTGTGTTGCAGCACAGTCGTGGATCAGCAGAATGAACAGCAGACTGAGCACACAACCCTGGGGAGCCCCCGTGCTCAGTGTGATGGTGTTGGAGATGCTGCTCCCGATCCGGACTGACTGAGGTCTCCCAGTCAGGAAGTCTAGGATCCAGTTACAGAGGGAGGTGTTCAGGCCCAGTAGGCTCAGCTTTCCAATCAGTTTCTGAGGGATGATTGTGTTGAATGCTGAACTGAAGTCTATGAACAGCATCCGAACGTAT
The DNA here is from genome assembly GCF_030144855.1 of Hypanus sabinus. Taxonomy (NCBI): domain Eukaryota; kingdom Metazoa; phylum Chordata; class Chondrichthyes; order Myliobatiformes; family Dasyatidae; genus Hypanus; species Hypanus sabinus. The sequence goes on from NC_082714.1 coordinate 147,628,376, forward strand.
GTGTCTTTTTGTCCAGGTGGGTGAGGGCAAGGTGGAGGGTAGTGGCAATGGCGTCATCTGTTGAGCGGTTGAGACGGTACACAAACTACAGGGGGTCCAGTGAGGGGGGCAGCAGGGTCTTAATATGCCTCATGATGAGCCTCTCGAAACACTTCATGATGATGGATGTGAGTGCAACGGGATGGTAGTCATTGAGGCAGGACACTGAAGACTCCTTCTGCATGGGGACGATGGTGGCGGCCTTGAAACACGTTGGAATGGTGGCGCTGTTCAGGGAGATGTTGAAGGTGTCAGTGAGAACATCTGCTAGCTGGTCTGCACATCCTCTGGACACTCTACCAGGGATGTTGTCAGGGATGTGAAGAACTCCTTCACTAATCAACCACAGAGAACAGTTCTAATGAAGGATTCTTGTCCTGAAATGTTAACTCCATATCTCTTTCCAAAGATGTTGCCTGACATGTTAGAGTAATTCCAGCAATTTTGTTCTGTTTTAGATTTCCTGAAGTTTGGCCAAGGTAAGTTTCTAGATACATATTAAAAGAAGAGAAGCAAGTGGAGAAATAGAGAGTCTCTGTTCCAGTAAAGTAAAGGGACTTACAGTGGCATGAGAGAGGAACAGGGCAAAGTTAATTGGAAGGGGACACTAGCAGGGATGATGGCAGAACAACAATGGCTGGAGTTTCTAGGGACAATTCAGAAGGAGCAGGATGGACACGTCCCAAAGATGAAGGAATATTCCAAAGGAGGGATGAGGCAACTGTACCTGACAAGGGAAGCCAAAGACAGCATGAAAGTAAAAGGGGTAGATGATGAAATTGTCATAATAGTAATGATCTTTCAAAAATCACTAGAGTCTGGAACGGTTCTAAAGACCGAAAAATTGAAAAAGGGAGGAAGGCAGAAGACATGAAGCTATAGGCCAGTTAGCTTTACTTCAGTGTTTGGGAAAATGTTGGAGACAATTACTAAGGACGAGATACTTGGGTACTCGGAGGCACATGATAAAGTAGACCAAAATCTTGGCGAAACCTTGCCTGACAAATCTGTTGGAATTCCCAAGAACGGGAATAAAGTAGACCTATTCTGGTTAGCTGGTGATGGCTCGTGGTGTTCCATGGGGTAAATGTACTCCTTTTACACACACATAGACACACACACACACACACACACACACACACACACACACACACACACACACACACACACACACACACACACACACACACACACACACACAACCCTTGTCATTGTGTTGTCATGCTGAGCATACAGACTCCATTGTTTTCCCCGTATGGTTGAATAATAGGTCTAAACAGTTGGCTTTATGGTGTTTTTCCTGTCATACATGGTGGAATATTCCATTTCTTTGTTAATGGGGGTGTGTAATTATGTATGTGCTGTTTGTGTAAGGTACTTAAGATATATACTTCTGTTTATTTTTATTTTATGATTGTAACTACATTGTGGGGTGCATCATATTCTAATTCATGTGTTGTCTTAAGTTAACTTTGTGAGTAATTAAAGATGGTATGTCCTGGTGCCGAGGAAACTGGGCAGCTCTCTCTTGATAAGAGAGAGAGATCGGAGCTGTCAGGAATTCACACCGGACAAAGTAGTACAGAGATATTGGTGTGTTTTCTTATAGATATCTTTTTGTGAATATTGGCATTTTTCTTTTTGCTATTTTAGCTGAATCTTGTAAGTTTACTTTTTGACACAGCTAACAAACACCCATGCACTAAAGTGCTGAGTAACTCCAGCCATGATATCTAACAGGTGACCTCTTTTCACCCTGTGGGTTGACCTTCAGAGCACCAGCTTCCTGTCATTTCCCGAAGATGTTGCTTGGTTGGGGGATCAGGGGTACGTGTGAGAGATTAAGCAGGGAGTGCAATTGGTGGGTTTACTAATAGGCCTGGCACAGACCTGATGAACCAAAAGGCCTCCTATGCCAGGGGTCCATCGGTTAATGGTAAGGGTCCACGACACAACAAAAGGTTGAGAATGCCTGTTCTATGCCCTTAGGGCAATATAAAATATTTGCTTGATTATGCCACCGTGAAGCATCCTTGGTTGATGCTACTGTGTTCAAAGCAATAAACATATTGTAATATGTGCAATAAAAATATATCTACATTGGTTAATTTTATGCATTTGCGTGCTGATGGATCGTGTCAAAGATCAACCTAACTCTGCGATGATTGTGTAATCTCTGCAGAGCAGTGAGGAATGGCTGCGGACAACTTTACAGATGTCTGGGCAAAGCTCAAAGATCTGCATGATCAAGAAGTGCGAGGTAAGAAACACAGGTTGTTCTATACATTCCTCTTCATTATAAACACCTTTGTTCTGAACAGCCACAGTTAAATATAAAGTATAATAACGTGATTATTTTTAATCTTCGCCCAAAGTATTTTTTGGCAAGTACAACTACTTGCAAAATTTATTGTACCATTAACAGTCATATCCTCTCAGGAAAACTGTGTGGGAATACTGAAAATGATTACATTGTTTCTAAAGTTTATTTTTCTCTCATGTGTTTCCCTTTCATTGGTACCACTCAGGACTGTACGCAAAGTTAACTGAAATAAACATGGAACGATGTCTGTAAGTACAACATACTGTGCTTTAATTGCCGTTGTTCTTCAAGTAGAATATATTTCAAGATCTCACAATTGCTTTCCATGATAACCTTAAATGTGTTTCCTCTTTGTCATCCACTTATTGACCAATAGAGAAAGCATTACTACTTGTCCTTCCTAATCTTAAACACTCTGTTGCTTCTGCACATTACTTTCACGTGCCTCATCAACTGGCTGTCCAGACAGTGCAGATGCCTGTAAGTGTGTCATTATTCAGGATTCATGCTCTCTCTCTCTCTCTCTCTCTCTCTCTCTCTCTCTCTCTCTCTCTCTCTCTCTCTCTCTCTCTCTCTCTCTCTCTCTCTCTCTCTCTCTCTCTCTCTCTCTCTCTCTCTCTCTCTCTCTCTCTCTCTCTCTCTCTCTCTCTCTCTCTCTCTCACTCTCTCTCACTCTCTCTCACACTCTCTCACTCTCTCTCTCCCACTCGCTCTCTCTCCTCTCTCTCCCCCTCTCTCTGTTTCTCTGGCTCTGTCTATCAGTTTCTCTCATTCTCTCTCACTCACTCTCTCTCTTTCACCCCCTCTCTCTCGTTCTCCTCTCTCTCTCTCTCTCTCTCTCTCTCTCTCTCTCTCTCTCTCCTCTCTCTCTCTGTCTCTCTGTCTCTGTCTGTCTGTCTCTCTCTCTCTCTGGTTTCCTTTCACTTTAATGACATGTATCTTCGCTCACTCCCATCTCTCTAGTCCTCAAAGAGATTAGCTTTATTTGTCACATGTACATTGAGACGCACAATGAAGTGCATCACTTGTGTCAAATCAAATCAGCGAGGATAGCACTGGGCAGCCTGCAAGTGTCATCACACTTCTAGCACCAAAATACCATGCCTGCAACTCACCAACCCTACCCATAGGTCTTTGGGATGTGGGAGGAAACTGGAGCCTATGGTGGAAACCCATGGGGAGAACCCGTTACAGACAGCAGCAGGAATTGAACACCAATCGGTGATCACTGGCACTCTGATTATGTTACACTAACCACTACATTCCTGTGACACCCTGCTACTATGTCTGTTATGTGTCACTTGAAATGGGTGTTCTTTAGTATATCACAACACACTCTTTTCTCCAGTGATCTGTATAGAACACAAAAAGCTCACAAAGGGAAGGTGGTCCACAACGGCAGCAGATAGTGCTGTTGCTTTACAGATTCACGTACTCAGGGGTTCAAACCTAAACTACTGTGGTGTTTGCAAATTCCCTCTGTGACTGTATGGACTTCTTTCTCTGGTAAACTCCCATTTTCCAAAATGAATTAACTTCCTGTTAAGTAGTGTATTGGCTAATGGAAAATTCCTGGCAACAATATGGGAAGGAATGAAAGTTTATTGAGGCTGATGGGGCACTAGTTGATAAACCTGCTTTATCCTCTTGGGGCTCGACACTATCAAGGTATTGAAGCTTTTATTTTGCTCATCCAGGCAAGTAGGAATATTCCATTATGTTCCCAATTTATGCCTAATAGTTGATCAATAGATTTTTGGGGTCTACAGATGAGAGCCACTCACCACAGGATACCCACCTCTGCTCTTTTAGCCACAGTATTTAGAAGACTGATCCAATTTACACTCAGTGGCAACTTTATTAGGTAAGTCTGCACATCTGCTCAATATTGCAAATATCTAATCGGCCAATCATAAGGCAGCAACTCAATACATTTAAGCATGCAGACATGGTCGAGATCAAACAAGAGAAAATTTGCAGATGCTGCAAATCCAATCAACACACACAAAGTGCTGGAGGAACTTCGTAGGCCAGGCAGCATCTAGGAAAATAGTATAGTTAACGTTTTGATCCCCTTCAGCAGGATAGGAGAAAAAAGATGAGGAGTCAGAGTTAGAAGATGGGTGGAGAAAAGGAAGAAAAAGAAGGTGATAGATGAAACTGGAGGGGGGTGGTGAAGTAAAGAGCTGGAAAGTTGATGGGTTAAAGAGATACAAGGCTAGAGAAGGGGGAATCTAACAGGAGAGGACAGAAGGCCATGGAAGAAAGAAAAGGGGGAGGAGTACTAGAAGGAGGCAATGGGCAGGCAAGGAGATAAAGTGAGAGAGGGTAAAGGGGATGAAGAATGGTGGAGGCGGAAATACCGGAAGTTCGAGAAATTTAGTTCATTAGAATAGGGAGGAAATGTGATCTAAGTGACTTTGACTGAGGAATGATTGTTGGTGACAGATGGGGTGGTTTGAGTATCTCTGAAACTATAAAACTCCTGGAATTTTCACACAGAAGTCTCTAGATGTATAGAGAATGATGTGAAAAACAAAAAAAAAATCCAGTGAACTGCAGTTCTGCTGGTGAAAGCGCCTTGTTAAAGAGAGAGGTTAGAAGAGAATGGTCAGACTGGTTCAAGCTGACAGGAGGGCAACAGTAACCACATGTTACCACAGTGGTGTGCAGAAGAACATCTCTGAACAGGAGGCACCTAATAACGTGACCACTGAGTTTAGCTTCTGGTCAATGGTTTCTGATGAGGAACTTGAATATGTTAAGAAAAAATACATATCAAATTTAGACAGTTGGACTCCCATTTCTTTGAGATACTCCCTTGCTGACAGTTACATTAAACAAGCGCTATCTGCCATTTATCTAACCATAACTAAATGTTTTCCAGACATTGCTGCAAGTAAGAAGTGACTTAACTTGACTTGACTTGAAATAGGGAGAGACTGCTCCAGTTACTGAGCAGCTACATATGGAATTAATCATCAGTGAACATCCCCACTCTGAGTTTATGACAGAAGGAAGCTTATTTATTAAGCAGTTTAAGACGTTTGGGCTTGGATCAATACCCTGAAGAGTTCCTGCAGTGAAGACCTGGGGCTGGGGTGATTCTTCTCCAACAAGTATAACTTGTTGTGGGGGTGGAACTGGACTCTCTGACGATGGTGTCTGAAAAGAGGATGCTGTCCAAGTTGTATGCCATCTTGGACAATGACTCCCATCCACTCCATAATGTACTGATTAGGCACAGGAGTACATTCAGCTAGAGACTCATTCCACCGAGATGCAGCACTGAGTGTCATAGGAAGTCATTCATACCTGTGGCCACCAAACTTTACAACTCCACCGCGGAGTGTCAGACACCTTGTGCCAATAGGCTGGTCCTGGACTTATTTCCACTTGGCATGGTTAACTTATTATTTAATTATTTATGGTTTTATATTGCTATATTTCTTCACTATTCTTGGTTGGTGTGGCTGTAACGAAACACAACTTCTCTCGGGATCAATAAAGTATGTCTGTCTGTCTGTCTGTCTATGTTTGAGAAGATGAGACAGAATGGGGAGATTGTTCAAAGCAGAAGAACTGTTGAAGGACTAGTGTGCATAGCTGTAATGATCCCATGACAAATTGTCCTTTGGAGGAGGAGAGAGGTGATGCTGGGGCAATATGGTGGTGGACAGTGTCTTTGGTATTAACAGCAAAAGGGCTTAAGGTGAATGCGAAAACAGCAAAAGATAGGCAATTCACTTTGGACTGGAAGAAAACCCCTGAATCAATAAACTGTTGGAATAAATGTGGGCTGGATGCTAATTGTTTGTGCTCTGTGTGGACTTACTGAAGATTTATGGACTTCCCTTGGCTAAGTTATGGCAACCCAACTTATCAACGCTCTTCACCGAATAATACTTCATGTGTCCACAACACAAGGACAATTATCAAGCTCTCAGTAGCAAGTAGAAGTTGGTGATAGTGCCTTCAAGCAATTGCTGTACATGAAAAATCTACTCATTGGTGCTCAGTTGAAATTTCAGCCAGCTCCATCCCTGCCGAGGTTAATTATTTTGAAATAAGCCTGTGGTCCCTCTCCTTCTTTTACATTCTGTAGCTATTCCGTTGTCTGTCCCTTTCGAAGCCAAGAGGTTAATTAATTATGTTTCCTGAGGTATTTCTCTTGTTGACATTGTGCCATGGTGACCATGGCCACCAATTGCCATGGGCATTCCAACAAGGCGCGCTACAATACTGTGACTTTGTTATCTTTGAAAGAACATTCCAGAGGGCAATTTGTTCTTATTACTTGTACTGCCCAGCCTTTAACACAATTACGGAAATGAAGTCTAACCTATTTAATAGGATAGGGACATTTGTTCTGTTGCTTCGAGTTCTACCAATTGTGTCAATGTACAAAGTATAACCCTGCACAGTAAAAGTAAATATATCACAACAATATACAGGCAGGAGCTATTACTGCTCTCAGTTGTGGAGATAAATGTACCAAATATAAATGTGATTAATTCATCCTTATACGTGTCAGGATCAATTCCTAACTTGATTCTGCACACTACACTATACATTTATAGCAAGTGTTGCTGGAAATTGCAATTCCGGTACATAAAGAGTGACTATACAGAGCACTCCTCAAAGAGGACTACAAACATGCCTCATTGACCCGGAGAGTCGGGACCTTATGCTTTGGCTAGTGGTAGGGTCACCTATGCCAAACAGGTCAAAGGGTAGAGATCAGACTAAGAGTGGTCCACCGGTCCTCTGGGTTCACCAGTCCTCCATGTTCAAGGGATCAGTTCAGGGCAAACCATCCAAACTAGTAAAACAAAATTGTCATGGAAACACCAATGAAGAATCCTTCTATATCTGAGTGTGATGGTATTCCTGAGTCTCCACCTGGGACTTGCATTTCTGACAGTAGTGAAAACAGAAGGGAAGCTACTGGCACAATGAAGGAAGCCCTGAACAGCATCAAAGATGGAGGATCCTCAGAGCTACCATAAATGCCATAAATGGTATGAATGAGCAGGAAGTAAGTACACAGAGCACATATTCACAAAACCTTTCTCCTGTGGTGATAATAAACCTGATTGTGAATCCGATTGATTCTGAGGTATAATTGCAACTTTGTGTTGCAGTGATGCACAGAGATTGGAAGAGTTGTTCAGCAAGAACCATCAGCTGAGAGAACAACACAAGATCATGAATGACAATGTCAAGATTTTGGAAAACAGGTAGGAAAACTTGCTTCTCCTTTCTTCAAGTTCATGGTTCTTTATCTCAGCTAAGGCAGCTCTCAAAGCTTTGATAATTTCTTCCAAGCTGTTCTTCTCCTTGTGAATATTAATGAATAAAGCCAAATAATGGTAGATACACTCAGAAGATCAGACAGCATCTGTGAAGAGAGAAAATCATAGAACATGTATCAGGCTGTTGACCTTTCATCAGTTCTGGCCTGAAATGTTAACTCTATTTCTCTGTGTGTTTTTCAGTTTTAAGGACACACATTGGACCAAAATATTATTTTTTTTACAATGGGGTGATTCAAATATAACTGGTTGCATGATGGCATTGCAAATGGCCTCATTACACAGAAGGAAAAAGATCTGGCACACTTTTTCCCTGGTTGCTTTTTTTAAATCCTCCACTACTGGCCATTGTGGCGTCAGCTGTCCAGCCCCTCAGAAGTAGAACTCCCTCTATCAGTTACACTTTCCCCTGACCACTCCCTTCTCACCTTCATTCTAACCAAACTTCCAATCACCTGACCTTGTAGGGTTCTGGCAGAAATTTTGCTTAGCAACACTCTCTGCATCACTTAAGGCAATGATAGAAGTGTCAGTTAGAATATACAGTAGTTAGATATCAAACACAAGGACAGGAATGAAATCCGGTTTGGGCTCTGTTGAAATGGCCCATGCATTCAGCTGTAGCTTAATAATGTCTGCTTTCAGCACTAAGAGTCGGGAACTGGAACAACACCAGTGCCCAAGGGTAGCTGTGTTTGTAGGAGAGAAATTAGTGGCAGCTTAAACAAAGGCTGTATAAATCTGCCAATCCAGAAAGCCCATACATTGCTTTTGTCAAAGCTGAAGATCAACCTCATCCTTACTCGCTGCAGGGTCTGGCAATTGAAAGTCAATCTTGGCAAGCAATTAACGTTCCCTGACTTCATCACATCATCATTATTGAGGCCTGACATAGTCAGTTTGTCAGAAACCTCAGAGCAGGAAATGCTAGAACTGACAGTTCCTTGGGAAGATTGAGGTGTAAGGCACTCTCTCCCTCCGCTAGCCCGCAGGTCATCTTTGGCAAGGTGTAGCGCCTGCTTAGCCCGCCAATTAGGATCACATGAAGCCATAGGAGCAGGTGGTGGATGGTCATGTGAGCAGCTGGTGCAGATCACAAGTCCTGGTTATGTGACCACCGATGCCAGGCAGTCAATCAGTTTTGATACTGGCTATGGTTACTTGTCTTGTAAAGACACTGCCCAGAAGAAGGCAATGGCAAACCACTTCTGTAGAAAAATTTGCCAAGAACAATCATGCTTATGGATAAGACCATGATCGCCCATGTCATACGACACAACACATAACAATGTTGATGATCTCTAAATAAATAAATACTGACCTGTTGATCTGAGTAAGGAAATCTATTATCAATAGTGGTGGCCATGAAACTTTCCCCCTTCAGCAGAGGAAGTCTATTATCCTTACGCAGTCTGAGGCAGTGGAGCTCGAAACATCTAAGGAAGGTGCTCAGTTAATGCTGGATTCCCTTAGAAATGATACCCACAATATGTAACCAAATGTATTTAAAAAATCATTGTCACCATTTTCTAATCCTCACTTGACTTTATTAAAACAGAACATCTTGAACAAGCATTGCAGTCGATTTAAAGGTAATCTTGTGCTCAGAGATGTGGACCCTCTATCCACAATCCATATCCATAGTTTTGAAAGCCGTACTTAATGTCATTCATATGAAGCAAAGCCCTTGAACAGCTTCAGTTGGAGGGTTGATCACTGCTTGAATACCATTTGAATGGGAATGGACGTATCTGAACTTCTGATGGAAGAGCTGGTGTTCATTTTCGCACAGTTAGGTTCCTCTGTGATCATGTCCACCAATAATAACCAACTCCACCTTGACTACCTAGCTGCTGCCATCCAGGGCACCACAAGACCCTCGTAGCACCCCTCTAAACATATCCATGACAGATCACACAACTCCATACTAACATAGAATGTTGAAAGGCCTAGATAGAGTGGATGTGAAGAAGTCTAAGACCAAAGGACACAGCCATAAAATAGAGGGACATCCTTTTAGAATGGAGATGAGGGGGAATTTCTTCAGCTAGAGAGTGGTGAGTCTGTGGAACTCATTGCCACAGTGTGGAGTACAAGTCATTAGGTATACTTAAGGCAGAGGTTTACAGATTCCTGATTGGTCAGGGCATGAAACAATGCAGGGAGAAGGCAGGAGATTAGGGCTGAGAGGGAAATGGATCAGCCATGATTAAATAGTGGAGCAGACTCAATGGGCCAAATGGCCTAATTCTGCTGCTCTATCTCATGGTTTTATGGTCTTATTACAATAAACATCTATGGTTCTAGTTGGATGCTTTCTTGTTACCCTTTATTGTTTCATGAGTTTGTAAACTTCATATATTAAATTTTTTAAGCTTGTTTTCAGTCAGGCTACTTAATATACTGTTCATTCTCACTCAGTCATCAGCCCTAAAAGGAATTACTGGATCATTAGCACATCCTGGGAACTCTTTGTGTCGGTGTGCAAATCTGTGTCAATTTACAACACTGATTTCACATTCACACAGAAGGTGGTGGGTATGTGGATCAAGTTGTTAGGGGAAGTAGTTGAGGCAAGTACAATTAGAATGCTTAAGGATATTTAGACACGTCGGTAGGAAAGGTTGGGAGGGATATGGGCCAAATATGGACAAACTCAAGTAGACAATTTGGTCAGCATAAATAAATTGGGCGAAATGGCTGTTTCCATATTATATAACCCACGCTATATAACTATATAGCTTCAAATAAAGCTCTTCTGGGTTGTTTGAGTGATAGAAGGTGGTCTATGTATGTATCATTTTCTATTATATTACCAAACTATAAACCTCAACCTCTTCTACATGTAATCTCCCAGCTTCTTACTTCATCCCTCATCCTCCAGCCACCCACCTTTTCCCTCTCCAGGTTTCAACAATCACCTGCCAGCTTATACTCTTTCCCCTCCCACCAGCTTTCTTGTTCTGGCTTTTCTCCCCCTTCCTTTCCAGTCCTGATGAAGGGACTTGGCCCAAAATCTTAACTACTTATTCCTTTCCAGAGATGCTGCCTGACCTGCTGAGTTCCTCCAGTATTTTGCAAGTGTTGCTCTGGATTTCCAGCAACTGAAGTATCACCTGTGTTTGCAATCATGACCACTCTTCAGGAATGTTTAATCACCGGCCTTGTGTCTTCCTTTGCTCATGATAGGTGCTATAGAAATTCAAATCCCTCTCTTCTTTTATAATGGTGCATTCACCACTCTTTCACCATTTATAATGGCGCTTTCATTCAGCTGTCAATTCTCTAACACTAGGCTCCGGGCGGGTCTTTGTGATCGATGTACAGTCACACAAGAGATGGCCAGGAAGAAGCAACAGGAATTTGAAACATCTCAATTCCAAAACCTTCAGCACATTTCTGTTCTCAGTAAGCATCCTTACTATTGTTTTATCAATCCATTGCCTGTGTTGTTAAAAAATAAAACTCCTTCTTACTTGCTTCTGATTGGGCACTTTACAGCTCATGAAATCAATGGACTGAAAGAAGAAAACAAGTTACTTCATCAGGAACTGAGAAAGCTCAAGTACCTCTTGCAGTGAGTAAAACATAGAGCTACCATTTTACTAACGGCCTTGAAATATTCTTATTAACTGCAGTTAACAATATTTGCTTCAGAGGGTGTCAATTAGGAAGAAGAGAATAGATGTTCGTGCTAAGATTGATCCCTGGATCCCATAGTTCAACCAAATCAATCTTGTTCTTTCATAAAGTAGCTATGCTCTTATGATCAAGAGTGTCAGCAAAGCTGAGCAAGTTTATTGCAATTCCAAATGATGTGACTTACTTGGAGCCCATGAAACTGATCGGTTTGATATGTTGATTGTAGCCGGTGGTTCCTTATATCTGGCGTTGGTGAAGAGCTCCAGTTCTCAATCATCTTAATGCCTGCTGATATATATAAGGGTTGTTTTTCCAGGGCTGTGAAGTCCAACCATAAATCAGATACTAATGGACAAATATTAAAGATGACCGTCCAGCCTGGTGGACCAAACATGACCCCTTGGACTTCACAAAGAATGCTAAAGATCTCCCCCGTCAAATGTTTGCACTGTATCCACGGCTCCCTGCCCTGTGCCCCCCGCCCCCAAAACAAACCTACACTGGATGAGGGATAGAGTGAGACTAAAATCAGTATCCACGGCTCCCTACCCTGTGCTCTCCCAAAACAAACCTACACTGGATGAGGGATAGAGTGAGACTAAAATCAGTATCCACGGCTCCCTACCCTGTGCTCTCCCAAAACAAACCTACACTGGATGAGGGATAGAATGAGACTAAAATCAGTATCCACGGCTCCCTACCCTGTGCTCTCCCAAAACAAACCTACACTGGATGAGGGATAGAGTGAGACTAAAATCAGTATCCACGGCTCCCTACCCTGTGCTCTCCCAAAACAAACCTACACTGGATGAGGGATAGAGTGAGACTAACTTCCCACAGAATGTGGTAAATTGGATCAGTAAATTTGCTGATGGTACAAAGATTGGAGGTGTAGTGGACAGTGAGGAAGGTTTTCAAAGATTGCAGAGGGATCTGGAGCAGCTGGAAAAATGGGCTGACAAATGGCAGATAGAGTTTAATGCAGACAAGTGTGAGGTATTGCTCTTTGGAAGGACCAACCAAGGTAGAACATACACGGTAAATGGTCGGACACTGAGGAATGCAGTAGAACAGAGGGATCCAGGAATACAGATACAAAATTCCCTAAAAGTGGCGTCACAGGTAGATATGGTAGTAAAGAGAGCTTTTGGTACATTGGCCTTTATAAATCGAAGTATTAAGTATAAGAGTTGGAATGTTATAGTGAGGTTGCATAAATCATTCCTGAGGCCAAATTTAGAGTATTCTGTACAGTTTTGGTCACTGAATTACAGGAAGGATATTAATAATGTTGAAAGAGTGCAGAGAAGGTTTACAAGGATGTTGCCAGGACTTGAGAAACAGAGTTACAGAGAAAGGTTGAATAGATTAGGACTTTATTCCCTGGAGCATAGAAGAATGAGGGGAGACTTGATAAAGGTATATAAAATAATGATGGTTATAGATAGAGTGAGTGAATGCAAGCAGGCTTTTTCCACTGAGGCAAGGGAAGAAAAAAAACCAGAGGACATGGGTTAAGGGTGAAGGGGGGAAAAGTTTAAAGGGAACATTGGGGGGGGGCTTCTTCACACAGAGAGTGGTGGGAGTGTGGAATGAGCTGCCAGATGAAGTGGTAAATGTGGGCTCACTTTTAACATTTAAGAAAATCTTGCACAGGTACATGGATGAGAGGGGTATGGAGGGATATGGTCCAGCTACAGGTCAGGGGGACTAGGCAGAAAAATGGTTCAGAACAGCCAAGAAGGGCCAAAAGGCCTGTTTCTGTGCTGTAATGTTCTATGGTTCTATATTGAGCTGCAATGGAAGGGCTCTTTAGTATTGAGCTAGGAGTTTCTTCCTTAGGCACCATCACTGGAGTTGGCAGAAGAAGATTAAGATTATCAAAGATAAGAGTTGATTAAACAGTCTTTGCATTGCGTAATTTGAATGTGGAACTCCCTGCCCTATAGCTGCTCCTCAAAGGGAATTTATTTGCATTTCATAACATCATATGAATACTGTACATTTACATAGATGGAAAAATGGAATATAAAAAGAAATAAGAAAAAGAATAGTATGATCAGATAAAGTATCTCAAGGAATAGAGGAAACATGTCTACAGACACACTAGATTTCAATACAATAAGACTGATAATCTAAGACTCGTGGATGGTTGTTCAGGTGATCTGTTGAAAGGTGCACAAGGCGGCTCAACTGACTTCTTGCTCCAGAGTGCAGTTCTGAATCCTTTCGTTTCCTGAACAAAAAACCCACTGATCAATGAGACTAGTTACATTTGGTATCTGATACCTTGGCCGTATGTTGCATTTGGTGACGGGCATACTACAAACCCATTCAATTCAATTTCTTTGAGATGAAACAATTTAAGTTATATAGGCAGTTAATTACGTGACATCAATTAACAATCTAATAAGGTGATATGTACAAATCACCAATCCACCTAAACTGTGCACACTGTGTGTTGCAAGCTTTTGGCCTATTGGTTGCTCGTCAGTCTTTGTGTGTGGTTTCTCATTGAGTCTGTTGGATTTATTTGTCTACTGTGAATGCTCGCAAGTAACTGAATCTCAGGGTAGAATATGGTGACGTATATGTACTTTGATAATAAATTTACTTCGAACTTTGAAAGAAAGGAAAGATTATTTCATTTAATTTCAATTATTGTCAAGATTTTTGAATTATCTTACTTGTTGGATGTAGTTTTAAATCAATTTCCTTTTTTATTTTTAACATTTTTAGATCATATAAGTATTTCTCAACTGCTCCTAAATGTTGCAGGTTCTCAGAATACCTTGAGGACATCAGGACAGTTCATGGGTGGGGTCTTTGGTTGTAGCACCCGTGGCTTGCCCTGTGCCCTGTGCCCCTCATGGTGGGTAGCACACAAGGTGTGCGGCTAAACAACAGTGTGGACACAAGGCGTCTGCCTGGTCCTGTACAATCTGCCCCCGTTTTTGCCCATTCTGCTCATCATAAAATGATCAGGATGAGGAAACATCAGCTTTTATTACCTGACTTATTAGTCACAGCATCAAGTTCAAGAGTCAGGAAGTTATATCGCAGCTTTATAAAATACTCATTGGAGCGCACCTGGAGGATGCCATTCAGTTCAATTGCCCCAATATGGGGCAGCTATGGAGATGTCCTTCAATTTTATGCCATTAAAGGGCCTAAACTATAAGGAGAGCTTAAACAAACAGGAGTTGTTTTCTGTGGAGCTATGGAGGCAGAAGGGACAACTGATAGAAGCTCATAAAACGATGAGAAGTGAATAAACAATTGATATCTTTCCCAGGATCAAAATGTCTAATGCTAAAGGCCATGTATTTAAGGTGGGGGAGAGGGGATTTTATATAGAGTGGTAAGGTACTGCAGGGGTGTTGGTGTAAGTAGATATGATGAGAGGTATTTGAGAGGCTCTTACTTCAGTGGTTGGTAAGTTGATGGAGAAGATCCTGAGAAGCAGGATTTATGAACATTTGGAGAGGTATAATATGATTAGGAATACTCCATATGGCTTTGTCAAAAGCAGGTTGTGCCTCACGAGCCTGATTGAATTTTTTGAGATGTGACTAAACACATTGATGAAGGTAGAGCCCTAGATGTAGTGTATATGGATTTTAGCAAGGCATTTGATAAGGTACCCCATGCAAGGCTTACTGAGAAAGTAAGGAGGCATGGGATCCAAGGGGACATTGCTTTGAGGATCCAGAACTGGCTTGCCCACAGAAGGCAAAGAGTGGTTGTAGACAGATCATATTCTGCATGGAGGCCGGTGAACAGTGGTTTGTCTCAGAGATCTGTTCTGCGACCCTTACTCTTTGTAATTTTTATAAATGGCCTGGATGAGGAAGTGGAGGGATGGGTTAGTAAATTTGCTGATGGTTGGGGGTGTTGTGGATAGTGTGGAGGACTGTCAGAGGTTACAACGGGACATTGATAGGATGCAAAACTGGGCTGAGAAGCAACAGATGGAATTCAATCCAGATAAGTGTGAGGTAGTTCATTTTGGTAGGTCAAATATGAGGGCAGAATATAGCATTAATGGCAGGACTCTTGGCAGTGTGGAGGATCGGAGGGATCTTAGGGTCCAAGTCCATAGGACACTCAAAGCTGCTACGCAGGATGACTCTGTGGTTAAGAAGGCATACGGTGCATTGGCCTTCATCAATTGTGGGATTGAGTTTAGGAGTTGAGAGGTAATGTCGCAGCTCTGTAGGACCTGGTCAGACCCAACTTGGAGTACTGTGCTCAGTTCTGGACGCCTCGTTACAGGAAAGATATGGAAGCCATAGAAAGGGTGCAGAAGAGATTTACAAGGATGTTGCCTGAATTGGGGAGCATGCCTTATGAGGATAGATTGAGCGAACTTGGCCTTTTCTCCTTGGAGCGACGGAGGATGAGAGGTGACCTGATAGAGGTGTACAAGATAATGAAAGACATTGATTGTGTGGATAGTCAAAGGCTTTTCCCCAGGGCTGAAATGGTTAGCACGAGAGGCCATAGTTTTAAGGTGCTTGGAAATAGGCACTGAGGAGATGTTAGGGGTTAGTTTTTTACACAGGGAGTAGTGAGTGCGCGGAATGGGCTGCTGGCGGTGGTGGTGGAGGCAGATACGATAAGGTCTTTAAAGAGGCACCTGGATGGCTACATGGAGCTTAGAAAAATAGCGGGCTGTGGGTAAAGCATAGGTTGTTCTAAGGTAGGGACATGTTTGGCACAGCTTTGTGGACAGAAGGGCCTAATTTGAGCTGCATGTTTCTATGCTTCTATGTTTCTAAATAGGGAGATGAATAGGCAGAGGATGGAAGAGCGTGGGCCTTGCGCTGGCAGAACAATTAGTTTAATTGGTTCAGCACAACCCTGTGGTCCTGTTCCTGTGCTGTTCTATGTTCTATGCCCTGTTTAAGTCACAACTATTACACCCTGTGCAATTGTACTTTTAAAAAATTAAACAACACAGTTCACCCATTCCTGTGAGTATCACCCTGAGAAGATTAGCTCAGAATGGCTCCTGTTGTTCCATCTTAGGCCTCGTTGGTCCACAATGACCATGCATTTGCATTCTAGCTGTCTAGATACGCAAGCCTGGGCAACACAATATGGAGAGCAAGCTCCTGTCCTTCTCCACTTCTCCGCGCATCTGATGAACCTCTAAGGAATGGCGGAGACTGATACAGTTTGGTACCAGCAGCGTTGCCGGAATTGCCAGTCAGCGTTGAGCTCAACGTAGGACTGCCTTCGGGACTCCAGCTCCGGATTTTTCCCACAGAGTTTACTCCCAAAGCCTTCCCCATGGGTGGGCATAGCTGCAAGGCAGCAGAGGTTTGAGATCAGAGTTTTCCTTCTCCTAGTTGAGCTGCCAACCGCAGCTGATGAGCCCCATCTGACAAAGCGACTGGTTTTAAGGCTCCCGTAACCAGTCTTTGCCCCCTCTCCTGTCAGTAGAGACAGTTCCACCGGGCTTAGTAGCTACACCAGACATGAAGGCCAGGAGCTGGACTTGGTTGTCAGAGGCTATTTGAGGCGCGCGCCATTGGGAGCATTTAATAGGTAATGAGAGCTGTCCCCATACCATCCCCAACTGTAACAATCTTAAGGAACCTATCATCTATATGACATAATTAAAAGTACAAATTAACATGCAGAAATTAACAATATCAAAACGTAATGCTTCCACTGTGTATTTTTAACTTGTTACCTAACAAAAATTGTTTTTGATAGGCAAAGTCAAAGTTCTCCGAAGGGGAACCGTTCCTTGTTGGACAACAGCATACCTTTTGATTCCTCCTTTAGCAACAAAAGGAGGCAAAGTTTGGATACTGTCCTCAGTCCAATGTCAGGGCAACAGAGACATAAGCAAGACTTCAGGCTTCCTTCACAAGGTAATCATAGCTGTTTCTTTACTGTTAATATCTGAGTTCAAGGAAATTAAAATTCTTTGGTTTTCTAGACCTCTTTCCAGAAGTTTTACTTCATTTACCTTCTTATTTTGGTTTTTTTTTCTCCTGATACAATCTTTAAAAAAGCCAGCAGCAATTAAATAAATTTTAATTCAAGCATGTTTGAAGCTCTGAAATAATCAAGGACCCCTACCATCCAGGACAAGCTCTCTTCTCGCTGCTGCCATCAGGAAGGAGGTACAGGAGCCTTAGTCCCCACATCACCAAGTTCAGGAATATTTATTATCCTTCAACCATCAGGCTCCTGAAGGAACATGGATAAATTCAGTCACCTCAACTGAACTGATTCCACCAGTGGCAGTGCTGAGGTGGTGTGGTGAACTACATATACCTGTCTGGACACGCCCCCCCCGACTGCTCCTGTGGCTCCTCCCACAGACCCCGGTATAAAGGCAATTGGAGACACAGCCCCGGCCTCAGTCTCCAGGATGTAGTGGTCAATTGCTGCTTGTTCTTTCTTCCAGCCAATAAAAGCCTATATCTCGCCTCACGTCTCCAAGAGTTATTGATCGTGCAACAGCTAGTGCTTGCTGGTGCTATAGCACCAGCAGAAATTACAATAGTACCACCATAGCACCACCAAGAAATTAACTGAAATTTGACATACAAATTGCGCTGCTTCTCTGTATAGTTTTGAATACAGCTTGTTTCTCCAGTTGATCTAATGAAACAGTGCCCCCAATTACCATAGCACCCACGCAGCAATGAAGTTATAAACTCTGTGCTGTTCTAAGGTCAGATCCACTCTACACTTCTGCTTATTCGTTCCTTGTCAATATCTCGCCGTTACTGTCCTCACTCGGATCACTTAGGCTGATCTAAGATCACTTAAGATGATGATGTCACTCACGCGAGAGACTGATAGTATACATACATTGTGCAGGATCCAGGCGCAGATCCATGGTCTTGTGAGACTAACCGATCACACACACACACACACACACACACACACACACACACACACACACACACACACACACACACACACACACACACACACACACACATTGCGCTTTTACAAGCTAGCGTGTGCCTGGCACGTGCATTATTTTGGCCGGTGTGAAAAATGGATCAATTTTTAGTGAGAAAATGACCTCATCCAGAGGAATCAGTGATGTCTCAGCCTGAACCTGTCTTAGTTGAAAGTGACATGCAGAAAGAAGTGGGGACGAGGACGACAGCAGTTCATCGAAGGAGTGCGAGGGCGAAGTAGAGGAACAAGAAATGGAGCGGGATTCAGAAGAGATCGTGGATGAAGCTGCTCTTAGTGCTAGTGGGAATACTGTTAGCGATGTTAGCCAGCAGCCCGAGGAAGGACCCCGTTGGCCAGCATTGAAGAAGTAGCCTTTGTAACAGTTTGGCAATCAGCAAAGGAGTTTTATTCATGGCTGGTTTGACCTGTACTCCTGGCTGGAATATTCGATCACGAAAGATACTACGTTCTGCTTCGCATGCAGGCATTTCCTGTGTGGAGGACATGGGTTCTATTCTGAGTCTACCTTCACTGTCACCGGTTACCGCAACTGGTGGAAAGCTACAACCCACCATGTAAGTGCAGTTCATAAATTTGCTATGGAGGCATGGGCCGAATTCAGATTGAGAAAACAGGATGGTTCAAGATTGGGAAATATGCTTGATAAAGGACATGCAAAGATTATCCAAGAAAATGGTGAGTATATGAGAGCAGTGTTTGAGTCTCTACGCTATACTGCGTGTCAAGGCATTGCCCAGCGAGGACCCCGGGAGGATGATGGATCTAGCAATAGGGAAACTTTGTTGAGTCGCTCAGTGTAATTGGGCATTTTGATAAGACTGTAGCTAAAAAAATAGAGGACAATCCTGGAAATGCAAAAAACACCCATCACGATATCCAAAACGAAATTACGGGTATTATGGCAGAGATGGTCAGACATCAAATAAGTAAATCAAGGAGACTGGACATTTTGCCATCATGCTGGATGAAAGTAAAGACTTGAGTAAAAAGGAGTAAATATCAGTGGTGGTGCAGTATTTGAATAACGAAACAGTGCTTGAAGAATTCTTGCACTTCACTTCAACAGAAGGGTTGGACGTAGAGTCGCTTCTTAAAAGCATTGAACAGACACTCGCCCAGTGCGTTACTGATAAGAATGCATGTCTGATGGGGCGGCGGTGATGTCCAGGTGCAGTAACAGGATACAAGAGAGGTTCAGGAAAGAGGTCCTGCAGGCATGATATATACACTGCCACACTCACAGACCTGACCTTGTTTGAGTGGATGTTGTGAGCAATGTACAAGCAGGCGAGTTTTTTGAAACTGTGCATCTGCTTTACAACTTATTTTCAAACTCTGTTGCCCACGATCTTTTCATGAAGAAACAGAGAACTGGAATCAACTGCACAGCCCGTGGAGTTGAAGAAATCGTCAGATACACGCTGGGCATGGCAGTATACAGCCTTGTGGGCTTTAAGGAAATCACTCCCTGCCATTCTAGCTACACTACAGGATATTATGGGTCAACCAAATGCACGGAGGAAAACGGAGGCCAGAGCTGGAAATGGACTGATTGACGAGCAATTTGCTTTACTTCTCACTCTGATTGAGGATTTATTCTGAGTCACCAAGTTCATGCCAGACCAGCTACAATCTCCCAGTTTGGAGCTTTCATCCGCTGTGGACTTGGCTCAGTCTGTTATCAATGCACTCTCAGCAAATTGGGGAGAGGAATCATGGAGTGGAATTCAGACAAGAGCTAGGGACCTGTGCGTCAAGGCCCGTATACAGAGCAGACCACATGAAAGGAGACAGGCCCAGCCACCCTGCCGCCTACATGATTTTGTTGTTTGGCCCAAACAGAACGCACACCCGTTGCAACCTCTGATGACCTTTGCAAGCACTGGTTCTATCCCGTTATAGACAGACTTCTGACTGAAATGAAAAGACGGTTCTCAATTGTGACTGGGGGTGTTCTGACTGGAGTCTCAGCATTGAGTCCCAAACACAAGCTCTTCCTAGACAAGAACTGTCTTTGGCCAATGGCCCAATACTATGGAATGACTGAAGTGAACCTGACTGCAGAGCTACATCAGGTTCAGTGTCTGCTGGAAACAAAACGAAAGCAAAGACGGACAGTGAATGACACAGTGGAATTTCCAGCACTAATGAGACCCCACCGTGTTGCATTTATAGATTTATACAAACTAATCTGCATATCACTTGCTCTGCCTGTGACATCTGCCTCATGCGAACGGAGTTTCTCTTGCCTCAGACGCCTCACAAACTACCTAAGGAACAGCAACTTGGCCCTGTTGGCCATAAACAGCCGGAGGACCAAGACACTTGCCATCCAGAAAATCATTGATGCTTTCACCACCAATCACATGACAGACGGATTGTGCTTCTCTGAAAACATCAATGGTGAGTGCAGTTGATTTTTTTAAAATTTGGGCCTAGACTAATGCTGATTATAATTATTATTTTATGGTGGATACCCCATAGTCCCTATGTTTCCTGCAAATCCTAAAATATTACATTTACTGCTATTAAGCCTATTGGTTTTGCTTAGACTTCCAGGCGGTGATTCTGTTGATTTTTGTTTTAAATTCAGTAGCCAAATTAATTGAGGTATTGCATGGTCAGAGTTCGATTTGTCCAACTCCTGGTAAAGCCTTGCATCTGTTGTTTGCCTTATTTGACTTTAAAAACGGTGTATCTTTTAGCATTGTCTGTCTATGTGATGCGAATAGCAGTGGACATTGTGGGTTAGTGTTGTGTTTTTCAGTTGAAAAGCACGCAGTTGACGCTGATTGCGGGATTGGTGCGTGATTCGTGTTGTGCGCTGTGGGTCGGATGCTCTGTTGGTTTGTTTATGCTCTGTGTAGCCCGGGTTGTCTCCGATGCTGTTGACACTGTCACATTTTGCTTCCTTATTAGATCTATCAATTGCTGTTGCTTGTGAAAACAGAGGCATTTATAATAGGCACATAATGCTTGAAACTGACTTTTGAACACCATGCGTCTGGCCTTGCGAATAGATATTACCATACAGTACATCCCTCAGGACCATCACTGAATAATTCAGCCCCACTGTAGCACCAGCAAGAAAAGATCTCTGGTGCACGCCAGCGGATTCCGCAACCTACAGACCTACCTGCATGAACACTACAACTCTCGTTCTCCATATTATTTATTTAATTCTTTGCTGTTATTATTAACATCATTTCTTTTCTCAGCTCATGCTGGTAAAGCTTGAGGAATGCTCATTTGTCAATTGCTCGGTAAACTTTTGGACTATTCTAGTGGGCTTTAGCATTGTGACTTTCTGAAGATATGTAGCCCTAATTGTTTCATACCTTTGGGATGGCACCAGTTGTAGGTATTAATATTGGGACAAGGTATACCTTGTTCACCTTCCAAAGTCTCTCAATTTCCTTTTTTAATTCAGAATATTTCTGGTGATTTTCACTTGCTTTGATAATAAATTTACTCTGAACTTTTGAACTTAAAAACATATGCCAAGTTTCATCAAAGGAGTGATTTCAACTTGAGTTCAACCTCAATAATGTGGTGATCCTTTCTAAAGAGTCATCTACATTATCGGATACAAGTATGTAATGTTTGATGCATGGCCATTATTGAAAATGCATGTTATGGCTGTGACAAAAATGAGGAAGAGCATGAAGTTTTCATTAGAAAGGAACTATTTCTATTCTCAATTACAAGTCAGAGATGATGCCGGAAGGTGAATTTGTAAAAAGAAAACTAAGTGCAGATATTATCATCCTCTGCTGTGATCTTCCCAGAGCCAAGACACTGTCCAGCCTCATGTTGGTAGAACAGCTACAGGAAGCACGAGAAGGTTATCAGCACTCAGAGATCCTCCATGCCCCAGAGAGCTTACTACTGCCTGGAAGAGCAACCTTTCTCTGTGGGACTAATCGCAGAGTAAATAAATCTGGCATTTTTCAACCAAAAGTCAAGACAACCTTCGGAAGAGTTAGGAAGTAACGAAACATTCCGCTAACTGTAACTGTTTCCAATAAACATTGGAATTGCAATTGCATGCACCATCTGTGCTGGCAGCTCAATCCACACTTTCACCACCTTCTGAGTGAAGAAGTTCCCCTCATTTTCTCTTTAAATATTTCACCTTTCACTCTGAACCCATGACCTCTAGTTGTAGTCATTGATGTAAGACAGGGCAATTCCTCAACTAAAATTTAGTAGGTCGCAACCCTATGATGTAATAAAATGTATAATTTCAAGTATTATGAACTACTTATGCCCAGTCTTTTGAAGAAATATTGGTATTCCTTGCAAATCAACAGAGCTGAACCATCAGGCTCTTGAACCAATGAGGATAACTTTACTCAGCTTCACTTGCCCCATCACTGAACTGCTTCTGTAATCTATGTGTTCTCTTTCAAGGATTCTTCATCTCATGTTTATTTATTTAGCATTACTATTTATTTTTTTCTTTTATAACCATATAACAATTACAGCATGGAAACAGGCCATCTCGGCCCTTCTAGTCCGTGCCAAATGCTTACTCTCACCTAGTCCCACCAACCTGCACTCAGCCCATAACCCTCCATTCCTTTCCTGTCCATATACCTATCCAATTTTACTTTAAATGACAATACCGAACCTGCCTCTACCACTTCTACTGGAAGCTCATTCCACACAGCTACCACTCTCTGAGTAAAGAAATTCCCCCTCGTGTTACCCTTAAACTTTTGCCCCCAACTCTCAAGTCATGTCCTCTTGTTTGAATCTCCCCTACTCTCAATGGAAAAAGCCTATCCATGTCAAATCTATCTATCCCCCTCATAATTTTAAATACCTCTATCAAGTCCCCCCTCAACCTTCTACGTTTCAAAGAATAAAGACCTAACTTGTTCAACCTTTCCCTGTAACTTAGGTGCTGAAACCCAGGTAACATTCCAATAAATCTTCTCTGTACTCTCTCTCTTTTGTTGACATCTTCCCTATTATCCGGTGACCAGAACTGTACACAATACTCCAAATTCAGCCTCACCAATACCTTGTACAATTTTAACGTTACATCCCAACTCCTATACTCAATGCTCTGATTTATAAAGGCCAAAATATCTAAAGCTTTCTTCACCAGCCTATCTACATAAGATTCCACCTTCAGGGAACTATGCACCATTATTCCTAGATCACTCTGTTCTACTGCATTCTTCAATGCCCTACCATATACCATGTATGTCCTATTTGGATTATTCCTACCAAAATGTAGCATCTCACACTTATCAGTATTAAACTCCATCTGCCATCGTTCAGCCCGTTCTTCTAGCTGGCCTAAATCTCTCTGCAAACTTTGAAAACCTACTTCATTATCCACAACACCACCTACCTTAGTATCATCTGCATACTTACTAATCCAATTTACCACTCCATCATCCAGATCATTAATGTATATGACAAACAATGTATATGTACTTGCTGTTTGTTGTATTTTACACAATGGTTGTTTATCTGCCCTGTTGTGTGCTGTCTTTCATTGATTCTATTGTGGTACTTGTGGACTTACTGAGTATGCTGCAATAAAACAAATCTCAGGGTTGTATATGCTGACATATATGTGCTTTGATGTTAAATTTACTTTGAACTTTGAATTTTGAAATAAGCTTGGGCGCAGTATAAGTTAGACTACAATTCAACATTAGTTTAGTGCCACTATGCAAACTGGTTGCCATGAGAGCTTATTGTGTTCTGCTGAAGAATAATTTCAGTCCCAAAACCTCCGTGCCAACGCTTTATAGATTGGCATGCCCCTCCTTAGTTTTCACTTGAGAACCTGACTAATTTCTAGGACCGGAGGGCACAGCCTTAGAATACAAGGGAGACCCTTTAGGAAGAAGTTATTTTGTCAGAGAATGATGAATCTGTGGAATTCATTGCCACAGATAGTTTTGGAGGACAAGACATTTGGGTACATTTGAAGCAAAGATTGATGGGTTCTTGATTAGTAAGTGTGCCAAAGATTACCAAAAGGAGGCAGGAGAAATGAGGTTGAAAGGGAAAATAAATCTACCATGATCAAATAGCAGAGCAAACTCAATGGGCCAAATGGACTAACTCTGCTCTCATGGTCTTTTGGTCTATTTTCTGCCTCTGCAATTTCCGAAGCAAATCCACACTTTGACATGATAAATAATTACCTTTTTAATTAAAAAATAAGGGCTTGCATTAAACATCTTCAGTTGTTGCAAAGAGTTTTGCAGCCAATTAATCACCTGTGAAGATGCTCCATATTTCACTATTAAAGTGACAGCCCATTCTCACAATGCAAAATCCTGTTAACTGTAATGTTTAGTGATGCTGGTTGATGGATAACTACTGGTAAAAACAATCTTTCTTTCTCTCTTCTCAACCCCCCTCCCTTTCTCTCTTTTTCCATTCTCCAATCTGGCTCCCCTCTTACCTCTCCGCTTCTCCTCAACTGCTTATCACCTCTCCCTGGTACCCGTCATCCTTCCTACTTCTTCAGCCTTTTACCTTTTCCACCTATCGCCTCCTAGCTTCTCAGTTCATTCACCCTCCCCCACCCACCTACCTTCCCCCCTCACCTGGTTTCACCTATCACCTTCCACTTTGTACTCTTTCCCTTCCCCTCATCTTCCTATTCTGTTTTCATCCCCCTTCCTTTCAAGTCCTGGAATGGTCTTGGCCTGTAATGTCGACTGCTTATTCCTCTCCATTGATGCAGCCTGACCTTCTGAGTTTTTCCAGCACCCTGTGTGTGTTACACTTGTGGAAAACTTCTTCTGATTTTCTTTGAAAAGTTATTTTGCATTTTCTTGCATTCATCTAAGATGGAGACAGGACCACACAAGATGCCAAGAAAAATGGAGAAGGAGTAGGCCATCAGATCTCAAGCCTGCCCTGCCATTTGAAATGATCACACCTGATCTATGTTAGACTCTACACTTTCTCCATGCTATTTCTCCATACCCCTCTGCACTTTAAACTATCTAACATTTATCCACCTCCACTTTAAATATTTCTAATGACCCAGCTTCCATCATCTGCTGGGCCAGAACATTTCAGAGATTCTTCACCTTCTGACAGAAGAAATCTCTATGTACGGTGGTGTCTGAAAAGAAGATGCTGTCCAAGTTGCATGCCATCTTGGACAATGACTCCCATCCACTCCATAACGTACTGGTTAGGCACAGGAGTATGTTCAGCCAGAGTCTCATTCCACCAAGATGCAACACTGAGTGTCATAGGAAGTCATTCCTGCCTGTGGCCATCAAACTTTACAACTCCTCCCTCGGAGTGTCAGACACCCTGAGCCAATAGGCTGGTCCTGGACTTATTTCCACTTGGCATGATTAACTTACTATTATTTAATTATTTATGGTTTTATATTGCTATATTTCTACACTATTCTTGGTTGGTGCAGCTGTAACGAATCCCAATTTCCCTCGCGATCAATAAAGTATGTCTGTCTGTCTGTACCTTAGTTGCAAACGACCACTCCCTTATCTTGTAGTTATATCCCTTGTTTGAGACTTTTCCGGTCGTGAAAATCTGCTGACATCTTTCCTGTGATCCTTAAGGATCTTGTACATTTGAATAAACTCAACCTCAAGAAAAACAAACCCAAACTATTTAATGCCTCCTCCATTTACATTTTATTCAAAAGATACATCCCTAATAGTATTGACCTCCAGGTTGTCCAATTAGATTTTGAACCTATATTCATGAAGCAAGGTTTGAACCAGTATATCTCAGATTTCAGATGCAGCTATAGGAACAAAGACCTTGTGTGCTTAGAAGTCGCAGAAACTGGATGGATGGGGTCTTCAGCCATCTTTTAAATTGAATTACGTTTAAATACAGAAGAAAGTAAAACTCTCTCCTTGATATTAATGTTGTTTTATTCCAAATTCTGCTTTCACTTTTTAGAAAACTTCATAAGCCCAAAAAGATCACCTTGTCACAATCTGCATGACCTTTCACTATTTGATTTGGTAAGTACAAAGGGATGATTTCATTACTGAAATACAGCTCATGCAGTATGCAGAAGACAATTTGCTATATATCAGTTTGTAGTGCTTTACGACAATTCTGTCCATTGTGGATTCACAGATTGATTGGGTTCTCTGGTAAATATTTCTTAGGCATTTTTTGGTTGCAAACCACCTTGATACAGGTGTACTGGTGGCAAAGCTCTCACTGCTGGGCATCCTGCCAAGGGCAGTTTGTGTACACCTGACAGCTGTAGGGTTTGGAGAGAAGGATGCTCTTGACATCAGTTAATAAGCAACACTGATTTGTTGACAGTCAGTTTGATTCAGAATCAGATGTATTCTCCTGACACATACTGTGAAATTAATTGTTTGTGGTAGCAGTACAGTGCAAGACATAAGACGTAATTGTTTGAGCGATCACCCTCAGTTAAATACATGTACAGTGGTGTCTGTGAACAACAGGACAAAACCAACCAACTCTTCGCAGAGGGGTAATCACATATTTTTAAGGGGTGGCATGGTGGTGTAGTGGTTAGCACAATGCTTTACAGTACAGGCAAACACCGTTCAATTCCCACCACTGCCTGTAAGGAGCTTGTGCGTCCAAAGATGTACCGGTTGGTAAGCTAAAAGGTCTTTGTAAAGTTGTCCAGTGATTAGGCTAGCATTAAATTAGGGGATTGCTGGGTGGTGTGGCTCGAAGGACCAGAAAGGCCAGAATGGCCTACTCTGTGCTGAATAAATAAATAATTGTCAGTGACTGATTTCTGCTGTGAAGAAAAAGCAAACTGCTGGAAAAGCTCACTGGGTAAGTGATGCACCATCAATAACTCTCAGAAACATGAGGCGAGAGATAGGCTTTTATTAGTTGGAAGAGAGCAGTCAGCAGCAAGAGAGCACCACACAACATCCTGGAGATTAAAGGAGGAGCAGTACCTCCAATCGCCTTTATACAGGGGTCTGTGGGAGGAGCCACAGGAGCAGTCAGTGGTGGGGGGGGGGGGCATGTCCAGACAGGTATATGTAATTCACCACAGTAAGGGATCCTCTCTGGATGGAAATGGACAGTCAATGTTTTGGGTCAAGACCCTTCATATGGACTGAATGAAATGGGTGAGACGTCCAGGAGATGAGAAGGGGTGAAGCAAGGGCTAGAAAATGATAAACAATAGACAATGTGCAGAAGTAGACCATTCGGCCCTTTGAGCCTGCACTGCCGTTCTGAGATCATGGCTGATCATCTACTATCAATACCCGGTTCCTGCCTTGTCCCTATATCCCTTGATTCCCCTATCTATAAGATACCTATCTAGCTCCTTCTTGAAAGCAACCAGAGAATTGGCCTCCACTGCCTTCTGAGGCAGAGCATTCCAGACCCCCACAACTCTCTGAGAGAAGAAGTTTTTCCTTAACTCTGTCCTAAACGACCTACCCCTTATTCTCAAACCATGCCCTGTGGTACTGGACTCTCCCAGCATCTGGAACATATTTCCTGCCTCTATCTTGTCCAATCCCTTAATAATCTTATATGTTGCAATCATATCCCCTCTCAATCTCCTTAATTCCAGCATATACAAGCCCAGTCTCTCTAACCTCTCTGCGTAAGACAGTCCGGACATCCCAGGAATTAACCTTGTGAATCGACGCTGCACTTCCTCTATAGCTAGGATGTCCTTCCTTAACCCTGGAGACCAAAACTGTACACAATACTCCAGGTGTGGTCTCACCAGGGCCCTGTACAAATGCAAAAGAATATCCTTTCTTGGAGTGACAAGTAGATGGAGGAGCGAGGATGGGAAGAGCAACAGTGACTGGTAGGTGATAGCTGAAGCCAACAAAGATCTGCAAATGATGGAGTCTGATAGGAACGTGGAGCATGGAACCAAACAAGGGAATTGAGCAGATAGAAACAATAAGGGGAAGGAACCAAGTAGGAAGAGTGTTTAGGAGATGGTTGGAGTAGGTGGAAGAGGCATTGTGTAGACCAGAAGGGTGGGGGGGAGAGGGAGAGAGGGGGAGAGGGAGAGAGGGGGAGAGGGAGAGAGAGAATAGGTTATTTAAAATTTCTACTGTCTGGTTCAACAATTGCACAAGAATTTGGCATTCTTAGGCTTCAATTTGGTAAATATTCTGTGAGACAAGGCGTGGCAGTTGATGAAGGAATTTGGCTTGACTTCAAGGCTTCTGTTGAAATCAGTTGTTCACAGACAACATTGCAGTGGAGTTAAGTATTAATACAGCATCTCTGAGAGAATAAGCAGAGGTCTCCCAGGCGACAATGATCATGCAAAGGAGGGGGAATGAGGCACTAAACAGGATTCCTTGACCTCTCAGAAAGTTCAGAGGGATAGTCACTCAACTGATTCTTCAGGAAAAGAATTTGTTTGTGATGCCTGTGCCTCAGTATGATGTCCTCAAGAAAATCAAACCTTTAGCCCAGCCCTTCCCTTTAAGAGGTGTGACAGTGAGAATTACTTGGTGCATTCTAGCTTTGAGGATAATCACATGATACTGGCCTCTTACAAAGGCATGCACTCTCTTTGAGACTGCCATTTCATTGGCTGTATGCTGCTATTGTGGTGATCAGCCAGGCTGTCTGCCTATTCTAGAAACAGACACTTCCCAACCATTCTGCATGAAAGGGACATGAAATTTAATCCCTGATATAATTGAGGAAGTTTTATTAATCAAAAGGTCAGAATAGAATCTGTGCCTTGTGCCCATTATACAGAGAACTGTTGTACTTTATAAAGTAAGGACTAAGAATCTTTGCTCCAGATTTAGACGGTATCTCAGTTCTATTGTTTAATTGCAAATTAGTTTTCCTGATAACTGGTGACGCAGATTCTGAGATTGGAATGGAAGGGTTTGCGTGCCTTCCTCCACAATAGCTGTTGAACGTACCGTAGATGTGAGGTTATTGAGGAATATGGACGCGTGTGTGCCCCCTTCCAAAACAGGAGGTGTAAGTTCATGAACATACACAAAGTCGAGGGTGTAAAGACTATCACTGCTGCTTTATTTATTTCTTATTTATTTCTTACTTTATAATGTACTTATTATCCCTGACAAAGGGTCTCGGCCCAAAACGTCGACGGTACTTCCTCCTGTAGATGCTGCCTGGCCTGCTGTGTTCCACCAGCATTTTGTGTGTGTTTTGTTTGATTTCCCAGCATCTGCAGATTTCCTCGTGTTTGCTTTATTTATTTATCGAGATACAGCACTGAGTAGGCCCTTCTGGCCCTTTAAGCCATCCAGCAACCCCGGTCTAATCCTAGCCTACTGACGGGACAGTTTACAATGACCAACCAATCTACTGACTGGCACACCCTTGGACTGTGGGAGAAATCGGAGCACCTGAAGGAAACACACGTGGTCACAGGGAGAGTTTACAGAAGGCAGTGGGATTGAACCTGGGTGGCTGGTATTGCTAAGGAGTTGTGCTAACCACTATGCTACCATGTACGTTGTGCAAAAGGCCAGGAAGCCACTGTTCTGCTAAGTCACGCCTCTCCTCTGAACTTGAATACAGTTCCCTCCCCCCTCCATCCTCGTATCCCTTCATGCCCTGACCACTCAAGAATCTATCAACCTCTGCCTTAAATATACATAAAGGCTTGGCCTCCACAGCTGCCTGTGGCAAAGAATTCCACAGATTCACCACTCTCTTACTAAAGAAATTGCTCCTCATCTCTGTTCTAAAAGGTTGCCCCTCTATTCTGAGGCTGTGGGCTGTGTCCTCTGGTCTTAGACTCTCCCACCATAGGAAACATCCTCTCCACATCCAACCCATCAAGGCCTTTCACCATTTCAACTTTGCTCTTGTATCTGTTTCACCACCTTTCCTAGCAGGTTCATACCACTTTCTATGTAAAAATACTTCCCTTCATAAACCTCCTTTAAACTTTCCCCTTAAATCTCAAGTCTATTCCCCTAGTATATGACATTTCCACCCTGGGAAAGAGACATTGATCATGTACCCTATCCAAGCATCTTGTCATTTCGTACTTCTATCTTGTCATCCAAAATTGAAGCCACAAACTCTGGTTGCCACACTATTAGCCCCCGGCCATCATTCACGTTGCAGAACATCGCCTGAAGATGAGCTGAGCTAATTACCACCTTAGCAGCGCATCAGATGCTGAGCCAAGCCCGTGTAGCTGCTCCATCAGTAAAACTGCCTGTTTCCGTCTCTCAGCATTACTGTCATTACTGCTACAGTTCCTTCATCTGACCTGGCTACCCAGTAGTCACTTGAACAGCTGCCAGATGCATGTGTCCTCATCTGAAATTCTGCTGCCTAGATTGTAATTAAATTGGAATGATTCATGACTGTACTTGTTAGCTAACACTGACTCTCACTCAGAAAACAGCTCTGTTGTACATTTGGCATCTTTACGTCAAAGTGTCATCCAACCATCATCATCGTCATTATGCGATGTGCCATATAATGTGAGCAATCAGGGTCTTTGACCATGATTGTTCTTGGCAATTTCTCCTACAGAATTGGTTTGTCACTGCCTTCTTCTGGGTCGTGTCTTTAAAAGATGGGTGACCCCAGCCAACAGCTATACTCTTCAGAGATTGTCTGCCTGGCATCAGTGGTTGCATAACCAGTTGCTTATACAACCATCCACCAACTGCTCCCATGGCTTGTCATGACCCTATCATAGGGCTAAATAGGTGCTACATCTTGCCCAAAGTGACCTGCAGACTAGCGGAGGAAAGGAGTACCATATCCCTCCTTTGGTCATCCAGTATCGTTTCAGAAAGGTCATTTTTTAATGGCTGTAGTCATTCTGTTGAAGTATTGATTTGTTTAGAGATACAGTATGATAACAGACCCTTCAGGTCCAACCCATGTAACCAATTAACCTACTAACCTGCCTGTCTTTGGAATGTGGGAGGAAATCCATGTGTTCACAGAGAGACTGTACAAACTCCTTAAAGACAGTGGCGGGAATTGAACCCGGGTTGCTGGCTTTGTAAAAACATTATGCTGACCACTTCCAATCTTGCTGCTCCAGATAGGAAGGTAGGATCACTGCTTAGGATTTGGACTGCAACACAGCAATAGTTTCCCACGTCAAGGTAGTCTGTTGCCACTTATCGCCACTCATCACAGTTCCCCACCTACTCTCTGAGTTTATTTCTGTTCTATCCCCAAACTCCTGCAACTTCCACCTTAGAACTCTCAATCTCTTGCTGTTCTTTACTGTGCCCCCTTAGTCTTTGATTAAGACTTTGCTTGTCTTTCCTTACTTCATTTCCTTTTCTCAGACTTAAATGTGTTTTTTTTTTGTCTGATAGCATGCCTTATGTTTTATTTTAAATTATTTTTAGGATCTAGGTGTCACGTGCAAAGCCAGCATTTATTACCCATCCCTAATTACTTAAGAAAGCGTCATTACAAACAAAAGGACATATTTTTCAAATGGTTGTAGTCTTCCCAGTGAAGATAGGATTGCTCTTTTACGATTTAGTAGTAGGCTGTGGTTAATGGTCGGGTTTTTTGGTTGTCCGGTCTCTCCTTTCGCAGCTGCCACTTGTTCTCAGTTGCACGGCAGAGGTCATTTTATGTAGCGCAGCTCCCTCTTGAACAGATCTCCTCCAGGTGTATCTACTGAGTGCAATGTCTTCCCAGTTTTTATATGTAATGTTGATTCTCTTCTGACCGAGTCTGATGTTATTTTTGAAGTATTTCCCTTGCCCACCAGGGGTTCACTGGCCTTCCTTCAACTGCGGGTGGAGGATCTGTCTGGGGAAATGTAAGTTTGGCTTCATCAAAGTTGATTTTGCTTTATCGTGGTAGAGATGCTGCTCTTGTTGCCCTCCTCCTGTTCAGGATTTACACTCTGCTATTTCAGCAATAGCTTTCCAAGTCAGGATAGTCTGTGGCCTGAAGGGGAACCTGCCAGCAATGATGACCCAGTGTCCCTGCTACCAAGGTGCTTTTGGTGGTGGAGGTTTCGAGTGTGTGAGTTGTGGTTGGAGTTGCCAAGGCAACTAAATGCAGTGCATTTTGTAGATGACACACATTGTAGAAATTCTTTATCGAAATAGAAGTGACTATAAAAATGCAAGTTATTCAAGGTTCAGGATATTTCATTGTCTTTCTTCAGTGCACGAGTGTAAAGGAGAACAAGATGATTATTACTCTGGATCCAAAGCAGCATAAAATGTTTAGTATATTGTGAGCTGAAGACCCTGTTCCTGTGCTGTCTATGTTTCATTGCTACAGTAGCAGCTCAACTCTAACGTATGTGGTGGAATGCCTGACAATATTTGTCTTTGTTTCTAGCACTCTCAAAGAATATCCAACCAGCTACATGGAACGATAGCTGTCGTACAGTCCAGCTCCCCAACTCGCTGTGCAGCAGAAAAAGATATTGCTTCATCAGAGCTTGATGTGAAACTCCAAGAGCAGAGACATTATAAGTAAGTAAACATATCTTATTGTTGCAGGTTAAGGAAGCCCAATGTGTATTTTCTGAGGAAGCCTAAAAAAAGCTACTCAAATTCCAATACATCTGAACAACTTGCTGGGTAGCTTCAAAGGACAATGAAGTAGAATATCTTTACAAATAAACTAATTACAAAAATAAACAAGGGTTTTCTTACTGAAAACTGATTAGAAAATATTTATACACATGCTCTAAGGAAAGTCAGGCAAACTTTTTACTACTAATATGTCCTAAACGTTCATTGTTCTACCTCTGTTTATTTAGCCCCACCACAAAGCTCAGAAGGGATAGCATTGCATATTATGAGGCTTTCTGTTGGTTGGGGTCATATATAGATATTGCAGCCTAGCTGTCTACGTGATACGCAAGCCAGGGTAGTATTGTAGCGGTGTGCTACAAGCAGCGCTAAAATTACGACACGGAGTCGGTAACTGCAGTCGAAGGAAAAAACTTTATTCGAAAACTTCAGCCTCACTTTTAAGCCTCTGTCAACCGGCCCCCCATGGCGAAAAGGCTCCAAAGCTCTGTGCTCGCAAACCCCCGTAGGCTATCTAATTGTGAGTCAGTTCGCATACGCTAGGAAATGAGCCGCCACATAACCCCCCCCCCAGAACCGGCGATACACCCCCCAATGTCCACAGCCTGGGCCAGAACCTGCTTGGGAGGTCGGCCTCTGCGCCGAGGCACCGGAAACTCGGCCGGTTGCGCCAGGTCCACATGGGCCGGCTTGAGGCGGTCCACCATGAAAACCTCCTCCTTCCCCCCAACGTCCAGCACGAACGTGGACCCGTTGTTCCGGAGCACCGTAAACGGCCCCTCGTATGGCCGCTGCAGCGGTGGCCGATGCCCGCCCCTTCGTACAAACACAAACTTACAGTTCCGTAGGTCTTTGGGTACGCAGGTCGGGTGCCGCCCGTGCTGTGAAGTGGGTATGGGGGCCAGGTTACCGAGCTTCTCGCGAAGTCTGCCCAGGACTGCTGCGGGTTCTTCCTCTTGCCCCCTTGGGGCTGGGAGGAACTCCCCGGGGACGACCAGGGGCGCGCCGTATACCAACTCGGCCGACGAGGCGTGCAGGTCATCCTTGGGCGCTGTGCGGATGCCGAGAAGGACCCAGGGAAGCTCGTCCGCCCAGTTGGTTCCTCGCAGGCGGGCCATGAGGGCCGACTTCAGGTGACGGTGGAAACGCTCCACTAGCCCGTTCGACTGTGGGTGGTAGGCAGTGGTGTGGTGCAGCTGAGTCCCCAAAAGGCTGGCCATAGCTGACCACAGGCTGGAGGTGAACTGGGCGCCTCTGTCGGAGGTAATGTGGGCTGGTACACCAAAGCGGGATATCCAGGTGGCGATCAGGGCTCGGGCGCAAGATTCGGAGGTGGTGTCGGTGAGCGGGACCGCCTCTGGCCATCTTGTGAACCGGTCCACGATAGTCAGGAGGTAACGTGCTCCGCGCGACACTGGCAGGGGGCCCACGATATCCACATGAATGTGGTCGAAACGCCGGTGGGCGGGATGGAACTGCTGCGGTGGGGCTTTGGTGTGCCGCTGAACCTTGGCCGTCTGGCAGTGCATGCACGTCCTGGCCCATTCACTGACCTGTTTGCGGAGTCCGTGCCAAACGAACCTGCTGGAAACCATCCGGACAGTTGTCCGGATGGAGGGATGCACCAAGTTATGAATGGAGTCGAAAACACGTCGCCGCCAGGCTGCGGGGACGACCGGACGGGGCTGGCTGGTGGCGACGTCACAGAGTAGGGTCCTCTCACCTGGGCCCACGGGGAGGTCCTGGAGCTGCAAACCAGAGACTGCAGTCCTGTAACTCGGAATCTCCTCATCTACCTGCTGTGCCTCTGCCAGTGCCTCAAAGTCTACCCCTTGGGAAAGGGCATGAACGGTAGGGCGAGAGAGCGCATCCGCCACGACATTGTCCTTACCCGAGACGTGCCGGACATCCGTTGTGTATTCAGAGATGTAGGACAGGTGGCGTTGCTGGCGGGATGACCAGGGGTCGGATGCTTTCGTAAACGCAAAGGTAAGCGGTTTGTGGTCCGTGAACGCGGTGAAGGGCCGACCTTCTAGGAAGTACCTGAAATGCCGGATTGCCAGGTAGAGCGCCAACAGTTCCCGGTCAAAAGCACTGTACTTGAGCTCGGGTGGCCGCAGGTGTTTGCTGAAAAACGCCAGGGGTTGCCAGCGACCTGCGATGAGTTGCTCCAGCACCCCACCGACTGCCGTGTTTGATGCGTCCACTGTGAGGGCGGTAGGGGCGTCCATTCTGGGACGTACTAGCATTGCGGCGTCAGCCAAAGCTTCCTTCGTTTGAACGAAAGCGGCGGCGGACTCCTCGTCCCAGGTAATGTCCTTGCTCGGACCCGACATCAGGGCGAACAGGGGGCGCATGATCCGGGCAGCTGAAGGGAGGAAGCGGCGGTAGAAATTGACCATACCTACGAATTCCTGAAGGCCTTTGATCGTGGTGGGTCGGGGGAAGTGGCGGACCGCATCCACCTTAGCGGGCAGAGGGGTTGCCCCGTCTTTAGTAATCCTGTGGCCCAGGAAGTCAATGGTATCAAGTCCGAACTGGCATTTGGCAGGGTTGATTGTAAGACCGTACTCACTCAGTCGGGCGCAGAGTTGACGGAGGTGGGACAGATGCTCCTGACGACTGCCGCTGGCTATGAGGATGTCATCCAAATAGATGAACGCGAAGTCCAGGTCCCGTCCCACCGCGTCCATTAACCGCTGGAACGTCTGTGCGGCATTCTTCAGGCCGAACGGCATGCGGAGGAACTCGAAGAGGCCAAACGGGGTGATGAGAGCCGTCTTGGGGACGTCGTCAGGATGCATCGGGATTTGATGGTACCCTCGGACAAGGTCGACCTTGGAGAAGATCCGGGCGCCGTGCAGGTTTGCCGCAAAGTCCTGAATGTGCGGCACAGGGTAGCGGTCCGGTGTGGTAGCCTCATTCAGCCTGCGGTAGTCGCCGCACGGTCTCCAGCCCCCCGTCGCTTTGGGCACCATGTGCAGGGGGGAAGCCCAGGGGCTGTCGGACCGCCGGATGATCCCCAATTCCTCCATTCACTGGAACTCCTCCTTCGCCAGTCGGAGCTTGTCCGGGGTAAGCCGCCGAGCACGGGCATGGAGGGGTGGTCCCTGTGTCGGGATGTGGTGCTGTACGCCGTGCCTGGGCATGGCTGCTGTGAACTGCGGTGCCAGAACCGATGGGAACTCCGCCAGGACCCTGGTGAAGTCGTTGTCGGACAGCGTGATGGAGCCGAGGTGAGGGGCTGGCAACTGGGCCGCGCCCAGGGAGAACGTCTGAAAGGTCTCGGCGTGTACCAGTCTCTTCCTGGGCAGGTCAACCAGCAGGCTGTGAGCTCGCAAAAAATCCGCACCCAGAAGCGGTTGGGCTACGGCGGCCAGTGTGAAGTCCCACGTGAACTGGCTGGGGCCGAACAGTAGCTGCACCTGACGGGTGCCATAGGTCCTTACTGTGCTGCCATTCACGGCCCTCAGGGGGGGACCCGGTGCCCTGCTGCGGGTGTCGTAACTTGTCGGAGGTAAAACGCTGATCTCAGCCCCAGTATCGACCAAAAACCGGCGTCCCGACCTTCTATCCCACACATACAGGAGGCTATCCCGATGGCCAGCCGCCGTAGCCATCAGCGGCGGCTGGCCCTGGCGTTTCCCGGGAACTTGCAGGGCGGGCGGCAACGGCGGGCTTCTGCGCCCCACCGCTGGTGGTAGAAGTACCAGTGGTCATTGGGCCGGGGGTTAGTGGGCTCTGCGGCCGGGCCTGGACTGGTTTGCTGCCGGGAGCGTGGCTGGGAGATCTGTGCGATGGACGCCCCGCTCACCTTTTTGGCGTTCCACAGCAAGTCCGCCCGGGCTGCCACCTTCCGGGGGTCACTGAAATCCGCGTCGGACAGCAGCAGGCGTATGTCCTCGGGCAGCTGCTCCAGGAATGCCTGCTCAAACATGAGGCCTGTGTGTCCCTCGGCCAGAGACAACATCTCATTCATTAAAGCCGATGGAGGTCTGTCGCCCAAGCCATCCAGGTGCAGTAAACGGGCAGCCCGCTCGCGCCATGAGAGTCCGAAAGTCCTGAGGAGCAGGGCTTTGAATTCCGTGTACTTGCCGTCTGCCGGGGGCGACTGTACGAACTCCGCGACCTGGGCAGCTGTGTCCTAGTCGAGGGAGCTCACCACGTAGTAGTAGCGGGTGTCTTCTGAGGTGATCCGGCGAACGTGGAATTGGGCTTCGGCTTGCTGGAACCATAGGTCCGGGCGCTGTGTCCAGAAACCCGGCAGTTTCAACGAAACCGCATGAACAGAGGCGGCGTCGGTCATTTCTGGTCCAAAAATCGTTTGGACCGTCGGGGTCACCAATTGTAGCGGTGTGCTACAAGCAGCGCTAAAATTACGACACGGAGTCGGTAACTGCAGTCGAAGGAAAAAACTTTATTCGAAAACTTCAGCCTCACTTTTAAGCCTCTGTCAACCGGCCCCCCATGGCGAAGAGGCTCCAAAGCTCTGTGCTCGCAAACCCCCGTAGGCTATCTAATTGTGAGTCGGTTCGCATACGCTAGGAAATGAGCCGCCACAGTATGATATGGAGAGACAGCTGTCGTCCATGCAGCGGGCTTCCCCTCTCCACACAGCTGATAAATCCAAAGGAACAGCAGAGACCAATACAGTCTGACACCAGCAGCGTCGCAGGAGTTGCCAGTCAGTGCTGAACTCAAAACAGGACTGCCTTAAGGACTCCAACTCTGGATTTTTCCTCAGGGGCTTACTCCCAAAGCCTTCCCCATGAGTGGATATGTCCTCCCATTCTGACGCATCCATCCATGACATCCTGTTGTGCTAAGATGAGGACCACCCTTGGAGTGGAGGAACAACACCTTATATTCCATCGGGGTGGTCTCTAACTTGATGGCATGAATATCGATTTCTCCTTCTGCTAACCAAATTCTTCTCCCCCTTCCTCTATTCCCCACTCTGACCTTTCACTTCCTCTCATCTGCCCATTACTTTTCCCTGGGTACCCCCCCCTCCCTTTTCTCCTACTCTTCTACCATCAGATTCTTCCTTCTCCAGCTCTTGACCTTTCCCACCACTTGGCTTCACCTATCACCTACCAGCTAGCCTCCTTCCCCTCCCCTCCCCCACCTTTTTATTCAGGCATCTTCCCCCTTTCTCCTCAGTCCTGAAGGAGAGTCTTGGCCCAGAACATCAACTGTTTATTCTTTTCCATAGATGCTGCTTAACCATATGAGTTCCTCCAGCGTTTTGCAGGTGTACTTAATGAAGTGCCCACTGAGTGCAGATGACAAGTAATAGTTGGCTCTTTCTACTTGTCACTGTTACCTATCCATCTTGCCTGGGACCTCTTAATGAACTTCCTCTCCACACATGCTCTATATTAGGCAGACAGACAGCTGATCATCAGGCATGTGTGTATGCCAGAGTAAGTTTTTAATAACAAGTTCCAGCCGGTTACAGGGAAGGAGAGTCCCATTCAGCTAACAAGTTTCAATTTGGCCAAAACTTTCTCCCAGTTTTTGGTACAAGGCCAAGAGCCCTTAAATAAATAAAGGCTGTTCTAAGGGATGCTTGTAACTACAGTTCAGTATTCCTTGTGTTGTCATGTGAAACCAAAGTGATGTCTACTGCTGTACAATACTCAGCATTCACAGCTTTGATGGTTAGCACTTCAAAGCAGCATGTAATTCAGAAACAGAATCGGGTTGATTATTGCTGGCATGTGTCGTGAAATTTGTGAACTAAGCAACAGCAGTTCAAGGCAATGCATAATATAGAAGAAGAAATACTAATATATAATTAATGTATTTATTTTTTTACATGTCATCTCAATAGTTGGCAAAGTGAAGGAGCAGGAAGTTCCACTGTCTGGCAGCTCCAATAAATCTGGGTTGGACCCTCAGGAGGTGACTGTGTGGTACTTCCAGTGTTTCCTCCCATATCCCAAAACATAGAACATGGAAAGGTACGGCACAGGAACAGGCCCTAATGATTAAACACCTCACTAAACTGATCCCTTCTGCCTACGCATGATGGTTGCTGAGGTAACCATAAATTACCCCTAGTGTAAGTGGGTTTGTTAGGAATTGAGTGTGAAAGGAAGTTACAGGCAAATCAGAGAGGGAAAGAAACAGATGGGATTGCTCCATCCCCTTGTGTCAAATGGCCTCCTTTCAGGTCAGCAATAAATAAAGGACTCTGAGGAAATCAATCAGCCAGACATGAATGTGGTTTCTTTTCTCTCCTTGATTATAGGGAGGAACATAATTTGTCCAATGACTGCAGGGGAAATGAGCACAGCAGGGAGAAATCTGGCGTCATCATGGAAAAGCATGCTGAAGAAGGAAAGGTGCAACCAAGCTTCTGTGCACATACCGAGGAAAATGACAAAGGATTCGGAGAGAAACCTCTGGATTTGTCAGATTACAGTAAACATAAGGAGGCAGCTTGGTCCACACACAGAAGTGAATCATCCAATCACAATGAGGCAAAGCAGGCAAGATATAAAGAACAATCGGAGAGGAAATGCTCTCATGATAGTTTAGCAAGTGAAAATTTCCAGGACAATATGCACTCTTATGAAACAGTTGCCAAGATGGGGAGTGTTGAACCACCCAGTAGAGACAAAGATATGACACAAGATCTGTTGAGTCCTAAAGATGGAATAAAAATGAGTGAAAATGAAGACAAAGTGTACAAGAATTTGAATATTAAGGTGTGTTATCCTGTTTTCTAATTAATAAAGTACCAGAGTTGTGGAATTACTGTTATCTTCATTTGTAACCATTACAGATCAAAATGGAACATATCTCACCAAAGGGGAACAGGCAATAATGGGTGCTGATGATTCCTTTAAGTACCTCTAGCTTCTGAAAAATGTAACGCTGGGGGAAAATGCCAATCACTTCTCTTTTCTTCAGTGACTAAAGATGAAATATATTAATTGAAGGATCCAGAAATGGGAAAATAATCAATTAAATTCCACTGAGAAGACTCTGAAATACTTAACAAATTTCTTAATGTTTATTCTATCTTGTACATCCTTTATTTTAGGTTTTATTTTTTGCAATATTATGAGATGAGCACTTAAAACCAAAAGGCCAGAATTTATAAGCATGAGTTTAACATTGTTACTGATCTCCCTTGTTCTCTGTTCCCCAAAGTTACCTTAGCTGAATATGGAAAACTGATCTTGCTTGACCAGACAATTCCAGATTCCTGCTGCCAACCCCTGAGAGGGAGCTGTTCTTAAATGCTGGAATGAAGCTCCATAAAGAGACCAGATGAGCCTTTCTCATATTAAAAAAAACTCCTCTGGTAGCCTTTCTCAGCCAATCAGTGGTCAGGCTTAGCTGGCTGTTAAGGGGAACACATTCTTTCAATGTTTCTCAATATCTCTAATTTACAGAAATACTTAGAAACCATAGAAATAACTTAAGTAATAAAACAAAAATAACTAATTGTGGTGTAGCATTGTAGGGAGGATGGTGAACAAGATATTTAGCACCTGGGTCATCAGTACGCAATGCACTGAGAATCAGATTGGGACATTATGTTACAGTTGTACGGCAAGGCTGCATTTGGAGTCCTTTGTACAGTTCTGGTGACCCTGTTCTAGGAAAGATGTACTTAAGCTGGAAAGTGAGCTGACTTACAAGGATGTTGGCAGGACTAGTGGGATTGAGTTACAGGTGGAGATCTGTCTGGCTAGCTCTTCATTCCTTTGAATGTAGGAGAATGAGGACTGACTTTATAGAAATCTTTAAAAGTACAAGAGGGATAGATAAGGTAGATGGTAACTGACTTATCCCTAGGGTAGAGGTGTCCAAAACCAGGAGTCATTGATTCAGGATGAGAGGGGAAAGGTTTAAAAGGGGCCTGAGGGACAACTTGGACGGCATGGTAGCGTAGTGGTTAACACCACGGTCTACAGTGCGGGCGACTCGGGTTCAGTTCCCGCTGCTGCCTGTAGGGAGTTTGTACTTCTCCCCACGACCACATGGGTTTCCTCCCACAGTCCAAAGACCTAACAGTTGGTAGGGTAATCGGTCATTGTAAATTGTCCCATGGTTGGGGTAGGATTGAATCAGGGGATTGCTGGGCAGTGTGGCTTGAAAGGCCACTGTATCTCAGTAAATAAATTAATTAATAGAAAAAATAACTCTTGCATGCAGATGACAGTGAGTATATGGGACAAGTTGCCAGAAATAGTGGCTGAGGACAGCAGAATAGTATCATTTAAGAAGTACTTGTTTTGGTAAATGGAGGGTCAGGGCTTAAAGGGATTGGGACCAAATGCAGGAAATTGGGAGTAGCTGGGTGAGCACCATGGTCAGCATAGACTCATTGGGCTGAATGGCCAGTATCCATTCTGTGTTGCTGTAAACAAACTGCTGAATAAAAAACAAAATCAAAATATCGCAACACTAATTATTAAGAACAAAAATGTGCTTTATTTTTCCATTCTTCTCCAATTCCCCCATGATTACTATTAGAGGCAGTTCGACCACAGATCATACTTCACATCTCTCCAGGCATAGGATGCTTGACGGGATTCTTCAGGATAACAGCTGGGCCATAACATCTGGAGAAGCATAGTCTGATTAGGGGTAGTCAGCGTGGCTTTGTGAGGGGTAGATCATGCCCACAAGCCTGATTGAATTCTTTGAGGAAGTGACAACACAAATTGATGAAGGTAGAGTGGTAGATGATTCCAGGAGTGAAAGGGTTATCATACAAGCAACGTTTGATAGCTGGGTCTGTACTTGATGGAATTTAGAAGGATGATGGGGGGGGATCTCATTGATACCTTTTGAATGTCGAAAGGCCTAGACAGTATAGATGTGGAAAGGATGTTTCCCATGGTGGGGAGTCTAGGACAAGAGGGCACAGCCTCAAGATAGTGAGGCGTCCATTTAAAACAAATGCGGAGAAATTTCTTTCACCAAAGGGTGGTAAATTTGAGGAATTTATTACCACAGGTAGCTGTGGAGGCCAGGTTGTTGGGTGTACTTAAGGCAGAGCTTGACAGGTTCTTGATTGGACACGGCATCAAAGGATACAGGCAGAAGGCTGGGGCATGAGGCTGAAGAGGGGGAAAAGGGATCAGCCATGATTAAATGGTGGAGCAGACTAGGTGGGCTAAATGGCCTAATTCTACTCCTATGTCTTATGATCTTATGTGGAGAAGGTATATACGGATCTTGGCAAGTTCCCCATTCATTCAGAAAGTCAGGAGGGATGGGATCAAGGGAAGCTTGCCTGCATGGATTCAGAATTATCTTGACCACAGAAGGCAGAGGGGTGTAGTAAAAGGACATGTTCTTCCTGGGGATATATGACCAGTGGTATCCTGTAGGGATTTTTTCTGTGCCCCTGCTCTTTGTGATATTTATGAATGACTTGAATGAGGAAGTGGACAGATGGGTTAGTAAGTCTGCAGATGACACAATGACTGGTGGTGTTGTGAATAGAGTAGAAAGCTGCAAAAGGTTGTAACAGCACATTCATTGAAATCAGAGCAGGGCCTGAGAACTGGTGGACGGAGTTTAATATGGAAGAGTATGAAGTGATATTTCTTGTAAAGGTGAATCTGAAGGCAGAGGACACGGTTAAGGGCAGGATTCTTAGCCATGTGGAAGAATAGAGGGAACACGGGTCCATGTCCATAGGGTGGTAAGAAGGTATGCGGCATGTTGGACAACATTAATCGGGGGGCTGAGTTCAAGAGCCACAGGGTAATGTTGCAGCTCTATAAAACTCTGGTTAGACTACATTTCGAATATTGTGTTTATTTCTGGTCATCTCATTATCGGAAGAATGTAGACTAGGCTTTTCTCTTTGGAGGAAGGAGGATGAGAGGTGTCTTGGTAGGGGTGTAGAAGATGGTAAGAGGCATAGATCAAGTGGTTAGCCGGCATTGTTTTAACAGGTCAGCAATGGCTAATAAGAGTGGGCATAACTTTAAGGTGATTGTGGGAAAGTAGTGACAGAGTGGTCAAAGGTAGTTCTTTACATAGCGAGTGCTAAGTGCATGAAATCATCATGGGCCGAAGAGCCTGTACTGTTCTATGTTCTCATTTCAACAAGCCTCAACTCCAGACCTGGAACCCAGGTGGTACCCAAGGACAGACTGGACTGACACGTGCAGCAACGCGACTCCTGGGTGCCCTGACTGCCAAACCTAGGTATATGTGACTAGCTCGCCATTGTGCTGCCATAGTTACCCAGAAGGGTCGTCCTTTCCTCTAGCTTTCCTCTGCCCACTATTTAGTATAAATATTAAGCTAAGTGTACTAGAATGACTGACAGTTATATTTTTTATCTTAATAACATAAAATCCTGAAAAAACTCAACAGATCCGGCAGAATCACAGATGAGAGAAAGACAAATAGGTAATTTCCCACTATGCTCCCTGATTTGCTTGGCACTCTCTGGTTTATTTCGTACTTACAGCATCCTCCATATTTTACCATTACATTATTTCCCCTCCCTCTTCCCGTTCATTAATATTTCCACAGATCTGTAAGATGATATCAGTTCAGCTGTATAGCCCTTAATTTTAATCTATTTTCTGTTTTGAAGCTAAATGTGCATTTTCAGGAGAAGTAAACTAATTGTAAAATATAAAGATGTGCTTGTTACTGGTGAAAATTGAAAGTTAATGACTATAGTGATTAATATTTCAACTTGTTATATTTGAATCGAATGGAGAATTTTAAAAACAGAACAGTCAAAAAGAGTCTTAAGAAAAAAAACAGCTTAAAACTTGCAACAGCTTAGTATTTTACTGTGATAAATGCATTCTGAGGGTGCCACGGTTAGCGCGATGCTATAGCAGCTCAGGGCATCAGAGTTCAGAGTTCAATTATGGCGCCATCTGTAAGGCGTTTATACATTTTCCCTGTGACCATATAGGTTTCCTCCCATAGTCGAAAGATGCAACGGTTAATTGATTCTTGGAACTTGTCCTGTGATTAGGCTCATGCTAAATAGGTGTTTTTCTGGTCAGGGTGGCTTGTTGGACTGGAAGGCCTAGTCCGCACTGTATCACTAAATAAAATAAATGCAATCTTCGCTGCAGGTCACATTAACTAAATTAATACATGACAGGAAAATTCTAAATTGTAAACAAAACTTCAATCCTTCCAAAAGTAACCATAAACAATTATACACACATAGGTATCTTCGTAAAGTTCTCAAGGGAAATTATCCATTACTCGCAATATAATCTATCATTAGTGTATTTTGTCTTATATATACAATACTGTGCAAAAGTCTTAGACACGTATATATAGCAAGGATGCATAAGACTTTTGCATAGTTCTCTAGTAACTTCATGCATTGCACTGTGCTGCTGCCAA
Source organism: Hypanus sabinus (assembly GCF_030144855.1). NCBI lineage: Eukaryota > Metazoa > Chordata > Chondrichthyes > Myliobatiformes > Dasyatidae > Hypanus > Hypanus sabinus. The sequence continues at coordinate 147,672,508 of NC_082714.1, forward strand.
AATAAAAACAATTTTCATGACATATGTGAGTGATGATGAACCTGATTCTGATATGGGTCTCTATTGTGGACTGAGAGTGGGAAGCAGGCAGGGAGAGGAGAATCATGTTGGGAAAAGGGGGAGGGAGAGAGGAGAGAGCAGGAAGCACCAGAGAGACATTCTGTAATGATCAATAAACTAATTGTTTGAAATCAAATGACCTTGCCTGGTGTCTCAGGGGTGGGTGTGTCTACACCCACGCCACTCCCTCCCACCTCTGGCACTCCTTCTATGCCACCTGTTCCAACCCTTCCCATGGCGCTCCACCCTCGCCATTCCCAAAATCCATTGCTAACATCAGATTTAGAGACTCACTCTCCGCTCCGTGTTGACAAATACAGTTCTGTGCAAAAGCCTTAGGCACCCTAGCTATACATAGTGTATGTGCCTAAGAAATTCGTACAGTGTTGTATTTTTCCCATTTCCTTTGCTGAGAGCAGAGAGAGAGAGAGAGAGAGAGAGAGAGAGAGAGAGAGAGAGAGAGAGAGAGAGAGAGAGGGGGGGGAGAGAGAGAGAGAGAGAGAGAGAGAGAGAGAGAGAGATCTATAAGCCATGTGATATAACCTAAATGAATGTGCTCAAAATTAAGAAACATTAGCTAAATAAACACTTCATCTTTTATCACTTAATACTAAATTACACCACAAAATTTATCCTGCAGTTTGGTGTAGTTTCTAACTTAAGTAGAGTAAGTATTGATATATTGTATGAATTATACTTATGAGCTGAGATGGAGGATCAGATACTCTGTTTACAGGCACAGTATGACAGCACTCCTAACTCCAGAGAGACAGACAGAAGTCCAAGAATTAAAATGAAACTATGCACAAAGAGACCCATAACCACGAATGGTGGAAATCCAAGTGGTAAGAATATTAATTTACAAAAGTTAACAGAAATTTTAAGTTTGTAATCTTCAATTTCAGATTATATTAAAAAATGGGTGAAAACCAATGTTCCCTCTAATTTGTAATTTCCCTCTAGTGTGCACAATAATCTTGTGCTGTGGAATTTTTTGCCCAGTGACAGCAACACCTGCGCGCTGAATAATTTCTCCAATAAAAACAGCCAGTTCTGAAATCTGCAGACAAGTCATTGCAAACTCTACGTTGTCAACACCATCCACGTCATAAACCAGAAAAGGAAATGTGATTGTGAGCAATCATGAAATATACTTAACATGCCGATAGAGTAGAGGGTGATAACGTTTTCCCTGCAGTTTAAATTCCTTTGTGCACTAGTAGCAAAAGATTTGTGCATGCACACATGTGCACATCTTAGAGGAAACATTGGTGAAAACTACCTTGGTTTGTAATGAATTTGCGATACCTAATTCTCATACTTAAACTTCCTCTACAATGGATTACCTAAACGAAAGAATAAAATTATTTCTTTTATGCATGATATATACGTATTATAACAACTACTGACATGATGCAAGAGATGACATGCTTATAATCAAATGGCAAAACATCTGTGTTTTGTCCTCTTGTAACTTAACTGATGTTTATTAATGTCACACATAAATATGCATATGTATGATGGAAACTTCACTTGTAGCTTTCCCAAAAGAAAATTAATATTATCAAATAACTATTTTTTTTCTGTCAGGAATTCATGTTTTTTATCTGTGTTAATAGTGTTGCTCGCTTGGAGTTGCTGATAAATGGGCTTCATTATGAATATGTACTGTGTATCACATTAAAATGCTAGAAGGATTGTATGATTTTGAAACCACAGAAGTATTTTTAATACAGCAGGTTTTCTTTTCCAAAACTGCAACTGTAATCCTCCAAGAACTTAGGTGTTGAATTTGTTTTATTAGAAACAAAAAAATTCAAGTAGTCAAAAATTTGAATTTTGCTTTCTGCCAAATTAATGTGTGTATATATTACAAATTCCAGTGCAATTCATTAAGTTTTTTTTCTTCACCCAGTGGAAGTGCATCTCCAGTTTTTGAACACCCAGCCAGAGTCACATGATCCTTCTGAATATGAGGTTGGTACAGAGTTTACATCACAGAGATAATCTGATCCACATAACTCTGTTGTGACGAGAATGCAAAGAATTGTTTTTCATGGTTTTTTCATGTGCTTTCATAGTGCTTCCTCTTACATGACTGTTTGAAATTTAACAGTATAAATTGGGAATAATATGTTCACATTTAGAAGACATTCACAGTGAGACCAGGATACTATTGTAACACCAGAGGATTATTATGGCTTTGAAAGAATGCACTAGGAGTTCCTTCTACTGACTTTATATTAACTAAACATCTTGGAGTTTTGTGTAGAGAAAAATCAAATTTCATGTTTTCAAACAGAGCCTGCTTTTTTTCTCATTCATTGAAATAGTTTGTTAATCGTCTGTGTTGCATTCACAGCTTTGGTCATCTTCATTCCACTTGCTGCCGGCACATCTACACTCTGTGGTCACCTTATTAGATATCTCCTGTGCCTAATAAACTGGCTACTGGGTGTACGTTTATGGTCTTCTGCTACTACAGTCCATCCACTTCAAGGTTCAACATGCTGTGCAGTCAGTGATGCTCTTCTGCACACTATTTATGTAACATGTGGATATTTGAGTTATTGTCACCTTCCTGTCAGCCCATTCTCCTCTGACCTCCCTCATTGACGAGGTGTTTTTACCCACAGAACTGCTACTCATTTGAATTTTTACTTGGTTTTTTTTTTGCACCATTCTCTGTAATCTTTGAAGACTATTGCGCGTGAAAAATCCCGGGAGATCAGCAGTTTCTGAGATACTCAAACCACCCCATCTGGCACCAACAATTATTCCATGATCACATTCTTCCCATTCTGATGTCTAGTCTGAACAACTGATCCTCTTGACCATGTCTCCATAGTTTAATGCATTGAGTTGCTGCCACGTGATTGGCTGATTAGATATTTGCATTAATGAGCAGGTGGGCAGATGTACCTAAATGGCCACTGAGTGTATATTTGCTGATTATTCAACAACCTAATATGAAAAGAAGCATTGCTTTACTGTTGGATGAAGTTTATGTTATATAAAATAGGTCAATTGATTATATCCCCGAAGGGAATTAATACTTATTAATACTTATGTAATGTTCCTCTGATCATCACCTGCAGCAACATGATAAATGTGTTTGCAATGGATTTAGGTCAAGTTCAACAGATACTCAGATCTATGATATTATTAGAAATCCAAACATAGTTGCTTTTACTAAGGGTACAAATGAATTTTCTGTTTAGGCTATACTTTTCAGAATAATTAACAGAAAGATTTTTACTATGTAAAGAAGGAATCTGCTGATAAACATTTCTATTGAGGGAATAAGACACCTAATAAATAAAAATAAGCATGTTCTATTATAATTTCAGAAAATACCAGAAATAATGAATGGGTTAATCAGCTTCTTTGGAGAAAATATAGGTTAATATTTCAGATTCACTGAAAACAAACAAATGAACAGGAAATATTTGCTTTACTTCAGTATTCATTTTGGAATAAAGGTACATCATTGAAACATTAACTTGCTATTTCCACTTTGGTGTTCACTGCCCTAATATGTATTTCTTGTATTTTCTGTTGTTTCGGATTTCCAAAACTGCTAAAGAGTTTTTATTTGTCACTTTACCATTATAAATGTTACAATAATGTGACCATAGAATTAACTATGTTAAATTTGACTTTAAGTTAAAATAATTTCTTAAACTTCCCATAGAAATTTATACCAATCATATTACTGAAAGCATATGCTTAAAGATTATTAGTCTTTTTATTAGAACATAATAAAATAAGGGCATGAGTAAGCCACCAGGCCCCTCAAACCTACCCTGTCATTCAATGTGATAATGACTATCTGAACCACTCTCAACCCCTCGATCTTTCAAATATTTATCTATAACATAAAAGATTGAGGGGAGATTTGATAGAGATATACAAAATTGTGAGAGGTACAGATAGAGTAAATACAAACAGGCTTCTCCCACTGAGGTTGGGTGGGACTGTGACTAGAGATCGTGGGTTAAGGATGAAAGGTGAAATATTTAAGGGGAATATGAGGGGAAGTCTTCTTCAGTCAGAGAGTGCTGAGAGTGTGGAATGAGCTGCCAGCACAGGTGGTGGATGCACTTTCGATTTCAACATTTAAGGGATAGGTACATGGATGGGAAGGGAATGGAGGTCTATGCTCTGAGTGCTGGTTGATCGGACAAAACAGTTTAAATGGATCGGCTTGGACGAGATGGGCCAAAGGGCCAGTTTCTGTGCTGTAATTTTCTATGACTCTATGACTCAACCTGAAATACCCATATTACTGATGATCTGGCCTCCACCATCTTTGCGGGCAGAAATTTCCAGAGAATGACTGCCCTCAAAGAGAAGAAATCTCCATATAGCCGTGGTTTTACATGACTGATCCATATTTTGCAGTTTATCTCCCTTACTTTCTCACCAGTGAGGACATCTCAACATTTACCCTGTAAAGCCCCATTATGTTTGAATGTGTTCTCCTTTCGTTTGTCTAAACTCCAGGAACATAGACCCAAATTAGGAGGTATGGAGAAGTGGTATGGACAAAGCCATTGAGGCCAGCAGAGATCAATCGTGATCATATTGAATGATAGGGAAACATTGTGAGACTGAGTGACTTACTCTTACTCATATCTTCTCATATCTTATCTTCTGTGTTCTGCTTAACCTCTCTTGACAGGACAACCTTTATATCCTAGGAATTAGCTTGATGAATCTCCTTTGGACTCCCTCCAATTCTACTATATCCTGTGGCCCCACCAACACCTGTATAACAAAATCTCCCTATTCTTAAACTCCAAACACTTCACAGAATGTCATTGTCCTGCCTGCCAAGCTTATTTTGATTCATTCATTGACATACAGTTGATCAGACTCTCACAAGGAGTGCTGAATTCAGATAAGTAATTGCTGTAAGTAGCAAGGTCATTCAGCAACTATTTATAATTAAATAGAAGATGCTGGAGGAAATTCCTTTTAATGGGAAAGTGGGGTGAATTAATTATCTGGAAGGGACTAACGTAAAATTGTAGGCTTGCAGGTCAGCGCAGACTCAAAGAGATGCAGGGCCCATTTCTGTGCTTGCATCTCTCCCTGACTCTGTGAATCTGTGACTCAGCATTTCAGGCAACACCTGTGGAGAGAAAAGTAGTTGATTGCTCCAAGTCCAAGACCCCTTCATTGGAACTGAGAAAAAGACGGGCAAATTAGTCCAGACAGCAGAAAAAGACCGGAGGGCAATGGGTAGAACAAAGGGGATTTCTCTGATAGGGTGAGATAGAGCAGCAATTAAAATTAGATTGTAATGTGTTGCTAATATTACACAGTGTGATTGTACCTTGGAGGTTGATTGGGGAGTGATAAGTCAGGGGAGAAGGCAGGAGAAGGAAAATTGATCAGCCATGGGAATGAAATGGCAAACAGACCAATAGGCTGAATAGCCTAATTCTACTCCTGTCTCTTATGGTCTTAAATCTGGTATGCATAATAACATATACAGGGAAAATTGATTAACGTAGTTAGTTTCAGTGCTAAATAGGAGATCAATAGATTACAAGGCTTTTCTGACTCTCGGAGTAATCCCATCAATTCCATTCTCCTGTAAACTATTCTCTCTCCATTCTGATTCACCTGCCGGCCACCTATACAAGGATTAATGGACAGTGACCAACCTACCGGTCGGCACATTTCTGGAAACTAGAGCATGTGGGAGTAATGTATGTAATCAAGGGAGAATATGTAAATTCTACTTTGAGGTTGCAGGAACTACAAGCCAGAAGTATGGTCTCAAATTTCAAAGTCAACTTATTGTAAAAGTACCATATGTCACTTTATAAAACCCTGAGATTCATTTTCTTGTGGGCATACTCAGTCAATCTCAACAGGGAGAGAAACAACCAGTGAGCAAAAGGCAGCGAATTGTGCAGGAAAAAAAGAAATAATAATAAATAAATAAGCAATAAAGATCAAGAACATGCGATGAAGAGCCCTTGAAAGTGAGCCCATAGGTTGTGAGAACAGTTCATTGATGGGACAAGCGAAGCTGAGTGAAGTTATCACCACTGGTTTCAAGAGCTTGATGGTTGAGGGGTAATAACTGTTTCTGAACTTGATGGCGAGAGTCCTGAGCTCCTGTACCTTCTTCCCAAAGGCAGTGGGAGAAGAGAGCATCACCTGTGTGGCAGGGGACTCTAATGATGGATGCTACTTTCCTGCCTCAGCGATCCATGTAAATGTGATCAGTGGTGAGAAAGGCGTTACCTGTGATGAACTGGGCCACTACCCTTCATAGGATTCTCTGTTCAAGGGCAATAGTGTTTCAATACCATGCTGTGATGCAGCCGGTCAATATACTCTCCACCACACATCTCTGGAAGTTTTTCAGCATTTTAGATGTCATGCCAAATTTTTGCAATCTTCTGAGGATCTGGCCCTTGTACAGTCTTTAGCATTGTGCAAGATTAATAAATGTAGAGGTACTGTACGTTGCAAACTAACAAAAGAAATCCTAGAACAAAGAGTAGCCAGAATGCAATGATGTAACCAGACCTGTTTTACAACAAACAAGAGTAAATCTGTAGATGCTAGAAATCCAAGCAATTCACACAAAATTCTGGAGGAACTCAGCAGGTCAGGCAACAACAATGAAAAAGAGCACAGTCCTGATGAACGGTCTCGCCCTGAAACATCAACAGTTTACTCTTTTCCATAGATGCTGCCTGACCTGCTGAGTCCCTCCAGCATTTTGTGTGTGTGTTGCCTGTTTTACAGCAAAATTCTTCTCTCTGCCATTTTCATTTCTTTCTTTCAACGCAAGTGAGTTGTTGAAATTTGCTCTTCCTACACACAAGACTGGCATTCAGATAAAGAATACCAGCAAGATCATATTTCTCTTCTTCCCTTTTCCACCCCACTCAGCCTCAGAACATCTTGAGATAGTTGCCCCGGCAACAGATTTGGGTCACAGAATCAAAGTGATTATGTTACTGGACTAGAATAACCAGATTTGCATGATTGATTTGGGAACAAGAGCTAGAATCCCAGTACATGAAATGATTTGGAATAAATAAGCTAATACCAGTAAACAATGACTGGGTAACAACTAGATTAAAGATGGCAGGGCAGCCTTGATGGGCTGAATGGCTTAATTTCCCTTCTATGCATTATAGTCTAAAGATAAGGAAGATAAAGAATAGCTTTATTTATCACATGTACGTCAAAATATCGATACATGCAGTGAAATGTGTGGTTTGTGCCAAATCAAATCCACACTTGTCACCAAATTATTAGAGAAATCAAACCTGTTCTTTTATGTCATTCAGCTTTAGCTACCCTATAATATGATCTAACTAGGTGGTTAGTTCAAGATCAATCGTGGAGAGAGAATAAATGTTGTTTTTAACAAAAAAAGTGTCCATCCCTGAAAATGGAAAAAATAATAATGCCACTGCAGAGGCAATTTCAGAGTTTTAAAAGGATTCTAGATTGTAACCAGGAAATTTGTAGCCATGAATAATTGGAAAAGGCCATGTATTTTTCTTTTGATCAAAGGAAAGGGAAAGGAATCTAAAATGTGATGTGTGAAGAGATAAGAGAGAATAAACACAAAGGACATCAGGCACTTGAACAAAAGGGGATAACTTCACTCACTTGCCCATCCATTGAAATGTTCGCACAGCCAATTATCTCATTTTAAGGACTCTTTATCTTGTTATTCCATGTTGTCATCATTTATTGCTATTTATTTATGTTTGCATTTGCACAGTTTGTTGTCTTCTGATTGATCTTCCCCTCTGCCATCTGATTCCTGAATGGACATTGAAGCTTTGGACATTACGTCACTTTTTTAAATATGCAGTATTTCTGTTTCTGCACACTTCTTAAAATTTATTAAATATATGTAATTGATTTTCTTTATACATTATTATGTTTTATTTTATTTATTATTATTATTATTTTTTCTCTCTCTGCTAGATTATGTATTGCATTGAACTGCTGCTGCTAAGTTAACAAATTTCACATCACATGCCAGTGATAATAAACCTGATTCTGATTATCCTGATATTGTTACTATTATAGACAATAGACAATAGAAAATAGGTGCAGAAGTAGACCATTCGGCCCTTTGAGCCTGCACCGCCATTCTGAGATCATGGCTGATCATCTACTATCAATCCTTCAGTCCTTAGCAAGAGGTGACTTGGGAACAGGGGAAGTAGAGTCTGTGTGGATTGAGCTGAGGAACAGTAAGGGTAAAAAGACCTTAATGGGTGTTGTGTACAGGCCCCCAAACAGTAGCGTGGATATTGGGTACAAGTTGATTAGGGAGTTAACGTTGGCATGTGCTAAAGGTAATGCAGTCGTTATGGGAGATTTCAACATGCAGGTGGACTGGGAGAATCAGGTCGGTGCTGGACCCCAGGATAGGGAGTTTGTGGAGTGTCTGAGGGATGTATTTTTGGAACAGCTTGTGCTTGAGCCAACCAGGAACGAGGCTATTTTGGACTTGGTGATGTGTAATGAACAGGAATTGATAAGTGATCTTGAAGTAAAGGAGCCATTAGGAAGTAGTGATCATAACATGATAAGTTTTTATCTACAATTTGAGAGGGATAGGGGCAGATCAGAGGTGTCAGTGTTGCAATTAAATAAAGGAGACTACGGAGCCATGAGGGATGAGCTGGCCAAAGTTAAATGGGCGGATGCCCTGCCAGGAAAGACAGTGGATCAGCAGTGGCAGATACAAAAGATGCAAATGCAGATCATTCCAATGAGAAGGAAGGATTCAAAGAGGGGGAAGGGGCCACAGTGGTTGACAAGGGAAGTCAGAGATTGTATAGCATTAAAGAAAAAGAAATATGACAGGGCTAAGATGAGTGGGAATACAGATGATTGGGAAAGTTTTAAGGAACAGCAGATCTTAACTAAAAAAGCAATACGGAGAGAAAAAATCAGGTATGAGCTCAGTCTAGCCAGGATATTAAAAGGGGATAGCAAAAGCTTTTTTAGCTATGTGAAGAGAAAGAAGATAGTTAAGAACAATGTTGGCCCCTTGAAGAATGAATTGGGAGAAATTGTTATGGGAAACAGGGAAATGGCAACAGAATTTAATGCATACTTTAGATCTGTCTTCACCAGGGAGGACACAAGCAATCTCCCAGATGTATGGATGGGCCAGGGTCATAAGATATCAGAGGAATTGAGACAGATTGACATTAGGAAAGAAACTGTGATGAGTAGACTGGTAGGACTGAAGGCTAATAAATCCCCGGGTCCAGATGGTCTGCATCCGAGGGTTCTAAAAGAGGTGGCTCAGGAAATTGCGGATGCATTGGTAATCATTTTCCAATGTTCCTTAGATTCAGGATCAGTTCCTGAAGATTGGAGAGTGGCTAATGTTGTCCCACTTTTCAAGAAGGGAGGGAAGGAGAAAATGGAGAACTATCGCCCTGTTAGCCTAACGTCAGTCGTGGGGAAGATGCTTGAGTCCATTATTAAGGACGAAATAGTGGCACATCTAGATGGCAGAAATAGGATTAGGCCGAGCCAGCATGGATTTACCAAGGGCAAATCATGCTTGACTAATCTGTTGGAGTTTTTTGAGGGTGTAACAAGGATGTTAGACGAGGGTAAGCCAGTAGATGTTGTGTACCTAGATTTTCAGAAGGCATTCGATAAGGTGCCACATAGGAGATTGGTGAGTAAAATCAGAGCTCATGGCATTGGGGGCAGGGTTTCAACATGGATAGAAAACTGGTTGGCAGATAGAAAGCAAAGGGTAGCAGTGAATGGGTGTTTCTCAGACTGGCTGGAGGTGACTAGTGGGGTACCACAGGGCTCTGTATTGGGACCACAGCTCTTTACGATTTATGTCAATGATTTAGATGAGGGCATTGAAAACTATATCAGCAAGTTTGCTGACGATACTAAACTGGGTGGCAGTGTGACATGCGAAGAGGACGTTAGGAGAATACAGGGAGACTTGGATAGGCTGAGTGAGTGGGCAGATACTTGGCTGATGTCATTCAATGTGAATAAATGTGAAGTTATCCACTTTGGAAGCTGGGACAAGAGGGCAGAGTATTGTCTGAACAGTGTCGAGTTAGGTAAGGGAGAAATGCAAAGAGACCTAGGAGTCCTAGTTCACCAGTCAATGAAGGTGAATGAGCAAGTGCAACAGGCAGTGAAGAGGGCAAATGGAATGTTGGCCTTTGTTACAAGGGGAATTGAATACAAGAGCAAGGATGTTCTTTTGCATTTGTACAGGGCCCTGGTGAGACCACACCTGGAATATTGTGTACAATTTTGGTCTCCAGGTTTAAGGAAGGACATTCTGGCAATTGAGGAAGTGCAGCGTAGATTCACTAGGTTGATTCCTGGGATGGCAGGGCTGTCTTACGCAGAGAGATTGGAGAGATTGGGCTTGTACACGCTGGAATTGAGGAGATTGAGAGGGGATCTGATTGAAACGTTTAAGATAATTAAAGGATTTGATAGGATTGAGGCAGGAAATATGTTCCAGATGTTGGGAGTGTCCAGTACCAGAGGGCATAGATTGAGAATAAGAGGTCAGTTATTTAAAACAGAGTTGAGGAAGAGCTTCTTCTCCCAGAGGGTTGTGGAGGTGTGGAATGCACTGCCTTGGAAGACGGTGGAGGCCAATTCTCTGGATGCTTTCAAGAAGGAGCTGGATAGATATCTGATGGATAGGGGAATCAAGGGATATGGGGACAAGGCAGGGACTGGGTATTGATAGTGAATGATCAGCCATGATCTCAGAATGGCGGTGCAGACTCGAGGGGCCGAATGGTCTACTTCTGCACCTATTGTCTATTGTCTATTGTCTATCAATACCCGGTTCCTGCCTTGTCCCCATATCCCTTGATTCCCCTATCCATAAGATACCTATCTAGCTCCTTCTTGAAAGCATCCAGAGAATTGGCCTCCACTGCCTTCCGAGGCAGTGCATTATATTCTATAGATTTGCTGAGTATGACCACAGAAAAATGAATCTCAAGGTTGTATGGGGTGACATACTGTGTATGTACTGATGTATACTGTACATGTTCTATGTTCTAAGTTCTATGATTTTAGAAGGATATATATACCCATCCTTTAAATTATGAGTAAATATGTAGATGCCTTCGTGCACATACTGGCCACTTTAATCGGTACATCTGTACACCTGCTCGTAATGCAAATATTTAAACAGCAAGTTATTTGGTAGCAACTCAATGCCTAAAAATATGCAAATATGGTCAAGAGGTTCAGTTGTTGTTCATACCAAACACCAGAACGGGAAGAAATGTGATCTAAGTGACTTTGACCATGGAATTATTGTTGGTGCCTTATGGGGTAGTTTGAGTAACTGCTGATCTCCTGGGATTTTCACACAGAACAGTCTCTAAAAAGTACAGAGAATGGGGCGATAAAACAAAAAACGCCCAGTGAATGGCAAGTCCATGAGCAAAAATGCCTTGTTAATCAGAGCGTTCAGAGGAAAATGGCCAGACTGGTTCAAGCTGACAGGAAGGAGACAGTAACTCAAGTAACCGACAGTGGTGTGCAAAAGAGCATCTCTGAACACATCGAAGCTTGAAGTGGATGGGCTACAGCAGCAGATGGACATGACAGGAGGTACCTACTAAAGTGATCACTGAGTAAATATTCAAGCTTACTTATTTTGATGGCTAATTAAGGGAGTGTGGTGTAGCGGAGCACAGGTTGTGTGTACCCCAAGCCCCTTGATCAGGCCCATGGTGATGAAAAGAATCTGTTCATTTTCAGTATGAAACACTTTAAGGAAATCTGTTTAAAAAGCCCTTCAAAAATTAAAAATGGTGAAGTCATCACTTAGAAGTTTCAACAGTAACATCCGATCATTGATTTTCAATGTGTGGAGCAAATAATTCTGCTTCTTATTAGATGCCAATAAAATGGTCCAAAATAACTTTGGTGGGAAAGGAGAATTGCAGCTCCTACAGCTTTATTGTTCGTGATATTCCATTTTGAATTTGCTTTTCTCATCATATTAGGCTGATGACATTCAAGAAGCACATGAAATCCAGGAGATTAAACCTGAAAATGAGAAACATCAATCTGAACGTGGAGCAGACCAGCCAAAAAAAAAGAAAAAAAAGAAGCTCCAGGACTACTGGACATCTGGTAAGGATGCACCGGTTTCTGATCGATATGCATTTATTTTAAACAAAAGGCTGTTTATTTCATTCGTCCCAGTTCAAGACATCCCAAATAACAGCACAGCCAAAGCAATAGTTTTGACCACTAAGCAACACACACAAAATGCTGAAGGAACTCAGCAGGCCAGGCAGTATCTATGGAAAAAAGTACAGTCAATCTTTCATGCTGAAGGGTTTCGGCCCGAAACCTCGACTGTACTTTATTTCCATATAGATGCTGCCTGGCCTGCTGAGCTCCTACAGCATTTTGTGTGTGTTGCTTGGATTTTCAGCATGTGGTAGCCATGGAAGTGCCTCCCAATTTGTGCAGTGTTAAAACAGGCCTATGGATGGGTGTGTGCAGTTTGTAGAGAAACCAAACCCAATAACACGAGGTTTTCCAGTTGACTTAGCTGAACAGGTTTCTGAACAGGAAATGCAGAACGATCGGTGATTATGATCCTTTGTTGCTGGCCACATTGCCTGCAGGGGTAAAACAGTTTGCAAGCCACTCTCCTTAAAAACAGAATGAAACAAACATTTAACTTTCCTCTACCAGGGGCACGAAGGTCCAGGATTTTCTGCTAAAATGTTCAATTCAGATTTGTTTGTTAAGTGTCTTCCAGTCAAAGAATCTGGAAGCGGGCTTTGTAAACTGTATTTTTGATGGCTGTGTTGGCAAAATGTCATTTTGTATCTGTCTGATCACCTGTGCCAAGTTTCATAATGTCCTTTACTCACCATAGAACTTTGAATTAATATGCTCTAATAAGTAGATTCAAGCCCCCCTACCCCTACCTATGCCATTCTACCAGTTCCCTTGCTGTTGACTGTCAGAGAGACGGGCTGAACTTCTGTCATTTTATTGAGTTGCTGCAGTTTTAGTCCAGGCTCAGAGTTGCTCCAGGTCACCCTCCAATGTCATAAGCTGTCTTCCTACCTGCAACTCAGCAACCATTCACCAATCCTGAGGAAGCTACTTGTATGGCGCTTTGCTGTAACGGATAAAAATGTATTGGACTAATTCTGTGTACAGAATTGTAGTGAGTGTGTGGGGTCTGCTTTGCTGATGTTGTCTTGTTGTTGTTGCTTGTGTTACTTTTTCACAATGTTGGTGCCAGAATATGTGGAGATACTTGTGGTCTGCCCCCAGCATATCTTTAGTTTGTGGCGGTTGTTAATGCGAATGACGCGATTCACTGTATGGTTCGATGTGCATCTGATAGATTCAAGATTCAAGATTCAAAAACTTTATTGTCATTCTAACCGTACATCAGCTCTGCAGGGCGGAATGAGACAGGTAAGTGCAATCATAACATAACAAACGCAAAACTAAATAATAAACACAACAATAAATAGTAAAACACAACAGCCACATGTCGATTAAAGTCAAGTTAAAAGTGTCCAAAGCAGAATCAAGTAGAGCAGCTATTTAGCAGTTGGACTGCCTGTGGGAGGAAGCATTAATAAATTAATCTGATTCTATCAGATGATTTCAGCTAACCTTTTCCAGGTAAATACGGAAAAAGATAGGTCTCGCCCTTCAGTTGAGATTCTAAATTGGAGAAAGGCCAGTTTTGATGGTACCAGAAAGGATCTGGCAAGTGTGGATTAAGAGAGGTTGTTTTCTGGCAAAGGTGCACTTGATCAACAGGAGACCTACGAAAGTGAAATTTTGAGAGCACGGCTTCTGAACTTTCCTCTCAGAATTAAAGTCAAGGATAACAGGTTTAGCAAACCTTGGTTTTTGAGAGATGTTGGTGAAGGTGCATAGGAGGTACAGGCAGATAGGAACAAATGAGGTGCTCTAGGAGTATGAGAAAGGTAAGAGAACACTAGAGAAGGAAATCAGGAGGGCTATAAAAAGATATGAGGTTGCTCTAGCAGACAAGGTGATTCTCCTTAAGGGCTTCTACAGATATATTAAGAGCAAAAGGATAGCAAAGGACAAAGTTGGGCCTCTGGAAGATCAGAGTAGTAATCTATGCATTGAGATGAAACAGATAGGCTGTTGTGTATAAACAAAGAACCACAACTCCTCTTGACAATTCATACAAAAAAAAAGACTGGAATTTTTTATTAAAAAAACACTAAACTAATAGACAGGGACTGATTAGATGTATTCAACATAGCTTTGTGCATGGTAAGTCATACCTAACCAATCCAATAGAGTTTTTCAAGAAAGTTGCCAGGAAAGTTGATGAAGGCAAGGCAGACTTTAGCAGGCCTTTGACAAGGTCCTGCATGGGAGGTTGGTCAAGAAGATTCAGTCACTTGGCATTCAAGCAGAGGTAATAAATTGGATTAGACATTGGCTTCACAGAGGAAACCAGAGAGTGGAAATAGATGTCTCGCTGACCGGACTAGATCTCCAACGAGATAAATCAATAAACAGATGCATCAGCAAGAGAGATGAGGCTGAGTACAGGGCTACAGTGGGAAACTTTGTCACATGGTGCGAGCAGAATCATCGGCAGCTTAATGTGAAAAAGGCTAAGGAGCTGGTGCTGGATCTGAGGAGGGCCAAGGCACCAGTGATCCTGTTTCCATCCAAAGGGTAGGTGTGGACATGGTGGAGGATTACAAGTATCTGGGGATATGAATGGGCAATAAACTGGACTGGTCAAAGAACACTGAAGCTGACTACAAGAAGGGTCAGAGCTGTCTCTGTTTCCTGAGGAGACTGAGGTCCTTTAACATCTGCCGGACGATGCTGAGGATGTTCTATGAGGCTGTGGTGGCCAGTGCTATCATGTTTGCTGTTGTGTGCTGGGGCAGCAGGCTGAGGGTAGCAGACACCAATAGAATCAACAAACTCATTCGTAAAGCCAGTGATGTTGTGGGGGTGGAACTGGACTCTCTGATGGTGGTGTCTGAAAAGAGGATGCTGTCCAAGTTGCATGCCATCTTGGACACCGACTCCCATCCACTCCATAATGTACTGGTTAGGCACAGGAGTACATTCAGCCAGAGACTCATTCCACCGAGATGCAACACTGAGCGTCATAGGAAATCATTCCTGCCTGTGGCCATCAAACTTTACAACTCCACCTGCGGAGTGTCAGACACCCTGAGTCAATAGGCTGGTCCTGGACTTATTTCCACTTGGCATAATTTGCTTATTATCTTTTAATTATTATTTCTGGTTTTATTTTGCTATATTTCTACACTATTCTTGGTTGGTGCAACTGTAATGAAACCCAATTTCCTTCGGGATCAATAAAGTATGTCTGTCTGTCTGCCTGTAATGTGCCAGCGGGATCCATGCTGGGTCTGTAGTTGTTTGTCATCTATATCAACAATCTGGATGATGGTCTGGTAAGCTGGATCAGCAAATTTGCAGATGACACCAAGAATTGGGGGGGGGGGGTGTACATTGAGGAAGACGACCAATGCTTGCAGCAGGATCAGGACCAGCTGAAAAAATGGGCTGAAAAATTGCTGAGAGAATTTAATGCAAGCAAGTGTGAAATATTGCCCTTTTGCAGGATGAACCAAGGTAAAGTCCTATGCAAAAGTCTTTTCCACGCATATTGTATATACATCTAGGGTACCTCAGATTTTGCATAGTTCTGTAGGGTGTTTTTGATATTATTTCCTGTGTGGGTTAGTTTTGATATGATTTGCACACAGTGGGAAGACATCCGACTCCATCCTCTCTTTATTTGTCCTTGAAACAGGGCAAATCTGTAGATATTAAGTTTTTGTTAATATTGGAAATATTCAGTAGATCCAGTGCTGTATCACCCTAGCTAGAGGTATGTGCCTAAGTCTTTTCACAGTACAGAAGGTTTTACACAGTAAGAGGAATGCAGTAGAACAGGGGGATCTGGAAATACAGATCTACAACTCCTTGAAATTGGCATCACAGGTAGATAGGTCATAAAGAAAGCTTTTAGCGCATGGGCCTGCATAAATTTATGTATTGAGTGCAGGAGTTGGGATGTTACCATTGTAATGTTACTGTGACACTGTAATTTCCTTTGGGATCAATAAAGTATCTATCTACTGTATCTAATGGTGAAATTCAATGTTAAATGGATGTTAGATGAAAGGCATTGTTGGGGCCTAATTTGAAGTGTTGTGATCAGCTTTGCTTACCTATCTACAGGAAAGATGTAAATAAGTTTGAAAGAATGCCAAAATTACAAGGATGTTACCAGGACTTGAGGATCTGAGCTACAGTGAAAAGCTGGAAAAGTTAGGAATTTATTCCCTGGAACATTGAAGATTAAGAGGAAATTTGATAGAAGTATACAAAATTACGAGGAGTATATATAGGTCAAATCCAAGCAGGATTTTTCCGCTGAGGTTGGGTGGGACTGCAATTGAAGCCACGGATTATGGGTGAAATGTGAAATGATTAAGGGGAACATGAGCAGAAACTTCTTCACTCAGAGGGTGCTGAGAATGTGGAAAAAGCTCCCAGTGCAAGTGGTGGCTGCAGGTTCGAGTTCAATGTTTAAGAGAAATTTGGATAGGTACATGGATGGGAGGGGCATGGAGCACTATGGTCTGGTTTTAGGTTGATGGGACGAGGCAGATTAATTTTTCAGCACAAACTAGATGGGTCAAAGTACCCATTTTTGTGCCATAGTATTTTATGACTATGACTCAATAAGTTAGTTTTAAATATTTATTTTGTGCTGGCTGTTAGCTTTCCTTGGTGACTTGGGCACTGTGGTGATCAGCAGAAGTGAGGAAGCAAAGTTGACGAATAGAGACTGGTGTTCAAGTTACTGGTATCACAGTAGAATTAATTCTTCGTGGTAGAGTGGGATTTTCTATATTATCTCCTCTCTTCCCCTTTCTCCTTCACTATTTCCTCTTGCTTCTCAGTTCCTCATAAGGGCCGTCTTTTCACAAACCCAAATGTAGTATACTACTGGCAAAGGTAGTATTTATCATGCCAAGGGTGTGATGACTACATGAAGGTCCAGGCAGCTGGAGAACTGTTCCAGTCCACCCACGACCTGCTTCACCAGATTTTGTCTGATATTGTTACTTTCACTAAAGTCATGCTGAGTGCCATAGCTCAACATCATCAGACACATTGATAGTACACCTTTATCATTTCAATGCATATCTGGCAAGGCAGACTGAGAAAGAGTGAAGATATAAAACATTCTGCTCAATAAACAGGGTATTGTCCTGCACAGATGGCTGCTGATCGTCACCCAGCAACCGGACATTGAAGGAAAACGCTTGCTTCCAGTCCGTGTTGGCAGATTTGATTTAGAGAACCTGTAATTTGATGTGTAAATTCCCAATAATCCCCCTACACTGGGAATTCTGACATATTCCCACTTAGCATGCTGCCACTGGTAAGACAGAGAGAAACGCAGTTGACTCCCTGTGAAAATTTACAGGATGTTGCTGGGTCTTGAGGACCTGAGTTATAAGGAAAAGACTTAATCAGTTAGGGCTTTATTCCTTGGAACATAGAAGATTAAGAGAAGATTTGACAGAGGTATACAAAATTATCAGCAGTGTAGATAAGGTAAATGCAAGGAAGCTTTTTTCACTGAGGTTGGGTGGGACTATAACTAAAGATCATAGGTTAAGGGTGAAAGGTGAAAAGTTTAAGGGAAACATGAGGGGAAACTTCTACACTCAGAGGGTCTTAAGAGTATGGAACATGCAGCCAGCACAAGTGATGCTTATGAGCTCAATTTCATCATTAAAGAGAAGTTTGGATAGGCACATGGTTCATAGGGGTATATGGGGCTATGGTCCCAGTGCAGGTTGATGGGAGTAAGCAGTTCAAATAGTTCTGCATGGACTAGATGGGCCAAAGAGCCTGTTTCCCTGCTGTACTTTTCTATGACTCTATAAGGATCTGCTGTGACCTCTCGTGTACAACCGTGGATGGAAAACTCTAAGCTGTCACAAGATCAGCCAGTTCGGGCCCAGAAGGAGCCAGATTTGTTAATGTCCTGTGGCACACAGGCAAAACTGACAATGTGCCCTTTCTCCTGTTCAGAGATACAGCTTCCTGAGACTGATAGTGGATGTAAGTGAGGAAGCCGTTACTTAAATACAGGAATTTCACACTGAAAATCACTCCCTGATAAGGTGGATGGAAATGGCCCCAAGCTGAGAGTAATTCCCATTGACCTGCACTTCTCTGTCTCCTGTTATTATCCATTCATCATACTCCGTGTGCCTTCTGTGCTTTCTTCTAGATTAAATTAAATGTATTCACAGTGAGGACCGACCAGTTTGTGAGATGCCTTTGATTAAGCAAGAAGCCCTTCAACCACCAGGGTTCAGAGTAAATTTATTATTATCAAAGTACATACATGTCACCATATACTTCCCTGAAATTCTTTTCTAGTTGGAATTCAGTAAAAACAAAGAAACACAATAGAATCGATGAAAAACTGCTCACAAAGACAAACAACCCATGTGCAAAAAAAACAACAAATTGTGCAAATACAAAAAAAGAAAAAAACAAATTAATTGAATTATAAATACATAGATAGATGGGTAAGTAAATTTAAAAATCGCACATACACACACATTGAGAACATAAGTTCCAGACTCTTTGGAAGTGAGTCCATAGGTTGTGAAGTGTTGGGGTAAGTGAAGGTATCCTGTCTGGTTCAGGAGCCTGAGGGATTGAGGGGTTAATAACTGTTCCTGAACCTGGTGGTGTGGGACTTAAAGCTCCAGAACCACCTTCATGATGGCAGCAGCAGGACCTGGATAGGAAGGGGCCCTTGATGATGGATGCTGCTTTCCTGCAACAACGCTCCTTGTATTTCTGCTCCATGGTGAGGAATCTCCTGAACCAATGTGGATAATTTCATTTACTTCAACACTCAACTGACTCCACAGCCTGTGGACTCACTTTCAAGGACTCCACACTTCATATCCTCAATACTGTATTATTTACTTATTTATTTGTTTTTTTTTGTATGGCACAGTTTATCTTCTTTTGCATATGGATTGTTTGTCAGTCTTTGTAGTTGTTCATTGATTTTGTTTATTTAGAGTTAGAGCACAGGACAAGTCCATCCATCCTCACGGGTCGTGACGGCAGGCAACCCATCTGGCCCAGTCACAGGACAGATGAATCTACTAACCAATACGTCTTTGAACTGTGGGACAACATTCAGAGAACGTACAAACTCCTCACAACTGTCCCAGAACTGAACAAACTCCAGCTGCCTGAGCTGTAGTAACGATGCACTAACCGCTGCGTTATTTGGGTACCCTTCTTCGAGCCTTAACATACTGAGTTTTTGTGCAACTATTCACCAAGTTCAAGGAAAATGTTGACTGAAGATAAAATCCCCAGTGTGGCAAATGTGCTCATTAATTGAGCTAGGTATGGATTGCTTCCCTTTAAGTATTTGCAGCTTCATTGTTTAGTTTGCAGTTATCTTGGCTTTGGGAACATATTTCCCTGAAATAACCTTCAGTCCACATTTACTTATGATGAATATATGTAGAAAGGGTGAGGTAGACATTAAACTGAGTTTACACATGGCTTTCATTTGCTGTTAATTAATTACAAAATGATTATGCCACTGGAGACAGTGATATCAGCAGAGAATTCTTTAAAAGCACTTGTTAAACAAGACCTCTATTTACCTTCAATTCAAAACAACATGCCATTTTGTAATTCAACATTTAATTAGGACCGCATGTGGTTTCTCAGGGTGAAGCTTGTGTTGCAAAATGGAGATAAGAGCTTACAGAGAGGCAAAGCACTTGTTGTTTCTGAACGTGAACATTTCTTCTTGCATTCAAAGACTGAGTGACATTGCAAAGACCTCAAAGTATTCTTTTGATTTTTAAAAAGTTAATTCAAACATGGGTGGTTCTGTAGATTTAAATTAAAAACAAGCCTGGTCTGATTTAATATAGGACCTAATTCGATTAAAATGTTTCAAAGTTCAAAGTAAATGCATTATCAAAATACATATAGGTCATCGTATACATTCGAGATTCGTTTTCTTATGGGCATATACCAGTATGTCCAAGAAACTCAATAGAATCGATGTAAGACCGCACCCAACAGGATGGACAATCAACCAGTTGGCAAAGGACAACAAAGGGCAAATTTGAAAGAGAAAAGAAAAAGAATAATAAATATCGAGAATGTGGGATGAGGAATCCTTGAAAATTAGCCCGTAGGTTGTGGGAATAGTTCAGAGATGGGGCAAGTGAAGTTGAGTGAAGTTATCTCCTCTGCTTCAAGAGCTTGATGGCTGAGGGGTAATAACTGTTCCTGAACCTGGTGGTGTGGGTCATGAGGGTCCTGTCCCTTCTTCCCGATGGCAGCAGGGAGAAGAGATGATGAATACTGCTTTTCTGTGACTGCATGCCATGCAGTTGTGCTCAATGCTGGGGAGGGTTTTACCTGTGATGAATTGGGCCGTATCCACTATTTTTGCAGGATATTCTGTACAGGGACAGGCTGTGATGAAACCAGTCAATAAACTATGCACCACATATCTATAGACGTTTGTCAAAGTTTTAGATGTCATGTGGAGTCTTCACAAGTGCCTAAGTCAAGGCACTGCCATGCTTTTCTCGTAATTGCACTTGTGTGCTGGGTCTTGGGATAAATCCTCTGAAATGATAACACCGAGGAATTTAATGTTGCTGACCTTCTCCACCTCTGATCCCCCGATGAGGACTGGCTCATGAACCTCTGGTTTCCTCCTCCTGAAGTCAATAATCAGCTCCTTGGTCTTGCTGACGTTCAGTGAGAGGTCCTTGTTGTGGAACCACTCAGCCAGATTTTCCAACTCCTTCCTATGTGCGGATTCATCACCACCTTTGACTCAGCCAACAGGGATGTAGTCAGCAAATCAAATACAGACCTCGAAACACAGACCTCCACTTTTTGAGTTCTCCAAGTCAACAGAACAGTCCATCCTGTGTATTGAAAAGCCTTTGGATCTGATCACTGAATCTAAATTGTTTGGAATAAACCATATCTCTGTAAAACACAGAACACAGCAATACCTCATTTCCCTCTGATACAGCAATCTTGCCCTTAGGTCCTCAATCTTGTCCTCCAGCAACTGTACATTTGCTCACAAGATGCTGGGTGGAGGAATTTTCATTGCTTCGTGGTTCAGCCGGGCTTGGAGTCCTCCCCTCCTCACTCTCTTCCAGCTATGGTAACCTACCATCATCCGCCTAAAGGTCCCGTACTTGCATATTTGAGAATTAAGTCTGCCATGTCCTTTAGTAGATTGTGAAATTGTTATTTCATTAAGACAGTTCAAAAGTACATTGCTTAACAGAAAATTAGAGACTACAGATTGCAGTGAGTGCATTTCAGAAGTATAAGGAAAGTATAGAGAAGAAATAAAGAAGAGGTTCCAATAGCAAAATAGCACTATAGAGGCAAGCAAACTTTCTACTTTATTAGTGATCTGGAGGAAGCTTCTTGCTGCATTTGCAACGTAAATCTGATTTTGATCTAGGTGGTTTAAATTTAGTTAGCCCTTTCAGAGTCAGGGTAAGAAAAACTAACTTAAGAAATAATTAAACATAAAGGATGTCATTTATTTTTGGCCATGACAATGAATACATTATGATCTCCATTGTCTTCTACATGTTTCAGAGTACAATGCTAAATTTCTACTATATGGGCCTCAGTACCTGAAGACAAATCTCGAACCCAACACTCAAAATACTGGAGGAACTCAGGCTACGTCCACACTAGACTGGATAAATCCATAACTGAAGTTTTTTCTCTTCATTTTGACCCCCCCCCCCCCATCCACACTGAAATGATGTTTTCCTCCCCCGAAAATGGAGCTTTTCTATAACGCCCCCCAGAGTGTGTAAATTTGAAAACGCTGATTGGGCAGAGTAGTGTGGATAGGGTAACCGGAGATTTCTAGAAATGCTGTCATGATGTGCTGGAACAGATGGTGGCGGCAGCACGGCATTTCATTGTTTTCTTGAACGCAACCCCCACATAACCTTATCAATTTCAGAACAGACGGCAACGAGACTGAAGCCAGAAGAGTTAAAAATGTACTCACCAAATACTTTGACCCATAAGTTAATGAATAAATAGGTATACTCACTTTTCCCTGTTTTCTGTCCTTGTTCGAATGAAGGTGGTACCTATTTAGGTGTGTAACAGCCTAATGTAACATTGTATGGAAATACAAGATAACACTGATGCAGACATGTTTTATACATTTAACAAGGTACTTTAATTAATGCAATAGAGTTAATTAGTTTTCCAATGTTCGTTGTCAGCCAGGTCATACTGTCTGTGAACTCCCTGTCGGTTGCCTCCATACGGTCCAGTATTTGTTTTTTTAGTTTTAAGTCCTCCTGCGCGAAAGCAAACAACTGTCCATCATCTGGCAATTTCCTTTTAAGTTTTTCTAGTCTGTAACTGCATGAATGCGCACTTTCACAGCGAGATTCAACACCATACATGTCGCTTGTATTCTGTAGATGTGTCCTGTGCATGCCCAGTAGGAGGAGATTTGCCCAAATACCCATTTGAATGTGGTGGAGGTACTTTCAAAAATGCTTGGTGTGGACGCCTATCGTTCTTACACGACACCAGTGTTTTCAAAATTATCCAGTCTAGTGTGGACATAGCCTCAGCAGGTCAAGCAGCATCAATGGAGTAGGATAAATAGTCGATGTTTTGGGCTGAGACCCTTCTTCAGGACTCAGCCCGAAGCGTTGACTGCTTTTTCCCCTCTATAGCTGCTGCCTGACCTGTAGTGTCTGTTACTCTGGATTTCCAGCATCTGCAGAATCTCTTGTGTCTAACACACTTGTTGGGTTAGGGATGTTTTTATCTCCTTGTTTCATTAGGTTGTATACCTAATATTAAATTGAACCATGGCACTATTGAAAGTTACACAAATGAAGATATTAACAGTAAATTAGAACTAAGGAATTGAAGAGCGGATAGATCAATTAACCTTTCAAATCTTTCCTTCTGTTCAGTGAAATTAAAATAAACCTCATAACATTTAACAAAGAATACACTATCACAAAATATTACTTCAACTATTTTAATGTCCCCAGAACATTTTACAGCTAATAAATTAGTTTGAAAATCTAGTCACAGTTGTATTAGGAAAGTGACAGTCATTATACACACAGAAGGACTGATGTTATAAACTGCTAGTTAATTTGTTTTTTTTTGTAATGTGAGTTAAGGAATAAGTGTGGGCTAGGGCACTGGGAAAGAGATGGTATCCCATTAATCCTACCATGAAATTGTTTGTGCCTGTTCAATTGGAAAATAGAGAGCTGTCACAAGAAAGCAGCATCCCATCATCAGAGAACCCAACTCCCAGGCCATGCCCTCTGCTCGGAGACAGTTTTCAAGGACAGAAGGTATGAAGCCTTGCTGGGCTTCTGAATCCACATCATTCAACTGTTCAGGCATTGAGGTGGAGTTGCTGGAAGATCATTGATTGAGAGAAGAGGCCAACTCTATTCATGCCAGTTTTTTAAAATTCTTTTACCCGCTCGTTACTCCAGACTTACTGTCTTTTTTCTCTAAATTGAATTCGGATTTACAAATACTGGTAGAATTTCATCACCATTTGGATTATAAGTCCAGGTCTCTGAATTATTAGTCAGGTAATATGATCAAGTCTGGACCTCAATGAACCAAAAAGATAGCAAACCATAAACAGAAGAAAGTCTGCAGGTGCTTGAAGTCTAAAGCACTTGCACAAAATTCTGCAGGAACTCAGCAGATCAGGCAGCATTTATGGAAATGAATGAACTGTCAACGTTTCAGGTCAAGACCCTTCTTCAAAACTGCAAAGGAAGGGGGAGGATACCAGAATAAGAAGGTTGGGAGAGGGGAAAGACGTTATTGGATAGCTAGAAGATGACAGATGAAGACAGGTGTAGTAGAGAGGAAGGAATCTGACAGAAGAGGAGGGTGGACCATAGGAGAAAGGGATGGAGGAGGGGATCCAGAAGGAGGTGATAAGCAGATGAGATGAGGTAAGAGGCTAGAATGGGGAATAGAAGAAGATGGAAGGGAGATTTACTTTAAATCTCCCCTCAATCTTCTACACTCCTGGAAATAAAGTCCTAACCTATTTATCCTCTCCATGTAACCCAGGTCCTGAAGTCCTGGCAACATCCCTGTCAATTTTCTCCACACTCTTTCAATCACACTCTTTCATTTTCTCCACAATCTTCCCTGTATGTATGATGCACCATCAATAACTCTCTCTGAGATGTAAAGGCGGGATATCGGCTTTTATTGACTGGAAAAAGGAACAAGCAGTGGTTGACCACCATATTACATCCTGGAGACTGAGAGGCCGGGCTCAGGCCTCAATCGCCTTTATACAGGGGTCTGTGGGAGGAGCCACAGGAGCAGTCAGCAGGGGGCGTGTCCAGACAGGTATATGTAGTTCACCTCAATGTAGATGACCAGAACTGCACAGAAAAATTAGGCCTGACCAATGTCTTACATAACTTCAACATAACATCCCAGCTCCTCTACTCGTGATTTATGAAGGCCAATGTGCCAAAAGCTCTCTTTACGACCCTATCTACAGTATCTGTGACACCACTTTTAAAGGATTATAGATCTATATTGAAATGAAGGGTATTGGTTCAAGGATTTGGTAACTCACAACAAGGGAATAATAATTTCAGTTTTACAGAGACATATTCAGACAGCATGTAGTCTACTACATCCAACATAGATTTGTCTACTGAAATCTCCAGCGTGAGATTCGAACTCAGAAACTTCTAATGCCATGGCAAGAGACTACCAAATGAGTCACAGCTAAAACCTTGGGAAAGGGGCGATACATAATTTTCTTGTTAGAATTAATTGTTGCTGCTTACATTTCTTGAAAGCTGCCAATCATATAACATCGGTGAGAGTTATTAGACAGGTTATCAACAGAATTATTGTGATATTGGTCACAAAAATAAAGAAATTAAAAGTAATCTAAAAAGTACTGAAAATATCTGTGCTCTTCATCCAGTCACCTGCTGAAATAGTTTATATCAGCCCACGTAATCTCTACTCTGTTTCAAGAGGGTTAAAATAAAATAGATGTATTAAAATATAAATTCTATCAGGTTTTGCTGTATCAATTTCTGTGCTGATTTAAGAAAATCTATATTAAACCTCAAATACATTCTACCTCAATAACACTACACCTAAGTACAATATTTATTAAATTTAAAGTTAAATACGTTTTCTCTCTAAAACATCACTGCATAATCCTTTTATGGATTAATAGAGCAGTTTCAGTTGATATTTTTGTTTGATATTTGTTGATATTCCTGAGTCTAAGATTTTTATATAATACATTTTCATTTCTGTTTCAATTACTTTCAAGTGGGATAAAATTGGCCAGAATTGGGGGGACTAGATTCATATTTACATCTGAGTTGAAGACTCCATGAGTGTTTTTTCATTGTCTTCATTCCTATTATTTGCAGTTTAATTGAACATCTACACTTGAGTCATGACAAACCGCCTTCGAAATATCTACATGTAATAATTTGCTTACTTATAGCCGCATACAAGAGAGGAAGACGACTTAGAAAATGTAAGCCAGCCCAACCTGTGCATGAACATTCTTCACAATACAGTCCAAGTATTCCAGAAAACAAAGATTCCAGTCTTCCGGAGTTGGTTCCAGAAGGGTAAGAATTCATTGATCTTTATCCTAAATTATGTACTCATTGGTAATTATACTAATTCTCAGAGTCATTCATAAAATTTCATATTCCATACCTGAGTGATAGGTATGAAATATGAAATTTTATGAATGACTCTGACAATATACTGTTATGAATGCACCACAGCTCTGAGGGGCCGAAGGGGTGGGGGAGCCCCCTCCTTTGTGAGAATCGCAAGAGCATTATTGGGTTGGCTCAGAGGACCCAGGAAATGAGAGAGACCTGGCCATTGTCTCCTGGAGACCATGTTTGTGGATTGGGGACTATGCTACGTGCAAGCCCTCGGGCAAAGTGGGCTGGTTGAGAGAGAGATTGCATCATCCCAACCTGATTGACACCTGCGACCCCGTGAGGAAGTATAAAGGAGGGTCTGGGGGAACACCCCCTTCAGACGCACCAGAAGAAACGCTAACAAGCCCGTAGTAGCGGGAAGCCACATGCGTTTGGTTCCCTCGCCTGGGGGCCGGTGGTGGGTACCACAGAACTGATGTTCTTGAACTAACCACGGGGAACCAGCTTCCCTGATTCAACGGATTTGCTTCATAAAAGACCCGGGCAAGTTTCTTTTCTCACAAATCTCTCTCTCTCCAACAAGTGTCAGCCCAGCGGTCCCCAAAGGCTGAAGCCTGCAGGAACTGAGTGACTTTTATATTTCCATCGGACAATATATTATCCCCCTAGACAAACGATCGAGCTATTTCTTATTGATGATTATTATTATACCTGCGCTTTTAGATTGAGTATTGACGACGTATATTATCTGAATGTTTGTGTTAATCTTATTTTTGTGCCCCTTTATAAATAAAGACTTTTAAAAATAGTACCATCAGACTTCAACGGACCTCTCTATCTTTGCTGGTAAGTAATCCAGTTACGGGAATTCGTAACAATACTAAACATGAATTCATACAGCACACAGCTAGATTTTAGAATGTTGTGTTACGTGCTTTAGGAATAGCTGGCCAATGAGAAATACAGTATAACCCACCAATTTTTATCTTGATGATTCTCAATTATCCACCTGATTTGCACCCCACCCCTGAGGCCTCCATTGGGAAAGGTATTTCCATTCCTGTCCCTTTAAGCTCCTTTCTGGGTTGTATCTTCCTTGCTGTAGGTCCTCTCTGCAGAAAGCAGTACCAATGGGTGCACACCTGGAGAAGCTTTTAGATGTCATTGAGGAGGTCATTCCTCCACTCCAAAATGAAGAGCCCCAGCCTAAAAAGAAGGAACAACATTTCAACTTCAGACTAATGTTCAAAGAATAATTTGGAATTTTTCATTAACTTCACTCAAGCTCAGTTGCTCCATCATTGAAAGGTTCTCACAATCAATGGACTCACTTCCAAGAATTCTTCATCTCACGTTCTCAATATTTATTGCTTATTTATTTATTATTATTACTTCTTTCTTTTTGTATTTGCACAGCATGGGGTCTTCTGCACTCTGCTTGAACACCAGAGTTATGAGGTCTTTCATTGATTCTGCTATGGTTATTATTCTATAGATTTATTGAGTATGCCCACAAAAAATAAATCTCAGAGATGTATATGGTGATGATAAATTTAGTTTAAACTTTGAACTGATAGAAGAGGTGAGGTTTACCATGAATGGATTACCATGCAGTTCATTTTGAAACATTGTTTATCATTGGAAACTATTATAGATTTTTTTCAGCAATACTGAAATATTATTGACCCTCAAGGTCCTTTTAAGGTGCAAGATAGAGGATGGGATCCCTGGTGGGGAATAGAAAACAGAGCAAAGCCTAGATTGGACAAGATTTTAATCTATAAGATTAATTTTGGGTGGAATCACGTGGAACATTTCTGTCCATCCTTCCACATCAAGGGGTCCAGATGCAGGTGTGTTTGTGTGAGGGACAGATCACCACTATCTTGCACATCTTTGAAAAGATTAGGAGTTGTAAACGCCCATCTCAAAAGCTGTACTAGTGAGTGTATGGGATGCTTGTTGTCATCACCCTCCCCACCCAGGGAATGATTGTCTCTTACAGATCTAATTTCTGATGATAAAGCAGAAAATTAATATTACCTTCTATATCCACCTCCAACAAGCCCAAAAAGGACTCAGCAGCAGGCAAAACAAAGTGTATTTAGTGAGGCAATTGTGGGTGCTCCGAAAGGGTGAGAACCTTGAGGCATGCCGGAAACACTAAGACAGTGATGAACCAGTTTTCTTCTCCTGTCAAAGACACATCTCAGTCTGCTTCTATCTCTCATCCAATCAGCTGATCTCTGGCCCCATCCTGTTCACAATCAAATGGTGAGAGAGCACTCAGCGCAGATAAGAGCTCAAACCTGAGACCTTTGCTCTCTCTGCAAACAAGTAGCACACAACCTGGTGAATTTCTTCATCTTAGTAATTTAATTTTGTTCATCTACATTCTCAGGATGGGGTAGGGAGGAGGGAAGCCACTGACAAGTAGCCCTGACAGTGTGCTGGCAAAAATAAGTGGTCACCCAAGGTTCTTCCTTATTTATATGTGGAACTGAATTATTATTTATATTCATCAACTTGTGCAATATTAGGTTGCTTAACTGAATTATTAATGTTATCCACTTTAGCCATCGATAGTAGATCTTCAGAAAGAACAGAAGTGTGTGTAGCTACAACAGTTTCACTAGGACTGATTGGCCAGTTTTAGCAGGAGGTTTGTTAAGAGATGTGGGTACAGATGTAATACTGGATGGGTTACAATAGGTGGTGCCATTGGATGTAACTATACCTAGGTATATTCGGATATAGATGAGCACCAATCATAATTGCAAAGGAAGTTTAGTTTGTTTGGTTGTTATTTCAAGGGATCAAATTAACAAAAGCTACTGTTTTATTCTGAACAAAATCAGCCTTTATTGCTCATTGAGATAATTCATTGCAATAAGTGTCCACATAGGAACCCCAGCAAGAGGGTCATGTTGCCAACTACTGCCCCCTGCTGGAAATGAAAACGGACATTCGGGGAAGACACTTGGAGAAGAATTCCATGGTATGAAAAGCGAATTAGTCCATGCAACCAAAAACCATGGGGCCTGTGTATCTATGGAAGGAACTGAGCACCAACAAACTCTCCTGCCCATCTGTGGAAAGAGTCTGTATTTCCAACATTGGTCACACCAACCACCTCAGAATCTGGAGTGGGAGTAAATCACCGTCAACTCCCCTAGGAGTGAATCTTCTTGAAAAGGAGAAGAGGCAAAAAATATGGAACTGATCAAAGTTGAAATCTCAAAGTAAATTTATTATCAAAGTAGATTTTTGTCACCATATACAACCCTGAAATTTGTTTTCTTGTGGGAAAACTTAATAAATCCAATAATCATAATAGAATCATTGAAAGTCCACACCCAACAGGGCAGACAACCAGTGTGCAAGTACAAATGGAAATAGATAATAATAATAAATACATAAACAATAAGTATCGAGAACATGAGAGTCCTTGAAAGTGAGTCCATGGATTGTAAGAACAGTTCAGAGATGGGACAAGTGAAGTTGAGTGAAAGTATCCCCTCTAGTTCAATATGATACAAGCAATCTATTTAATGCTACTAAATTCTTACTTTGAAACTCTCAATAAAATTATTTAGCCCAGTGACTGCTGAAATCTTCGGCAACTTACTACACATTTTGACTTGGAATTTTTAAGGAAAGCAAGTTCAAAAGTATGATCTCAGAACCTTTGTTCTTTCACAAATGATATCATATTGTACAAATAGGAGTTTCAAATAGAGTAAGATATTATTATGGAAGAATAATTAGGGACTTGGTTGCTTTTGCCATTGCCCTATGTACTTTTCGATCATCCAGCTCCAACCCCAATCTATTAACATTTACAGACTGCCTTTGGGTTTGCACTGATGTACTGGAACTATTTATATGGCGATACCACAAATTAAAAATTATCATCCTTCGTTTCAGATAACTGCCAGGCAGCATTTCCGACCTGCTGAGTGTTTTCTGATTTCTAGCGTCCGTAGTTCTTTCAAGAGATAGTTGCAATTCTGGCCCCTTGCACACCTCCAATGGCAAAAAATGTCTTCAGCTGCCAAAGCCAAAACTTTTAGCATCCCCTTTCTAAACCTTAGTCTCTTCTGTCCTGTAAAGCTCTTTATAATGGACTTCAAAGAAGGTTGAACAAGAAGGCGTTGTGCACTTCTTGACTAGTTTGTCGATAATTTGCAATTTCACAGTAACCATATAAGATAAAATTTGACAAAGAATTAAACTGTAAATCACTCCATAAAAGCTATCTTTTTGATCAAGATGGTGAATAAGTGTGATCTAAGTGACCATGACCATGGAATTATTGGTGGTGCTGGACAAGGTAGTTTGAGTTTCTCAGAAACTGCTGATCTCCTGGGATTTTCACACACAACGGTCTCCAGAGCAGGGGTTCCCAACCTTCTTTATGCTATGGACCAATACCATTGAACAAGGAGCCATGGACCCCAGGTTGGGAAACACTGCTCTAGAGTTTACAGAGAATGGTGCGAAAATCAAAAAACTTCCAGTGAGCAGCAGTTCTGTGGGTGAAAATGCCTTGTTAATGAGAGAAGACAGGAGAATAGCCAAACAGGTTGAAGCTGACAAAAGGACATCCGCAGCTCAAATAACCAACAGTGCTGTACAGAAGAGTATCTCTTAACACATAGCACATCAAACCTTAAAGTGGATGGGCTACAACTGAAGAACATTCCTTTACCTAACAAAGTGGTCACTGAATGTAGTTGCAGCAGGTGTAGTTAAACTTGTGGGAGAAAAATTGGTGATACTTATAATAAAGTATTTTGACATTTAGGATGGTGATTAATATTTGTATTTTAATATTACTGGGTAACATTAATTACTTTTGAAATGAGTTGGAGGCATAATTATTGATGTTCATTAACTTCCATGTTATAAGATCTTATCATCTTGATAATATGTCTTCTTTTGCAGTCAAAACTAAGAAGAACATTCATGTTTAAATTGGAAAACAACAGAGATGAAGACTGAAGTTCTGGAGAGAACCTATATAAGAGTTATTCACACTGTGTTCTGTCACTTCAGATAATTTTTCTCTGCATTAGTTAGTCTGTCAACCAAGTCTGCCAGTGGATTGACAGTACATTTAAAATTGAACACTTCTACAAGAAATGACATCATTTTACTTTTCATAATCAGTTATATTACATACTTAAGAAATATCTTGGACAACTACAAAGTTACACCACCAGTGTCATAATATTGTTGCTATTAGCTGAACTATAATGATACTGCACAACACAGGCCCTTTGGTCCACAATGGCATGCTGACCCTTTAACCTATTCCAGAATCAAGCTAACCCTTCTCTCCCTCATTGCTCTCCATTTTTCTTTCATCCATGTACCTAAGTGCTTTTTAAATGTCTTTAATGTTCTGTCTCTACCACCAACCATGCAGCATGTTCCACACACCTAGATTACATATGACAAACCTACTTCCCCCCTATACTTTCCTCCATACACCTTAAAGTTATGCTTCCTTATATTAGCCATTTCCACCCTTGGTAAAAGCCTCTGGCTACCCACTAGCTTGCATTTTTAAAAATGCCTTCCATGTGTAACATTCTTACTGAATGGAAGAGTGCCTTATTACTGATAAAATGGGTCACTTCCGTCTTTTATATCCATGTCAAGCATTCCACATCAGATGTGACACAGGTTTGGTAGGCAGTAAGGCCAGTGCCTAGTTCTCTAGACAAGTGACAGGCTGCTCAGTGCCACCAAGATACCTTAACTCCACCTGTTGTAAATTTAATGTTTGAATAATATTGTACATATGTTGTTTGATTAAGTATTCTTTGTTTACATAATTCGTTATGGATTATATGTATAAGTATGTGAATGGCATACAGTACATCATTACACCACCATGCCATAAGTGTGCACCTCGCTAAAGTAAAGAATAAGTAGGCAAAAAGTGTCCTGGCTCCGTGTTTTTCTTTCAATTAGTTTTAGGTTTTGGAATTATAAAACATAACAGCTATGATGAGTAAGTTTTAAAACATACCTACCTGTTGAAGCACAGTGAGGCATTCCAGTTAAAAAAAAAAGGCAGAAAATGGACAAAATTCATGAATTCATAAACAGTGAGTAGTGGGTGATAATGATAATAATTTTTAAAAAGCAGAAATGACTAGCTACATTGGAAAGATATATGTGTTCAATTGCACAAGAGATAACTGGTCATTGTATACTGAGGGAATTGAGCAGTATTTTGAAGCACATGAAGTAGCCAATGAAAAAGAAGTGCCAGTTTTGCTGAGTGCATTGGATAAAAAGACACTATTTGCTTCAACCAAGCCAGCCAAAATTAGCTTCTGTGAAACTAATGCAGGAGCATTTAGAACTGAAACCATTGTTAATTGCAGAATGCTTTAGGTTTCATATGTGGAATCAAAAGGAAGGGGAGTCCATTTCAGCTTACGTGGCTGAACTGAAGAAATTGTCTGAGCTTTGTCAATTCAGTTATGGGTTAAATGATGTACTGAAAAATTGATCAGTTTGTGGAACTTACAAGAAAATACACAAAAATGTGTCCTAACTGAAGAACACTTTATATTGAAAAGAGCAGTTGAAATGGCTGTATCAATGGAAGCCATGGACAAAGAGGCAATCGAGTTGCAGTCAGGAATGAAAACAGTGTGAAAAAAATCGCAATATCCAAACTGAAGCCTTCCTAGCCAAACAACTTGTGTTACCATTGTGGCAGGGGCTCACATACACCAGATCGATGCAGGTTTAGAGTCGAAACTTGCAAAAAATACAACAAAGTAGGAGACATACAAAAAGCATGCCGGGCAGACAAAAATAAATGAACTGCATAAGGAAGAGAAAAAGATAAAAGCATAACTTGTGGTTTCAAGAAGAGCACTAATCTGCATGCTGTTGATGTAAATATGATAATGATGAGAGTGACACAGGATTGGGTAGCCTTGAGATTTACAATGTGAAAACTAACAATAGACAAGTAATATGGCTTAAACCAGAAGTGAATGACAAACTAATTAAAAATGGAATTATACACTGGCTCGGCTGTATCCTTTATTCCACAAAATGAGTTTGAATGGCATTTCAAAGATACTGAACTGAACCCTGCAAATATCTAACTAAGAACTTTTACTTGAGAAAAGATAACTTCTATGGGAATGACATTCCTAACAGTGAAATACAACAACCAACAAGCCATATGGGGTTGTAGGTGGTAAGAATATGAGAGCCACCATTGTGAAGTCATGATTGGTTGAAACAACTACAACAAGACTGGAGATCTATTCCACCCTGCAACAGAGTCAATTGAATATGAATTAAGAAAGGTTCTGGATGATGCCGCAGCAGTGTTCAAGGATGGCATTGAAAAACTCAAAAACAAATCAAGAGTAAAATTAGTGTTAAACAAAACTGTCACAGCCAAGTTTTAGAAACCCTGTCCAGTTCCTTATACCATCCGTGATAAAGTAGCCAGTGAGCTAGATCACATGGAGGCTGAAGGAATTCAATCCAATTTTGAGGGGAACTGATGGGCAATACCAGAGGTCCCATTAGCCAAAACAAATGGTTCTGTTGGGATCGGTTGTGATTATAAGGTCACCATCAACCCAGTACTGAAAGTACTACAAATTAAAACTCTCTAACTAGGAGAGGTGCTCTCTTTGCAAACCTTTCTGGAGGAAAACACTTCAGCATAGTGGACTCAGCTGAGGCCTCATTACAGAAGGAGATGGAAGAAGATTCCAATGTGTTTCTCAAGATAAGTATTCACAAAGGGCTTTATCACTATAATAGGCTTATTTTTGAAGTAGAATTTGCACCTGCACTCTGTCAGAGACCTATGGAGCAGGTGCTGCAAGGCTGCCCAAGTGCTCAGTGTTACCTGGATGACATTTTTGATGCGAGTCAGGTTGATAAGGAAGATCTCCAAAACCTCAAGACGGTATTAAAATGATTAGAAAATTACGGGCTCAGAGCATGATGTAACAAATGTGAATTCTTTAAACCAAGCATCACTTACTGTGGTCACACTATTGATGCACAAGGTTTACACAAGTGTGATGAGAAAATTCAAGCAATGGTGGATGCCCAAAAGCCAAAGGACATATCACATCTGTGCTCCTTTTTAGAATTTGTCAATTACTATAAAAAGTACCTGCCAAACCTGGTTAATATTCTCCTTCCCTTGAACTAATTACTACAGATCGGGAAGAAATGACAATGGACAAAGAAGTGTGAGGTGGCTTTCCTAAAGATAAAGGAGATGGTGATATCAGATGCTGTATTAACGCCCTATGATCCAGATGATCCATTGAAGTTTGCATGTGTTGCTTTA
Source organism: Hypanus sabinus (assembly GCF_030144855.1). Taxonomy (NCBI): domain Eukaryota; kingdom Metazoa; phylum Chordata; class Chondrichthyes; order Myliobatiformes; family Dasyatidae; genus Hypanus; species Hypanus sabinus. The sequence continues at coordinate 147,706,798 of NC_082714.1, forward strand.
CCTTGTGGTAAAGAAGCAGTCATGACACATTTTATGAGTGATGGAAGTGAACGCCCCATAAACTTTGCATCACATTCCTTTATTGCCGTAGAGAAAAATTACACAGATTGACAAAGAGGCCTTGAGTCTGGCTTGTGGTGTAAAACTTTGCAATCAGCACTTGTACAGAAGAGAGTTTACCCTTGTTACTGATCATCAACTAGTGTCAATGGAAAGATGTTCCACTAATAGCAGCAACAAGACTGCAGAGATGGGCTCTGTTTCTTGGAGGACACAATTACAGGATTGAGTTCAAAAGGATAACTAATCACAGAAATACTGATGGATTGTCCCATTTACCTTTGGAAAAGGAAATATATCTGAAAAAATTTACAAACTAGGACATTCCTCTTGATGTATTCCTAATTCATATCAAAGTCTCCCTATTACATCATAGATAATCCAAAGGGTCACCAGAAATGGCCCCACACAATTTCAGGTCTACATGGCCACCCAAAATGTCAGGAATGTGCAGCAAAAGTCCCAGATTCCCCATTTTTACCTGTGCCGGATGAATTTGCCCTTGACAGGGGTTGCCTTTTGTGGAGATTGAGAGTTCTGCCATTCAAGCTGTGAGCCAAAGTGTTAGAGGAGATACATGCCAGTCATCTAAGCGTAGTCAAAATTGAAGCTTTCTCTGGTGGTCTGGGACAGATCAGAAGATAAAGCAGCTTGCCACACTGTTCTGGATGCCAAAGCATCCAGATGCAAGTTGTCCAGAGCTGTCGAAATCACTACCTGCAGTCCCAGAGTCAATTCTTGCAACTACCACGAAGGAGGCTACAGAACATGAGATTGTTTCTCCGTCACAGATATCAAGAGGCAAGCAGAGTGACACCCCCAACCCCCTTGTCAGGAAAGACATTCCACAAAGGTAAGAAATCCTCCACAGCAATTAAATTGCTACATGGAGCTTGGAAATGGAGGGCTATGCACTGGGGAAATTCTGGGCAGTTTCTAGAGTAGGTTACATGGTCAGCACAACATTGTGGGCCAAAGGGCCTATAATGTGCTGTAGATTTCTAGGTTCTATGTAAATGGGACAATGTAAATTTACTATGCTGTGTATGTCCATAGAGTAGTTGTATTATATAGCATACTGTATATACAGTATAGGCATCTGTTAGTCTCAAGAGACCATGGATTTGCACCTTGGAAAGTTTCCAGGACACAGGCCTGGGCAGGGCTGTCTAGGGAACCGGCAGTTGCCCATGCTGCGAGTCTCCCATCTCCACACCACTGATGTTGTCCAAGGGAAAGACAAGGGCCAATACAGCTTGGCACCAGTGTCGTCACAGAGTAATGTGTGGTTAAGTGCCTTGCTCAAGGACACACACTGTCTTAGCTGAGGCTCGAACTAGCCACCTTCAGATCACTAGACCAATGCCTTATCCACTTGGCCATATACATTCTAGACAGTGTTACCCTCTGGTCAACTATATACATATAATTTGAGATGCATTCTACAGCTAAGCAGGGATGAGTGTTGTGTATTTGATATTTATGTAATATTTGAGTAATAATATAAATGTGTTGTTTGATTAAGCATTCTTTTCTGTTTACATAATGCCTTATGGGTTATATGTAAAAGTAGTTAGAAACCATTCAGCAAAAACTTCCTGCCCCAATTAAGTCCCAAGTAAACGAAGAGAATCCTGGTTATTTTCTCAATTAGTGTTTGTCCTTTGTGGATGCCCCCATTAACTGACAGAAGCCCACTGTGTTTGCCATTGTCATGTAGTTATTGTGAATAAGCTCTCCAAAACAATGTATTTCTTCAAAATAGCAGGTGCCAATCCTACTTTCATGTTGTTCTATTATTCTAATTCTTTTCTATTTTTAAATCTCAAAGCAGCCTCGGGGGGGGGGGGTGGGGAGGAAGAGAATTAAAAGGCACAAATCTATAACAACTTAATCAATGTCAGATATAAATCATACTAAGAATGAACAGATTTTAATCCTTCTAAGTAAGGAGTAATTGAAAGCTTAATTATGTGAGACAAAAATAAAGTTGAATCATATGTGAACAGTATCAGTTTGTTTTCTATACTATATTTCACTCCTCTCTGGTGAAACTTCTTATTACACTACATCAACAATAGGCTGTCAATTGTTCAGTCTGTAACTCCTGTTAATCTCAGACTTACTCCATTAATTTTTTTGGAAAGGGCATCGCAGGTTATCTCTGGATAATTCATAAATACATCATTGCAAATATCACTGTACTGTCTCAGAGAATATAAATGCTGCCATGATTATTTTCAGGAGCATTTACATCATTGAAGACCCCATTTCATGGGTGAATTTGACAGTAGTCGGGTTGGCACAGTAATCTAGCAGTGAGCGCATTGCTTTACAGCCCAGCAATCATCAATCGAAGTTCAATTCCCACCACTACCTGTAAAAAGTCATATGTTCTCCCTGTGATTGTGTGAATTTACTTTGGGTCACCATAAGACCATAAAACCGTAAGACAGAGGAGTAGAATTAGGCCATTCAGCCCATCGAGTCTGCTCTGACATTCCATCATGGCTGATCTCAGGTGCCACTCAACCCCATACACCTGTTTTCTCACCATATCCTTTGATGCCTTGGCCAACCAGAAGATGATCAAGTTCCTTAAGTATATGCACAGACTTGGCCTCCACCACAGTCTATAGCAGAGTATTCCACAGAATTACCAACTCTGGCTAAAAAAATTCCTCCTTACCTCCATTTTTAAAGGGTCACCCCCTAAATTTTGAGGCTGCGCCCTCTACTTCTGGATACCCCCATCATAGGAAACATCCTCTCCACATTCACTCTATCCAGTCCTTTCAACATTCGGTAGGTTTCAATGAGGTTCCCCCCCCCCCCCCCCACCACCACCACATTCTTCTAAATTCCAGTGAGTACAGGCCCAAAGCTGCCAAACACTCCTCATATGTTAACCCCTTCATTCCTAGAATCATCCTCATGAACCTCCTCTGGACTCTCACCAATGACAACACATCCTTTCTGAGATATGGGGCCCCAAACTGTTGACAATACTCCAAGTGCGGCCTGACAAATGTGTTACAAAGGCTCAGCGTTATCTCCTTGCTTTTATATTCTATTCACCTTGAAATAAATGCCAACATTGCATTTGCCTTCTTTACCACAGACTTGACCTGTAAATTAACCTTCTGGGAGCTTTGCACAAGGACTCCTAACTCTCTCTTCACCCCGATGTTTGAACCTTCTCCCCATTTAGATAATAGTCCGCACTATTGTTCCTTTTACCAAAATGCATTATCATACATTTCCCAGCACTGTATTCTATCTGCCACTTTTTTGCCCATTCTTCCAATTTGTCTAAGTCCTGCTACAATTGCTTTGCTTCCTCAGCACTACTAACCCCTCCACTTATCTTCATATCATCCGCAAACTTTGCCACAAAGCCATCAATTCCATTATCTAAATCATTGACAAACTATGTGAACAGCAGCTGTCCCAATGCTGACCCTGAGGAACACCACTAGTCACTGGCAGCCAACTAGAAAAGGCCCCTTTTATTCCCACTGGCTGCCTCCTGCCTGTCAGCCATTCCACTATCCAGGCCAGTATCTTTCCTATAACACCATAGGATTTTATCTTGTAAAGCAGCCTAATGTGAGGCACTTTATCAAACTTTATGAAAATCCAAGTAAATGTCACCCACTGCCTCTCCTTGACCACTCTGCTTGTTACTTCCTCAAAGTACTCTAATAGATTTGTCAGGGAAGATTTCTCTTTACAGAAACCATGCAGACTTTGACTTATTTCATCATTAGTCTCCAAGTATCTCGAAACCTCATCCTTAATAATAGACTCCAGCACTTTCCCAACCACTGAGGTTAGGATAACTGGGCTATAATTTCCTTTCCTTTGCCTTCCTCCCTTCTTAAAGAGTGGAGTAACATTTGCAATCTTCCAGTCCTCTGGGACCATGCCAGACTCAAGTGATTCTTGAAAATTTATGACTAATGCATCCATTATCTCTTCAGCAACCTCTCTCAGGACTCTGAGAGGTAGCCCATCTGGCCCAGCTGACTTATCCACCTTAAGTCCACACAGGTCCTCTTGTGTCAAAGGTTTCAAATGTCAGAGTCATAGCACAGTCTCTCTCTCTCTCTTCCTCCCTCCCCCTAATAGGGGATAAAGAACTGCCTCTGTTTCACAGCGAGAGGGGAGACATAACAAACTCACTGGTTTACAATGTTAAAAGTCCATTGTGTTGCTTTTTCCGAGCTCTAGGCCCAAAGATCTCAAGTCTGTGGGCATACAGCCAGAGATCTTCCCACTCCCATGACACACCGATCTCCTGCCAGAACACCAACCTTCGATCTGCCAGTCTCCTGAGCCATGAGATCTCGGGCCTCCAAAGGCAAGCTAAGCTCTTGGGCCACGTCCTTGGTGTGCTGAATAACAGTCAGTTGTGAAACCCTGAGAGCGGGTTCCATTCCTGCAAAGAACCCAAGTCAGTGTGTAACCTCAGGTCAGGGTCTTCAAAAGAACCCGGAGAGGGAAAAATAGAGATATTAAAGATGGAAATAGAGCTGTTTCTGAAGATGCAAACAAAGAAGTCGCCACCTACTGCCATCATAACTTAAGGTCAATCCTCCCTCTTTTCACAAATGGTTAAGGTTAGTGAGTTATGTTGGCTCCAGAAGCATGGTGACTCTTGCAGGCTGCCCCCAGCACTGTTTGATGCAAAATAACATATTTTGGTGGATGCTGTGATCTTTTGATGTACCTGTTACAAATAAAGCTAACCTTTAAACAAAAGACACAGAAAATAGTTTCCTATCACTAAAGATTGTAAGAGACTTTCATAGTCATTTAATTGTCCTTGAACACTACAGCAGAGAAACAGGCCTTTCAGCCCATCTAGTCCATGTCAAACCTTTAATCTGTCTAGTCCTATCAACCTGCATTCAGACCATAGCCCTCCATACCTCTCCCATCCGTGAACCAATCCAAATTTCCCTGAAATGTCAGAATCAAACATTTCATTTGATGTGTTACTGTAATAATTACATTTTAGTGCCATTTAAAATGTGAAGGAAAGATTCTGATTTTCAGACAAAGCAGCTCTTCATTGACCATCGGAATTCATCTATTTGCATGTAGAATAGAAACAACTCCCTCCTAATCATGTTCAGCTCACTAAATCTGATCACAAGGCGAGGCTGTGTTTTCAGTTAGACTGAGTTTATTCTGACAATAGTGATTGGTGTATTATTCCTGTGTTCTGGAAGATCATTTGCTTGATTCTTCCATAACCCTATTTATAATATGTGAGATAAAAGTATTATTATACTAAGAAGGTTTATTTAATTGCACAATCAGAAATAATTGTGATTTGTTGTATGAAGAGTGATAAAGCTGATAAAACTCTCAGAGTAGAGATTTTGTAATATAATGTTTAAAAGACATTTAGACAGGTATATGTACAGGAAGGGCTTAGGGCAGGAGTTCCCAACATTTTTTTTATGCCATGGACCAATACCATTAAGCAAGGGGTCCATGGACCTCGGGTTGGGAACCCCAGTTTAGAGTGATACAGGCCAAATGCAGAGACATGGATTTAGCTCATGCAAACAGCCTGGTCAGTGTGGAGGTTAATTGTTTCCGTGCTGTATGACTCTATGACTCTGTAAATAAATGTGCTTTCATTGAAATATAGATAATTAATATGTGACTTGACAGGATGAATAGGGCTATTGTTTACTCTGGTCAGAGTGGCTTGTGACATGTCTCAACCACCGTCTCAAAGTCCACTGGTTGTCACTCAGACCAATGAAAAGATATTTCTTCATTCAGTACTGGTGAACTTTTGGAAAATACTTCCCGAAACAAGCTCAGTTGCTGAGTGTATTCAAAACAGAGACTTTTTATACATTTAGAGAATTAGAATATTTGGAGTTAGTGCAAGGAAGTGACACTGAGGGAAAAGATCAGCCATAACCTCATGGAACAGTGGAGAATCACAAATAGCTGCATTGTTTGTTCAGTTTTCTTATTTCTATTCACTTATCATTGACTCCCTGACTTATGAGAAACAAATTATCTCTGAATCAAACATACTGAATGCCTAGTTATTTTGTTACAGATCCAAGCTAAATGGTGCCATTCAAAATGGTAAAATACCTCTCATTCTTTCCAGGAATCACTTCAAAGAAAAGCTGACTTCATAGAGAAAGCCAAAATGGTAATTTTCCCGTTGGCAAATTCTACAGTTCGGAAGCTACAGATCACCACCCTCAAAAACAGGAGAAAAAAGTTGCTTTACAATTTCCCTGTTATATTTCTGCAAGAGTCACTTTTATTTGAAGAACTTTTTCACTTCTGGCCACAACTAGATTCCGGGAGAATAGAAGTCACTGTGAACAAACAATGTTTAAACAGGTCTCTTGCTTTGTTTCTCTTGCTTGTTTGAGGGAATGAAAGCTTATTTTTGTTTTAGCAACAAAAGGACTGAAGTTGAAATGGGAACTAGCAACACAAAAGCTTTGTATCTAAGAGAAGTTTGCTTTGTCTCAATGGGCATTGATCTTGTAAGAATGACACCCAATAACATATCACTCCACAACATGTGAGGCAAATACCTCAAATCAATTTGTTTACTAATCAGAATCAAGTTTTTATCAGTCTTTTTATAACATCAAATTTGTTGTTTTGTAGCAGCAATACAATGCAAAGACATAAAATTACTATAAATTGCAAAATAACTAAATAATGCAAAAAAAAAGAAATAATGGGGTAGTACTGTATTTGTGGACCATTCAGAAATGTGATGGTTAAAGGGAAGAAGCTGTTTCTGAATCACTGAGTACAGGTCTTTAAGTTCCTGTACCTCTACCCTGATGATATATCCCAGATAGTCAAGAACCTATCAACCTGCGCTTTAAATCAGTCCAATGACTTGGCCTCCACATCAATCTGTGGTGTGACTGGGGTGGCTATTGTAAGTTAAGAAACAATTGGACCTGGGTCAATGTGAGGGTCAACAATATCCAGAGCTACCTGGTGCAGTTATTTGGTAGGCTGAATGTATTTGCCATACCTGAGATGTGATCTGACTCAATTTGACTAATACTGGCAACAAATGGGATTGAAGTTAAAATGGGAAGTAACAATAAGAAAACTTTGTACCCAAGAGAAGTTCTCTTTGTTCAATGGCCATTGATCATGTAAAGTTGTTGCCCAATAACAATAGAGAAGCAGACCTTCTCTCTCTTGATAGAAATCTGCTTCTGGACAAATATCCTGCACCATATGGTCCCACAGAAATCAATTCTGTGCAAGAAATATCTAAATATGTTTTATGCTTTTTGTAACATCACTGAATTCCCAATAACCTTAGTGGGATACAATTATACAATTGGAAACCCCACAACAAAGGGTGTCTGTGGGGGAGTGAGAATTCCAGGTTGTATGCTGTGTACATTCTCTGCTATTAAATGGAACCATTGAACCAATGAAGCAGAAAACAGAGAAAAGATAAATAATGACTAATGACCAGGATTTGCTCCGGATGTTTATCACTAACCCAAAAATCAAGATCTGCTGCTGTGAATGTGAGTTGTTACACAATTAATTTTCATTCGTAGATAATAGGGTCTGCTTTGTCCACATTCCACCTGTCACTAAACATTGGTGAGCTAGTGTACTGGCAGGAAGATAATCATGGTCATTACCCTGATGTGGTCATGGAATCATGGAGAGATACAAGTCTGTCATCCACATTGACACTGATCCTCCCTTCATTCCATTTGTTATTCTGCCCACATTCCCATCAACTCCCCCCAGGTTTACCCACCTGCACAATAGGTGTAATTTATAATTGCCAATTACACTATCAACCCTCACATCTTTTGGATACAACAGGACTGTTATCCTGCTGACTGTTCACTCTGCTGACCCACGACTGTGCTGCAACACACAGCTCGAACCACATCATCAAGTTCGCCGATGACACGACCGTAGTGGGTCTCATCAGCAAGAACGACGAGTCAGCTTACAGAGAGGAGGTGCAGCGGCTAACGGACTGGTGCAGAGCCAACAACCTGTCTCTTAATGTGAACAAAACAAAAGAGATGGTTGTTGACTTCAGGAGAGCATGGAGCGACCACTCCCCGCTGAACATCGACGGCTCTTCGGTAGAGATTGTTAAGGGCATCAAATTTCTTGGTGTTCACCTGATGGAGAATCTCACCTGGTCCCTCAACACCAGCTCCATAGCAAAGAAAGCCCAGCAGCATCTCTACTCTTTGCGAAGGCTGAGGAAAGTCCATCTGCCACCCCCCATCCTCATCACATTCTACTGGGGTTGTATTGAGAGCATCCTGAGCAGCTGTATCACTGCCTGGTTCGGAAATTGCACCATCTCGGATCGGAAGACCCTGCAGTGGGTAGTGAGGTCAGCTGAGAAGATCATCAGGGTCTCTCTTCCCGCCATCACGGACATTTACACTACACACTGCAACCGCAAAGGGAACAGCATTATGAAGGACCCCATGCACCCCTCATACAATCTCTTCTCCCTCCTGCCGTCTGGGAAAAGGCTGCAAAGCATTTAGGCTCTCACGACCAGACTATGTAACAATTTCTTCCCTCAAGCTATCAGACTCCTCAATACCCGAAGCCTGGACTGACACCTTGTCCTACTGTCCTGTTTATTATTTATTGTAATGCCTGCACTGTTTTTGTGAACTTTATGCAGTTCAGTGTAGGTCTGTAGTCTAGTGTAGCTTTCTCTGTGTTTTTTTTTATTACGTAGTTCAGTCTAGTTTTTTGTACTGTGTCATGTAACACCATGGTCCTGAAAAACGTTGTCTCATTTTTACTATGCACTGTACCAGCAGTTATGGTCGAAATGACAATAAAAGTTGACTTGACTTGACTTGAATTGAATTGATTTGAATTGACTTTATTACATACATCTTTCATATACATGAAGAGTAAAAATCTTTACGTTATGTCTCCATTCAAATGTGCAATGTGCAATTATAGTAATTTTTAATAAATATTATGTACAACAGGATAGTCAATATAGCATAGAAATACACTTGTGACAGCATGAATTAATCAGTCTGATGGCCCGGTGGAAGAAGCTGTCCCGGAGCCTGTTGGCCCTTGTTTTTATGCTGTGATACTGTTTCCTGGCTGGAACAGTTTGTGGTTGGGGTGACTCGGGTCCACAACGATAGGAAACATCACTGCTAGAGGGAGAATTTGCAAACTCCACACAGACAGGGACAGAGCTCAGGATTGAACCTGAGTCTCTGTCGCTGTGAGGTAATAGTTCTACAGCTGGGCCACTCTGCCACCACTATCCAGATCTCAGTCATCTTCTTTTTTATATACGGTATATTACAGAAACAGAGTGCTGAATTTTAAAGCATACAGTCGGCCCTCCTTATCCACAAGAGATTGGTTCCGGGACCTCCTGCAGATACCAAAAACCACAGATGCTCAAGTCCCTTATATAAAATGGCGTTGTATTTGCATATAACCTACGCACATCCTCCGGTATACTTTAAATCATCTCTAGAATATTGGCAGTGCATTGTGGGATTTGTAGTATTAGTGGTGCATGCAATATACCGGTGGGCCAGCTCTAATAGAGAAAAAAATTATTCATTAATGATATTCAGGAAATAAACCAGGGAAACTGAATAAACACTAAAAACCCTGAAAACCTGGTACCTGAATAAACTCAGCATTAGCCATATCATACGCCATAGGCGCTTCGATTACTGGGGCCAGCTTTAATAGTAATTAGATATTATCTCGCGGGCCTTGAGTTTGACATATATGCTGTAGCGCTTTAAATAGCCAGCCAGCCATCCCTTACTAGCCTTAAACTCTTCTCTCTCGCTCTCATCAACCCCGTCACAGTAGTGTTCATAGAGACTAAGACTTTTTCACGTATAATTTGGCCATCGACAGGGATATGCTTCTGTGACATGTCCTCTAGCCGCACACTTAATGCTTTCTCAGTCATCACAAGCACTTTATCACAAACCAGAGAGAGCATTTTTGCCATTGTAGGGGCAGCACTAACACTTCCACGAACTTCAGCTTCTTTCTGCTTTATTGTGCAAATGCTCGATTCGTTCTTACCGACTTTACAGCCCACTTCGGAAAGTGACATGCCACGTCTCAAAAGATCCAATATTTTAACTTTCTCAGTGAGGGGTAGCACTTTACGCTCCCTCTTCGTCTTTGAGGAATTGCTTTGACCACGTAATTGCTTATTAGGAGCCATTTTTTCACAGGGACAAAGTAGCAAATGAACAAGACACGAGGCGAACAATGCTTGAGCAACGAATGCTGAAAGAGCACTTCCAGGTTTTCTCGATTCGCGGTTGGTTGAATTTGCGTATGCAGAACTCGCAGATAAGGAGGGCTGACTATACTTATGTTAGAAATAATAGAATTAAATATTATAAACAGGGGCATGACCAAGAAATTGCTGGTAGTTCATTGGTGGTTTGTTGTAATATGTCTCCTTTGCCATCATCTCCTTTAGATAGTGGTTTTGCAGATAGTGCATTTTCGACCCTAATCATGAAAGTGTTGGATAGAGTGTAGTGAGAACCCTTAGTAAACTGCTCAGAAATATTTGAAATATACCACAGGTTTTGCAGCATTGAAAGCCCAAATGTTGTGACTGTGAACGAAGTCACCAGAGAGATACAGAAGCTGGTGAATAGGTAAGTTTTTATTCAGCACAACAAGCAGGCATCATTGGAGACACTCTCAGTAGGGGATCACTGTCCCAACATTACTTCATTATTTTATATGTCAAAGAACAAAAGTAACAGGACAATTTCTATAGCTACAATGCATTCATAATGTTTCTTTTGAGTCAAAATGTGTATTGATTGCTGCCGTCTCTGAGCTGCATTCATGCATATGCAGACATCTCAGGTCAGTTAGGTGTTTCCTGATCTGCAGTTAACCCCAAAAAACAGCTCCAGGAAGATCACTGTTCTGAGTTGCATTTTAAATTCAATCTACAATCCATATTCAGATCTGAAGTCTGGTTGCTATTGAGATTAATATTTGTTATATTCTATATCTCCAGAATATATCTGGGAGTGTGCATGATGTATATCATCAGATATTTGGTCTAGATGTCCTCATTCATTCAAATGAAGATCAAATGAGCATGAAAGAGAGTATTAAGTTGAAGCTGCCTCCTTAGAGAGCAACATAGTCAATCTCATTTCTCCTTCTTTCACTGTGACTCTGAAAACTATTTTCTTAATGGTAATGCAACACCATTTGCACCTCTATCTGGCATTCACAGAGTACCTTTAGCATGGTAAAATATTGCAAGTTGCTTTGCACAAATTTAACTCGGTCAAAAATTTTATATTGTATACCGCATCTCAAGTAATTCCGTTTAAAATAGTTAAGTTGACATTCCTTCAGCTAAAAGAATGGCACCGCTTTAGGGTATCCCAGTTCTGGATCAGGGACACTGAACAGTGAATCTTTTGTAAGGTAGGTTGTTTTTGGCATGTGATACTTCAGATTTATGAGGATATTGTAGTTGTCAAAAAATTCAGCTCACGAATAAAGATAATGCATCTGAAGTTTTTTTGCATAGTAGGGGAATTAAAGGTTATGGGGAAAATGCAGGTAGTAGGAGATGGATCCATGGCCGGATCAGCCATGATCTTATTAAATGGCAGAGCAGGCTCAACAGACTAGATGGCCTTATGTTCTTATGTCATGTAACAAGTTTTGCAGACTATACAATCCATATTAAAAAAAACTTGAATGCATTCATCAGTTGGGTTTCATGTCACAAACTTAAGGCCAATTTTTTAAAAAAATCCAGTGTTAGATGTTAGGACTCTGGCTGAATCTTTCTTGAATCAAAAAGGAAGCAGGAAATACAAAGGTTTCCGGGCCCCTTTCTGCAGTCTGGCTGAGTGTGCCTTCAGATGACAACAGACCATACGCCAGCTCACCTGACATATGGTCTGTGGCCTCAAGCAATGAACCAGAAAGACCTGTGTAAAAAAAAACAATAGAAAGAAATGCATGCATTTTATAGAGCGCCATTTACAGCCTCAAATCTCTCAAAATTCTTTAGAATCAATAACATTTATTAAGTCAGCATCTACTACAATATAGAAACTTGACAGTCAAATGCACATGGCAGGCAGGCTTCCACAGAGCCAGTGATCTAAAACGCAATGCACTTTTATTATCTAAGTTAATAATTTGACTTCAGCTCATGACATACTTAGTGTTCAGGGAGGGTTGGATAAGCAAATGAGGGAATGTTTTGTGTGTGTGGCTTGGATTTCCAGCATTCTATTGTCTGAGAATGGAATAGTGATTGAATTAATATATTAACTGAAGGGTAAAAGGGTAAAAGCCATAAAACTATAAGATATAGGAGCAGAATTAGGCCATTTGGCCCATCATGTCTGCTCTGCCATTTCATCATTTTGCCTCTCAGCCCCAATCTCTGCCTTCTTCCCATATCGCTTCCCATAATCAAAAATCTATCACCCCACTTTCTTAAATGTACCCAAAGACTTGGCCTCCACAGCCACCTGTGGCAACAAATTCCACAGGTTCACCACTCTCTAGCTAAAGAAATTCATCTTTATCTCTGTTCTAAAAGGCGGCACCTCCATTCTGAGGCTGTGTTCTCTGGTCTCGGACTCCCCACCATAGGGAACATCCTCTCCACATCCACTCTATTGAGGTCTTTCAGCTTTCAATAGGTTTCAATGAGGTCACCCTCATCCTTCCGAATTCCAGTGAGTAGAGGCCCAGAGCCATCAAACACTCCTCATATGACAGGCCTTTCAAACCCACAATAATTTTCGTCAACCTCTTTGGAACCCCCCTCCAATGTCAGCACATCCTTTCTTACATAAGGGGTCAAAAACAGCTCATAATACTTCAAGTGAGGCCTCACCAGTGCTTTACGAGGGGTGATTGATAAGTGTGTGGCCTAAGGTAGGAGATGAGTTATTAACTTCAAACTTCCTGCATAATCACTCAAAGAGTTGACCTGTATGTGCATGTAACAAGAGCTGTATAACTCATCTCCTTCTACCTTAGACCACAAACTTATCAATCATCGCTCACATAAAGCTTCACCATTACATCTTTGCTGTTATAAGGACGTTCATGGAGACTATATATATATACACGTTGATTAAATATTCTTGTTCATTACAAGTTATATGTTGTTATGAGTGATGGACAGACCAGATGGACAGTGGGGTGCAGAGTTAACCATTTCCACTTCCACCACCCCCCCCCCCCCGAGAACTATGAACTATGCTGCTATTGAGAGGGAGAGATAAAGCCCAGGCAAGAACATCTGCTACAGATAAGAGAGGGGAGAGAGACTGTTGATTTACTGTATTATAACTCTTCCTGGATTATTTACCTTCCACTACAAGGACTTTACTTTGCTCGTTAACATTCCTCAGGAGATAGCAGGAGTGGCCTGATTTGATGGACACGGTCATTCAGAGTTGATGGATAGCTGCAACCCTGTGAGTGGGGATAAAAGACAGGTCTGGAGAGTCACCCTTTGGACACACCAGTGGACACTGACTGAGCGTTGGGTAACCACAGAAAGGTGGGGGCTTCGGAGACCGAACCAGGTTCACAGTGTTACAGCAGGGCCGGTGGGGACTTGTTTGTGTGTCCACTCATGCCAGAGTGATGAGTCCACCACAGAAGAATGGTCTAGCTGAAGACCAGAGGGGTCGTAACTGAATGGCCACAACGACACAACGGATTAAGAAAGCCACAAAAGGTCTGCCTGCCGCAGTTGTTGCTGTTACATCTCGCTCGCTCTCTCTCTCTCCAACGATTTCAATACAACAACCATAACTACCTCAGCATTTAATGAACTGAACTCTATACTTTGCTATGACAATTCATTTACCGCTAGACATCGATAGAGCTTGTTTATTATTGATTATTATTATTCCTACACTTTTAGGTTTATTACTGCTAACTTGTTTTATATGTATATTTGCATTTTTGATATTGTTTGTGTAGTTTTACTAATAAACACCTTTAATTTTGGTACCACCAGACTCCAACGGATTCTTCTTTCTCTGCTGATCTGACACCCAGTTATGGGGTACGTAACAAATTGGGGCCTCCTCCGGGATTTGATTACCAAATTGGGGGGGCCAGTGAATCGGGATATAAGTCCCTTATCTGATCTGGTTGTGTGGATAACCAGACGGGAAACCAGTAGAGATGGAAATTGACAAATTTTTAAAAGACCCAACTTCGGGGGCATTAGAGGATGCCAGGAAGGCGGAATTGGTGAGCGTTGCAAAATGATTAAATCTCTCGGTCGTGAAATCGTCAATGAGCAAGTTGAATATACAGAGAGCAATAGCTGTGCATTACGTATCTGAGGGTGTGTTCACATCGGATGTATTGGACCTGTTCCCTGAGAAAAAATCAGTTGAGGGTGAGCTTCAGCTACAGATAGAAAGATTAAGGTTGGCTGCGGAGAAAGAGGAATGGGAGCATGAGCTCCAGATACTCCAGATAAAGGAGATAGAAGCTGCAAGGCAGAGAGAAGAAGCTGATAGGCAGAGGGAGGACAGAGAGAAAGAGAAGCAGTTTGAGCTGGAAATGGAGAGGTTAAAGGCATCGCAGGGAAGAGACCGGGTTGCAAACCCAAATGAGGGGTTCAAGATTGGTCAGGAGATCCAGTTGGTACTTCCATTCAAGGAGATGGATGTCGATACATTCTTCCTTCATTTTGAGAAAGTGGCTGTGAATCAGAACTGGCCTAAGGGGAAATGGGCTGTGCTGTTACAGAGCGTACTTAGGGGGAAGGCTCAACAAGTGTATTCGGCATTGTCCATGGATGAGGCTAAGGATTATGAGGAAGTAAAAAGGGTTGTATTGAGGAGTTACGAGTTGCTGCCAGAGGCATACTGGCAGAAGTTCCGGAACTTAAAAAGCCGTGGAACCACACATATTTAGAGTTTGCCCGTGAGATGCAAATATATTGTGAGCGTTGGTGCGCCTCAAAAGGGGCCGTTGGAGATTATGATAAACTATTACAGTTAATACTGATGGAGCAGTTCAATGGTTGTATCCCTGAGAGTATGAAGACGTTCTTGGATGAGGAGACAGTGACTCTGTCTGCGACTGCCAAATTAGCAGACGAGTATGCCTTAACCCACAAAACAAAGTTTTCCCTAAATAAGAGCTACCAGAAAGGCAGTAGGGATGGCAGAGAAAGCCCACCGGCTAAGGCAGAGAATAAGCCGAGAGCTAGTGGAAAAGGTAAGGAGGAGGAAAAGCAGGCTGGCAGGAAGGTTCCTAGCTTTACGTGTTATGATTGTGGGAAAGCTGGTCATATAGCATCTAAGTGTTTTGCTCCGAAGAAGGAGACAGGAAAAGGGAAAACAGCAATCCCTACTGGTTGCATTGAGTCAGTCAACAGATCGATGAGGAAGGCAGTTAGATAGTCCCTAAGAGGGGCGTGAGAAGTTTATCTTGGAAGGGACGGTGTCTGTGAAGGAGGGTGAAACCCCAGTTCCAGTGCAGATCTGGAGAGGTACTTGGGCTGATCAGTCATTGATTCCAAGGAAGGTGTTAGACTTTGGTCTTGAGACTGAGACTGGGGAGGTTGTGTTAAGAGGTATCCGAAAAGGGACCGAGGCCGTACCTTTGCACAGGATGTTTCTGAAATGTGACCTGGTATCTGGATCAGTAGAAATAGGGGTGCGGTCGAAACTACCGATAGACAGCGTGGACGTCCTACTTGGTAACGATCTGGCAGGTGGTGACGTGTATTCAGCAGTGAAGCTGACAAGTAAGCCTGTAAGTGCTGAGGACCCGCCCATAGAGTCCAAGGTTTATCCCGCATGCACAATAACTCGCAGCATGTCTAGAAAGGCAACAGAGAAAGGAGACAGTTTAAATGAGTCCAGTGTTGATTTAGCAGAGATGTTTTTACCAGCCCTGTACCAAGAGGGGTTAGAGGATGGTAAAACGGAGAATAGTGGAGCTAAGGAAAGGAAGGGAGATGAAGCAGATTTAGTGGTGTCAAGGAACGAGATTTTGAACCTGGTTCATAAGATACCCCTAGGTGGACACTTAGGAGTGAGGAAGGAGATTATGGAGGCACAGAGTAAAGGTGAGAAAGAGATGGGGCAGTTAGAAGGTCCAGGGTTGGACACAGATGATCTGTCTGGCTTGACAGAGCTGTTTTCAGTTGAAGAAGTTAAGTGTGTTCCTGATGATATAAGAGCAGTCCGACATGAAAAGGATGCCGCTACCTTGAGGGAGTCTGCTGGGTTAGCAGACGAGGTTGTTTTAACCCTCAAGGTTGAGTTTACTCCGGAGGGGAGTTGCCCCGAGAGTAACTGGGAGGATCAGGGGAACTTAGAATTTGAAAAAGGGACTGGTATTGAAAGCCTAGGAGAGGCAAATGTCCCGTTTGCTTGTGCTCAGGATGTGAGTTGGAGAGGCAGACTTAAAGTGTTGTTTTGACCAAGAGGGATCACCTGCAGATGTTAAACAAGAAACTAATAGAATTAAAGATCCTGAAGATGAAATTAATGACCTGCTTAAAATTAATGAGTGGTTTGGAAGTTCAGCAAATGGGCTTAGTTTGGAAAACATTGGTGATAAGCTAGCTCATGTGAAAGGAGGCTGTGAAGGCCTGTTCCAAGCTGATGAGCAAGCTAACCACGTGAGAGTTAAGTGGAAAAGAGGCAAGGGTTGACCAAATGCCACTTTGAATAACAGGATCTAGTTTTGCGGGAATTTGATTTTTTTTTGAACGAAGCATGTGAATAAGAAAGATAAAAACACCATGGAAGATTGACTGTTTGAATGTTAAGTTTGAAAGTAAAATAGAGATTATTAGTAATTGCTCAAACTTCTGTAATGTACTACATTATGATCACACATGTATTGGTTCACACTTTGTAATATACACCTAAGCTAAGAACACAACCCATTGGTATTTTTGGCTACATGAAAAATAAAAATAAGAAGTTATTAAGTTGGAGTCTGTTGCTACAGGAATTCGATATTAAAATACAACATGTAAAGGGAAGTGATAATGTAATTGCTGATTGTTTATCTAGATGTTAATTTGAAAGTGTATCAGTAGTATTCTTGTAGTTAAGACCACTTCTGTATTTTGTTAAACTCTGTAATTCAATAATATGCTTTATTAATTAATTTTCACCCTGGTGAAAATTTCCAGAAGGGTGGGGGTGTTATGAGTGATGGACAGACCGGATGGACAATGGGGTGCAGAGTTAACCATTCCCAACCCCCCTCCTGAGAACTACGAACTATTGCTGTTGCTATGCTGCTATTGAGAGAGAGAGATAAAGCTCAGGCAAGAACATCTGCTACAGATAAGAGACGGGAGAGAGACTGTTAATTTACTGTATTATGACTCTTCCTGGATTATTTACCCTCCACTACAAGGACTTTACTTTGCTCGTTAATATTCCTCAGGAGATAGCAGGAGTGGCCTGATTTGATGGAAACGGTCATTCAGAGTTGATTCTTAGCTGAGACCCCGTGAGTGGGGATAAAAGAAGGGGCTGGAGAGACTCCCTTCAGACACACTAGTGGTCACTGACTGAGTGTTGGGAACCCACAGAAAGGTGGGGGCTTCGGAGACCGAACCAGGAAATCGGTCAGTAAAGCTCACAGTGTTACAGCAGGGCCGGTGGGTACTTGTGTGTGTGTGTCCATTCATGCCAGAGTGACGAGTCCACTACAGAAGAATGGTCTAGATAAAGACCAGAGGGGTCATAATTGAATGGCCACAACGACACGACGGATTAAGAAAGCCACAAAAGGTTTGCCTGCTGCAGCTGTTGCTGTTACATCTCGCTCTCTTTCTCCAACAATTTCAATACAACAACCATAACTACCTCAGTATTTAATGAACTGAACTCTATACTTTCCTATGACAATTAATTTACCCCTAGACATGGATAGAGCTTGTTTATTATTGATTATTATTATTCCTACACTTTTAGGTTTATTACTGCAAACTTGTTTTATATGTATATTTGCATTTTCGATACTGTATTGTGTAGTTTTACTAATAAACACCTTTAGTTTGGTACCACCAGACTCCAACGGATTCTTCTTTCTCTGCTGGTCTGACACCCAGTTACGGGGTACGTAACAATGTGTAAATACGTGAATTACATATATCATCATGCTACCACATGATACGTGCGCACCTTGCTTAAGTAAGCTTAGGACCACATTATCCTTGGTAACAAACACTCTTGGATAGTTCTAATTGCGAACTTCAAACTAATTTGGAGGTCAATATTTCAGTATCATCCTGGACGGACTGAGCACTTTGAATCTTCCCAAGGACAACAAATGGGGGAAAGGAGAAAACATTGTACTGTACACAGCATCAAAGATGAACATTAAAATGTATAAAGCATCCAACTCTATACATGAGCACTCAGGCATTGCAAGAATACACTTTTGGCAAAATGACAGAATGCTTAGAAGACTTGCAAGGACCTGCATCTTCCTTCTGTGACATGTTCGTTGCATTTAATCAGCCAGGCCAATCTGTTAGCTTATTATTGCAAGAAAGTTGTTTTAACTTGAAAGTGCAAAAGACACTCAGTGTGTCAAGTAGATATATAGATAGATACTTCACTGATCCCAAAGAACATTACAGTGCCATAGTAGCATTATGAGTGCACAGATTTACAAGTATTAGAAGAGAAGTAAGAAAGAATAGAAAACAAGTTACATCAAACAATCTAACAGGACGGAGTCATCACTTCCCTGGCGATAGGTTGACTCATTATCAAGCATAATAGCGAAGGGTAAGAATGACCTCATATGGCACTCCTTGGAGCAGCACAGTCATCTTAGTCTATTACTAAAGGTGCTCCTCTGTTCAGCCAAGGTGGCATGTAGAGGGTGAGAAACATTGTCCGGAATTGCCAGGATTTTCTGCAGAGTCCTTTGTTCTACCAAAGTCTTCAATGTGTGCAGTTTAACTCCTCTAACAGAGCCAGCCTTTCTAAACAGTTAATTGAGTCTCTTGGCATCATCTGTGTTAATGCCATTGCCCCAGCACACACCACATAGCAGATTGTTCTACCAGTCTGTTGTCACCAGTACATGTAAAGGAGAGGCCTGTATACTCCAAAGGACCCGAGTTTCCTCAGGAAGTAGAGGCGGCTCTAACCCTTCTTGTACATAGCCTCTGTTGGTGCTCCACTCAAGTCCGTCATACAGGTGCACCCCCAGGTACTTGTATATCATTGCCACATCCACGTCCTCACCATCAATAGTAACAGAGAATAGTCTTCCTGAAGTCCATCACCATCCCCTTTGTCTTACTGATGTTGAGCTGCAGATGATTCAGCTTGCACCGTCTGGCAAAGTCCTCCAGCAGGGCCCTGTGTTCATCTTCCCATCCTCCCTTTATACTTCCAACTGTTGCTGAGTCATCAGAATTTCTGCAGATGACACGACAGCATTGTATCTAAAGTCCAGGGTATACAGGGTAAATGGGAAGGGACCCAATAGTGGGGCCCTAGTGCTGCTTAAAGCTATTTCTGACACACAGCTCTGAAGATGCACATTGCCATTCAGGTAATCCATTATCCTGCATTCAATGGAAGTGCCAACCTGCATTGAACAGAGCTTTTCCTCCAGCAATGAAGGCTGTATGACATTGAAACTGCAGGGGATCGAGGGCTGACCTGAGCATTAGGTTCAGGACCTTTCATCAATTTATTAAATCTGTTTCTCTCTCCATAGGTGCTGCCTGATTTGCTCAGCTTTGTCATCATTTTCAGCTGTATTTCAAACTTGCAGCTTGAGTGACCACTCATGCAGAGGTTTTCTTTCGACAGCAGTATACACCACCTGCCTGCCATCCAGATGTTTCAGTCTCCTGCGGCACTTCAGTCGGTGACACCAGCGAGGAATTGAGTCGTCCTCAGGGCAACACCACAGAGGCACATGACTTCCAGCTGCACCTGAAGATAACAAAACGCTCGGCCAGTTCCAATCTCATCAATTAGTCATTCTCTCAGTCAATTATAACTCTGTAAAGTGCCTTAGGAAGTTTTGTAAACTAACTGTACTATAAATCTTGTCTGAAATTGCACACTCGCTGATGGTTTAATTTTGCATTTTGAGATGCAACCTAAAAAGCTTTTCACATTTAGAGGGTTAATGTCTATTAAAAGTAGCTCTAATGGAAATCACTAATGGCTTAATGTTCATTGTTAGTTAGAGTGTTGTTGTGTTTATTGCATGTTCTTGAAAATGGAAAATGAATGTTATTACATTACTTATTGCTATTCAGTTGTTCGATAAGTGCTCACATTGACAAACCAGACCCAGAGGAAGTCAGAAAGGCCCCAGCTAGAACAGAAGAAAAGCATTCTGTGGCATTTTTGAGTGGTATAACAAAGGTTTGTGCTTCAACCAACTTAGTTATACTTACAACAGAATAATTGCAAACATAATATGAGCATTCATTTTGAGAAGACTAGAAGGAAGGATGTAATGCTGAGGAATTGTAAGTAATTGGTTAGACCACACTTGGAGTATTGTAAGTAGTTCAGTCCCCTTATTATACCATAAGACCTTAAGATATAGGAGCAGAATTAGGCCATTTGGCCCCTCAAGTCTGCTCCATCAATTCATCATAGCTGATCCAATTTTCCTCTTAGCCCCAGTCTCCTGCCTTCCCCCGTTATCCCTTCATGTTCTGCCCAATCAAGAATCTATCAACCTCTGCCCTAAATGTACGTAAAGACTTGGCCTCCACAGCCACCTGTGGCAAAGAATTTCACAGATTCAAAACTCTCTGGTTAAAGAAATTCCACCACAACTTCATTCTAAAAGGACACCCCTCTATTCCGAGGCTGTGTCCTCTGGTCTTAGATTCTCCCACCATCGGAAACATCCTCTCTACAGCCACTCTATCAAGGCCTTTCACCATTTGATAGGTTTCAATGAGGTCAGCTGTCATTCTTCTGAATTCTAGTGAATACAGGTCCAAAGCCATCAAACTCTTTTCATATGACAAGCTATTCAATCCTGGAATCATTTTCATGAACATTCTTGAACCCTCTCCAGTTTCAGCACATTCTTTCTAAGATGAGGGGCCCAAAACTGATTCTCCTTTGTCTAGCCTGCTTGTTACTTCATCAATTCCAGTGGATTTGTCAGACAAGATTTTCCCTTGAGGAAGCCATGCTGACTACAGCTCATTTTATCCTGTGCCTCCAAGTACCCTGGAACCTCATCCTTCTTTCCTTTTTCAATATTTTTATTAGTTTTCACATAGAAGAATACAGAGTACGTGAAGATATACATTATGAATCAATAAAAAGGTAGAATAGTACTGAATACATTATATCTAAATCACACTTGCAATCGCAGTACCATGTTCATAATCAAACATGTACATTAATTAATTTGCAATTTGAATTGTAATCATTTCATTATAAAAAAGAATCTAAACCCACTACCAAAGTAGAAGCTGTATTGTAAAGAAAGAAAGATGGAAAAAAATCCTTATCATATTATGATTTATGTTATTAGCCAACATCTGTACTTTAACACCAAATCAAAGGTTTTGAAAATAGTTCAAGAATGATCTTGGTTAGAATCAGAAATTGAACAATGGATCTTCTCTAAATTTAAGCATGACATAACAACACATAACCATTGAGCATGAGTAGGTGGAGCAACATCCTTCCATTTAAACAACACTGCCCTCCTAGCTATAAGAAATAAAAGCTAATATATGCAAATCAGATGTCTCCAAGTTATGTCTTTTTCTCCAACAGTACCATACAGGGCAGTCAAAGGGTTAGGCTTAAAATTTACTCTAAGAAGTATAGAAAAAGTTTGGAATTCTTCCTTCCAGTATTTTTCAAAAGTCGCACACGTCCAAAACATGGATTTGTGAAGCCTTTCCATTGTTACATCTATCACAATAGAGAGAGAGAGCGGATAGAAACGAGATAGCTTGTCTTCGGACTTTTGGGCCCTGTGGACCACTTTAAATTGTAGGAGGGAGTAGCAAGCACATAGTGATGAAGTGTCAACCAATTTAAAAATTTCATTCCAAGTCTCCTCATAAATTGAAATCTGTAAATCTTGTTCCCAGGCAGTTTTAATTTTGTCTAAAGGAGCCTCTCTAATTCCCAACAACATACCATAAATATTGGATATTGAGCCATTATGAAAAGGTTTCAAATTAGAAATTACATCGAACAGGTTCTTATCAGGACTCATAGGAAATGTATGTAATTGAGATTGCAGCAAATCTCTGATTTCTAGATATCAAAAAAAGTGGGTTTTTGGTAAGCTATATTTAGCTGACAGTTGCTCAAATGAAAAGAGACTTCCTCCGACAAACAGATCCTGGAAGCATTTAATACCCAATCTATGCCATTCTTTAAAAATGACATTGGTCATAGAAGGTTTAAAAATACAATTAGAAAAAATGGGACTAGAAAGAGAAAATCTCGATAAACCAAAGTATTTTCTAAATTGTAACCAGATCCTCAAAGTATGTTTAACTACCAAATTGTCAATTAGTTTACTTAAAGATAAAGGAAGTGAGGATCCAAGAAGAGAAATAATAGAAATTCTTTTAACAGAGTTAGCTTCGAAAGAGACCTATACTGGACAGTCCTCACGGTTAATGTAATATGACCAAAACGTAAGATTTCATATAGTGACTAGGTAAAGGTAAACCTCCATTCTTTTTAACTTTTTGAAAGTGAACCTTATTTAATCAAGAATGCTTGTTTTTCCATATATATGAAGAAAGAATTGAAACAAGAGAATCAAAAAAGGACTTGGGAGTAAAAACGGGTAAGGCCTGAAAAAGGTACATAAATTTACAAACAGACAGACAGACAGACAGACATACCTTATTGTTCCCGAGGGAAATTGGGTTTTGTTACAGTCGTACCAACCACGAATAGTGTAGAAATATAGCAATATAAAACTATAAATAATTAAATAATAATAAGTAAAATATTCCAAGTGGAAATAAGTCCAGGACCAGCCTATTGGCTCAGGGTGTCTGACACTCTGAGGGAGGAGTTGTAAAGTTTGATGGCCACAGGCAGGAATGACTTCCTATGATGCTCAGTGTTGCATCTTGGTGGAATGAGTCTCTGGCTGAATGTACTCCTGTGCCTAACCAGTACATTATGGAGTGGATGGGAGACATTGTCCAAGATGGCATGCGACTTGGACAGCATCCTCTTTTCAGACACCACTGTCAGAGAGCTCAGTTCCACCCCTGCAACATCACTGACCTTATGAATGAGTTTGTTAATTCTGTTGGTGTCTGCTACCCTCAGCCTGCTGCCCCAGCACACAACAGCAAACGTGTTAGCACTGGCCACCACAGCCTCGTAGAACATCCTTAGCATCGTCCGGCAGATGTTAAAGGACCTCAGCCTCCTTAGGAAGTGTGGAGTAGAGGAAGTAAATTTAGGCAGAATATTCATTTTAATAGAGTTAATTCGACCAATCAACGATAGAGAGAGGGGCGACCAGTTTGACAGAGCCCTTTTCACATAATTCAATATCTCTCTGAACCCTTAGTGTCTAGGTGGCACATGGGGCCTCACGTAATTCAATAGAGTAAGAAGATTTTCTTTAAGTAAGTGTTTATAATTCTTAGTAATTATTACACCCAAGTAGGTAAATTGATTTCTTACAATTCTAAAAGGAAGGTTAGTATTAATACCAG
Organism: Hypanus sabinus; assembly: GCF_030144855.1. Classification (NCBI taxonomy): domain Eukaryota; kingdom Metazoa; phylum Chordata; class Chondrichthyes; order Myliobatiformes; family Dasyatidae; genus Hypanus; species Hypanus sabinus. Next base: position 147,730,625 of record NC_082714.1, read on the forward strand.
ATTATTCAAAGGGAAAAGTTTACTCTTATGTAAGTTTAATTCATGTCCTGAAAACTGGCTAAAACAGGAGAGTAAAGAAAGCACAGGAGGTAACAAGGTCTCAACATTAGAAATAAAAAGCAATAGATTATCAGCATAGAGCAAAATTCTACGGGTAGTACCTCTCCTTAAAATATCAGTGATATCACTAGATTCTTGAAAAGCAATAGTTAAGGGTTCTAAAGCCAAATGAAAGAGCAAGGGGCTCAAAGGACATCCTTGTCTGGTTCCACGTTGGAGTTTAAAAGGCTTAGAACCTCATCCTTAATAATCGACTCCAACATCTTCCCAACTGAGGTCAGACTAACTGGCCCATGGTATCCTTTCTTCTTCCTCTCTCCCTTCTTGAAGTGTGGAGTGACATTTGCAACTTTCCAATCTTCCGGACCCATTCCAGAATCTAGCTACTCTTGAACGATCATTACTAATGCCTTCACTATCTCTTCATCAACCTCCTTCAGAACACTGGGGTGTACACCATCTTGTCCAGGTGACTTATCCACTTCAGACCTTTCAGTTTCCCAAGAACCTTCTCTCTAGTTATGGTAACTTCACACACTTCATGCCCCCAGACACCTGGAACTTCCATCATACTGCTAGTGTCCTCCACAGTGAAGATTGATGCTAAATATTTATTCAGTTCATTCACTATTTTGTTGTCCCCCATTACTACTTCTCCAGCATCATTTTCCAGCAGTCTGATATCCACTCTTGCCTCTCTTTTACACATTATGTATCTGAAGAAATTTTTGGTATCCTCTTCAACATTATTGGCTGGCTTACTTTTATATTCCACATTTACTTTCTTAGTGACTTTTTTAGTTGTCTCCTGTTGGTTTTTAAAAGCTCCCAATCTAACTTTCCACTAATTTTTGCTCTATTATATGTCCTCTATTAGGCTTTTATGTTGATTTTGACTTCTCTTGTTTGCCATGGTTGTGTCATCTTTCCTTTAGAATGCTTCTTCCTCTTTGTGATGTATATAGCCTGTGCCTTCCAAATTGCTTCCAGAAATTCCAACCATTGCTGCTCTGCTGTCATCCCTGCCAGTGTTCTTTTCCAATCAATTCTGGCCCGCTCCTCTCTCATGCCTCTGTCAGAAAGGATGTGCTGGTGTTGAAGAGGGTCCCGAGAAGGCCTATGAGAATTATCCCAGGAAGGATAGGGTTGAAGTTTGATGCCATTGGACCGAGATAGAGTGGATGTGGAGAGGATGTTTCCTATAGTGGGTGTGTCTAGAATCTTAGGCACCTCCTCAGTACAATGATGTCCCCTTAGAACGAAGATGAGGAGGAATTTCTTTAATTAGATGGCAGTGAATCTGTGGAATTCTTTGCCTCAGACAGTTGTATGAGCCAAGTCATTAGGTATATTCAGTGCAAAGGTTGATTGGTTGTAAGGGCAACATAGGATACAGGGAAAAGGGACAGAGGTGAGGGAGCCCACTCTTACCACCTGCCAATGATCTGACAGGAAGTCCAGGATCCAGCTACTCAATTGTAGGGGGTCCAGTGTGGATGGCAGCATCCTGCAGATGTGGTCCTTGACCAGCCTCTCAAAGCATTTTCTTATTATTGAGGTGAGCGCAACAGGACGCCAGTCGTTCAGACATGTTACCTTGCTCCTTTTAGGTACAGGGACAATGATGGATGTTTTGAAGCAGGAGGGCACTCTACACTGGGAGAGGGAGAGATTAAAAATGTCTGTAAACACACCTGCCAGTTGTGCTGTGCACATCCTGAGTACTAATGAAAGATCAACCAGAGTGCAGAAGACAATAAACCAAACAAATGCAAATAAAAATAAATCACAATAAATAATGAGAACATGAGAGAATAAGATAGAGAGTCCTTAAAGTGAGATCATTGGTTGTAGGAATATTTCAATGATGAGGCAAGTGAAAGCAGTAATCTCCTTTTATTCAAGGTCTGATGGTTGTGAAGTAGCAACTATTCTTGAAGTATGTGATGTGAGTCCTGAGGCTCTTGTACCTGATGGTCAAAGCAAGAACAGAGCATGGCCTGAGTGATGGGGATCATTGGCTTCATGGCTTTAATCGATAATGAATATCAAGTTTCAGTCAAGATGTTGCCAGCACAATACTCTTCGCAAAATCACAGAGGAGTAAAAGCAGAAGCTGTGAGAAGTAGAACTAATACAGTTTTCACTTCTAACTTTCTGAAGGGACTTTTCTCGCTGGGACATTCCGACTGACTATTCCATCACCAGCTATGGCCATTGCCCTTTCCTTTCCAACTAACTTCAGGTCCTGTGGCACTTGCCTATTTACCTCCTCCTTTTCTATCATCCAGGTTCCAGCATCTGCAGTCTCTTGTGTCTCCAAGTAGAGTCAACTTAGTTTTATGGAAGGAAAATTGTTCGATACGTTTGGTAGAGATCTTTGAGGAAGTAACAAGCAGGGTGGATAAAGGCGAACTGGTAAATCTTATATGTTTTGATATCCAAAAGTTGCTCAATAAGATGCCACAAAATAAAAATGTGCAAGACACAAGAGATTCTGTAAATGCTGCAAATCCAGAGTAACACATGCAAAATGCTGGAGGAATTCAGAAGGTCAGGCATCATCTGTGAAAATGAATACACAGTTGACATTTCAGGCCGAGACCATTCAACAGAAAGTAGAGTTGTGATAAATGGGTAATTTCTGGATCAGTAAGTAGTGGACTATCACAGGGATCAGGGAGAGGCTTCGACTGTTCATAATCTAATTAATGATTTTGATGAAGAGAATGAGTCTACATTACCTAAGTTTTCTTAAGAAGGAAAGATAGGTGAATTAGTATGTTGTGAAGAGATATTAATAGGTTAAGTGAGTGGCTAAGAAATTGGTAGGTGGATGATAATATAGAAAATGTGAAGTTATCCATCTTGTAAAGAAGAACGAAAAAACTAATCACTGTGCTACTGCACTTCCGTTTTCCATTTCTAAGTAAAAATATACCTACAAACATGTAATACAGACATGATCACTAGGGATATTCCTGGGATGAAGGAGCTACTGCAGTGTTTCCCAACTTATTTTTTAGCCCAACAGCCCCCTAAAACACTTTCATACTTGCCAACACCCCTCTTAAGCATATTATACTTTCCAGCACCCCCACAGTGTAAAGATGTCTACCAAATGCTAACAAAAGAAAAAATTCTGCTTTAATTTTTTGTTCGTTTCTTAACCCAGCTTATGGTGCCTGTGCACCATACAGCAGCTTCAATATCAATGGGATCCTTGAGCTTTCAGTTGAAATATCTGGTTCAAGTTGTTACAGCAAAAGCCATTAATCCCCACACATAACTATGTCCAAGTGCTGTCTGTTTTTTTTTGAATATGTGGTTCACTGCATTGAAGCTTCTTTCAACAAGGTAGGAGGATGGAAATGCAATGAAAAGCAGTTTGACTGTTCTCCAAAGACCAGGAAGCTTCGTGTGACAGTGTAGCCATATACCACAAAACCGACACTTTTGAAAAGCATTTTGCTTCTTTGTCATTCTGAGTTTTGACAATTTCTTCTTGCAAACATCCTTCCTGTTCTTCTACCTTGCAAGAAGTGGGTTAATCACCCAGTCCAGAATTTCCAGATCATTCAAATCCTTCAATCAAATCTGAAAAACCTTCTTTAGAAACAGCAGTTGTAAGCAGTACCTTTACAAATCACCATTTGAGAAAGAGAGTGCCATATTTTCCATGCAGGGAAACTGAGAGTATTCTTCTCCCAATCAGACATTTCCATTTTCTTGATAAAAGTGGACACTACACTTATTGCTTGTATTAAATTGAAATTCTCACCCTGCAGCTTCATATTTAGAATATTCATTTTGTCATACAGATTGGCTAGGTATGTCATATCTCCACGTAGAAATTTAACCTTGTTTCCCAAGTTCTTGTCAACTTTGAGCAAAAACTCAACAGCGGCATTAAAAAGATCAAAGAAACGTTTTAAGCAGCAGTCTTTAGACAGCCAACGCACTACAGCATGAAGAAGCAAGTATTAAAACTCTTCATAATTCTCTTGCGATAATTGGCAAAGTATTCTGCTATTTAATGGATGAGCTTTAATTGTGTTGACAGCAGATACCACAAGAGTCATGCTTGAAAAGAGTCACTGGCTGAGGTTTTTGGCAGTGAGATGTTGATGATGAATTACACAATGAATTGCAAACAGACTTGGAATTTCTTTTTCCATAAATGTCACTAAACTCATTTCGTCAATACAATGAGCTACAGAGTTCTGACTCAGATGAATTGATTTTAAAATGCTGTTATCTATTTTGAGAACAGTGGTGAGCACTTCTGATGCACCAGGCATTATTAATCTTTCACCAATTGTATGAGATTTTTCCACACTTTGCTATCATTTTAGGAATGTTATAAGAAGCCATGTGACTACTATCAAGGTCATTTTTAGCTTTCTTGGCAAATAATTCAAAATGCGCAATGCTTTTTAAGTTCCTCTTTCATCTTCTGGAACTTAGTAATACCATAAGTAGCCTGTTCAGGGTGCCTTTTACAGAAGCACTACTGCAATCTTGATGGTTTCATGGCTTCATTAGATAGTACAGTATTACAAATAAGGCAACACACACAAAATGCTGGTGGAACACAGCAGGCCAGGCAGCAACTATAAGGAGAAGCACTGTTGACATTTCGGACTGAGACCCTTTGTCAGGACTAACCGAAGGGAAAGATTGTAAGAGATTTGAAAGTAGGAGGGGGAGGGGAAATGTGAAATGATAGGAGAAGACCGGAGGGGGTGGGATGAAGCTGAGAGCCAGAAAGGTGATTGGCAAAAGGGATACAGAGCTGGAGAAAGGAAAGGATCATGGGACGGGAGGCCTAGGGAGAAAGAAAGGGGGAGGGGAACACCAGAGGGAGATGGAGAACAGGCAGAGTGATGGGCAGAAAGAAAGGACAAATAAAGGTGGGGGGAAAGCTAAGTATATCAGGGATGGGGTAAGAAGGGGAGGAGGGGCATTAATGGAAATTAGAGAAGTCAATGTTCATGCCATCAGGTTGGAGGCTACCCTGCTGGTATATATGGCATGAACATTGACCAATTGTCCCTTTTGCCAATCACCTTTCTGGCTCTCAGCTTCACCCCACCCCCTCCGGTCTTCTCCTATCATTTTGCATTTTCCCCTTCCCCTCCTACTTTCGAAACTCTTACTATCTTTCCTTTAATTTAGTCCTGACAAAGGGTCTCGGCCCGAAACATCAACAGCGCTTCTCCCTATTGATGCTGCCTGGCCTGCTGTGTTCCACCAGCACCTTGTGTGTGTTGTTGTTTGAATTTCCAGCATCTGCAGATTTCCTCGTGTTTACTTTACAAATAAGGCACATGGGGCATCGCTGATCTGACAGGAATGGAATAAAACCATACTCCAGGTATGTAACATTATATTGATGCACTTGCTGTAGTTTCTGTTTCTCAGCAAGATTAGAATTCAAAGTTTCACTACCTTTAGACTCAGAGATTACACCATACATATTTATCCATCATTAACAAGGCTAAATTAATATAAATATTAACACAAATTTGGATGCCTATCAGATGTAGATGATGGCAGTGAGTTGACACAGTTGGTCAAGCCTCGTGCTTCAAGTTAGGTTGCCACTTACTGCCACACACACCCCCACCCCAAGACTCTTTAACACACCCCAATGACTTATAGTTACCCTAATGCCCCCTTGGGACACGTAACTGACCCTTGGGGGAAGCAGTACCATCCCTGTTTGGAATCATTGAGCTAATGTATGAAACAGATTGAACAAGCTTTATTTACACTATTTGGACTTTAGAAGAATGAAAAAGGTAATTTTATTGAAACATGTAGAAGCTTGAGGAGAAGAGAGACTGAATATGGAAAGGATGTTTCGTCAAGTGTGATTGGGTGTCTGGTTTCAGTATAAAGGGTTGTCAATTTAAACACAGACCTGAGAAAGAATTTCTTACCAATGGTAATGATTCACTGGAACTCTCCCCCTCAGAGTGCTGGGCAGATGGCAGAGTCATCGAACATATTCAACATGAACACTGACATATGTTCGAATTGTGAGGAGGTCGGGGAGCATGCAGAGACAGCAGGAAAGTGCTATTGATGCCAAGATTGGATTAGGCAGAATATTTTATAAATTGACCTTGATTCTTGTGTTCTTTATGGGGTAAAATAACTGAAGAACAAGGAATGTTATTCGTGGAATATACAGTACAGCTGCCTGCTCCTTTTCTGTGGAAATCTGGACAAAAACTAGACAGATGAAGAGTGAAACACAGGCAGAATGATCAACACCATGGGATGCTTCTACGTAGCTTTGACCAGGGGAACTGTAGCTGGAATCTATGCAATGGCATCTGTCACTCTAAGCTTCAGGTTAACTAGCTTCACCTCTTTTATGTCCTTCACACTGCAAATTTCAGGAGGGAACCCTTTGGTAATTGCCACTGTTATGTTCTGTAATTCCAAAAACTAATTGAAAGAAAAACACAGGAACGAACCCTAGATAACATGAGTACTTCATTTTAGGCACATATGAAGTGGTGACATAATTATGTAAACACGAGGAAATCTGCAGATGCTGGAAATTCAAACAACAACACACACAAAATGCTGGTGTGTGTATACCATTCTCGTACTTCTTACATATAACCTGTAATGAATTATGTAAACAAATTAAGACTGCTTAATCAAATAATACATTTACAATATTACTCAAATATCACTGAAATATTAAACGGTCAACACTTCTCCCTGCTTGGCTATAAACTCAAACCCAATATAGAATGCATTTCAACTTTTATAATACACATATATATTCAGACTTATATATTTAATCACTGTGGAAGATTTCTTACTCTTGTGGGATAACCTCTTTCCTGACGGGGTGGGGGGTTCACTCTGCTTGGCAGGAGAGACTTGTGGCTGTGAAACACTCTCAGGTTCAGGGGTCTCCTCCATGGTGGTTGTAGCAGTTGACTTCGGGACTGCAGAAAGTGGTTTTGACAGCACCAGACACAGTCCTCCTCTAAAAATTTACTCTGCTCTCCTCGAGCAATTGACACTGCTGTTCTCAACTGACCGATGCATCACCTCCAGATGCCATCTGATGCAATCTCCATTGATTAGGAGTGTGGCCCAGTTCTGCCCTTAGTCTTTCCAAGTATCCACTTTTAATCACCTCTCTAGTCCCTTGCCAGGACTGTTTGTCCAGGAGTGAAACATCGAACCTCTTTGATTGAGGAGCCCTCAATTTGTTTCATCTGTTTGTCCTGCATACCCCTTCCAAGATTGAATTTGAGGAGATCCAAGCATGAGAGCCAAGAACAACCCAGGATCAGCATAGCTGATGACTTGTTGGTGATGGATTGCAATATGCAAAGAGGAAATGTCAGTGTAGAATGTTCTGCAGACATCATTCACAGTGCATTCTTTAGACTCAACAAATCTTTTCACCAAGCCATTTGCAGCTGGGTGGCTCAGTGTAGACATAATTGTTCTAATTCCATTCATTTTTAGGAATGCCTGAAACTGTTCCCCCATGAACTGTGGTCCTTTATCACTGATGCAGTGTTCTGGAACACCGATCCTAATGCATTAACAGTGGGCGAGGCTCTAATGAAGACTATTAGGGACACTTCTGGCCACCTTTTAGCTTATCCACTACTACCAAGATATTTGTGCCCATGAAATCTGGCAAAGTCAACAAGAATCCTCTGCCAGTGAAGTGCTGGCCATTCACAGAGATGGAGAGGGGTTGCTCTCGGCATCCCAAACAGTGCATGGCAGGCTGCTTGATCTGCTGACCTATCCCAGGCCTTCAAAGCTTCGAGCCAACACTTTCATTTTGACCATGCTTAGATGATTGGCATGCAGCTCTTACAAAACTTTAGCTCTCGGCTTGGATGGTACTTTCAATCTCCAGTCAAGGCAATCCCCGTCAGGGCCAAATTCACCTTGATGCTGATAAAAATAGGGGAACTGGAGCTTCTGCTGCATAGTCCAGCCATTTATGGTGGCTATGTAGACCTGAGATGGTGTGGGGTCTTTTCTGGTTTCCTTTCGATCTTCTCTGCTGTAACAGGGAGATTTTCAATTTGCCTTAGGGAGAATATGTCAAGAGGAATACTGTCTTTTCTTAATTTTTCGGGAACTTACTTTCCTTTTGAATTCGGTCTTCTAATTGTGTCCTCCAAGAAACAGTCCATCTCTGCATTCATGCTGCTGCTGTTAGCGGAACACCCTTCTGTAGATTAAAAATGGACACTAGTGGTTGATGATCAGTAATGAGAGTAAGCTATCTCCCATGCAAGTACTGGTTGAAAAGTTTTACACCTTCAAATGAGACTCAAGACCTCTTTGTCACTCTGTGTTTAATGTTTCTCTGCAGCAGTAAGGGAACTTGATGTAAAGACTATGGGCATTCACTTCCACCACTCATAACATGTGACATGACTTTACCCAATTTCCCTCGGGATCAGTAAAGTATGTCTGTCTGTCTGTATGACTTGTATCATAAGGTGAGGCATCACAGGCAATCTTCACTGGAAGGTGTGGATCATAATGTGTGAGTACAGAGTCTGATGTCCATTCTCTTTTGGAAAGTCACCTCATGCTGCTTTGTCCATTGTCGTTTCTTCCCAATCTGTAGTAATATGTTCAAGGGGTGCAGCTCAACAGCCAAGTTTGGCAGGAACCTGTTTTCACAATTGACAAGTCCTGAAAATGACTGCAATTGTGATATGTCCTTTGGTCTTGAAGCATCCACCACTGCTTGGATTTTCTCACCACACTTGTAAATCCCATGCATCAATTGTGTGACCACAGTAAGTCATGCTTGGTTTAAAGATTTCACACTTGTTGCATTGTGCTCTGAGCCGGTAATCATCTAATCTTTTTAACACTGCCTTGATGTTTCGGAGATGTTCGTTGTCATGCTCACCAGTAACACTGAGTGCCTGGGTAGCCTTGCATCACCTGGTCCAGAGCTTTCAGCCAGAGTGCAGGTGCAGAGTTTATTATAGCAATAAAACCCTTTGTAAGTGTTTATGGTGACCAACACTTTGGACTCTTCTTCCATCTTAGTCTATGGGTAGGCCTCAGCTATGTCCACTTTGCTGACGTCTTTCCCTCCAGAAAGGTTTGCAAAGATATCCCCTATCTTGGACAGAGAATATTGATCAACTTTCAGTACTGAGTTAATGTTGACATGAAAATCACCACACATCCTGACAGACCCATTCTTCTTGACTACTTGGACCACTGTCATTTCCCATGGGCTCCACTTGAAAAATGAAAGAATTCCTTCAGATTCCATGCAGTCTAGCTCACTGGCTTCTTTTATCATGGATGGTATTGGGAACCGGACAGACTTTGTAAAACTTGAGTGTGGCACTTTCATTTAACACTATTTTACCCTTGATATGTTTGAGTTCTCCAATATCATTCTTTAACACTGCTGTGACATCATCCAGCACCTTTCTTAATTTGTTTTCAGTTGATGCTGTTGCAGGGGAAGTGGCAGGAACTGGTAGCTCGAACATCAATCAAACTGAAGTTGTCTCAGCTGTATCTGTAGTTGACTGCATAATGCTGGCGCTCCTGTTTTTACCACAGACAAGCCCAAATGTGGCTTGTTGGTCATTCTGTTTCACTGTTATGAATGTTATTCCTACTGGAGTTTTCTTTTCTTCAGTATAAGTGCCTAGTTGGATACTGCAGGCTTCAGTTCAGTATCTTTGAAATATCATTCAAAATCATTTTGGGGAATAACTGAAACACCGGAGCCAGAGTCCAAAATCATTTTAATTAACTTGCCATTCACTTCTGGTATAAGCCATATTGTTTGTCTATTGTTAATTTTCACATTGTGAATCATAAGGCTACTCAGTCCCGTGTCACTCTCACCATTATCAGATTTTTCATCAACAGCATGCAGATTAGTGCTCATTTTGAACCTGCAGCTTAACTTTTAGCTTTTTCTCTTCACTGTTCTTCCCATCTATTTTTGTCTGCCAGCATGCTCTTTGTACTGTATGTGTCCTACTTGGTTGCATTTTATGCTTTGGGCTGGTGTGCCTTGAACCACTGCCACAACAGTAACAGTTTGTTAAGCCAGGCAGGCTTCTGTTTGGATGCTGCAATGTTGTTCACTCTCACTTTCATACCTGACTGTAACTCAACTGTGTCTCTGTCTGTGGTTTCCATTGATACAGTAATTTCAACTTCTCATTTAAATGTGAATTGTGCTTCAGTTAGAAGCTGTTTTTGAATGGTTTCTTGTAGGATGCCACAATCTAAATAATCTCTCAGTACATGATTAAGCCCATCATTGTACTGACAATACCTAGACAATTTCTTCAATTCAGCCGCATAAGCTGAAATGGACTCCCATTCCTTTTGATTTTGCTTATGAAACCTGAAGCATCCTGCAATCAACAATGGTTTCAGTCCTAAATGTTCCTGCATTAATTTCACGAAATCAGCATAGCTCATTCTGGCTGGTTTGGTTGGAGCAGTTAAACTTCTAAACAAACTGTATGTCTTGCCACTTCAGTGACACTGGTGCTCACTTTTCATTTCACTTTCTTCAAAATATTGCTTAATTCATTCAGTATACAATATACAGTTACCTATTGTGCAATTAAACATGTCTTATTATCTGAACGGTGTAAGGTAAGGGAGAAATACAAAGAGATCTAGGAGTCCTTGTTCATCAGTCACTGAAGGTGAATGAGCAAATGCAGCAGGCAGTGAAGAAGGCTAATGGAATGTTGGCCTTTATTACAAAGGGAATTGAGTACAAGAGCAAGAAAATCCTTTTGCATTTGTACAGGGCCCTGGTGAGACCACACCTGGAGTATTGTGTACAGTTTTGGTCTCCAGGGTTAAGGAAGGACATCCTGGCTGTAGAGGAAGTGCAGTGTAGATTCACAAGGTTAATTCCTGGGATGTCCGGACTGTCTTACGCAGAGAGGTTAGAGAGACTGGGCTTGTACATGCTGGAATTAAGGAGATTGAGAGGGGATCTGATTGCAACATATAAGATTATTAAGGGATTGGACAAGATAGAGGCAGGAAATATGTTCCAGATGCTGGGAGAGTCCAGTACCAGAGGGCATGGTTTGAGAATAAGGGGTAGGTCATTTAGGACAGAGTTAAGGAAAAACTTCTTCTCCCAGAGAGTTGTAGGGGTCTGGAATGCATTGCCTTGGAAGGCAGTGGAGGCCAATTCTCTGGATGCTTTTAAGAAGGAGCTAAATAGGTATCTTATGGATAGAGGAATCAAGGGATATGGGGACAAGGCAGGAACCAGGTATTGATAGTAGATGATCAGCCATGATCTCAGAATGGTGGTGCAGGCTTGTAGGGCCAAATGGTCTATTTCTGCACTTATTGTCTATTGTCTATTTTTACGATGTAGCCAGCCATTTCTACTTTTTTGAATTTTTTATTATTATATCATCAACTACCCACTGGTTATGAACTCATGAATTTCCATCCCTTTTCTGCCTGTTTAAAAATTCAACCGTCTCCCCACCTTCTGAAGAGATACGTGCTCGGCTTCTTTTTTAGCTCAAATGTCTCTCTCCCATTGCGAAGAAAATAAAAAATGCTGTGCTTCAACAGGTAATTAGTTCTCTTAGGTTAATTTTAAAATTCACTTGTTGTCACCATTACGTTTTGTAACTCCAAAAACTAATCAAAATAAAAACATGGGAGTCCAGAATGACATATCTACTTCATTTTATTTTTGCAAGGCACGCACATATGACAGAATGATTTAATGACATATGCCATTCATGTACTTCTTACACTTAACCTGAAATGAATTATGTAAACAAACAAAGAATTCTTAATCAAATGATACATTTCCAAAGGTTCAAAGGTCCATTTATTATCAAAGTATACAACTCTGAAATTCTACTTCTCCAGATAGTAACAAAACCAAGAAAGAAAAGAATAGCAACACGATTATCAATCCCCAAATTCCTCTCACCACAGAAAAAAATGAACCAAAACAGAAGAGGCACGTTGACCCCCCCCCCCTCCACCCCAAATCCCCCATTGAAACCCCCCACACACAAAAAATGATTGGGCAAAACATGGAACATTAAAAACTATAAGACTGAAAATAAGTCCATTGTCCAAATCCATTTTCATATCCATAACCAAAACAGAGAAAACCTGGGTAACATTCTCCAGGTGCAGTGGATTCAGCGGGTGGGGGAGGAAGGTAGTAGATTGGAGCGGAGAGGAAAAATGTATCAGTCATGGTGGAGCAGACTCAATGGGCCAGATGGACTAATTCTGCTCCTATATCTTATGGTCTTATAGAAATGTTGGATTCCAAAGCCAAGCAGAGAAGGCTATAGATTGACATGTTGGAATGAGAATGGGAAATAGAATTGAAATAGGTGGCCATCGGGAGATCCTGCTTTTTCTGGCAGACAAAGTGTAGTCTGTTAGGGTCATCTACTGTATATTGTGCTCCCAGTGTGGCCTCCCATATATCAGTGCCTTTCGGGTGAAGCGACACGTCACCTGTGAGTCCATTGGATCATCTGCTGCACTCAGTGCTTCCAGTGTGGCCTCCTGTATATCCATGAGACACAACATAGATTACAAGACCGCTTTGTCAAGCATCTACAGTGGCAGCCCATTTCAATTCTACTTCCCATTCCTGTTCCAACATGTCAGTCCACGGTCTCCTCTACTGCCAATTTGAAGCCACTCTTAGGTTGGAGGAGCAACACCTTATATTCCATCTGGGTAGACCCCAATCCGATGGCATGAATATTGATTTCTCGAACTTCCAGTGATTGCTCCCCCTTTACAATTCCCATTTCACAGAAACATAGAAAATAGGTGCAGGAGTAGGCCATTCGGCCCTTCGAGCCTGCACCGCCATTCAGTATGATCTTGGCTGGTCATCCAACTCAGAACCCTGTACCTGCTTTCTCTCCATACTCCCTAATCCCTTTAGCCACAAGGGCCATATCTAACTTCCTCTTAAATATAGCCAATGAACTGGCCTCAACTGTTTCCTGCAGCAGAGAATTCCACACATTCACCACTCTCTGTGTGAAGAAGTTTTTCCTCATCTCGGTCCTAAAAGGCTTCCCCTTTATCCTTAAACTGTGACCCCTCGTTCTGGACTTCCCCAACATCAGAAACAACCTTCCTCCATCTAGCCTGTCCAATCCCTTTAGAATTTTATACATTTCAATAAGATCCCCCCTCAATCTTCTAAATTCCAGTGAGTATAAGCCTAGTCGATCCAGTCTTTCTTCATATGAAAGTCCTGCCATCTCAGGAATCAATCTGGTCAACCTTCTCTGTACTCCCTCTATGGCAAGAATGTCTTTCCTCAGATTAGGGGACGAAAACTGCACACAATACTCCAGGTGCAGTCTCACCAAGGCCTTGTACAATTGCAGTAGAACCTCCCTGCTCCTGTATTCAAATCCTTTTGCTATGAATGCCAACATACCATTTGCCTTTTTCACCACCTACTGTACCTGCATGCCCACCTTCAATGACTGGTGTACAATGACACCCAGGTCTCATTGCATCTCCCCTTTTCCTAATCGGCCACCATTCAAATAATAATCTGTTTTCCTGTTCTTGCAACCAAAGTGGATATCCTCACATTTATCCACATTAAGTTGCACCTGCCATGAATTTGCCCACTCACCTAACCTATCCAAGTCACCCTGCATCCTCTTAGCTGCATTTAATTCCCTCATCTAAATCATTAATATATATCGTAAACAATTGGGGTCCCAGCACTGAGCCTTGCAGTACCCTACTAGTCACTTCCTGTCATTCTGAAAAGGTCCCGTTTGCTTCCTGTATGCCAACCTATTCTCTATCCACATCAGTACCATACCCCCAATACCGTGTGGTTTAAGTTTGCACTCTAATCTCCTGTGTGGGACCTTGTCAAAGGCCTTTTGAAAATTTAAATATACCACATCCACTGGCTCTCTCCTATCCACTCTACTAGTTACATCTTCAAAAAATTCTATAAGATTTGTCAGACATGATTTTCCTTTCACAAATCTATGCTGACTTTATCCGATGATTTCACCTCTTTCCAAATGTGCTGTTATCACATCTTTGTTAACCGACTCTAGCATTTTCCCCACCACCGATGTCAGACTAACTGGTCTATAATTCCCCGGATTTTCTCTCCGTCCTTTTTTTAAAAAGTGGGGTTACATTAGCCACCCTCCAATCTTCAGGAATTAATCCAGAATCTAAGAAGTTTTGAAAAATTATCACTGGTGCATCCACTATTTCATGGGCTACTTCCTTAAGCACTCTGGGATGCAGACCATCTTGCCCTGGGGATTTATCTGCCTTTAATCCTTTCAATTTACCTAACACCACTTCCCTACTAACATGTATTTCCCTCAGTTCCTCCATCTCACTAGACCCTCGGTCCCTTACTATTTCTGGAAGATTATTTATGTCCTCCTTAGTGAAGACAGAACCAAAGTAGTTATTCAATTGGTCTGCCATGTCTTTGTTCCTTATGATCAATTCACCTGTTTCTGACTGTAAAGGACCTACATTTGTCTTGACCAGTCTTTTTCTTTTCACTTATCTATAAAAGCTTTTACAGTCAGTTTTTATGTTCCCTGCCAGCTTTCTCTCATAATCTTTTTTCCCTTTCCTAATTAAGCCCTTTGTCCTCCTCTGCTGGTCTCTGCATTTCTCCCAGTCCTCAGGTGTGCCGCTTTTTTTTTTGCTAATTTATGTTTCTTCTTTGGACTTGATACTATCCCTAATTTCCCTTGTCAGCCATGGGTGCACTACCTTCCCTGATTTACTTTTTTGCCAAACTGGGATGAACAATTGTTGTAGTTCATCCATGCAATCTTTAAGTGCTTGCCATTGCATATCCACCGTCAACCCGTTAAGTATCATTTGCCAGTCTATCTTAGCTAATTCACGTCTCATACCTTCAAAGTTACCCTTCTTTAAGTTCAGAACCTTTGTTTCTGAATTAACTATGTCACTCTCCATTTTAATGAAGAATTCCACCATATTATGGTCACTCTTACCCAAGGGGCTTCGCACGACAAGATTGCTAACTAACCCTTCCTCATTGCTCAATACCCAATCTAGAATGGCCTGCTCTCTAGTTGGTTCCATGACATGTTGGTTCAGAAAACCATCCCGCATACATTCCAAGAAATCCTCTTCCTCAGCACCCTTACCAATTTGGTTCACCCAGTCTATATGTAGATTGAAGTCACCCATTATAACTACTGTTCCTTTATTGCACGCATTTCTAATTTCCTGTTTAATGCCATCCCCAACCTCACTACTACTGTTAGGTGGCCTGTACACAACTCCCACCAGCGTTTTCTGCCCCTTAGCGTTATGCAGCTCTACCCATATCGATTCCACACCCTCCAGGCTAATGTCCTTCCTTTCTATTGCATTAATCTCCTCTCTAACCAGCAATGCTACTCCACCTCTTTTTCTTTCCTATCTATCCCTCCTGAATATTGAATATCCCTGGATGTTGAGCTCCCATCCTTGGTCACCCTGGAGCCATGTCTCTGTGATCCCAACTATATCATATTCATTAATAATTATCTGCACATTCAATTCATTCACCTTGTTATGAATGCTCCTCGCATTGACAGACAAAGCCTTCAGGCTTGTTTTTACAACACTCTTAGCTCTTATACAATTATGCTGAAAAGTGGCTCTTTTTGCTTTTTGCCCTGGATTTGCCTGCCTGCCACTTTTACTTTTCACCTTACTACTTTTTGCTTCTACCCTCATTTTACACTCCTCTGTCTCTCTGCACTTGTTCCCATCCCCCTGCCACATTAGTTTAAAGCCTCCTGAACAGCAGTAGCAAACTCTCCCCCTAGGACATTGGTTCCAGTCCAGCCCAGGTGCAGACCGTCTTGTTTATACCGGTCCCACCTCCCCTAGAAATGGTTCCAATGCCCCAGAAATTTGAATGCCCCTTGCACCATTTTTCAAGCCAAGTATTCATCTGAAATATCCTCCTATTTTTACTCTGACTAACACGTGGCACTGGTAGTAATCCAGAGATTATTACCTTTGTGGTCCTACTTTTTAGTTTATCTCCTAACTCCCTAAATTCACCTTGTAGGACCTCATCCCGTTTTTAACCTATATCGTTGGTACCTATGTGCACCACGACCACGGGCTGTTCACCCTCCCATTCCAGAATGTCCTGCAGCTGCTCAGAGACATCCTTGACCCTTGCACCAGGGAGGCAACATAGTATCCTGAAGTCTCATTTGCAGCCGCAGAAACGCCTATCTATTCCCCTTACAATTGAATCCCCTATCACTATAGCTCTCCCACTCCTTTTCCTTCCCTCATGTGCCGCAGAGCCACCCATGGTGCAATGAACTCGCTGCTGCTGCCTTCCCCTGATGAGACATCTCCCCCAATAGTATCCAAAACAGTATATCTGTTTAGGAGGGAGATGACCTCAGGGGACTCCTGCACTACCTGCCTACTGCTACGCTGCCTAGTGGCCACCCCTTCCCTTTCTGCCTGGATAGCCTTTACCTGCTGTGTGGCCAACTCACTGAACATGCTATTCACGACTTTCTCAGCATCGCGGATGCTCCAGTATGAATCCAATCACAGCTCCAGACGCTCAATGCGATCTGCCAGAAGCTGCAGCTGGACACACTTCCTGCACACATAGTCGTCAGGAAATTTCCATTTCCCTCTCTCACCTTATCTCCTTATCTGCCCATCACCTCCCTCTGATGCTCCTCCCCCTTCCCTTTCTTGGTCTTCTCCCTCTCCTATCAGATTCACCCTTCTCCAGCTCTTTACCCCTTTCACTTATCAGCTTCCCAGCTCTTTACTTCATCCCTTCCCCCTTACCTATCACCTGCCACCTTGTACTTCTTTCCCCCCACCCCACTTTCTCGCTCTGTCTTCTCATCGTTTTTACTGTCAAAGGGTCTCGGCCTGAAACCTCGACTGTTTACTCGTTTCCACAGATCTTGCCTGACTCGCTGAGTTCTTCCAGTATTTTGTGTGTGTGTTACAAGGATTTCCAGCATCTGCAGATTTTCTTGTCTCTGATGACATAGTTATTGCCTAACTCCCCCGTGTTGCTCCATTCCATTCTGGTTATCTGCAGTCCATTCTGTTGACTTGTGAAGCATTACTGTTACCATTGCGGCCCCCTTCGTGACGTCATTAGCGTCCGGTTGCCAGAGAACCCCATTGCGTCACAAGCAATAGGCGGGGCCGAGTGAGACGACCCGCTGTGATCTGAAGGGGCGGGGCTATCAGCCAGTCACCGGTTCAAGCCACGCCCCCTCCCTCCCCTCCCCTCCCCCCTCTCATCGCCGTTGCCGCCGTTGTTCATTCCGGATAATGGCGGCCGCTGCGTGCAGTGGTTCGCTCCGCTTCTGCAGTCTGAAGCACGGCGGCCCGAAGGAACATCACCATCATTACCACCATGCGAGGAGGCGTACCGACTCCCGGCGGAGACAGGCCGCCCTCAGCTTCCTTACCAACATTTCCCTGGACGGCCGGCGGCCCGCTGACCTGTCCAATGGCTTCCCGGTACTGGAGGCAGCCGCTGGCTGCATCGACTGTCTGCCGGGGATGTCGAGCGGCCAAGCCTCCCGATTGGGGCCTGTGGCGGGCGCTGGGTACGCCGGACCTGTGGTCGCCCCAGTCAGTGACTGCGGTCTCGGAGCGGGTGTCTGTGAGGGGGCCGCCGCCGCCGTTGGTGGTGGACAGCAGCTGGCTTCAGGCCCGGGGACTCCGCTGCTCAGGAGCGGGCTGGTGACAACGCAAGTGGCCGGACCCTTGGACCTACAGAGGTAGATTGTCTGGCTTTATAGGGATGCTGAGTTGCTTGCTTTTGCCTTAAGGTCTTCTGTCAGCAAGGTGGTAGCATACACATTGATTGATGTTACTCTGCCGTGCAAAAGAGACACACCTGATACACCTTCGCGGATAGTTGTCAGCCACACCACATACCTGCATCAGACAATCTCTGGAAGGTGGGAATGCGTACATTAGAAGTTGGAAGTCCCTTACCTGTGCTAATTAATTACGCAACAGCGCTTTTCCTTTCAAAATGTTCCGATATATAACCTGGTCAAATTTTGTTTTGAAGTCAGTAAAACAATTGTAGCAGACAGTTTTGTAGAGTATTTCAAGCTTAAAAGTTTTTGTTTGGGGAAGTTGGTAACTATAAGTTACTGTGACTAATGATCAGCTGTTTGCATAACAAATGAATCACTAGCTGATATAACCGTATAACAAAGCTGTGTTTTAGTTTTTAAATGCCCTAATTCATGCTTTTACTGAAGCGTTTTCACCCCATCACTTGTTATAGTCCCTCGTTTATCTTACTTATCTCCGATACTGTAGATTTTTAAAAAACCCGCGTATGCTGTTTTACGACCTTATACTGCTGTTTGCGTTCAGATAGTTGACAATGAGGGGAGAAGAGGTATTTGAGAGTTCGAGATATGACTAGTTGGAGTAACTTCTGGCAGATGATGTTTAAATATTTATAGCATCAATTTTAAGTGGGCGGTGAAGGGAAAGAAAAGATCTGTTCTGTTTATGTAACATAGGTTTGAACTTGCCCAAGAATAGCTCATGATTACAACCACATTGAATTTATTGCTCATCTGTAGTCTAACACCCTAGAGGGATTCTTGGCTTTGCACGAAGTTGGATTTACTCCTAATTCCAAATTTACAGTGCATTTGCCATGCATTAATTATTTTGTATCAGTACTAAACTTGCAGAGAGAATGCATCGTTAATGGCAAGTTGTTTTGAGTCTATTTCTGTAATTAATTTTTGAGCTATTAGTGAGGGTAGACATTTGGTTTATCACCCCCTGCTTCAGCACTCGTTGATCTTGCATCTTTCTCCTTTCCATACCTAGTCTTTAAAATCCACTGTTCTATACTGAAGATGGTGCTATTTCAACTTGTACCAAGATTAAGCATACATCTATCTATATGAGCCTGTATTTTGACAGTCATTAAATATCAAGATACTTGTACATTACAGCATAGTACAGATCCATTGATCCATGATTTTGTGCCAACCTTTTAATCTACTAGAATATCTATCTGATCCTTTCCTCATGTATAGCCCATCATTTTTCCATCAGGTTATTTAAAAGTTTCTTAAATGTCCCTAATGTATCTGCCTCTAAACCACCCCTGGCAGGACATTCCACACACTCACCACTATCTCTGTCTAAAAACGACTTATCTGACACCCTTTCTATACTTTCCTCAAATGGCTTTAAAATTATGCCCCCTTGTGTTAGCCTTTTCTACCCTGGGAAAAAATCTCTGGCTATCCACTTGATCTATGCCTCATATCAAGTCACTTGTCATCCTCCTTTACTCCAAAAGGGAAAGGCTCTAGTTCACTCAACCTATCTTAATAAGATATGCCCTCTAAGTCCAGACAAAATCCTGGTATATTTCCTCTGCACCCTCTCTAAAGCTTCCACATCCATCCTATAATGAGGCAAACAGAACTGAAATAGATCCATAATTACCATATCTTGGGTTTGAAAATTTATTTTTCCCATTTTTGGACAAAGGAAGCTGCTGTTTTTGGTGAATTAAATTTTGATTAGGTAATTAGAGTGGAATGTTTCATTCTTAATCCTCTGAGACCTTGCAATGTTTGCATGCAGTAGCTGAGACTCAGAACGATTTCTGCCTTGTCTGTTTCCCATGTATCCTCTTAAAAGAGAATGTAATAAGAGTGACATGTGATTACACGATTTCAGAAGTCAAGTAATTCCTACTATACTTCTAAAATGTCATGCATATTTTGGAGCAATTAATGAATGTCACTTTTCAAAAAATGAGGGTTAGAGTACAATTGAGACATCTGGTTCTGTTTTGTTGTTAGTATTGGAAGGCAGTTTCCAGATGTTTCCTTAAGGTTATGTGATACTCCAACACCTTGTTAGTCTCCAAAGTTGCAGAGTTGATGAGAGTTCCTCTGATGTTAGTTAAATCATAAAATAAATTGCAGCACTTTAAATTCGTGGGCAAAAAAATGAAACATTTCTTAGTTTGAGTTAACTGAAATGGGAAATAATTGGTACAGCATAGAATTAGTTTACGATAATGTGAATATAACTTCGGAGTAAATCCTTTTCTAAGGTTCAGTGAAAAATGTACTGGAGTAAAGAACACTGATTCTTAAACATCTTTGCTTACTATTTTAGTTGAAGAATTGTGGAGAAAATAAGCATTGAACTTTACGACTTGCTCTGCATTCAATAAACTTATGATTGATTCTCAGCTTCGACCAGTTCTTAATCCAATCTCGATGTCTCGTAATTACGTCTTAATCCTGAACTCACTGGCTCGCAGCTTTGAATGTATGTAGTGATTGAGTGCCTATAGTACTCTTGAGTTAGAAAATTCTGAACATGCAGAGTCTTCAAAAGTAAATAATGTTTTCCCTTGACTGCCAAGCTATATAAATGTCTTGCGTACAGTGGCATCATACAGTATGAATGCTAGTGCAGTTGGGATGATCTTACTGTATTTTGTCTGAGAGCAAAACCTCTCATCCCAGAAATCAGCCTGATGAATCTTCATTGCTTTGTCTCAATCATTTTGTGAGTACCGAAACTCTAGGCAGTACCCCAGAAACTGCCTCATCTACAATGTGGACAGTGGCATTGCTCTTGAACTGGATTCCTTTTGCAATCAAGGCCAATTTACTATTTCCCTACCACATTGGTTTCCGTGCCTGCATGTTAATTTGGTTTACATGTAGTACACAGTGTATGTTTATCACCACAGGAAGATTCCTTTATTTATTCCCTAAATGCCTTTGCATTATATACTTGTACTATCTGTATCAATTTGTATCCTCCTTGTAGCTTGTTTCAAACTTGATTATCTTGCACTGTCTTGGTCTAAATAATAGATGATAAACAGCTGAAGACCCTGGTAGCCCACTAGGAATAGGTTACTGATCTGAAAATGAATAGTTATCTCAAATGATTTCTCTCGGGTAGCTAATTCTCAATCCAAGCGAATATTTCTTGTCAATCCCTTGAGCCCTTGAAACGATGCAAAATAACATAAATGGAACAATTGGAATGAAGGATTTGCCAAGTAGGAACAGATGGAAAGGCTCTGTTTAGTAAACTTGCTAGTAATGATGTACAACTTTTTATAGTGCACTTACAGATGATATTTACATTAATTCATTCAGTAACTGCGATATAATAGGGCTACACCCCATGCTGATGGTAACCTGTAATATGCAGAATATTGGATTTAGTACTTGATAGCCATGATCAGATCAAAATCTCCACCAGTACAGGTGCACCACAGAGTTCTGTGCTTGTCCCCCACTGTACTCGCTTTACACCGATGACTGTGAGGCTAAGCACAGTTCCAATGCCATATTCAAGTTTGCTGATGACACCGCTGTTGTTGGCAGAATGAAAGGTTTTGTTGAATCTGCATATAGGAGAGAGATTGAAAATCTAGCTGTGCTTCTACACCAACCATCTCTTGCGTAATGTCAACAAAACGAAAGAAATTATTATTGGCTTCAAGAAGAGGAAACCAGAGGTCCATGAGTCGGTCCTCTTCGGGAGATCAGAAGTGGAGAGGAGCAATTTAAAATTCCTCAGTGCTATCATTTCAGAAGACATAGTTTTAAGGTGCTGGGAAGTAGGTACAGAGGAGATGTCGGGGTAAGTATTTTAGCAAGAGAGTGGTGAGTGTGTGAAATAGTCCGCCGGTGACTGTGGTGGAGGTGAATATGATGGGGTTTTTTTAGGAGACTCCTGGATAGGTACATGGAGTTTAGATAAATAGAGGGCTATGGGTAACCCAAGGTAATTTCTAAAGTAAGTACATGTTCGGCACAGCTTTGTGAGCAAAGGGCCTGTATTGTGCTGTAGGTTTTCTATCTTTCTGTGTTCTAAGACCCATCCTAGGCCCAGCAAGTAAATGCAATTACAAAGGAAGTACAGCTGTGCCTTTACTTGTGTAGAAGTTTGCGAAGATTCGGCATGACATATATGGAGAGTATATTGATTGGCTGCATCACAACCTGGTATGGGAATGGAAAATCCTACAAAAAGTAGCCAAGGTAGCCCAGTCCATCATGAGTAAAGCCCTTCCCTCCATTGAACACATACACGGAGTAATATTGCAGAAAAGCAGCATCCATCATCACCACCACCACCCAGGTTATACTCACTTCTGCCATCGGAAAGAAAGGGTAGGAGTCTCACCACCAGGTTCAGTAACAGTTATTACCCCCATTAGGCTTTTGAACCAAAGGGGATAACTTAACTTGCCGCATTGCTGAAATGTTTCCACAACCTGTGGGGCTCACTTTCAAGGACTCTTCATCTCATGTTCTCAATATTATTGTTTTTTGTATTTGCACAGTTTGTTGCTTCATGAACACTGGTTAAATATCCAAGTTGGTGAGGTTGTTCATTGATTCTATATTATGGTTATTGGATTTATAACCTGCAAAAAATGAATCTCAGGGTTGTATATGGTGACATATATGTACTTTAATAAATTTACTTTGAAATGTGTGAAATTTGCTGTTTGTATTAAGTATGAAATGAGAATTTCCAGACTACAAAAAGTGTGGAAACGCAAGTTTTCAGCAGTAGTTTGAAATACAGATTTAAAATTATTTTCACTTAACATATGCTGTTTGTTTTGTTGGTTGCCAATAAAAAGCTTAAGTGGAACTGTGAAAAGAGCATCACAACCTGTTGAATAGTCGACAGTGTGGCGACCCACTTTCTGCACAGGCGAACCGGCTCACAAATAGCCAGCGCACAGGGGGAGACTTTGGTAATGCACCTCTGACACCATTTCCGCTCGGCGAGGGCGGGTGCTAGGGATTTAAATACCAGCACCGCGAAGTTTGAGTAAACTAGTCTCAAAACGACTTACCAACTGCGTGTCGTTATTTCAGCGCTGTGTATAGCACATCGCTACATTGGTGACCCGGACGGTCCAAATGGGATTTGGACCAAAGATGACTGACTCTTCATCTGTTCACGCAGTTTCGCTCAAACTGCCGACTGTATGGACGCTGCGACCACGCGTGTGGTTTAGCCAAGCAGAAGCCCAGTTCCAGATTCGGCAGATCTCTTCTGATTCCACGCATTACTACCACGTGGTGAGTGCCCTTGACCAGCAGATGGCTGCCCAGGTTGCAGATTTCATACAGTCGCCCCCGGAAGAAGGCAAATATGAAGCATTCAAAGCGCTGCTCACTGGGAACTTTGGCCTCTCACGGCATGAGCGGGGTGCCCGCCTGCTTCACCTGGATGGTTTGGGAGTCAGACTGCCGTCAGCATTGATGAACGAGATGCTGTCCCTGGCTGACGGACACAAGCCCTGCCTCATGTTCGAGCAAGCGTTCCTGGAGCAACTGCCCGGGGACATACATCTGCTGCTGGCCGATGCAGATTTCAGCGACCCCCAGAAGGTGGCAGCCCGGGCAGACGTGCTGTGAAAAGCCAAGAGGGAGAGCGTGGCATCCGTTGGTCAGATTACCAGGCCACACCCCCAACAGCAGACCAGACCAGGCCTGGCAAGGGAGCGCACACAACACAGCGGCAGGAGTGAGGAGGACAGTGAACAATGGTGTTTCTACCACCAGCGGTGGGACACAAAAGCCCGCTGTTGTCGCCCGCCCTGCAATGACTATGGCGGCAGGCCACCAGGACAGCCTCTTGTACATCTGGGACAAACAGTCCCGCTTCTTGGTCAACACCAGAGCGGAGATCAGCGTTTTGCCCCCAATGGGGTACGACACCCGCAACAGGAAGCCAGGACCCACCCTGAGGGCCGCAAACGGCAGCTCGATGTGGACCTATGGCACCCGCACAGTGCAGCTGCAGTTCGGCGCCAGGCAGTTCACGTGGGTCTTCACACTGGCCGTCATGGCCCAATCACTCCTGGGGGCGGACTTCTTGCGAGCTCACAGCCTGCTGGTCGACTTGCAAGGGAAAAGACTGGTACATGCCGAGACTTTCCAGACATTCTCCCTGGGTGAAGCCAAGTTTCCGGACTCCTGGACTCCATCACGCTGTCGTACAACGAATTCACCAGAATCCTGGCGGACTTCCCATCGATTCTGGCGCCGCAGTTCATGGCAGCCATGCCCAGACACGGGGTACAGCGCCACATTCCGATCCAGGGACCACCCCTCCACGCCTGCACACAAAGGCTCTCCCCGGAAAAGCTCCGCCTGGCGAAGGAGGAGTACAAGAGGATGGAGGAATTGGGGATCGTACGGAGGTCCGACAGCCCATGGGCCTCCCCCCTGCACATGGTGCCCAAAGCAGCCGGGGGTTGGAGACCATGCGGTGACTATCGCAGACTGAACGAGGCTACCACTCCAGACTGCTACCCCATGCTGCACATACAGGACTTCGCAGCAAACCTGCATGGGGCAAGAATCTTTTCCAAAGTAGACCTCGTCCGGGGATACCATCAAATCCCGGTGCACCCTGAAGACATCCCCAAAACAGCACTCATCACCCTGTTCGGCCTGTTCGAGTTCCTCTGAATGCCATTCGGCCTGAAGAATGCCGCACAGACGTTCCTGCAGCTAATTGATGCAGTGGGACATGACCTGGACTTTGCGTTCATCTATTTGGATGACATCCTTATAGCCAGCAGTAGTTGTCAGGAGCATCTGTCCCACCTCCTCCAGCTCTACTCCCGCCTGAGTGATTTCGGCCTCACGATCAACCCGGCCAAATGCCAGTTCTGTCTCAATACCATCGACTTCCTGGGCCACAGGATTACCAAAAACGGGGCAACACCTCTGCCTGCCAAGGTAGACGCGATCCGCCGCTTTGCCCGGCCCAACACGGTCAAAGGCCTGCAGGAGTTCGTTGGTATGGTGAACTTCTACCACCGTTTTCTCCCCTCAGCAGCCCGTATCATGTGCCCTTTGTACACCCTGATGTTGGGTAAAGGCAAGGACATTACTTGGGACGAGGAGGCCGTGGCCGCTTTCATTAAAGCCAAGGAAGCTTTGGCAGATGCCACGATGCTGGTGCACCCCAGAATGCACGTTTCGACCGCCTCACGGTGGACGCATCCGACACAGCAGTCGGCGGGATGCTGGAGCAGCTCATCGAGGGGCGCTGGCAACCCCTGGCGTTCTTCAGCAAGCACCTACGACCACCCGAACTCAAGTACAGTGCTTTTGACCGGGAGCTGTTGGCACTGTATCTGGCAATCCGGCATTTCAGGTACTTCTCGGAAGGCAGGCCATTCGCTGCGTTCACGGACCACAAACCGTTGACCTTCGCATTCACGAAGGTGTCCGATCCCTGGTCAGCTCGCCAGCAGCGACATCTGTCCTACATCTCCGAGTACACGACGGACATCCAGCGTGTCTCGGGGAAGGACAACATCATGGTGGACGCACTCTCCAGACCAGCAGTCCAGGCCCTGTCCCTGGGGGTGGACTATGCAGCACTGGTGGAGGCGCAGCAGGCAGATGACGAGATACCCAGCTACAGAACCGCAGTCTTGGGTTTGCAGCTGCAGGACTTTCTCGTAGGCCCAGGCGATAGGACCCTCCCGTGCAACATGGCTACCGGCCAACCTCGCCCCATTGTCCCGGCAGCCTGGAGGTGGCGGGTTTTCATCTCCATACACGGTTTGGCGCACCCATCTATCAGAACAACCGTCCGATTGGTCTCCAGCAAGTTCGCGTGGCACGGACTTCGCAAGCAGGTCAGTGAATGGGCCAGAACGTGCGAGTAGTGCCAAACAGCCAAGGTGCAGCGCACACTAAAGCCCCGCCACAGCAGTTCGAACCCACCCACAGGAGGTTCGACCACATTCATGTGGATGTCATGGGCCCCCTACCAGTGTCCCGAGGAGCGCGGTACCTCCTAACCATGGTAGACCAGTTCACAAGGTGGCCAGAGGCTGTCCCACTCACTGACACATCCGCCGATTCCTGCACCCGAGCACTGATCACTTTGGGGTACCGGCCCACATTACCTCCAACAGAGGCGCCTAGTTCACCTCCAGCCTGTTGGGAACACAGCTGCACCACACAATTGCCTACCACCCACAGTCAAACGGACTGGTGGAACGCTTCCACCGTCACTTGAAGTCGGCTCTCATGGCCCGCCTGAGAGGACCTAACTGGGTGGACGAGCTTCCCTGGGTCCTGCTTGGAATTCGTACAGCGCCAAAGAGGATCTGCATGCCTCGTCAGCCGAGTTGGTGTACGGGCGCACCCCAGGCTGGCCCGGGAGAGTTCATACCAGCCCCAAGGGGGCAAGAGGAAGAACCCGCAGCAGTGGGTGCATTTATTAAAAATCTTCACAGCTTTTACTCCATCCAGATTATTTTTTCCAGTTGAACTGAATTTATTCTCCAAATTTGTAATGCCAAAATACTATATAGTGTGCACTTTGAAGCATTGCATGGAAGAATGTTCAGGAAGTGATTACCTTATGAAAGCAAACATGTAATAGTTTTATTGCATTTTGAAGCATTAATAAATATTGTAAGCCCTCAGCTATGGAATCAGTCTTAAACGAAAATTTCATAAATTTAGTCACAATGTTTTTTTAATGACTCTTCAACTTTGCATTAATGACCTCCATTGTGTTAGCTGTATAATGCTAATTTAAATTCATTTTTAAATGACCAAGATGCAAATTTAATGACCCAGGGATGAATGAAGAATTAATTCCTGTTCATATTTAGCTTAGATTTTAATTTTAAATTGTTACATCCTAAAGCACAGAGAACACAAACTGTTCTGGGAATAGACAGATTTCATAAGGCCAAATCTTTGCCTTAATTGCTTTTAAAATGGAACAGCTATTCAAGAGTTAAATTGTGTGGTTGCAAAGTGTAGCAATAAGTAGAGTTAGGAATTTATGCTAGCTCCCTCCAAGTAGGTATTGGAAAGGCTATAGCTTTTGCCTTATTTTCTGGAATTAATGTGTTTCCAGTCACTGATTTTTGGTAATATAGCAGGGACTTGCTTCAATCCATCAGCTGTTGGAATGCTCTAAGCTTCTGTTGCTTTAACATCAAACAATCTCAATATTTCCACACCAGCTACTTCAATCCTTCACTGATTCTACTCAAAACACTATTGTCAGTGATACAAGTCCTGTTTATCCATTGTCATGGCCTATTAATGATTCAAGTAGTATCTATTTCTGTTTGTAAATGTGCCAAAGATAGCCATGGAATTGGATCTGGATAAGTCTTTGGGCTTTCAAGGCCAAGAATATAAAGATAAATTGCTTATATATTGTGTCCTCTATCTCTTAGTGTGTGTGCTGTCTTTAGAAATGTAAAGTGCAAAGTGATTAAGAGAAATGAACCAAAACAATAAATGAGATAAAGATATAAGATAATTTTTGAATTGCAGTAGTGATTTTGATTCTCATCGTGTTTGGGAAACTTGTAATATCTGTGTTTATTTTCCAAATTATTTATGGAATTTGGCATTGTAAAAATATTTTTGTACTATAAGTATTTATTTGGGTCACTTCCAGATGTGGTCTGATGAACCTAGTGTTTGGAGCATGCATGGTAATTTCTAAATACTAATCAATGGGATGATGCATGATTTTTTTTACACCCACTCAACCTACTTTTAGCATGTTCGTTTTTCTTACTTTCTCAAATCCTATCATACTAGGGGCAATTAACCTTCTAACCTACATCTCTAAGGGGCATGGGAGTAAATTTAAGTCCCATGTAGTCATAGGAAAAATGGACACAATCCACTGGGACAATACTCAAGGTCAAATTTAACCTTGTCAATGGTGCTGTGAAATAGTAGCTCCAGTCATTCTGAAAATGTGTATGCAAAATCACTCAGAAATTGTAAAAATACCATCAGGAGTTCAGACTGGAGCTGCATATTATGGCAGAAAGGAAAATTGTGCCTTGTGACTGATAGGTATGAAATGTCACTGCTCAAGGTGAAAGCAAAGAAACTGGTTGAAAAGATCCAACTTGATCAAACTGTACCAAAACTTGCATTTTATAAGAGGATGCATAAATGACATGCACAGAAAGTTTATGAATTCTCATAAACATTTGAAATATTATCCAAGAAACTTGGAGCAGAGTTTTGCAAATAAGCTGATTGAATTAGGGACAAGAGGTGGAGAGAAAATATCCATTGTGGATAGGGCATTCAAGTTAAAAAGGGTCACACAAGGGTCAATAAATTGTCCATTATGCTTTTGGCTAATGAAAGATTTCATGAGATAGGGAAATTCAAGTGAAGACCAGGGCTACAAAAAATAAAATTGCAGTACTTGCCTTAGAAGTTGGAGGAAGAGGTAATTAACTCTAGAAAATGTTTGTCCCAGCTTCATTTACATTACCACAGTGCAAAACATGGTAACATTACCAAACATCTGTGAAACTTGGTGAGTTTGATTAATGGATTGAAGTCACAACACCATTTACACTGATATACATATCCAAGTTTACTGTTTGTGAACTTTGTTGTGAGTTTACTAACAGAAGCTTTCCCAGCCCAAAATATCAATGCCTGTAATGTGATAGGTTCTTGTGGTACATGAGTGGGCTAGTGGCAGCTTCATTCATACATTAAACACATTCACATAATAAAATTCAAATAAATAGAAAGCCCTGACGAAGGGTCTCGGCCCGAAACGTCGGCAGCACTTCTCACTATAGATGCTGCTTGGCCTGCTGTGTTCCACCAGCAATTTGTGTGTGTTGTTGTTTAAACAGAAAGCCCTATTTGTTAAAGTAGTTAAGTGATCTCAAATACTTTTTTAAAAATAATTAAAATTCTTTAAGTATATTGTTTGATTATATCCATTCATTTCCATTCACTGGTCTCACTGTTCCTGTTGCAGGTATAACCCAGGGCTGATTTCCACTAAAACTGCCGAAGCATAACAAATTTTCATGTACCACTGAAACCTGATGTCGGAACGGCAACCAGGAAATTCAGTACTTTGGCTTTAACACAGCATTTCCAAATTAATAGAAGTAAATGCTCTAAACTTGACACAAGTTTCAGCAATTTCAAAAGCACTTTTTTCATAAGCAAGAACAGGAACTAAAAATGTGCATTGGATAGGTAATCAAATGAAATGCCAGACATCCCACCCTGCAAAAAATCATTTCAGGGAGGTAGCACCACCAGCCCCACCCCCTGCAACCCTATATCTCCCCCCACCCCCGGTCGACCTCCAAGGGAGTATGTATACAGGACGTTTGATTATGAAAGAACACAACAATTTATTTGATCACATATTGAAACTATTCACTCACACACACACATTCCTTGTTGAGTATTTGAGTATTTTATTGGCAGTCTGAATGCTAATAGCTAAATGCTAATGCAAATAGCTTTTCTATTTATTTTGTGAACTTTCCTTGTACTGTGATGTGGCTTGCTTGGCAGATTTGAGCATTTTGCCGGAAGTCCTCATAGCAGTCTGTGTCAATGAATTTGTTAATTTTGCAAGACATCAGATTCACAAGTGTTTTGTGAGACAGCTGACTTCTGAATTCTGTCTTAATGTGACACACCATGCTGAATGCCCTTTCTACATCACAATTAGAATTTGGCAGCACCAAAAGCAGTTTCATCAATTGTCAGAGCTCTCTGAGTCTCAACTGCCCTGTGCTCACTGATTTTATTTTGGACAGCTTCCCCCAGATCTCATCAACTGGCAAACTTTTGTAGTTTGGCACCAGTCCTTCAAGGTTAGTTGAGACATAATCCAGGATTTCAAAGTGTATTATCATGGAGTTGTTTAAGCAATTTACAACTTTAAGCAAGTCTACAGGGAGTTTGGCTTTATCATGTAGGACATCAATAGAGTAGCTTCTTAGCAGCTAGCCAGCTAGTTTAAATAATGTTAGCTATGCTAATGAATGAACGACACCTGTTAAACTCACATCAACATGTCTTTTATAGTCATTTAACCCACCACGGGCAATAGAAAAGTCACTGTTGCAAGCAGTGCAGCGAGCAACACTGTCATTATTTTTGACCCCTATTAGGCAGGGGTACACTCTAGTGTAGTCTGGGATGAAGTACGTTTTATATTTTCTTTTTTTGAAACACTCTGCTATGGTGCTACGAGACACTAAACTGAACTGATGGACAATGAAAGAGAGAGAGGTCGACTGTAAAGCCTGCGCATAGAGAAAACGGATAAATCTTAGCACGAAGAGAGACCAATTAGGATGCTCTCTCTGTCACTCTCTCAAAAAAATTCAATTTTCGGGATATTCTATATAATTTGCGGGTGTCAGGGAGCCGCTATCAATATGCAGGAGACTCCCGGATCTTCTGGGAGAGGTGGGATGTCTGTGAGGGTTGGTAGGTTAACTGGCTATTGTAAATTGCCCTGGTGTGCAGGCTGAATTACGTGCACAGCAGGGGTGCCATGGTAGTGCATTATTAGTGCAACACTATTACAGCCTGAGGCATTTCAGAGTTCAATTTTGGCACCATTCTGTAAGGAGTTTCTGTACGTCCTCCCTGTGAAATGCATGGGTTTTCTCCAGGTATTCTGGTTTCCCCCCACAGTCCAAAGACATACCGTATAGATTAATAGGCTACTGTAAAATGTCCCATGGTTAGGTTAGGGTTATTGTATATACTGGGATGTTGTATATAATTTGCAGGTGTCAGGGAGCCACTATCAATATGTGGGAGACTCCTGGAACTTCCGGGAGAGGTGGGATGTCTGAAGTACAGCTACAGAGGGCGGTGAAAAATCATTTAATCATTCAGTGGTTGAATATCATTTAATCATTGCCAGTTAAGTGGACGGTCACAAAGAAACCTGATTTAGATACTGCTTTCCTAATTTTAGCCAAAGGCAGTCATGTAACTGTTCAAATATATCTCAATGAATTTTCTAAATGGTTTGAATTTTTTCCAAGGCCAATAAGCTTTTTTTAAGCTTTTTGGAAAAAGAATTTAGTCAGTGTTCAGTGCTGCATGTAAGCATCACTAACTGACTAGTACTCCTCCATTGGAATGTACTGAGTGAGTACTGGTTAGTGAAGTAATGTTTACATGCAGCAGTTTGTGAGATTTCCATGTGGTTGCCAGCAGCAAAGTACCATTTAGCTAAGATCCACTGGCACTTAGACTGGTGAAATGCTTCTTTGGTTCTACACAGTTAAATCAGGCCTGCTGAAGGGTCTCAGCCTGAAATGTCAACTGCACTCTTTTCCATAGATGCTCCCTGGCCTGCTGAGTTCCTCCATTTGGTGTGTGAATCATATGATCCAAGACCCCATTGATTTTTTTTTGTGGACTGTAGTTTTTGTTTTCAGGAGAAGAAAGCAGAATTCCATTTCCGAGCTTATTCATTCTGTCCCTTCTGTTGCTCTTAATTATTTGTGTGTTCAGCTTTTTTATGTTTAATTACTGAATCATTTTAAACTTCTCTAAATGTCTGTGTCATTAACAAACAATTAAATAACCCTGCCAAACTGGCAATATTAGAGACAAGGCATTGCTTGTTGTCAAATTTTTAACATATTTTTCGAGCTGAGTTTTTCTTGGTGGTTTTTGTGGCCCAGCTTCCAGCTCAGGCTGTGGTAGTCTGGATTACTTTGGGTTAGCAAGGATAGTTCTCTGCATCTCAACTAAGCAAACAGAAGCATTGATGAGGCCATGTGTGATGATTCCAGGTAGCCTTTCAGGCTCAATGAGATTTGGCTAAATACATGTATTTCAGTTCACTCAAGCTTGCATCTGTCCGTAATACACAGCTTTATCCTCAATATTCAGAATTTGCATTGTCTCTAATAAGTTAAAAGGTTAGATTTTTTTTAAATGGAGAAATAGAGTTCTAGGCTGGTAATGTAACTGAAAGTATAAAATCTGGAATATTAATAATTTTAACTTGTATTGACATGTGCCATAATTTACACTTGATTGAGAAAGTTTTATCGGATATGAAACGGTAAAAAATAAAGTATAAAGGCAGACTCAGAGAGGAAGTATTTCAAATCACTGTTTTTGCTATTAATGTTATGGGAGAAGGATATGCACTCAAGTACACAGAGAAGTGTTTGTGAAACTGGAGAACACTGCAAAAAAATGTTAAGGAATTAAGGAGGAATGTTTATAAAAATCAACAGTGAAAAGGCTGAGGCCATGAAAGGTAAGATTATGGGGAAAGCAGTTTACCATGAGCTGGATCTTATTGCGGATTTTGAGAGAGGTGGAAGAAATGCCGATGTGCTGGTTGGAAGGCCAGCAAGAAGTACATTAGCTAGTCAAGCATGACAGTAGCAAAAGCATTTATTACAATTTTTACTCCTTTTTATTCTCCCTTTTTTTTACTTTTTTAATGGCAGGGGCTTGAAAAAAGCAAACTTGCAATTTATGGATCCTGATACAATCATTACTGCACCAGTGCAACATTTGGATACATAAATTATTCTATCCTTGACCTTTCAAGGATGAAATTGCAGATGTTACATATACAGTGGTGGACAAAGTTTCTAGATCTGAAAATGGGCTGTGTCCAGTCATACGAGAAGCTACTGACTTAGACCAGCTTCACAGTGCACTAAGAATGCACTGTGCAGGCCAGTTTTATTTTGGTCCCATTCCAAGCATGTCGCTGGCACTCAGAGTACCTTCCTGGCCTGTTCTTTCGTAGGCATGCTTTTTTAAAAAAAAATGGGTCAATTTGTCTGCTTCCTTGACTGTTAGGAAAGAGGCATGAAATACAATGTTTATTTTGTTATCTTTTAATAAGATTTAAGTTGAAAATGTTTTCAATACTTCTGTAAAAAGTGGAAGAATCTATGTGCTAGAATAAACACATAGGCATAAAGAAAAGAAATACACATTGTGACTTACATCAAAAATTATTTTGAATATAAATTGTTCTGATTCACTGTTATTTAATAATACATCAGTTTTTGAGTGGTGAAGAAATGTTTGTATAATTAAATATTGAAAATTGATCTGAAAGATCTAATTCTCACTTATTTGGAAAGCTTTAGTAATAACCTTCAGTTTTATTACTGAATAAAGCTTCAGCTTTAACGGAAAGGTGGCAGATTCTTTCTGCTGTATTAATTTTTACTGTTATGGTATTTCCTTGTATTTAGAACAGCAATATTTCTCAGCTGCTTATTTAATTGTGAAGTATATATTTTTTCAAAATTAATGCTAGATATATACACTCAGTAGCCACTGAGTGTATATTCATAGTCTTCTGCTGCTGTAGCCCATCCACTTCAAGATTCAACATGTGTGCTTTGCACACAACTGGATTTCTAGCATCTTATTGGTGTAGCACATGGTGATTTGAGTTGCTGTTGACTTCCTGTCAGCTTGAACCAGTTTGGCCATTCTACTGTGACCTCTCGTTAACAAAGGCATTTTCCCTAGATGTTGTTTTTTTGTCTTTACACCATTCTCTGTAAACTCCAGAGACTGTTGTGTGTGAAAATCCCAGGAGATCAGCAGTTTCTAAGATACTCAAACCACCCCATTTGGCACTAATAATCATTCCATGGTCAAAGTCACTTAGATCACATTTCTTCCCCATTCTGATGTTTGATCTGAACAACTACTGAACCTTTTGACCATGTCTGCATGCTTTTATGCATTGGCTGATTAGATATTTGCATTAACAAACAAATGTATAAGTGTTAGGTGGCCCACATTTTTCGAACATTAATTTTACGACAGCTCGCTGTTATGAATGACCTACATTAGTTCCTGTTTTCACGAACCAGAGAGGATTTTCACTTTTACGCAAAAAAAGACGCCCATTTTATACGTGTGTTTACCCCGAGAAAGACTACCATGACCATGAAGCCTTTGGCGGGCATTTGTTTGCGCATGCTTGAATCATTCATTGCTAGCCCATCTACAAGAAAAGTACCTAATGAAGCCTGGTTTCAACTCCACCCTTCTGTCAATATTCTTCCCACAGTCAACACAGCATTTCCTGTGATCATCCTTAATTTGCCTATTACGGAAATCTTTTATCTCTGTGGCCTTCTCAAACAATCTGAAGTCATTTTCTGCATATACATTTGCTGTGCCTTTGACCACATCTCTTAGGTGTTTCCTTTCAATCCTTGAAAGCTGATGTAAAGTCAAAGTTTAATCGAACCAGCTACAGCCGTGTGATTTTTTTTCTTTGAAGGCTTTGCCTAAAGATCAGGTCTGCATGCTTTTATGCATTGCATTGGTGACATGATTGGCTGATTAGATAGCCAATTAAAAGGCTGGTGTACCTAATAAAGTGGCCAAAGTGTGTATGTAATTAGTTACTTATAAGAAGGTAGTGCATGAATTTCCCAGGTTAGCTGTCACAGCTGCTGTTCAAGTAAGGCTCTTAATTGACGTTCGGTACTTTTCATTGTGTCACTCTTAGAGAATTTTCTGCAAAGTGTCACTTCATATAGTAATTGGCCTACAGGCATATGTGGGATATATTGAGAATATTAAGCTGTCACACATTAATCATTCTACAATTTGATTTGCACATGGTGCTCATAGTTATATATTTCATTGTTATAGCTTAATAGTAATTTCGTGACCAGTTACAAACTAAAGTTCAACTTGATGTGCCATTCCATTTAATTTTTTAAGGTTAGCATCTTTTTTTTAATAACCACATCAAGCAATTCATTGCACACATAAAGGGGACGGATTTGTTGGTCCTCTTTATACAGGATTATTCACACTTCTAAAGGAATACCAAATTTTTCCACAAAAATCGAAAGATCACATTACTAATACAGACATTGTTCATGCCAGCATTGACTTTCCGAGGTAATAGTTAATACAATGAGGGTAATGATTGTTTCATTGAAAGAGAACTCTATCAACTGTCTAGGACTTACAGCACCTCTCAATAAGGTGATATTAGAAGGTGATTGAAGCATCCTCTATCAACCTTAATATATTTTGATGAAAACAAAAGTTATTACACTTTTCTAATTTTTTTCTGTAAGATTTGAAGATCCTTGCAGAGATGCTTAATTGATGTGTTCAAATCTCACTGTAAGCTACAAGTACAAACTTTGAACAACAACACACGCAAAATGCTGGTGGAACACAGCAGGCCAGGCAGCATCTATAAGGAGAAGCACTGTCGACGTTTCGGCCTGAAACGTCAACAGTACTTCTCCTATAGATGCTGCCTGGCCTGCTGTGTTCCACCAGCATCTTGTGTGTGCTGCTGTTTGAATTTCCAGCATCTGCAGATTTCCTCCTGTTTGCAAGTCCAAACTTTGGATGGCTTTATGGAAGTAATGTAAAGGTTATTCAATTTACTCAAATTTGCATCTTTCATTTCATGGTTGAAGTATTCTGTGTCTCAGTTATAAATTTCCAGTGGGGATAAATGCTTTATACTTCAGGATTACAGTGATATCCAACTACTTAATGTTTATTCTTTTAATTGACTGAGCAGGAGATTTTGTTCCCTTTAAATTGTACAATCTTTATTGGTGCCATTACTTAAACTTTTTTTTTATTTTCCAGAAGTAAAACTTCAGGATCTCCCCATCCAAAGAACGCAAAGAAAGTCCATTTCATAAAAAATATGCGTCAGTATGACACAAGAAGTAGCAGGTAACTAGTAGTTGGTGCAAATACAAAAAATGTTCTGCAGAATATCAAAAGTAATTTTCATCACTGTGAAAATCAGTAAAACTAGTTAGTTGATTCACCAGGAGTCTGCAGAGGAGTGCGGTGAGGGGGGAGAAAATAATGAAATCAGACGAACTCAGGACTGGATGGATGTTTATTTTGTAATTGTATGGAACAATTTGGCTAAAGCAGTGATGAGTTATTGAGTGTAGGCTGTCTTCATTTCAGATGGGATGTGGTCTGCTGAGGTTTTTGTTAACCACATGGTATTGCAGAGTAAACTTGCTAGGCCAAAAGGCCTAATTCTGCTCCTATATCTTATGGTTTTAAGGGATGTGCAGAAATGCCAGGTCTACAGAAACATGTCATAATTCTGTCAAGATTTCAGTGAATAACATAATGCAGATATGGACTCAGTGGATACAATTGGTATATTAATGTTCAAAGTAAAATTTATCATCCGAGTACATGCATGTCACCACATACAACCCTGAGATTATAACATCCATCAATATAACAATATAAGAGTCTTTAAATGAGTGGAGTGTAGTTATCCCCTTTTGGTCATGAGCCTGCTGGTTGAGGGGTAGTAACTGTTCTTGATGTTGTTAACTGTCTTTGTTTAATATCAGCATTAATTTCTAAAGTAGGGACATTGTTCTTGAAATTTTATCTTACCACATAGTTCAGTTTCGTTGGGAGAAGTATCAGTTGAGAAAATCAGATTCTTCAAATGTTAAAGGTCTGAAATGCATTTTCCTTGACTTTCACTTGACTTGCATTCCCCATTGCATCTGTAACACAAATGTGTAGTGTCTGTGATCTTTCTGAATTTTCCATGTGCTTTATCTGTACTAGAAAATGCATTTCAGAGCTTTAATTCTGTTAGCCCTGATTTTTAGTATACTTGTGGACACCAAAATTTCAAAAGATTCATTGGACTTTTGTGCATTGGTGATTTTTAATTTCTTACTGGGCTCCTGTTCTTTAACTCTTCACATTGTGAAAATCAACCTTTAGCCATTTTTCCTTGGTTTTGTGCCCTGTACCTTTCTAATTATGCCATCACATCCTTTGATCAACAAAATGCATTTTGAAATTCGTGCTGGTTTTCCTACATGGGTGCATTTCAAAATTTTCTTTTTAAAAATCAAAAGCACCTTGAATTTTACAAATTTGCAGGTTGTTCTCAACTAAACCTAAGTTGGCAATAATTTTATCTTGTATCTCAGCAGTTGCTGGCACAGTTTGTCAGGTTTATCATCATCTACTCTTTGAGCAGGGGTGATAATTGGAAGCCCTCCAATTCCAGTGCTTAATAGAATGTGGGCTAATCAGCAGAGGGTACATACAATGAATTCCAGTTAATTGAGACATATTGTGACCAATTAAGTGGCTGTCCCTATTAGCGAAAGGTTAGTGAAAATGATTAAAAGGGTATAAAAAAAATAAAATACCTTTTAACTGAGTAACAAATTATATATTTAAATTAAGTTCAGAACAAATGAAAACACTATAACCACTATAGTACTATAAAACAAGTAGTTCCTAATAATTATTGACAGAGAAATTTATTCAGTGTACTTTGATGTGTTCTTTTGATTGTACATAAACAAAATCAGCATAGAGACCTAATGCAAACAGTGCTTTCGACGATTGCATCCTCCAAATCTTCGGCTGTTTCTGGCATCGCCAAGGCTTAAAACCACAGTGAGCAAAACAATTTTGAATTCCCTTACTGTCTATGACAAAAATAGCTCTTTTTGAATACAAACACGCAAGTGATGCTATTTTAAAAATTGTTCACTCTTAAGCACAGTGTTGTCTAACAGCCACATGAGAAGCTCTCGATTGACGCTAGTTAGAAAATGTTTGGCAACAGTCTTCTGTCCCAATAGGTGGCATAGTGTCTTAAACAAAAGGAATCCCAGCTATTATCTCAATTTGTTATTGTTCTTTAAGAGTTGTCCCAATAGAGTGTCTGGCCCGATCAACCAAAGGCCCAATTAACTGGAACCCACTGTACTATTTCCAATAGATTCTCTAGATTTGTGAAGTTTTCAAATTATGGCACGCAAACTTTAAATACTTAGACCTTAAATCTGTGTGCATTTGTGAACTAATATTTGACTTTATTTGTTCTATTTAAGGATAGTTCTCATCTGTGCTAAAAGATCACTGTGTTCAGCTTTTTCTATACTGCCTTATGGAGAATTTAATAATAATAGGTAAGAATATTTCACTTTAATTTAAATACAAAAGTTGAAATTTTCTTTTGCACTGTTTAAAATTGCCATTTTTTCCAAAAAATGTTAATATACACCCAATTCAATCAAAGGCTCTTCTATGGCGCATGTGAAGAAAGTGACCACATTTGAAGCCCACTTGCCTTCATCGGTCAGGGTGCAGAATGCAAGAGTTATGTTCCAAATGTACAAGAATTTGCAGTATCGTGTGGAGTTCTGGTAACCTGACTATTTGAGGAAACGATTAGGAGAGACTGGATAGGCTGGGACTGTTTTCCCCATAGCGGGTACCTTTATAAATATACATTAAATCATGAGGGGCATGATTATGGTGATGGTCCTTTGAGAGTCTAAAACTAGAGGGCTTAGTTTTAAGATTAGGGTGGATGAATTTAATGGTGACATGAGGAGCAAGTTTTTCCACACACTGGGTGTGGAACAAACTACCAGAAGAAATGGTAGAAGTGGAGACTGCTGGTATGTTTAAAGGACATTTAGATATGCACATGGAAGGGAAGGGTTTAGATGGATACAGAACAGATGCAAACAAATGAGACCAGCTCAGGTAGGCATGGTGATTGGCATGGAGTGAAAGGTCCATTTCTGTGCTGTATGGCACTATGACTGTTCAATTCAGTATTAACTAACTTTACCTTGTCCTAATGTTGCTGTTTACATAATATAAGCACTTTTCTTACTGTGAAAAATGGCAATTTCAAAAGAGAGATATAGACACAAGTGATTCTTCGTATATTGGAGATCTTGAGCAATGTAAGTGCAATTGTTAGAAAATGTTTGTGAACCCTTTGCAATTACCTGATTTTCTGCATTGATAAAATGTGCTCTGATCTTTATCTGTCATAATAATAGACTAACACAATCTGCCTAAACTAATAACACATAAACAATTGTACCTTTAGTGCCTTTATTGAACACATGGTTTAATCATTCACAGTACAGGTTGAAAAAAGAATGTGAACCCTTATACTTAATAACTGGTAGAACCTCCTTTAGCAGCAATAACATCCACCAAATGTTTACTGTAGCTGCTGATCAGATTTGCACAGTGGCAAGCAGGAATTTTTAGACCATTCCTCCATACGAAACTGTTTCAGTTCATCAACATTTCTGGGATACCTTGCATGAGCAGTCCTCTTCAGGTCGTGCCACAGCATCTCAATTGGGTTAAGGTCTTGACTCTGACTTGGCCATTCCAAAACATTTTTAACCTATTCTGTTTTTTGTATTTCGGCTCATTGACATGTTGCATCATCCAACTTCTATTAAGCTTCAGGTGACAGACTGCTACCCTGTCAATCTCCTTTAAAATGTCTTGATACAATTTTGAATTCATTGTTCCCTCAACGATTGTAAACTGTCCAGGCAGAGTATGATGCTCCTTCCAGGGTGTTGGGATGAGGCTTTTGTGTTGGTGTGCAGTGCCCTTTTTCCTCTAAACATAGTGTGCATTTCTGCCAGAAAGTTCAACTTTTGTCCCATCTATCCACAGAACATTGTCCCAGAAGCATTGTGGAGCATTCAGGTGGCCTTTTGCAAGCTTCAGGCGTGCAGCAGTGTGTGTTTTTATTTGGAGAGCACTGGTTTCCTCCCTTGTGTCCTTCCATGACACACCATTCTCCAGTGTTTTTCTTATAGTGAACACATGAACAGAGACTTTAGCAAGTTCTAGAGTCTTCTGCTGTTACTCTTGAGTTCTTTCTCACCTCCTTCAGCATTCAATAACTTTTGAAGAAAGCATTACCTCAGAGGTTCACATACTTTTTTGAACCTAGACTGATTGTTTAAATGGCGTACTCAGTATTAGCAAGAAGTACAATTGTTTGCCTGTTATTAGTTTAGGCAGATTGTGTTTGTTTATCATTGTCACTTGGATAGAGATCAGACCACACTTTATGAGGGAGTAATGCAGAAAACCAGGTCATTGCAAAGGATTCACTAACTCTTTCTTCCAACTGGAAAATGCTGGAGGAACACAACAGGTCAGGTAGCCTATATTGAAGGGGGGTATAAACAGTTGATGTTTCAGGTCAAGACCCTTCATTAGGACTGGAAAGAAGCCAGAATGTGAAGGTGTGAGGAGGAGGCACGCAACTGTCTTAGGCTTCTGCCATGTTCCTTTCCAGTTCTGATGAAGGGTCTAGTCCCCCCCACCCCCATAGATGCTGCCTGACCTGCTGAGTTTCTCCAGCATTTTGTCTTCTGTTGAAATGAAAAATGCGATGAAGAATTGTATAATATT
This sequence comes from Hypanus sabinus, assembly GCF_030144855.1. NCBI lineage: Eukaryota > Metazoa > Chordata > Chondrichthyes > Myliobatiformes > Dasyatidae > Hypanus > Hypanus sabinus. The sequence goes on from NC_082714.1 coordinate 147,770,860, forward strand.
TGGAATAAGTATGTCTTTTTAGATTGTAAAAGAAAAGTTGTTGCATAATGCCATTCTATGTAAATTTAACTAGAGAAAACAAGTTTGAAATTATTCCATGTTAATTATCATAGGTTACATGCACTTCAACTTCAGTGAGCCCTTGGGTACATTGCTTGCTGCTTTGGAAATTATCTAAAAGTAATTTTATCCTGTATCTTTATTCTGATTTTTGGTGATAAATATGTCTAACTGCTTACCTTAAACATTTTAAGAACAGCTTCTTACCCTTTGCCGTTAAAATTCTGAACAGCACATGCACACTACCTTGTTATTTGTCTTTTGCATTATCTATTTAGTAATTTATAGTAATTCTTGCCTTGCACTGTACTGCTACTACAAAACACAGATCAGTGATAATAAAACTGATTCTGAAGTCTTCTCAATTTTGGGTTATCCGATTTTATCACCCATTAGTGTGGAATATCAGCAACTGAAAATAATTGTGCACTAATGGTCATTATGTAAGTTTTAGATTTTTAGTAGCTTGAAGTGGTGATTTGGTATTAATGTCTGAAAATGTAAACTGTCAAATACACTTTGTTCCTTTGTACGTGCAATTTGCTGCCTAAAGGGAAAACTTCTGTTGCACGAATTGAATGTAAACTAATGAAGTTCAGCCGAATCTCTCCCACAAACTGCATTGGCCAATGTTAATCTGGCAGCAATGCTTTTAGCATACAATCGTTGAAACCGCAATCCTGCCTTTGCTTTTAGGTTCACTCTATATATGTATGTGTGTGTGTATTTAATATATATTTTGTTCAAAGTGCAAAGCAACATCTGGAGGAGCTTTTGATTACATTAATATTTTGGTCAGTCTTGTTCAGGCTAGTCAATATTTGGTTCTGTCTGGTGGCTTTCACATATTCTGTGCTGTTATCCATTTTGTAATTTATGGAGTCACTGATGGGAATGGATGCCTTGAAAAGGAAACTACACCAGGCATTCCATAAATTCTCCCATAGGCATCGTGGAAAATTATAGCTGGCATACCAATAGGAAAATTGTATATTATTTTCTTTGTCATCAGTTGGAAGATTTGAACTAGTTTTAGCCTGAGTATACTGTGTGTTTCATGAGGTTATTTTGGTAAATCGTCCCAAGTTATCTCGGGTTCAAATGCAGAACAGCCAATACATTCAAAGTTATTGTGCTCTGTGATCCTTTGTCTGCCCAGTTTCTCAGGACTTTTTTTAAAATAGTTTTTGTGAAATCGTTTCCTGTTTGTATGCAGCCTTGATCTCTGAATGAACAATAAGAGAAACCAGTTCCTTTCATTGTAAACTCTGCATCTATTGTACGTACAGAGCACTACTTTAAATATTTTATCCATGTCTTAAGTCTTTTCTGACTTTCCTAAGAACCTGGATTTGACATTTTCTTTACACAGTGACGGCAAACTCGAAGGACCAAGACAACGTAACCCTTCTGGTGGTATTTCAGCCTCAACAGACATGCTACTTGGACTTGAGGGAGTTGAACTTGGTGCAGATGGGAAGGTAATGGTTGGTTTTATTGCAAACAGTAAAGGGTGATCATTTTAATTGCTTTTATTAAGTGTTAACATATGAATTTGATTTATTATTGTGGCAGCTGAACAGAAGTTCAGGCTGAGAGGATGGTGTGTCAATTCATTTATTTATCACATGTACATCAAAACATAGTGAAATGCATCGTTCTAGTTAATGACCAGTGCAACCTAAGGATGCGCTAGGGACAACCCGCAAGTGTCACGGTACATTTTGGTGCCAAAATAACATTTCCACAATGTTCTGCAGAACACAACAAGAAACAAAACAACTGTATGACAAGCCTCATTCCTCCCTCCCCATTACAAACTGTATCCAACCTCCACTAGACTTGAAGATTTGCAGACTCACATCTGAATTACCACATCCTTGTATATTTTAGGATAATTTATGTGCAAATTGGCTTTTATTCTTTTTCCTTTATAAACCTTACCAATTGCATCTGTTTTTGTCCAAATTAAAAATTATAGCATACTCAATTGTCTTTTTGTCTGTATTGCTCATTTCATCTTGTATTTGATATGTAGTTCTATGGAAGTAGCTAAATATTTGTGAAAGCAAATTTTTAAAATACTCATAAGAATTAATGAGCGTATGGTACCTGTTATGCTGCCTACAATTTAATGAGGATTCTCCTCTGGACTTCACAGATAGAATGTTCATGTATTTTTCAGCAACTTGCATTAATCTGATGCCATCTATGTGAAAAAGAATTTTGAGGGACTCGATAGGAATGTAATCAAACAAAAATTCTCACCACTTAGGAAAATGAAACCTTGGCTGCAGGAGAGAGAGCTGAGGTTCAGGGGCACAGTTCACAAACCTATGGGAGCCTTCCTTGGTGAAGGCATTTTACTAGCTGAGTATTAAAATTCAACACATGCAATAGCAGTGCAAAATTGCTCAGATGGTGGGAGGTTTGAGGAAGGTTAAAGATAGTCAATATCACAGTGAAATTAGAAAATTCAGAAGCTTTTAAAACCCAGAGTCAGTGTAGTTTTTCAACTGCAGGAATGTTAGGTATTTAAAAGAGTACATTAAAGTGGAGGCAAGACCTTTGCTTTAGAGCATGGTAAAAGGAAGGCTATTTTGGCGCATTAGAATAGTCTAGCAATAAATAAATCTAAATATTAATGTTGAGTTTTATAGTAATTGCTGACCGTAATTACTTTGTTTCTTGCTTTACAGTCAGTTTCATATGCTCAATTTCTTTATCCAACCAATGCCTTTGTTGTGCCAAAAGCATTGCCAGACGTTTCTACTTCACTAGCACAAGTTCGAAATACCATGCATCGGAATTTTACACCAGGAAGGCACGGAACTGCTGCAATAGCAATGGATATAGGTATGGTAAAAGTGGTAGCTGAAGGAAGAAAAATGTTGCTATTTTGAATGAAATTTCATCAGCTGCATGTGTTTAACAGCTACTTGTTCCATTAAAGTTTAACGCAAAATTAATAACTGTATTAATAATGTTTCTCTCAGAGCAAGTCAGGGTTGGTTATTCCACAGTAATCAAAGGTATTCCACTATCCACAAATGAGTATTCTGGTAAAATAAAGTATTCTGTAGTTAGCTGGGTGAATGTAATTCCAACAGCAGTCAAGAAACTTAACAACGAGCAGAGAAAAACAGCCCAACAGGTTGGCAGTTGCACTCAATTTTTTAAAAAAAGTCCATTCACAATTGCATTGCTGTGACTTCAGTGATACAATATTGAAGATGAATTACAACAGCTTGTCAAGGCTTCTTTAACCATAGTTCCTCACCCATGATCTCTATTACTCAAAAGACTAAGATTCTCAGATCATTAAAATAAAAAAACACTGAAAATGCTGGAAATCTAAAATTTAAAAAAAACACAGCACTGGAAACATTTGTCAGATCACACAGCATCTGTGGAGGGGGCAAAAACCTGACAATTCAAAACTACAACTCTTCAGAACGGGGAAACAAAGAGAAAGCAGAGTCTTATTGGTAGACAGGGTGGGAGAAGAATGGATAAAACAAAGTGAATATTCGTGATAGGTCAAGACCAGATGAGTTAACGTAAAAATGCAGGGCTATTTTGAGACTTGTATTTAATGGTGCCCTTGCATTGACACCATAACCTGGAAATAAATAAAATCATAACTGACTTATTTGTAGCAAAGATTTTTTTTAAAATTTAGAGATATGGTTACAGGTCCACTGAGCCTGTGCTGCCTAATTATGCCTGTGACCAATTAACATACTCATCTGTACATCTTTGGAATGAGGGAGGAAACCCACTCAGTCACAGGGAGAACCTGTATACTGCTATATAAGCTGGATGAACTCTGCAGGTCGGGCAGCATCCGTTGAAATGTGCAGTCAACATTTCGGGCTGAGACCCTTCGTCAGGACTGAAGGAGGGGCAGGGGCCCCATGAAGAATGTGGGGAGAGGGTGGAAAACCAATCAGAGGAAAGATCAAGGGGTGGGGGAGGAGAAGCAGGGAGGGGATAGGCATGAGAGGTGAAGAAGGAACGTAAGGGGAAAGCACTATGGGTAGTAGAAGGAGGCGGAATCATGAGAGAGATGATGTATACTGTCTGGGTAGTCTGAGGTGTTGCTCCTCCAACCTGAGTTGGAGGAGACCCGACGCACATTGGGGGACCACTTCGTCGAGCACCTCTGCTCTGTCCGCCACAACAGTCAGGATCTCCCGGTTGCCACCTACTTCAACTCTGCTTCACATTCCCATTCGGATATGTCCATACATGGCCTCCTCTACTGCCATGATGAGGCCAAACTCAGCTTGGAGGAGCAACACCTCATATACTGTCTGGGTAGTCTCCAGCCCCTTGGTATGAACATCGAATTCTCCAACTTCTGGTAGTTCCCTCCCTCTCCCTTCCACCATCCCATTTCCACTCTGTCTCCTCTTCTAGCTGCCTATCACCTTTCTCATGATTCTTCTACTACCCATAGTGCTTTCCCCTTACATTCCTTCTTCACCTCTCCTGCCTATCCCCTCCCTGCCTCCCCTCCCCCACCCCTTGATCTTTCCTCTGATTAGTTTTCCACCCTCCCCCCACATTCTTTATGGGGCCCCTGCCCCCTCCTTCAGTCCTGGCAAAGGGTCTCGGCCCAAAACGTTGACTGCACATTTCAACAGATGCTGCCCAACCTGCTGAGTCCATCCAGCTTTTGTATGTGTTGATTTGACCACAGCATCTGCAGTGTACTTTGTGTTTACATATATACTCCTTGCAGGCAGTGGTAGGAAATGAACCTGGCTCACTGGTGCTGCAATAGCATTATGCTAACCACTACACTACCATGCCTCCTCAATACGTGAAATTAGTTTATTTATAGTACAATGAACGGATACTGTAATTTTCCTAATTTAAAAAAAATAGAAATATCTATTTATTTCTTCATATTTGCTCAAGATTTGCAATTATGTGTCAAAGGTATCTGGCTTGATTGAACGGAGAGTACATTCACCCAGCGGAATTGACTCACCGTTAACACTAAAAAGTGGCTTTCAACTTGAGTGTCAGCTCACTCCAAGTACCAGTGGCTAAATTCAAAAGGAAAGACAACTCTGAATGCCATTGCTGGAGAGGTGGAAATTTAGTCTGAGCTGATTGGTTGAAATTTTCTGTTGCCCTGGTATCCAAGCTCCGAGTGTGTATGGTGCTACAAGCCAATTACCTTGATTATTATCAAGGTTGTACGCTGCATATTAAGTGTCTAAAAATAACAGTGCATGGCTCAGACATATGTTATGTTCTGTCATTCTATAGGGAGTGATGCTGGAGATTTAATAGAGTATGATCCTAATCTTCTTGATGACCCTCAGTGGCCATGCGGAAAACACAAACGTGTTCTAATCTTTGCATCTTACATGGTAAGACCTTTATGAATAGTACTTTAATAAAGTACAATTTTCTGCTTGCAATTGTTTTTTTTAAATCCTTTGATCCTCGGTGTGACACTTAAAACCTTTTTCATTATAATTAGCTACAGAAGTCTAGTTTTCCTTCATAATATGCCCTTAAATTCCAGTTGATCATTGTTATTGTATTTAGTTAGAATAACATTGATTTGTGATGTTGCAGACTTTAAACTGGCATCCTTTTCCTGAGTGCAATGTTTACTCATTATTTCATTGTAGGGAAATTTAGATGGTTGAGATGTATTCAAAACAAAATAAAGAGATTTATTAAGAGGTGGACTGGGAAACAGAACTTTATATTTTAAATGTTATTCTCCTTTTTGTTGTGTTAGCATTAGTTATGCTCAGAATATAAAGCCATTAGGGTTTCTCCAAACTGCCACAAATGGAAAATTATTATTTTACCGTTGAAATCTTGAACTCTGTAGTGAGTTTGATTAAAATAGGACTAGATTAATTTACAAATGATAGATATAGCGATTTCCTATTCTTACAGCTATAGTACTAGTATACCAGTACTATACTTGTACTGGTATAGTAGCAGTATACCAGCTACTATTTCTGGTAGCTGCATTGCACCAAGGGTGTAGTATCAATAGAGAGAATGCAGAGGCAATCTTGCAGAGGTTTATAAAATTTAGAGACATAGGTAGTCTTTTTATTCCATACCATGGGAATCTCTGTCCACAGGGCACGTTTAAGCTGAACAGGGGAAAATTTAAAGAGAAATATTCCGATTAATATTCACATCTATCCAGCCCATTGGCCCATGTTTTGCCCAAATTCCACCTTTCTTATTTATGTACCTATCAAAGTACCTTTTTTTTAAAAATGTTTTTGATGTATTGCCTTAACTATTTCCCTTGGCAAATCATTCCATATACTGACCATTCTGAGTGGAAATAGTTGCTCCTCAAGTTCCTGTTAAATCTGTCCCCTCTCACCTTAAACCTATGCCCTCTAGTCACAAACAAGAAGATCCGCAGATGCTTGAAATCCAAGCAACACACATAGAATGCTAGAGGAATTCAGCAGGCTAGGCAGCATCTGTGGAAGAAAGCACAGTCGACATTTCAGGCCGAAGCTCTTCAGTAGGACTGGAGAAAAAAAGCTGGGGAGTAGATTTGAAAGCTGGGGTGGGGGTGGAGGGGAGAGAGAAACGCCAGGCAATAGGTGAAACTTGGAGGGGAAGGGATGAAGCAAAGAGCTGGGAAGTTAATTGGTGAAAGAGACAGGAGGCCATGGAAGAAAGAAGAGGGGTGCAGGGTGAAGGAGCACCAGAGGGAGGCAATGGGCGGGCAAGGAGTTAACGTGAGAGGGGGAAAATGGGATGGGAAGTGGTGAGGGGGGGTGGGGAGGAGACATTATTAGAAGATTGAGAAATCGATATTCATGGCATCAGGTTGGAGGCTACCCAAACAGAATATAAGGTGTTGATCCCCCAATATGACATGGATGGACATAGCAAAATGGGAAGTGGAATTGGGTGGCCACTGGGAGATCCCCTGTGTTCTGATGGACAGAGCATAGATGCTCGGCAAAGTGTTCTTCCAAACTACGTCAGGACTCACTGATGTACGGCAGGCCACACTGGAAACATCAAACATAGTATATGACCTCAACAGACTCGGAGGTGAAGTGTCGCCTAGCCTGGAAGGACTGTTTGCGGCCCTAAAATGGTAGTGTGATCAGAGGTAGAGTCAGTGAGATCAAGAAACCCTACTAGGGATAGGGTTCCTCTTGTCCTCACCTACCACCCACCAGTCTCCGTGTCCAGCATATAATTCTTCGAAACTTCCACCATCTCTAATGAGATCCCACCACCAAACATATCTTTACTTCCACCCCTCCCAACTTTTTCCTTTCCACGGGGATTGCTCCCTCTGCCACTCCCTCGTCCATTCGTCCCTCCCCACTGATCTCTCTCCTGGCACTTATCCTTGCAAGTAGAACAAGTGCAACACCGGCCCCTACACCTCCTCCCTCACTACCATTCAGGGCTCCAAACAGTCCTTCCAGGTAAGGCGACGCTTCAAGTCAAGTCACTTTTATTGTCATTTCGACCATTACTGCTATGTACAGTACATAGTAAAAATGAGAAACGTTTTTCAGGACCATGGTGTTGCGTGACACAGTACAAAAACTAGACTGAACTACATTAAAAAAAATCAACACAGAAAAAAACAAACAACTACACTAGGCTACAGACCTACACAGGACTGCGTAAAGTAAACAAAACGGTGCAGGCATTACAATAAATAATAAACAGGACAATAGGACAGTAAGGTGTCAGTCCAGGCTCTGGGTATTGAGGAGTCTGATAGCTTAGGGGAAGAAGCTGTTACATAGTCTGGTTGTGAGAGCCCGAATGCTTCGATGCCTTTTCCCAGACAGCAGGAGGGAAAAGAGTTTGTACGAAGGGGGCGTGGGGTCCTTCATAATGCTGTTTGCTTTGTGGATGCAGTGTGTGGTGTAAATGTCAGTGATGGCAGGAAGAGAGACCCCGATGATCTCAGCTGACCTCACTATCCGCTGCAGGGTCTTGCGATCTGAGATGGTGCAATTTCCAAACCAGGCAGTGATGCAGCTGCTCAGGATGCTCTCAATACAACCCCTGTAGAATGTGATGAGGATGGGAGGGTGGGAGATGGACTTTCCTCAGCCTTTGCAGAAATATGAGATGCTGTTGGGCTTTCTTTGCTATGGAGCTGATGTTGAGGGACCAGGTGAGATTCTCCGCCAGGTGAACATCATGAAATTTGGTGCTGTTTACGATCTCTACGGAGGAGCCGTCGATGTTCAGCAGGGAGTGGTCGCTCTGCACCAGTCTGTTAGCCACTGCATCTCCTCTCTGTAAGCTGACTCGTCATTCTTGCTGATGAGACACACCACAGTCGTGTCATCAGCAAACTTGATGATGTGATTCGAACTGTGTGTTCCACCACAGTCATGGGTCAGCAGAGTGAACAGCAGTGGACTGAGCACACAGCCCTGGGAGGCCCCCATGCTCAGGGTGATGGTGTTGGAGATGCTGCTCCCGATCCAGACTGACTTGGGGTCTCCCAGTCAGGAAATCCAGGATCGAGTTGCAGACAGAGGTGTTCAGGCCCAGTAGGCTCAGCTTTCCAATCAGTTTCTGAGGGATGATTGTGTTCGGTGCTCCTGGTTGGGCTCCTGTATATTCTTGAGACCCAACTTAGATTGGGAGACAGCTTCGCCAAGCATTTACGCTCCATCCGCCTGAACAAGTGGGATCTCCCAGTGGCCACCCATTTTAATTCCACTTCCCATTCCCATTATATGTCAATCCATGGCCTCCTCCACTGTCTATGATAAGGCCACAATTAGGTTGGCAGATCAACACCTTATATTCCGTTTGGATAGCCTCCAATCTGATGGCATTGTCATCGATTTCTCAAGCTTCCAGTATGCTTCCTCACCACCTCCCGCCCCTTCACCATTTCCCATCCCCTTTTTTCTCTCTCTTGTTATCTACTTGCCTACCCATCGCCTCCCTTTGGTGCTGCTCTCCCCACACCCCCCCCCCACTTTTTTCTTTCTTCCTTGACCTTCTGTCTCTTTCACCAATCAACTTCCTAGCTCTTTGTTTCACCTGTCACCTGGTGTTTCTCTCTCCCACCACCACCATTCAAATCTCCCCAGCAGTTTTTCTCCAGTTCTGCTGAAGGGTTTTGGCTGGAAACATCGACTGTGCCTTTTTCCATAGATGCTGCCTGGCCTGCTGAATTCCTCCAGCAATTTGTGTGTGTTGCTATGCCTCTAGTTCTTGATTCCCCAACCCTGTGAAAAACCCTGTTTATGCCCTCATAATTTTATATACATCTGAGGAGAAAGTCTCTCAAACAGAGGGCAACAATTATCATGAAGAAGCAGCCAGAGGAGGCAGTGAAGTCAAGTCAACATTTAAGAGGCATATAATCTGGTACTTGATTAGGAAAACAAGAAGAGCATGAGCCAAATGTAAGCAAATAGAATTAGCATAGATAAACAAAATGGTTGGCATGAACGAGAGACTGAAAGGGCCTGTTTCTCTATTGTATATTTCTGATTCTGTGTACTTAATGTTCAACGTTAGGAAGTGATTGAAGCTGATAACTTTTTCACAAATGAATTATTTTGCTTTTTGCTAGACAACAGTGATTGAATATGTAAAGCCATCTGACTTGAAAAAGGATATGAATGAAACCTTCAAGGAAAAATTTCCTCACATCAAGCTGACACTTAGTAAGATAAGAAGGTAACTAAGCTAATAACTGGCATGTTCAGTATAGAAATATTATTCTTGTTATTGTCTTGTTCGTGAGAAACAATGCCTTTGAATGCATTTTCACTGAAGAATTAATCTTGTTTTCTTTTTATCATTTAAGCTTATACTTTCTGGATGATTTGCTTCTGTTCCTAAAGGAATTAGGATTTTAGAACCTAAAACATAGCATAGTACAGCCCCTTCTGCAAACAATTTTGTGCCAACTTTTAATCTACTCTAAGATCAATCAAACCCTTCCCTCCTACATAGCCCTCAATTTCCCTATCATCCACATGCCTATATGAGTTTCTTATATATCCCTAATGTATCTGCTTCAACCACCACCTTTGACAGAGTGTTCATTCAATGCACCCACCACTCTATGGGGGGGAAGAATTTTACCTCTGACATTACCCCACATCTATACTTTACACTAATTACCTTAAAATTATGCCTCCCTTATGTTAGCCATTGCCCTGGGAAAAAGTCTCTGGCTGTCCACTCAAACTATGCCTCTTACTTTGTACACCTCTATCATTTTCTTGGATGTTTCCCTTGGTACCATTTTATTGTAAAACAGGCAAGCTCTTAACATCTCAGCAATTTTTTCCCATCTATACCTACACTGAAGAAACAAAATATTTGGAATTTCGAAGTTGAGTTTATTGTTGTATGCACAGGTGCGATGAGAAACATAAATTATACACAACTTTTGCAAGAAAACACAATTAGAACTTTTAAAAAATCAAATCTATTTTAGTTCAAAGTGTAAGAGTGCCTATAGCATTGATAAACTATGGTGATCAGGGTTTTGCCAGCTGCTTCAAAAACAAAATGGTTGAATGGAAGTAGCTGCTCTTGAACCTGGTAGTGTGAGACTTCAGAGTTCTGAATCTCCTGCCTAATGGTAGATGCAAGAAAGGTGGCATGGCCCAGGGATGGTGGGGATCTTAATGGATGTTGCCTTCTTGAGGTAACACCATGTGTTCTCTTTTTGTTAGTGGGAGCATATTTTGGCCAAATAGCTGTCACAGAATGATTAGACATTGTATTTTGTTGTAATGTGAACAAAGTCACTGGAAAGATGTAGATATGAAGTAGTCTTTTATTTGACAAAATGAGAGACAGCAGCTGTCATATTGACACCCTTTTAGTAGACGAGGCCTGTTGAACCTAATATTACATACCATTTTATATGCTAAAGGTCAAAGAACAATTCTATATTTACAATGTTTGAAATACATACAACTTTCACATCTCCTTTGCACCCACACTTACAGACACCCAAATGACTATTTAATTAGCATTGTCTGCTCTTCCTATTAGCTATGGTTCTTGGCTCTTAGGAACCAATTGTCCACAGCTGCATTTTAATTTTAATCCATAGTCCATATTCAGATCTAAAGATTGGTTGCTGAAGTTAATGTTTTGCTATATATCTTAAGTCCAGAATACGCTCTAACATATATAAAAATACTTCATTGCCATAAAATACTTTGTGATAGTGTCCATTAAAGGTGCTATCAATATACAGTTTTTTAAATTTTGCTTGTTTAGACTTAGAATAAATTTCCAAAGTTTTGTTCAATTTGTGAACAATGTTCTTCTAAATTGTACGTTACTGGTTGTTCATATTAGCTTATTGCTATTTGAATATGTTGGTACTCATGATTGCCGTTGATCCAGAATGTGTAATTCGGATCATTTTGTGGAGGCAGATGTGTTATTAATATAAAGTTATTTTCAACAGAAGCTTGCACATGCATTGTGATCTAAAGATAGATTTATTGTGAAATCAGTAAATGAACAATTTCCTGTAACAGTAGCATAATCAAGCTAGAATGACAGTAAGCAAATGTAATAATGTCCTGCAGCGCTTGGGAAGGAACAAAGGGGGAAAAAACTGACATTGATGTATTAGTTTTAACCATTAACTTAAAATTACCAGTGATTTCATCATGCTATTTTGGTGCTTTCTTGTTAGTCTGAAACGGGAAATGCGGAGCCTGGCAGAAGAATGTAATTTGGAGCCTTGCACTGTGGCTTTAGCATTCGTTTATTTCGAGAAGCTTGTACTTCAAGGCAAAGTCAATAAACAAAACAGAAAGCTTTGCTCAGGTGCCTGCTTACTACTGGCGGCCAAAATCAGCAGTGACCTCAAGAAACACGAGGTTAAACACCTGATTGACGTAAGTAAAATCAAGCTGACAATTTTCTTGGATTGCCGTGGCATCAATTTTTAAAACTCGTCAGAACTACATGGGAGGGAAAATACTTCAGAATATCAGTAGCTCAATTTTAACATTGGAGGGAGTATAAAGCAATTAGTTTTCTGTTTTGTATCATTAATGGTGCGATAACAACTTCTGAACAACAGTTGGACAGGTGCATGGTATAGAAATTTATGGGCAAATACCTTGGATGGAGCATCTTGGTCTGCATGGACCAGTTGGACCAAAGGGTCTGTTTCCATGCTCCATGAGTAATTGTCTATCTATGCATGAGACTGCACTATGAGTGTTATGTGAAGTTTTGGGAAGTGTGCAGAAAAGATTCACAAAGATGTTACCATGACTGGATAGGATAAGTTAAAAGGAGAGGCTGAAAAGGCTTGGACTTTTTACCCTGGACCATAGTGGCTTGGGTGACCTTTTTTAGAGCTATGTAAAAATCATGAACTAAAGGTAAATGGTCTCCTTTTTGAAGAATAGGATAGTCTAAAACTAAAGGGCATATGGTTAGGGTAAGAGGAAGAAGATTGAAATGAGACCTTGGGTGGGGTGTTGGGAGCAGCATTTTCTTTTAGCACAGAGTGATGTGTATATGGAATGAGCTGCCAGAAGAAGCAGTAGAAGTGCGTACAATTACAATGTGTAGAAGAGATTTGAATAGATAAATAGATAGAAAAGTTTAGAGCAGGGGTTCCCAACCGACCCCTCATTTAATGGTAGGGGTCTGTGGCATAAAGATTGGAACCCCTGGTTTAGAGGGATATGGGTCAAGCACAGACAAGTGGGACTGTTTGAGTGGACAACTTGGTCAGCATGAACAAAGGGTCTGTTTCTGTGCTGCACAGATCTAACTTATTGACAACTACCCACAAAATGATCACTGTCAACAGAAATTATTGTGATTATCGTAACTATTGATGTGATACATTAATGTAAATCTCAGTTCCTGAAGGTTGTTATAGCCGGGGGTGGTAGTGGGGATAAACTCCCGCTACCTGTTAAATGGTCCATCTCAAATAGCCTCTGACAACCAAATCCAGCTCCAGGCCTTCAAGTGTAGCTTAGCTAAGCCAGAACTGTTTTTACTGACACGAGAAAGGGGGTTAATTGGTGCCTTAAAACCAAACACTTCAGGCAGATGAGGCTTGTCAGCCATGGTAGCTCATCTAGGAGGAGGAGAATTCTGATCTAAAACCTCTGCTGCCTTGCGGCTATACCCAGTCATGCAAAGACCTCAGAAGTAAACCCCAAGGAAAAATCTGGAGCTGATCTCCCTAACGCAGTCCTATGTTGAGCTTAGCACTGACCGAAAACACCTGTGACGCTGCTGGCGCCAAACTATATCCGTCTATGCCATTTCTTTGGATTCATCAGCAGCATGGGGGGGGCTTGCTATACAGGCAACAGTTTGCTCTCCATGTCATAATGCCCCAACTTACATATCACATAGACAGCTGGGATTCACTATCCATTGTTGACCATGACCAATGGAGGGCCTCAAAGTAAATCTCAAATATTGTTCACAACTATCCTCCTAGTCAATAGCTATAAGTTGTTCTGACAAATTGTACACATTGTGGTTGACATTACGTGCTCATCATTTTTAAACAGATAAATAATCCAATTAAATTTTGTCCAAATGAAAAATTATGCAATTTTCAATAAAAGACATATGAAATCTAGATCGTACTATAGTGCATCAATGTAATAAATATCTGTTGTCCTTGCTGAAAGCCTTGTAATGATGGAACTAATAGTTTAGTGATAGTACTTTTATCTATACCACTCAAATATTTCTGATCAGAGTTTCCTGATTCAGTTCAAATATAATATTGCCATGTATAAATTCACTAATGCATGAGCCTTAACTGCAATATCAATTGCTCAGTCTATTCTTGAGGAGAACTTGTAGTTGAGATGTATATTGCATGTTTCATTTTTTGTAATACTTACAAATTTTATTGTTACTTGTCCACAGAAACTGGAAGAGCGATTACGATTGAACTCAAAGGAGCTAGTTGCCTTTGAGTTCACAACTCTTGTGGCTTTAGAGTTTGGCCTTTACCTTTCTGAGAAAAAAGTGTTACCTCACTACAGGCGCCTTGTCCACCAATCCTAGATGTAATTACATTCCTACTGAAGATGGGAGAAGCAAGAAGTTCTTCCTCAAAATGCTGCACTAGTTGAATTGTCTTTATTTTCCTTCATTAGCACAAACACCGTAGCAAAGAAACTACTATTTTACTAGTTGGCGACATTTAATGGTGATTCAACCAGCTTCTTGAAGTTGATGTCTGCCAGTTTTTCTGTTAAAGCACCTTTATTGATATTCGGGTGGAACTTGGTATATATGTGTGTAATGGCCAGTTTTGTCACATTATGAAGGATAGTAATAATTACCACCAAAAAAATTCAATAATAGGCAACAGCACTTTTCTACACGGTGACTAGTTGTTGCTGTGATTGTCTGTTCCAAGCTATTTGTTCTTCCAGGCATTATGCTACTGTAGTGGTTCAAGCAACTACTGTTATTTGCACAGAAGCCACCACTCTATGTTAGAGATTCAAAAGAAGCACATTTATAGTGCTATGCAGTTAATATTTGAACTATATATTTTTGAATATTTCGTGTTTCAGACTTGTCCGTAGTATAGTGTTTAGTCTTCAGTAAAAATGTATTCCTTTTCATAATCCTGTTTATAAAATGTAAACTGACTGTGATAATCGTCCCTTTTGGATCTCCTTTCATGGAATTTTTAATCTTGACAATAGGTGTAGTTAATGGATGCACTTAGAAAGTCTTCTTACAGATTGTATTCTGTTGGAAAATTATATTGGAGACCAACCTTCAGTTTTCCCCTTTTAGATGATTACTGGTCAAGTCAAATATTTAATATTTAAATATTAACTGTGTTGTCCTTAAAGTTTATTTAGCTTCTACATTTTGATGACTTACCTTTGACTTGTGAGACTATAATATTTTTGTAATTTAAAAAGTCAAATGTTGGAAAGACTGAGCAGCTCAGGCAGCATCTGTGAAGGAAGGGAGGAAAAGTTTGTTTCAAATTGATGACACTTCAAGTCGCAAGGCAGTCATTGGGTTGCAGAGTTGGAAAGTTAATTCTGTCTTCCTGGTCTTTGTGGATGCTGCATGACCTGGGGACTATTTCAGCAGTTCATTTTAGATTGCTAAGGTCTGCAATATTTTGCATTTGTTCTATATTTTATTTAATGATTTCACAGTGTGAAGGTATTTCAGGTATTAATAGAACCAACAGTGAGCAAATTAATGATCAGTCAGCAGCTTATTTAAAAACTGTGAAAAGAGCACAATACTATACTGTTTTGTAGTTTTCATTGGCTGTCTATTCATTTCTTTTGTGTCTAGCATGGGAACAAAAGCAGGTCATTTGACCATTTGAGTCTGTTTGGTTGCGCAGCTGGATCATGGCTCCTTTGAATGTCTCTTCATCCGCCCACCGTTACAAAAAAAATTCATCTGTTTCTATCCTGAGAAGTTAAATTAGCCAAATGTCTGCAGCTTGCTGTGGAATATGTTCCAGATTTCTTTTGTTGTATACATTTCACTTATAAATGGCCTTGCTCTTAAATCTTAAAGTATACCTTCACACAGCGTATTGTCACCTCCCCTACCTGCCCTACAAAAATAGATTGTACTTTATTTGATCAGGACTCTTCAACCCAACTCGAAGTATATCCATATATCCAAATGATTTTTAATGAATCTCCGAAGTACCACCTTGAAGACCAATATACCTTTCTATCTCTTTACCTGAACTGCTTCTCGTTTCATTGTTTTAAGTTATACTTTCTGAAGTATAAATTGTATACTTTCAATCTCGACCCTCCTTGAGCACCATTTCATAGTATTCTCCCAACTTTTATAACTTTGCTCTAACTTTTGATTAAGCTTTGACTATTTTTTATTCATTGTTTGTTAACCTTAACTGAAAATATGGATTATTTTGCTACGTTCTTCAATTAGCTGCAAATTGAATTGGTTTATAAAGTAATGTGCTCTTTTATTTATTGTACAATTTGAAAATGGAATTAGTTATATCTCTAATGGGCTCTCATTTCTTTAGATATTTAAGAAGATTTTGAGTATTTCTATATGAACTATAACCTCTTGTCTCAATGCACAGACGGACTTGGGACTTAAAAAGTTTTATAAAAGTTTATGTATATTTTTATTCATTTTTATTAGTTGAACTGCAATATTTCAAGTAAAAAAGTACAATTTTGAATATAATCACGTCTCCAGTCTGTTTATTTTCCCAGTTGGATACATAGTTGACGCTGTTGTGTAAATTGGATTTTAGTAATCCAAAGTTTGATGTCAGTAATTCTACAAAATTACATGGAAATGAAACATTGATGAAGAATTAGCTTAAAGCAAATTCTTCATCAATATTTCATACATACTGTACAAGGTCACTCTGGATTTTGGTTGATCTCTGTGGATTTTGGGATACCAGAAGTCTGACAAAGGAGCTTGGAAATCTGGACACCGTTAATGTGACTGCAGAAGTCCTTTTTGGGGAGGTGGGGGGGGCGTTGTGAAATCCCATGATTTACAAAACTCCACAGGTTAAATTTTTCTAATCCTGCTGTTGAAACAAATTAACATCCATTTAATAAAACCATCATGGAGTAACAGTGTGCTTCATTAAAGTTTGCTGTTTTAGGTATTTTAAACAAAGTTGAACCTGCACTTCAAGTTTATTGTCATTCAACCATACAACAGCTAAATGAAACATTGTTCCTCTGGGACCAATGTTCAAAACATAGTAAATACAGTTACAGTCCACATACGGTCACAAGCTAATATTAGCACAAGTTCCCAAATTACATGGCCTGAAGATTGACGGGTTGACTTTAAATGCAAGGCACATGTTTATGTATGACAGTGTAATATTATCGGCACTATTATAATAGAGAAAGCGGTCTTGTTAAATATATAGAACTGCTGCCAATAAAAAAAAAACATGAAAGGTGACCAGTGTAGGATGAGGGTGTCTGAGTAGGGAGGGACATTCAGAGGGGGTGTACATGTGCTGGGTGCCAGCAGGGTGTTGCAAAGTCTAACAGCTTGGGGGTAGAAGCTGGTGCCCAGGTTGACGGTACTGATTATGTAAGAGTACCCTCTGATAGCAGGACATCAAAAGGATGCTTATACAAATTAATCAATGTCAGCTACATAGAACTTAATTTCTCATTATACATTTATTTGAAAACATTTTCTACGGCTAAATACAAGTCATAAAGTTGTACAGTATAGAAACGGGGCCTTCAACCTACTTTGTATGAGCTGACTTTTTGCCTGTTTGCATTGTCCCATTTGCACATATTATGTCTGCGTCCCTCTGCCTTGCCTGGTCAAGTTAGATAGATACTTTATTGATCCCAAAAGAAATTAGAGTCTCAGTAGCATCACAACTTAGAAGAGATGTAAGAAAGAATATAAACAAAAAGTTGCCTCAAACAGTCTAACAGGAGAGGGCCAACACTTCCCCAGCTACAGATTGGCTTCTTATAGAACCTAATGGCTGTGGGTAAGAATGACCTCTTATACCACTCTTTGGAGCAGCGCAGTTCTCTTAGTCTATTACTAAAAGTGCTCCTCTGTTCGGCCAAGGTGGCATGCAGAGGGTGAGAAACATTGTCCAGAATTGCCAGAATATTCCGTAGGGTCCTTTGTCCTACCACAGCCTCCAGTGTGTCCAGTTTGACTCTTATAACAGAGCCAGCCTTTCTAATCAGTTCATTGAGCCTATTGGCATCACCCTTGTTGATGCCATTCCCCAGCACACCACCACATAGGAAATTGTACTAGTGACAACAGACTGGTAGAACATGTGAAGGACAGGCCTGCGTGATCCAAAGAATCTCAGTCTTTTCAGGAAGTAGAGGTGACTCTGGCCCTTGCACACGGCCTACGTGTTGGTGCTCCACTCAAGTCTGTCATCCAGGTACTTGCAGGTCCTCACCATCAATGGTAAGAGGAAGCAGTGCAGCCTTGGTTTTCCTAAAGTCTATCACCATCTCGTTTGTCTTACTGATGTTGAGCTTGCACTCTTTAACAAAGTCCTCCACCAGGGCCCTGTATACATTCTCCCTTTATACACCCAACACCATCAAAATGTTTGCAGATGACGTGACTCTGTTGTACCTAGAAGTCCAAGGCAAACAGGAGGGAGCCAATATAGAGCAGCTTTTAGCCATGTCTGACAGACTGCTCTGAAGCTGCAAAAGCTGGCCTGCGAGTCAGTTAGTTCATTATTCAGGATGCAATGGAAGTGCCAGCTTGTGTTGAATGGAGCTTTACCCCCAACAATGAAGGCGGTATAGTATTGAAGGCACTTAAGAAATCAAAAAAACATGATCCTCACATTGCTGCCCTGCCTATCCAAGTGGAAGTGGGCTCTGTTCAGCAGGTAGATGACAGTATTGTTGATTCTGAAGTGCTCCTGGTAGGCAAACCGCAAGGGATCGAGGGCTGGCCTGACCATGGGTCCGTTGGTAAGACAGGACCAGCCTCTCTAGGGCTTCATGATGTGTGAGGCCAGGCCCGCTGGACGGTAGTCATTCAGGATTTTCAGTTGGCCCTTCCTGGATTCTGGGACCACACATGATGTTTTCCACAGAGTCGGGACCCTTTCCAGGCTAAGACTAAGATTGAAAATGCACTGGAGAACTCCACACAGCAGCTCAGCGCACTCCTTCAGGACCTTGGGTTCACACCATCGGGTCCCAGTGCTTTGCCGTGTCTGAGTTTCCCCAGAGCCCTTCTCACCTGCTCAGTACAGAAGGTGAGTCCATGATGACTGGGGAGTTGGTGGAAGGTGGGCGCTGCGGGAGGTGAAGATCGGGATGATAGCGGTTGGTGTGTGGATGGCAGGTGCAGGGCAAGGAGGGGATGTAACACGTGCTAGTCTGTGTTGTTCATCCATGTGTTGAAATGGAGGGGGGAGGAGGGGAGGTATCATTACTGAGGGAGCATTGGATGTCTCAGCAACTGGACTGGTGTGAATTGTCAAACCTGTTGAAGCATTGCCTGTCAAATATTTCTGACACAAAATGATTACTTCTGATCCACCACTTGTTTAAAAAAAACTTCCCCCATCCCCTTTAAAGTTCTTTCCTATCACCTTAAACCTATGCCGCTTATTTTGACTTAACCAAACCATGTGGAAACATATTCTATCTACTCCATTTATGTCTATTATAATGTATGTTTCTATCAAATCATCCTTTCAAACTCCTGTGCTCCAGGAAAAACAAGCTCAGTCTATCTGATTTCTCCCGAATACTAAAATCCTCCAATCCAGCCAGCATTGTAAATCTTCCCAGCACTTCCTACAGTACAATAACTTTCTTCCTAGAGAGCAATGACCAAAACTACTCCTGATACTTGTTTGTATCTAAATAGTGTTTTATAAAGTTACTGTATGATGTCCCATCCTTAACGTTCTATGTCTCAGTCCATAAAGACAAGAATTCCATTATACTGTTACCACCTTTACTTTCTATGTGCCACCTCAGGGGGCTATGGCTTTCATCTTAAAGGAACACACAAAACGCTAGAGGAACTCAGCAGGTCAGGCAGCATCTATGGAAGTGAATAGATAGTTGACAGATTAAGAAGGTCGGACAGAGGATACCCAGTAGGAATATAAGGTGTTGTCCCCAGAACCTGAGTGTGGCCTCATCACAGAAGTAGAGGATGCTATGGACAGTTGTGTCAGAATGAGAATGGGAACTTGAATTGGAATGGATGGCCCCTGGGAGATCTGGCCATTTTTCAGTGAACAGACCACTTTGTTGTTCTGGCATCCTCCCCCTTCCTTCGCAGTCCTTAAAGGAGAATCTGCCCAAAATGTTGAGTATCTATTCATTTCCATTGATCTGCTGAGTTCCTCCAGCACTTTGTGTGTGTGTGTGTGTTGCTTTGGATTTCCAGCATCTGCAGACCTACTCTTGTTTAGGCCTAAAGCTCACAAAAATGTGCAAAAGTTAACAATTACTACACATTACAATAAGAAATATTAAAGAGTCGTACAAAAAGAGAACAAAACAGTGATGGAGTGTTCGTGGACTGAGAAGCTGTTCCTGAAATGACAGGTGTGTGGCCCAGCCTCCCGATGGTAGCAATGAGAAGAGGACATGTCCTGAGGAGATGGATTCATCTGGAGCATCGCATTTTGAAGGTGTGCTGGGAAGGATAGCGTCCATGGTGGAGCTGGCCGAGTTCACAACCTTCTGCGGTTTTCATCAACATCTTTACCTCACTATCAGCTTTGCATATTTTCTGACTAGATCCTCTTTTAGTGCAGTTTTGAAATATTTTTCCTACATATTTATCCTATTATGGTACGAGACACCAAGCTTGCTTACATTCCAAACTGCTGCCGCGTTTTCTTTCCTAAGTAGGTCACTTCAATGCTTAGCAGCTGTTTCCAAATCATGGCAACACACACAAAATACAGAGGGAACTCAGCAAGTCAGGTAGCATCTATGAAAACCAATAAACAGTTGCAAAATTAAGACGGCAGGGGGCGGTGGAGGAGTACAAGCTGACAGATGCCAGGTGAGTGGGGGAGGAGATGGAGTACAAAGCTGGGAGAAGGTGTGCAGATGAGGCAAAGGATTAAAAAAGGATCTAAAAGAGGGACAGTGGACCGTGGAAGAAAGGGAAGGAGGAGGGGAACCATAGGGAGGTGATGATCACGTAAGGAGAAGAAGAGGGATGGAGCAGGTAACCAGATTCGCTCTGTCTGCCAAAAAGGACAGGATCTCCCAGTGGCTATCCAGTTCAATTTGAATTCTTATTCTCATTCTGATATATCTGTCCATAGCTTCTTCCACTGACAAGATGAGGCCACACTCAGGTTCAAGGGTCAACACCTCATATTCCTTCTGAACAGCCTTCAGTCTGAGGACATGAACATCGATTCCTCTAACTTCTGGTATTTTCTTTCTCCTTTCTTCATTCTGGTTGCCCTTTTCATCACTGAACATCTCCTCACTTGCCCATCACCTCCCTCTGGTGGAGCTGGCTGAATCTATAACTCTCTGCAGTGTTTTTTTTTACAGTCCTGTTCATTGGAGCCTCCATGCCAGGCGATGATGCATTTAATCAGAATGCTCTCCATGGTTCATCTGTAGAAATCGGCTGGAGTCTTTGGTAACGTACCAAATTAACTCAAAATCCTAATGAAGCAGAGCACTGGCATGTTTTCTTCATGATTGCATCAATATGCTGGGCCCAGGATAGATCCTCTGAATCATATGGCACGATAAAGGGCTGACAGCACCTGAAACAAAAATGATTGTCTTCAACCAACATTCTGCACTTTATAATTGTGAACATTATTGCAAAGATAATTGTAGGAGTGTGTTCAAAAAGTGATGCAAAGTACTTGAACAAATAAAAATAATTAATTACTTCCAAAGAAATAAAAGTGTCAAGGTGGATTAATTTCTTTACAATAAATCTGTTGATGAAATTTTACAAGATTAAAAAGAAAAATTAAAAGATTTGCCTTTTTTTTGTCACATCTACATTGAACCATACAATGAAACGCATCGTTTGTTTCAAGACAGCAAGTACCGTGCTCGGGAGCAACCCGCGTATGTTACCGTCCTTCAGACACAAACATAGCATGTCCACAACTAGCTAACTCCAAGTCTTTGGCATGTGGAGGGAAACCAGAGCAGCAGAATAAAGCTCACGTGGTCATGGGGAGAACATACAAATACCTCGCACGCAGCGGCAGGAATCGAACCCCAACTGGTGTTCACTAGCGCTGTAAACCGCTAAAGTAATCAAAGTGTATTTTCCTTGACTGAAACTAAATGTCATTCGGAATCAGACATAGAATCAGAAGACAACTCGAAGGGAACAGAAAAGTAATTTCTTAAATCAGGGAAAAGATTACTTTTGATTTGCTCCTTGCAATGAAAAGGGGTAATTCAGAGATGCTGAAAATCCAGAGCAACACACACACACAAAATGCCGGAGGAACTCAGCAGGTAAGGCAGCATCTAGGGAAAAGAGTAAACAGTCAGCATTCCAGGTTGAGACCCTTCATCAGGACCAGAAAGGAAGGGGGACCAAGACAGAGCTGAGTTCCTCCAGAATTTTGTGTGTGTTACTACTTCATCATATTGTGCAAGGTCATTTAAGAAAACATGACCACAATGTGAGAAAATTCTTCGTTGAAGTAGTTTAATTGGTAACTAGATCCTACATCTGAACATAGGGTGCTTAGCTAGCTCTACTCACTTCACACTCATGACTGTGCGGCTGAGCACAGCTCCAGTGCTGATGCCATCACTGTCGTTGGCTACGCCAAAGGTGGTGACAAATCAGCGTATAGGAGGGAGATGAATAATCTTCCTTACTGTCAGCAGCTATAGAATTTACAATGAGGAACAAGGAAATGTCAGAACAGTTAAAGAAATACTGTGGATTCTGGTTAAGTGGGGCACATTGGGGCCAGTCCGTTTTGGCACAATTAGCTGAAGTCTCATGAAAATAGTTAAAATGGTATATAAAAAAAACAAACTACTATTTAACTGAGTAATCAATTATGTATTCAAATTAAATACATAACAAATTAGAACCCTACTAATTCTGCTAAAGTATTATGAAGCTGTGTATTGGTTCTGAACAATTATCAATGGAGAAATTCATCCAGTGTACACTGTCGTGTTCTTATGACTGTAAATGAAAAAAAATAGCGCAGAAACCTAGTGCAGATAACAACTGAGGGGAATGGGGATGGGCAACAGAGAAGGGGGGCATTACCAGAAGTTTGAGAAATCAATGTTCACACATCAGGTTGGAGGCTACCCGGATGAAATATCAGGTGTTGCTCATCCAACCCGAGTGTGTTCTCATCGCGACTGTAGAGGAGGCCATGGATTGACATATTGTAATGGGAATGGGAAGTAAATTAAAATGTGTGGCCATTGGGAGATCCTGCTTTTTCTGGCAAACAGAGCGTAGGTGCTTGGCGAAGTGATCTGTCAATCTACATTGGGTCACACCGATATACAGGAGGGCACACCAGGTCTGACCCCAACAGACTCACAAGTGAAGGGTCATCTCACCTGAGAGGACTGCTTAGTGTCCCTGAATGGTAGTGAGGGAGGAGGTGTAGCAACACGTCAGACCAGTCTCAAAGTGAGTCCTATTTCAATGTCAGTGGTTGTGAATTAATAATTTCTCAACAATTTCTCCTTCAGCTCCTCCCATTTCCTCCAAGTCAAAGGTGTAGTTATGGGTCCCAGGTATTCCTGGCCTTTTATTGGCTATGTGGAACAGTTTATGTTCCAAGCCTACATCGGTGTCATTCCCCCAATTTTCCTACACTACATCAACGACTGCATTGGTGCTGCTTCCTGCACCCATGCTAAGCTCGTTGACTTACTCAACTTTGCCTCCAACTTCCACCCTGCCCTCAAATTTACCTGGACCATTTCCAACACTCCCTTTCTCAATCTCTCTATCTCTGTCTCTGGAAATAGCTTATCCACTGATGTCTATTATAAATCCCCGGACTCTTACAGCAACCTGGACTATATCTCTTATCACCCTGTCACTTGTAAAAATGCCGTCCCCTTCTCTCAGTTCCTCCATCTCCACCGCATCTGCTCTCAGGATGAGGCTTTTCATTTCAGAACTAATGAGATGTCCTGTTTCTTCAAAGAAAGGGGCTTTCCTTCCTCCACCATCAATGCTGATCTCACCCGCATCTCTTCTATTTTGTGCGACCCATCCTCTCACTGCTTCACCAGTGATAGGTTTCCTCCCGTCCTCATCAGCCTCAGCGCCCAGCACATGTTTCTCTGTAACTTCCGCCATCTCCAATGGGATCCAACCACCAAGCTCATCTTTCCCTCCCCCACCCCCCACTTTCCGCAGGGGTAGCTTCCTGTGCGACTCCTTTGTCCATTTGTCCCTCCCCTCTGATCTCCCTCCCGGTACTGATCCTTGCAAGCAGAACAAGTGCCATACCTGCCCCTATACTTACTCCCTCACTCCTATTTAGGGTCCCAAACAATCCTTTCAGGTGAGGCGACACTTCACCTGTGAGTCTGTTGGGGCCATTACTGTATCCAGTGCTCCCAGTGCGGTCTCCTGTGTATCAGTGAGACCTGACATAGATTGGGAGACCGCTTCACCGAGCACCCACTTTCCATCCACTAGGAAAAGCAGGATCTCACATTGGCCACCCATTTCAATTCTACTTCCCAATCCTATTACAATATGTCGGTCCATGGCCTCCTCTAGTGTCGCGATGAGGCCTCTTCCAGACTGGAGGAGCAACACCTCATATTCTGTCTGGGTAGCTTCCAACCCAATGGCATGAACATCAATTTCTCGAACTTCCAGTAATTGTTCCCACCAACCCCCCCCCCCCCCATCTTCACCCATTCCCGTTTCCCTTTCTCCCTCTCCTTACCTGCCTGTCACCTCCCTCTGGTCATCCTCCCCCTTCTAACCCTCCTGTCAGATTCCCTCTTCTCTAGCCCTTCATCCTTTTCACCTCTCCTCCCAGCTCTTTGTTTCACCTCTCCCCATCTCCTGGTTTCACCTATCACCTAAAATTTGTACTTCTTCCTCCCCTCTCCTTCTTGCTCTAACTTCTCATCCTTGTTTCCAGTACTGATGAAAGGTCTCGGTCTGAAACATCGACTGTACCCTTTTCTATAGATGCTGTCTGGCCTGCTGAGTTCCTCCAGCATTATGTATGTGCTGTTGTGAATGATGCATGTTTCCACAGCAGAAGACTTGCACTACAAAGTGCTCTTCCATATAATTTATGTTTTTTTTTCTTATGAACATGGCAATAAGCTCGACTTTAATTTGAAAATTCTTAGGTTTATTAATAATACAATTGGATGCCATTGGCTGATGTGATGGGCTTTAATGGGAGGTTCTCTGCATCTTTAACACTGTAGCATTATAGTCTGCTTTATGTTATTGCTTTTCCCGTGCACTACCTCAAAGGACTGATGTGATGAAAACCGTCTTTATGAATGGCCCGTAAAACAAAGTTTGTAATTGTACCGCAGTACAAGTGACATGAATAAATCAGTGACTAATGCTATTGTTGTCTCATGGGGATGAGGAAGTAGGGCTGGTTCATTATTTGCCCCGCAGTGCGCACGCAACTTGACTAGAGCGGGTTCGCCCAAGGGAAATGGAGCGCGCCGATTGTTGACGTCACGTCCGCAACGCCAGCCCCTTTCTTTTCGGTGTCGGCCATTTGCGTGGAGGTGAGTTCGGGCTGTGAGTGAGGGAAAAGCCGTGGCGGGTGCTTCCGAGCCCGGTCACAGCACAGGTTCGAGCATCGGCGGGATGGGAGACGGAAGGCGGCCGTGATTCTGGGGCCGCGGTCGGGCTGATGATGAACAAGGGAACCTAGTTGTTGGGAGTTGGGGCACCGCGTGTCCGAGGCGGGCGCGCCGGTGCCGCCGAGCTGTCGGTTCCTGGGCCGTGTGCAGGCAATACCGGGCTCCCCAGGTGCTGTAGGTGGGCCACGTTCCTTCTGTGTTTCCCAAGGGTCTTCTGAGGAATTCATGGTGTCTGGAAGTGGGAGGAAACATTCAAGGCGACGTGTGCACATGAAGCTCCCACAATCACGTTACAGCGAAAGGGTGATCCCTTTAGTTACCTTAATGTGAGATATTTACTAGAGATAATGCATTGCCTCTTCCATTAATTACCATCAGATTTCACGCCCCCCACTAAAAATAAAGCTGGTTTAACTGTTAGCCGTGCACCACTTAGTTACAGTAACACATTGAATACTATTCTATATTTTTGTCATTTGGATTGGGATATGTTTCCTGATCTTATGTAAACTCGTTAGCAATCTCATTCCATTGAAACTTGTAAGTGGGGTCATCATGAAGTGCAGCACATGACACAATCGTCAAGGAGGATCGCGACCTGAAACAGCGACTATACTCTAACATAGATGCTGCCTGGCCTGTTGAGTTTTTCCAGCATTTTGTGTGTGTTGATAGACAGATCAGCTGTTTTGCACATACTTGTGTTGGTATCAGTTTCTTTACTACAGCAGCTATATTTCAGCTGAGTTTGAGGAGATTTGGTTTGTCAACTAAAGGGCTCAAACTTGTACAAATATACCATAGAGAGCATTCAGATTGGCCGTATCACCATCTGGTATTGGGGGGGGGGGGAAGAGGTTGTCTACTGCATAAGATCGAAGTAAGTTGTAGAGAGTTGTAAATTACTCAGCTGTCATGGGTACTAGCCTTCATAGTAGGAGTGGTGCCTAAGGCCATCATTAAAGATGCCCACCACCCAGGATATGCCCTCTTATCATTGTTACCATCAGGAAGGAGGTACAGGTGCCTAAAGGCACACACTCAGCTATTCAGGAACAGCTCTGCCATCCGATCTCCAATGGACTTGCACTACTTATTTTAACTTTTAAGGGACAAATCTACTGACTGTAACTCTTTTTTTCTCTCTATCACGTATTGCATTGTACTGCTGTTGTAAAATTAACAAATTTCCTGACATAAGCTGGTGATGTTAAACCTGATTTTGATTAATACAGTAACACATCATTTGTTAGACCTATCTGGCCTCTTCAATATCCCTTTCCTCCACTAATGTTGCCTTGCCATCTTTTTTTAAGGTTTATTTAACAACTTTTTAGTTATCTGCTTTTCTCTTTGTTCATCTCTTGCTTTTGGATTGATATATTTTCCTCTTTGCAATGCAACTATCACCATTAAGTGTTTTATGGTCAAAGTGCCACATAAATGAAAATTGTTAGATCAATAAAAGTAGTTTTGTACAACTCAACAAGAATCTGTTTTTATCTGCCTATAGTTCATCCTATGGAGCATGTAAACACCAGCTCCTCCAAGTCAGTTGCACTTCTGTGATGTATATATTCTTTCAATGTTGCATTTAAAGGCTGAAACTCCTATTCTCATCTCGTACAGTGTAGTAAACAGGCCTGTCAGTGGCACTCACATCTGTGCATTTTTCTTTTTCTTTGGTATTTCATTTTTCATAAATAGCTGTTCATTTAATTAATGGGACTTGTACAAAACTCAAGTTATTCTATGTGTAATTCTGGATAAATGTTAGGCAGGTATTGCTGAAAATGAAGTGATGAATTGAAAGGAGTGTTTACCAACAAGGAGGCTTAACAGTTAACTGAAACAGCCTATAGAAAACTTCAGTTTTTAATGTGTTCTTATTTTTCTATCTCTGTAGATCTTTTGTCACATCTGAATAAAAGCCCTCCAACTGAACTAAATCCAACATGCAGAACGACGCAGGAGAATTCGTTGATCTTTATGTTCCACGCAAATGGTAGGTATGAAGTGGGTGGCAGGGCATGTCAGAGTAGTAGTTAGTTTAATGCTTTCCAGTGCCAGTGATCTCAGATCAGGGTTGGATTCCTGACCTCTCCATTACTTCTGAGTTTCCTCTGGCTGCTCCAATTTCCCTTCTCATTCTAAAGGTGTACTGGTTAGGGTTAGTTGTGGACAGGCTCTGTTGGTGCCAGAAACATGATGACACTTCTAGACTGCCTCCAGCATAATCCTTGGACTGTTGGTCATTGATAACAAATTACTATTTTATCACATATTCAATATTTCAGTGTATATGTGACAAATAGAGCTAATCTAAATATTTGAACATGGTGATGTGCATTACATGTGATCATCTATGTTAATTTGTTAATTTTTGGCTTTTAGCTCTGCTAGCAACAGAATTATTGGTGCTAAGGACCATGCCTCTATTCAAATCAACCTTGCTGAGGTAAGTTATACATAAATAGTTTAGACTGTAAATCTTAGACATAACTATGGTTAGAAGTTGTATGGTTGGTATTGGAAATACTTATGTCCTTGTGGTCAGGTTGCCAAGGGAAAATATTAAAAATCTAGGATAATTGTGAGACTAAATGAGAAATGGTGAGCAGACTTCACAGAAACAACCAAAGGGAATTTTTTTTTACACACTGGATATGATGTAAGGTGCCCAATCAGAAAACTATGGCAGGAAAATGTATATTGGCAGTCAAGAGTATTGCATTGAGGGAGTGAGCTGGTACAGGATTCCCCCACTATCCGAAGGTAGAGCGTTCCTATGAAGCCATTTGTAAGCCAAAGTCTCGTAAAGTGCAGAAGCAATTACCATTAATTTAAATGGGAAAAATGTTTGAGCATTCCCAGACCCAAAAAAAAACCTATCAAATCATACCAAATAACACATAAAACCTAAAGTAACACAGGTACATATAGTAAAATCAGGAATGATATGATAAATATACAGTCTATATAAAATAGAAATATTGTATGTACGGTGTAGTTTCACATCAAAATCGGGACGAGAGCGAGCCAAAAGCGATGTGGAGGGAAAAAATCGACACATACGCGCAAGCGCACGTACACACACAACGCACATACACATGCACGCAAAACTTCCCGCACAAGGCTTCATGGTCATTGTAGTCTTTCTCGGGGTAACACAAGTATAAAGTGGGTGTCTTTTTTTGGTAAAGGCGAAAATCCTTTTTGGTTAGCGAAAACAGGTACTAATGTAAGTCTTTCGTAACTGCGAGCTGTCGTAAAGCGAACATTTGAAAAGCGGGGGGGGGGGGCTCCTGTAATTTGTTGCCTCTGTTCAAAATAAATGATCCTGATCAAATAGAAAGAATTTCTTGTTCTCAAGCTGGTAGAAAACGGTAGGCGCTGACCTAAGTTACCAGCAAAAAGCATTAGTCTGCACCTTAAGAGAGAAAAACAGAAAATACTGTAAGTATTCAGCAGGTCAAACAGTATGTATGGAGAAAAAAACAACTAATTCAAGATGGTAAATTTTTGTAAGAATTTAAGTTGCAGAGATGGGATAGTCATGCAGAAAGAGGGGTAGGGAAAAAATTGATCCTTAAAAAAAGGACCTGACAGTGGGAAAGTTTGAATTGTACAAATGATGGTGCATGGTACTGCATGAAATGGTAGTCAAGGTATGTGTTATTTAAAAATAACATGTCTGAAATGATATAAAATGTACCTTCCCCTTTGTCTGCAGCTTAAACTTGATTGATTTGAAACAAACTAAAATGTTACTCTCTCCTGTCTGACTTAAGAATTTTCAGCATTTTTAAAAATTTCTACTTTGGATATCTTGCAACTATAGAAATTTGCTTTTAGAGTTGTATTGCCTAAAGGGATGCTGGAAGCAGATTTAGTAATAATATTCCAAAGGAAGTTCGATGTCTACTTCTGTGGAAATATTTACAGCACTGTAGGGAAGAGCAGAGATGTATCAGATGTGGGTGAAGCAAGGTGGTCCCAAATGATCATTTTCCATGTTGTAGCATTCTATAATTCTTACTGACTAAACAAGGCAAGTTCAAAGGAGCTTTATAAAACTTCCTTTTAGATATACACAAGACAGAACTCTTAAAATCCATTTTAACCGGAATATTAGTTGTTTTATTTGCCTGAATTGCATGCATTGTAGAGGTTCCTGTTTAGGAATGAGATGCATCAAAACCATTCATATTTTCAATACCTAACATATTTTATGGGTGTCCTTTTACTATTATTCACACTGCTATATTCCTACGTTTTGTGTCATATATATTCTTTGTACATGAGCATTGGCACCAAAATTCAAGTTGTTAATGTATATACAAAAAGAGTTAATTGTCCTAACAGTAACCACTGTATAGCTCCAACTAGTCTGGAGAAACATCCATTCACACTTGTTTTGCATCCATTGGCTTTCTGTATCCACCTGTCATTGCTGACTCTACTTCCTAAATTTCATTTTCTTTGGCCTTTTAAGAATTGATATTCACATCATCTACACTGTTCTTCTCAGCTCTCACCTTCACTTAATCAAAAATACCTGTTCTGGTACAATGACCAGACTTTGTACCTGACTTGGTTAGATTTTGCTTTTAGGTTTCCAAAACATCTCCTTGTTTGAAGCATCTGTTGAAATCTCTTTTATCTTAGGTCGATAAAGTAACTGGGAGATTCAATGGGCAGCACAAAACCTATGCCATCTGTGGAGCTATTCGTAGGATGGTATGTACATTTTCGATTAAAGTAAATTCTTACTTGCGGTTTATTATCCTTTTATAATAAGGAGCTTAATGGTGATGTGTGAAATTGCACATTAACGATGATCTTGCGTTTGCCATTTACATTGGCGGCACAGTAGTATAGTGGTTAGCACAGTACCTTACAGGCGACCTTAGTTTATTTCCCACCAACTGCTTATAATGATATTTTACGTACTCCCCATGACCATATGGGTTTCCTCTGGGTTCTTCGGTTTCATCCCAGAGTCCAAAGACATACTGGTTGGTTGGTAAATTGATCATTGTAATTTGTGCTGGGGTTAAATCAGGGGATTGCTGGGTAGTGTGGCTTGAAAGGCCTACCCTGCGCTTTATCTCAATAAATGAACATGTATGCTGAAATGTTGCTCTTTTAAATAAGGATTTACATTGATGGGATTTTTTTATTTTGGGGGGGTAGGGATTCCTTATAATTTCTTGATCTCAGTCATTTACATGGAATCCCTATGAATGTATGTGTAGATTTCCCAGAAATCACAACTTTTCAGATGTTTAAATCAAAAATTTCACCCCATCATCTTTGCAGCGGGTTAACAGTGTAAATAAAAATAATTGTCAGCAGAATCTTTTACCTTCTATATTAACTATACTAGTACACATAAAGGTTTATTCATTACAAGTGGGCTCCATTTCTGGTGTGATTTCTGTTGAAGTGTCTTGACTTGGCCTTTTTTTTTGGTCAAAGCTGAAGAAGAAAATGTCTCTAAATTCATTTTTGGGATTGCCTTGAGACAAAGTGATGGTATTGGATAAGGAAGAAGAATTGAGAAAATATATCATTACTCTTATTTATTTTTAATTTTAGTAATTCAGTGTGGAGTAGGCCCTTCCAAACCTTCAAGCCGTGCCTGCCCAGCAAACCCTGTTAACCCTAACCTAATCACAGGACGATGTACAACAACCAGTTAGCCTACCTGATATATCTTTGGACTGTGGGAGGAAACCAGAGCACCCGGGAAGAACCCCTGCATTCCTCGGGGAGGACGTACAGAGACTCCTTACCAGAATTGAACTCTGAACTGCAGAGCACACAGAGCTGCAATAGCGTCTCACAAACTGCTGTGCTACCATGGCACCAAAGTTTTCTGTTGCTTAATTTGTTCACAATTTTACTTACTCTTGGTTGAAGTTCTGGGGGTGAAACAGAGTTTACTTATTGTCCTCTTTGAGTGAGAATAGCCAAAATCTGAATCGGGGTCGTTAATCACCGACTTGTATGCGGTGAAATTTGTTGTTCTGTGAGAGTACAGAGCAAAGAGATAAAAATTATTATAAATTATAAAATTTAGTAATGCAGTAAACGAAAGGAATATCGAGGTAGTGGTCATGGGCTCATGGATCACCCAGAAATTTGATGGTGGCAAGGGATAAGCCATTTCTGTCTTAGGCTCCTGTGCCTCCTCCCTCAATGGTGTTAATGAGAAGGTAACATCTCTGAGATAGTGAGGGTCCTTAGTGATGAATGCATCCTTCTTGAGGGGCTGTCTCTATGTTGGGAGGATTGTCCCCATGATGGAGCTAGCTGAACCTACATCCCTCTTGCGATCCTGTGAAATGGAGCCTCAATACAGGCTGTGATATAACAAGTCAGAATGTTTCCCTCAGTACTGAAATGTTTGAGTCTGATGACAAAACAGAATTTCTCAACTACTTAAGTTGTATCACTGGCATGCATACTTTGATTGCAGCAATGTATTGGGTCCAAAATAGATCCCCCAAGATGTTGACGCCTGGGAACTGAAGCATCTCACCCTTTCTACTGCTGACCACTCATTGAGGACAAGTGTGTTGTTTCTGATATTGAGTATAAAGTTGTTGCGATACAAGTCAACCAGCCAATCTATTCCATCTCTTGGTCGCTATCTGAGATTCTACCAGCAGCGGTGTTGTTGGCATGTTTATTCATGGATTTTGAGCTATGCTTAGCCACAAAGTCATTTGTTTAGAGAGGGTAGAGCAGCAGGTGAACCATGCATCCTCAGACTGTTGATTGTCAGTTAGGAGAAGTTATTGCCAATACATGCTGAGTGTGGTCTCCTTATAAGGAAGTCCAGGGTTCAATTGCAGAGGGAGGCGCAGAGATTCAGGGTTTGAAGCCTGGTGATTAGTGTGGAGGGATGATAATTAGTATAGAGGAGACACCGGCCTGACATGTTTTGGGGTTTTCGAACCATTGGGATTGCATCTGCTGCAGACCAGATGTAGTGGTAGGTAAATTCCAGAAGCTTCAGGGCTTTGCTAAGGTTCATTTTGTGGATAATGGTTATTGTCGGTAACTAATCACGGTGAAAGAGTGTAATTGGAATCCTTGAAAATATACATAACATAGAGACAGCTGCTTGAGTGTAAGTGGGTCAAAATCCAATTTGTGCTCCTGTTGAAAGTAAATTGTGTGGTACCACATTGTATTGTAAGTATGTATTGTTGAGCTCGCTGTGTAGAACTGCAATTTTATCCATACTTGCACAGACCACATTGTTTACATTCACTCATTTGTTTTTGGTGATAGTGGAATGCTATTTGACCTACATTGCATTTGAAGACTTACTCCACATTTTCTCTTTTTTAACAGGGTGAATCAGATGATTGTATCCTAAGGCTAGCAAAGACCGACGGGATTGTGGCCAAGTAAGCTATATTTTGAACCTCAGTGTGATTTTGTTTGTGTTGGCATTATTGTATTTTTAAGTTCACATACGGGGTGTTCAGCTAGAAAATAGAGTGCCTTTCCAATTCCAAATGCAGGAGATTTTGCGGCATTGTTTTAAGATCATATGACATAGGAGTAGAATTTGGTCATTCAGCTCATTGATCTCCACCATTCTATCATGGCTGATCTACTATTCCTCTTTACCCCATTTCCCTGCCTTCTCCCTGTAACCTTTGATACTGTGATTAATCAAGTAACTATCAATCTCTACTTTAAATATAGCCATGACTAGGCCTGCACAGGTGCTGTGGCAATAAGTTCCACAGATTCACCACCCTTTGGCTAAAACCATTTTTACACATCTGTTCTATATGGATGTCCCTCAATTCTGAGGCTGTGCCCTCTGGTCCGAGGTTCCCCTGGTGTAGAAAGCATCCTCTCGGCAAGCACTCTTTCAATGTTCGTTGGCTTTCAATGAGATCTCTCTCTCGTTTTTCTAAACTCCAGCAAGTACAGACCCAGAACCATCAAAGGCTCTTCATATGGTAATCTTTTCTTTCCTTGGATAAGGGGCCCAAAGTTGATCACAATACTCGGACTGTGGTCTAACAAAGCCCTAGCATTACGTCCTTTTTGTATTGTAGTCCTCACAAAATGAATACTAACATTGCATTTGCCTTCCTTACCACTGACTACCGTCTTGCAAGTTATCTTTAGGCACTCCTGCACGAGGACTCCCAAGTCTCTTTGCACCTCTGATTTTTGAATTTTTTCTCCCCATTTAGAAAATAATCTATGCCTTTATTCCTTCTGCCAAAGTGCATGACCGTGCACTTTACTACACTACATTCTATCTGCTACTACTTTGCCCATTCCCTCAATCTTTCTAAATCCTCCTGCAGACACTCTGCTTCCTCAACACCACCCATCCTCGATTCGTTGGCAAACTTGAGCCATTAATCCTCCCTTCATCCTTCAGTCTAGTGATTCTTGAAAGATAATTACTAATGCCGCTGCAATCTCTTCAGCTGCCACTTTCAGAACCCTGGGGTGTGGTCCAGGTGACGTATCTACTTACAGACTTTACAGCTTCCTGCGCAACTTCTCCATAGTAAGAATAGCAAAAACACTCACTTCTGCTCCCTTCCACTCTCACATTTCTGGCAGTCTGCTTGGGAATTCCACAATGAAGATAGGCATTAAATGCTTTTTAAGTTTGCTTTTCTTCAACCCCCATTACTAGCTACCTCTCCAGTGTCATTAAAGGCAAATGTTCATCAGATCAGACAGGAGATCAACACTTCTGCTGTAGCTTTCAACATAAGTAGGCAGGGTTCTGATGAAAGATTATTGACTTGGAATGTTAACTGAGTCTGTCTCCTTGGATGCTATATCTAGCATTCTATTTTCAGGGGAATTAAAGTTAGCAGATGACAAAAAAATTGTTACTATTTTAAAGCTTGCTTATTTATTGAGAGATAGTGTTTAATAGGCCCTTCCAACCCTTTGGGCGACACAGCCCAGCAGCCCACATTTAACCCTAGCCTATTCATGGGACAATTTACAATGACCAATTAACTTACTAACTTGTACATCTTTGGACTGTGGGAAGAAACTCGAAGCCGGGAAAACACTGCACATTCCACAGTACAAATTCCTTACTGAGGACACTGATTGAACTTCGAACTCCAATATCCTGAACTATAATAGTGTTACACTACCATGGCACCCCTTGCTCTAGAAATCAAACTGTCTTCAGTCTGCTATCAATCTGTCCTTTTCCTACAAATTCCTCTTTTTAGATTCCAAAATCTTACTAATTTCTTTAGACACAGGAGCAAAGTTCAAAGTAAATTTTATCATTAAAGTACACATGTTGCCATATGCAACGTTGAGACTCATTTTCTTGTGGGCATATTTCACAAATCTATAGAATGGTAACTATAACAGGATAAGTGAAAGACCACCCAACTAGGGCATTCAACCTGAGTGCAAAAGACATTTAGCATAAGGTGCATTTACAACACGTGTTTAAAAAGTAAGCAGTATAGCACTACTGGTGCTTCATACAACATGCAGTGGATACTGGCAGGAAGTTCAGTCATCTCACATCCTGGGGGAAGAAGCTGTTTCTTATCCTAGTAGAAACATAGAAAATAGGTGCAGGAGTAGGCCATTTGGCCCTTCAAGCCTGCACCACCATTCAGTATGATCCTGGCTGATCATCCAACTCAGAACCCTGTACCTACTTTCTCTCCATAACCCCTGATCCCTTTAGCCACAAGGGCTATGTCTAACTTCCTCTTAAATATAGCCAATGAACCGGCCTCAACTGTAATACTGCAGTACCTCTTTCCTAATGGTAAGGGATGGAAGAGATTGTTCGGGGACCAGATGAGATTGTCCATTATGTGCACTCCCAGAAACATAATGCTCCTGTTTGTCTCCACAGTGGAGCCCATTTATGTACGGTGAGGATTAGCCAGTGTGCACCTTCCTAGAGTCCACAATTATCTCTTTAATCTTGTCCACATTGAGACTGAAGTAGCTATGCTTATAGCATTCTGTAAGTCGCTCTACCTGCTCTCTGTATGTCGTCTTGATGAGGCCAACCACTGTTGCGTCATCAGCAAACTTGATGATTGGTTTGAGCTGGCTCTAACAGAACTTTCATGAGTCAGCAGCAATCTTAATAGAATTATCAAATTTGTAAATGAACACTTTTTTGCTTTATAATATGTGTCCTTTTTCTTTTCAGGGCTGTCTAACAAGCAGAAGACTTGTATTTGGGAAGGCTGATGTTTGTATAGAAATAAAAAAATAAACAAAATTGGCTGTTGTCCTTTGCAATAAGTGATTAATATATCATTGGACATACATGAATTGGTAGTTTAAATATTTCACATTATGACATTATTATCCATCAGACAAATCTTTACATTTGAACTAGTCCATTCCATTTATGTTAGCCTGCGTTACTTGCATAGCCTTGTCATCAATCTAATGTACTGCTAAAATGTTTATTGGAACAGGCAAATTTCAGTGTTCTCCAGGCTCTGCTTTCTGACAGGTCTGCTGATCTTGCAGCCCTTGATTTTGGATTGCTGTTTCATATCAAAAATGATTTGCCTCTTTAAGAATCTACGAGGACGGTTGCAGACCTTGGAACTGGCATTTTTGAGTGTACTTTACCGAAGATGTACAGATATGACAATCATTTAACTTAGGTCAAATCTTACAACCAAATTTATTTATAAAACTGATAATTCCATCTGCTTAATACTGACATTGTGATTACCGATATGTTTATTTTGATATAGAAATTCTGATTAAATTAAAGGAAGATTTACTGTAATTAATGATATAAAAATGAACAACTCAAAAAAAGAAGCAGTAAAGTGCTCTTTGCATATTTTCAGGTTGTTTTGAGCATTATCACAGAAGAATTGCTGTTTTTGAGAGACTGAGCGATTCATACCTGGGAGAGATTCGGGCACACTGTTATGGGAGGAAAAAGTTCAATTTCAGATGAAACTTAACAAGTAGCCCTTAAAACTAACAATTGTGAAACATAATGAGTTTTTGTATAAAGTAAAATGATAATGCTTTGATGCCAACTTTGTTTTGAAAAGATTTCTTTCCCCACCCAAGACGAGTTATAAATCATCTTAAATATCCTGTAACTAATTGAATCTAATCTATAGCATTTGAAGAAATAAGATTTACACAAGTGGCTTATTACATCTGCAGAACATCAGGAAATGCATGTCACTTTTGGTAGTGTGATAAAGCAGACTTCACTCGGACGTTTATACTTGCATGTAAGACCATAAGACATGGGGGCAGAATTAGGCCATTTGGCCCATCATGGCTGCTCTTTTTTTTCCCCTCCTCAGCCCCAATCCCCATAACCTTTGCTGTGTCCAATCTGCCTTCCACTGACCTGGCCTCCACAGCTGCCTGTGATAACAAATTCACCCCCTCTGGCTAAAGAAGTCCCTCCTCTGCTTCTGTTTTAAATGGACACCCCTCTCTACTGAGGTCCACTCTTGTCCAATATGCCCCCCCCCCCCCCACCACCAGCATGGGAAACAGTCTTTCCACATCTACCCTACCTTGGCTTTTCAATATTCAAAAATGTTCAATACAGTGTTCCTCCCATATCCTTCGAAATTCCAGTGAATCCAGACCCAGAGCTATGATAATCCTTTCATTCCTGGAATTGTCGTGAACCTCCTCTGAACCCTCTCCAATGCCAGCACAGCCGTTCTTTGATGAGGAGCCCAAACTGTTCACAGTACTCAAGGTGGCATCTCACCATTATCTTATAAAACCTCTGCATCATATTCTACAATTCTTGTAGACCTCTTAAAAAGAATGCTAACATTGCATTTGCCTTCTTCGCTACCAACTCAGCCCTCAAGTTAACTTTATGGGTGTTTACAAAAGGACTTTTAAGACCTTTGGCATGTCTGATTTTTGGATTTTCTCCCTGTTTAAAAAATAGTCTACGTTTATTTCTGCTACCAAAGTTCATGACCATGCATTTTCCATTGTATTTTATTGGTCAGCTCCTTTCTCCTACCTTTGCTACCCTTTTTGATTCTGCATTCCTAATGCACTGATTCCCTGCTGGCCGCAATCTTATCATCTGCCTGCCCTTCCTGACTGATATCTCTGCTTTTTCACTATATGTCGTATCCTGAGTCCATTCATTTTGGTTCCCAACCCCTCTGCCAAATTAAGTACTTGCTTACAGCTTAACAAACCTGGCTGTCAATATTGCTTCCCCCCTTGGGTTCAGGTGCAACCTGTCACTTTTGTACAGGTCACACCTTTTGCGTGTCCCCATTCATGTCCACAGAATCTCTTGCCTCTTCCCCTGACTATTAAGTTCCCTATCACTACTGTTCCCATCTTTTCCTTATGCACCACAGACCGATGCTTAGTGTCAATAACCTAGTCTCCAAGCCAAAGTCGTGCAGCTGCTGTTCCAGATCCCTAACATGTTCATCCAACCTCGGTGGAAAAAGCTTGCTAGCATTTACCTTATCTATTCACCTTGTAATTTTCTATATCAGATCTCCCCTCAATCTTCTGTGTTTCAAGGAATAAAGTCCTAATCTATTCAATCTTTCCTCATAACTCGAAGTCCTCCAGTCCTGGCAACATTCTTGTAAATGTTCTATGTATTATTTCAACTTTATTTACATCTTTCCTATAGGTGGGGTGACCAAAACTGCACACTATATTCCAAATTAGCCTTACCAACGTTTTATGCAACTTCAACATAACATCCCGTCTCGTGTACTTGATTTATGAAGGCCAACATGCCAAAAGCTGCATTTATGACTGTCTACCTGTGATGCTACTTTCAATGAATTGTTCTATAGTACTCCACAGTGCCCTACTGTTCACTGTGTAAGACTTCCCTGGTAAGTGCAACACCTTACACTTGCCTGCATTAAATTCTATCTGCCACTTTTCCGGCTTCAGCTTCAGCTTCCAGGTTCAGACCCTGCTGCAAGCTCTGGAAGTATTTGCTGATCGGTCCAGTTAACCACATTATCTAGATTATTGATATAGATGACAAACTGCAGTAGATCCCGCACCGATCCCTGTGGCACTTCATTAATAATAGGCCGCCAGTTAGAGAGCAACCATCTTCTACCATGAAGCCATGCTGACTATCCAAATACTCATATCCAGTCCTGTAGAATACCTTCCAATAGCTTACCTACTACTGATGTCAGGCTTACTGGCCTATAATTTCTTAGTTTATTTTTGGATCCTTTCTTAAAACAACAAAGCAACATTTGCTATCTTCCAATCCACCAGCACCTCACCTGTTGCTAAGGATAATTTGAATATCTCTGCTAGCACCCCTGCGATTCTGCACCTGCCTCTAACGGGGTGCAAAGGAACACCTTGTCAGGCCTGGGAATTTAGTTATCCTACTTTGTCTCATGACAGCAAACACTTCCTCCTCTGTAAGTTGTATCGGGTCCATGAAGTCAATGTTGCTTTACCCCTCTTCCATAGACTCTTCTCCTGAGTAAATACAGATGCAAAAAGATTCACTTAAGGCTTTCTCTGTCTCTTTTGGCTCCACAGGTGGATTACCATTCTGATCCTCCAGAGGTCCAATTTTATCCCTGGCAATCCTTTTGCTTGTAACATACCTGTTACTTAGGATTCTCTTTCACCTTGCCTGCTAGGGCAACCCCATGCCTTCCTTTAGCCCTTCTGATTTCTTAGGTGCTGTTTTACTGTGAGTTCCTGCAAGAAAATGAATCTTGCTGTCGTACTGTGTGTGGTGGCATATACGTACTTAAGATAATAAATATACTTTGAAAGTGTTCTGGAATTGAGAATGGGAATGGAATAGCATTAATAGCATAATAAAACTGGAAATGGTAAAGGGCAGTATGCTGAATTGGAGTTAGAGAGTATTTCCCCCTCCCTTAGTGGCAGAAGCTGAGGGATGACCTTAGGATGTACTGTATGTAAAATCATGAAGGGTGTGGGTTGAGTGAATAGTAAGTCTCTCCCAGGTAAAAGGAGTTAAAATCTGGAATGCAGGGATATAAGGTGAAAGGACAAATGTTTAAAGGGAACATGAGGGGGAACATTTTCATAGCGGTGATGGGTATGTGGAATGAACTCTCAGAGAAAGCCATTGAAAAGGGCAGAATTACAATGGTCAAAAGGCATTCAGACATCACATGAATAAGAAAGGTTTAGAATATGAGAAAAATGTAGTGAATTGAGTCTAGCTCAGGTCAGCATGAGTTGGGCTGAAGGGCCTGTTACCATGGCAAATTGCTCTATGATGTCCCATAGCTATTCATCTCCCGTTTTCCTCATGACAGTTTTTGAGCCATTCTGCATCCTTACAGTCTTACATCTCTCAGCCTTATGCTCCAAGCCACTTTGGTTGATCTTGCCCTTTTTAAGAACTAATGGCTTTAATATTTTGCTGCTTGGATGGAAGTTTGTAACTGAAATGCTTGTTTAATTTACTCTCTTTTTGCACTATTTATTTTTATATTTCTTATTGTAACTTGTAGTCATTTTTAATGCATTGCACTGTACTGCTGCTGCAACCCAACAGGTTTTACGACATATGTCAGTGATAACAAACCTGATTCTGATTCTGTGCTCTTCACTGATGCTGCCAGCATATGTCATTTCAGCCTTTTTCTATGGCCAACAAAATTCTTTAAGCCACTTTACTGTTTAATAAGAAAATACCCCAAACATTGTAATTAAGAAGTTCTAGCAACACACACAAAATGGAACTCAGCAGGCCAGGTAGCATCTATGGAAAAGAGTACAGTCAATGTTTCAGGCCAAAGCCCTTCAGCAAGACTCTGGTAACTTCGCCACTCAAAATCGATTTGATGTCAACAGTGTCAATAAGTTCCTAGTGTTTTCACATTTTTGAATTGCAGTAACTGAACAATCTATAAATGACTTTATTTTCTGCAAAAGCTAGAGTCACCAGCAGGTGGTGCTACGATATTTCATCTGATGTAAATTCTTGAACCATAGCTCTGCAAGTGCTGCTTCCATCACTTTAGCTGCCAACTTCTGCTCTGTTCTTTACAAGGTTCATCCTTTTTCCTCCCCTTCCAGATCACTGCCTCCATATCAACCAGCAGACTCACTATAACATACTGTGCAAGCCACAGATTCCCACAGCTACCTTGACTCTATTCATGCTGCCTCCTCTTGAGATGCTATTCCCTCTTCCCGGTTCTTCCATCAATGTTGTAGTTGTTCCAATAATGAGGCCTTTTTCTCTCATGTCTTACAAAGGTTGTCTTCCTTCCTGATATGTGGCTTCCCCTCTGTAACAGTGGACAAAACTCTAGGCCATGTTTCCTCGACAAGTTGAACACCCCTTATCCAAAATGCTTCGAGCCAAAAGAGTTTCAGATTTCAGATTTTGGAAAACTTGCATCTATGTAATGAGATAGCTGGGGATGGGGTCCAAGTCTAAACTCAAAATCTACTTCCATTTACCATTTGGTAGTAGTGGTTAGCACAGCAGTCTACAGTACAGGCAACCCAGGTTCAATTTCTGCCGCTGACTGTAAAAAATTTGTACGTTCTCCCTGTGACCAAATAGGTTTCCTCAGGGTGGTCTGGTTTCCGCTCACTGTCCAACTACCTATTCTACCAGTTGGTAGGTTAATAGGTTATTGTAAATTGTCCCGTGATTTGGCTAGGATTAAAGTGGGGGATTGCTGGGTGAGGTGGTGAAAAAAAAATATTTTTAACACAATACTGATGCTGGTTACATTACACTCAAATATGGGACTTTAGGTGGAGATGAAATTCCAGATTTTATGCGCAAGTAAAAAATATTTTTGCTTACAAAAGAAGAGACATGCAGCACCAAACACTAGAACTACATCGGGTCTGAGAAACTTGAGGGAAGGGGTTCATCATCGTTGACATAATTTTGAGGAGGAACATTTTGTTCTGGTGTTAGATTTTCATCGGCAACAACTTGGCAAATTCATCAAGGAATTTCTTAGCTGCTTCATGATTAGCAGATGCTTTATCACCACAGATCTTTAAAAAAAGTTAATGCCATGCCTTTTCTTAAATTTCTGCAACCAGCCTGCTGAATATTCACAATTACCTTCAATTTTCAGTTTGTAGTGATGGATCTTTGCTTGTTTCATGATGATCAGCATACCGTTAAGTCACTCCAATGCTCATGAATCCACTCTTTCAACATAAGCTCCAGATCATCTTTTGCTTTATACTGTGTTTTTCTATTTTTCATTAACTTCTGTTCATTACTTTCAGCATAGAACTTTAACCGTTTGTCCTCCTGTTTTCTTCAGGTCTTAGATGGTGGTGGTTTCAACACCATACTCATCTGTCAGATGCTTCATCTTCCAACAACTTGACTTTCTGTGTCATAAACAAACATAAATGCTTCCCCCTTTTTCTTCACTATTACTCATTGGGGTAACTGCAGGTGTTTATGACATTTTCAACAATATCTTCACAGCGCAGAACAGCGAATAAGCACAAAACACTTGGTAATCTTGATAAGTAATGCAGGAAGGTCTGGCTATGATGACTGTTGAAAACAAACTGACACCAACAGGGCCACACTCAGGGTATATGAGGTCACTTCTCAAAACTGTGGTGCGCAGAGACGGTTTTCCAGTGCCCTGTGGACTTTTCCATTTGTGGCACCATGTCGGATTAGGAGTGCTCAACCTGTATTTCCCACACATCTGTCCATTCAGCTTTTCCCACCAGCCAGGGCCACAAACAATCATTCCAGGTGACACTTGCACTTCTTCCAATCTAGCCTAGCACATTCAGTTTTCACTTTATGCTGTTCCCTACACTGGAGAAACCAACTGAAGGTTGTATGATCACTTTGTGAAGTACCTGCACTCAGTCCACAGGAGTGACCCTATTACATATCACTTTACTTTTCAACCTCACTTTCATTCTGACCTCTGCTGTCTCTTCCACAGCCATATTGTGGCCCAACTTGAGCTAGAAAGCATCTCAGCACTTTGCAACCCTCTGAAATGAATACGGAGTTCTCCAACTTAATTAACACCCTGGTGATACCTAACTGCAGCTATGTTCATTTGCTGTTCATTTAGACCAAGGGATATATGAAAGGACGTAATTCTCAAATAGGTGTCATCTAGGATAACCAGTTAATGTCCTGCTCATTCTTCCCTCCCACAGGAAGCTGGACAAAGGTGCTGCTACCTCTCAGAAATGTGTTATTTCTCATTGACATGCTATTTGCACACACTCAAGACTCTCTGGCATGTTAGCAGAAATCCCAAGGCAACCGCTGCAAACTCCTTTTACCTTCAACAGCAGAAAGTCTGCGGATGCTGGAGGAACTCAGCAGGTCAGGCAGCATCCATGGAAATGAATAAACTGTCGATGTTTTGGGCGGAGACCCTTCATCGGGACGGAGAAGGAAGCGGCGAGCCGGAATAAAAAGGTTGGGGAGGGAAAGGGGGTTAGCTGGCAGGTGATAACTGAAGCCAGGTGGGTGGGAAAGGTAAAGGGCTGGAGAGGAAGGAACCTGATAGGAGAGGAGAGAGGACTTTAGGAGAAAAGAAAGAAGGGGATCCAAGGAGAAGTGCTGGGCAGGTAGAAGAGGTAAAAGGTGATTGGGGAATAGAGAAAGAGGGCAGGGGGTGTTTTTTTTCTTTTTTAAATTCTTTTTCTTTTATTGATTTAGAGATGCAGCACAGTAACAGGCCCTTTCGGCCCAACAAGCCTGCGCCAATTACACCCATGTGACCAATTAGCTTACAAACCATCTTCACAATGTGGGGGGAGTCCAGAGCACCCAGAGGAAACCCACGTGGTCATGGGGAGAACAGACAGACTCCTTACAGACGGCGATGGGAATTGAACCTGGGTCACTGGCCCTGTAAAGTATTGTGCTAACTGTTACAAAGCAGGGCAGTCTCCTATGTTGTCCACAGTCAAACCAAAGGGGAAGTGTGTGAAAAACTCTACAGCCATCAATCTCAGTACAGAGTAAAACAGTTAACATCAGGTCAGGAAAGGTCATAGATCTAAAACATTAACTTTTTCTCACTCTCTGCATATATAAGTTTGCAATATTTTGTGTATAGATTTTAGATTTACAGTTTCTCCACAGTCTTTACTTTCAAATACTGTACATTCAACGCTTTTGAGACCTATCTGCTCCCAATCACGTTGGCAGATAGCAATTGTCTAGGAAATCTATATTTCCTGAAATAGGTTACTGGCCATGAAATATTTGGCATCCTGTGAGATTTTTAAATTATTTTATGAGCCAGTTGTGGTGTACTTTCAGCACTTAATAGTAGTCTTTGCTATTACCATTTGTCCCAAATGATTTTGAATTTAAGTGTCACTGCCGTGCAGTGATGACCCAAGCATCGAGGGAGAGACACTGAAGCAGACTGCACAGTTCACTAAGTTTTAATAAGAACTCTGCAGAACAAAGGAAAATAATAAACGCTTGTCCAACGGGGCCGTTAACTAAAATGCTCAAACTGAAAGCTAATACTGACGCTGAGCTCAGAAGCAGTAATTTAATACTAAATAAATTCCACTCCTTCAGAACATCAATCTAAACTGTAGTCTTCTT
This sequence comes from Hypanus sabinus, assembly GCF_030144855.1. Taxonomy (NCBI): domain Eukaryota; kingdom Metazoa; phylum Chordata; class Chondrichthyes; order Myliobatiformes; family Dasyatidae; genus Hypanus; species Hypanus sabinus. The sequence continues at coordinate 147,814,840 of NC_082714.1, forward strand.
TCCCGGAAAGGGGACGAAGGTACGCAGGGTGTGTTGCTGTCGCTATGCTTCAGTCAAGACTCGACAAGACTGAACCTCAATGAAGGGAGTTAAATACAACCACAATGAAACTCACGAGTGCAACTACCGACCTTGTTCAGCTGCCCACCTGCAAGGATGCTGGGGTTCTGCAGCGGAGTCCATGGTAGTGACATTAACTGTCAGATTTGGTGTGTCCATATAACCAAATAAACCATAAAACAATTACAGCACGGAAACAGGCCATCTCGGCCCTTCTAGTCCGTGCCAAACGCTTACTCTCACCTAGTCCCACTGACCCGCACTCAGCCCATAACCTTCCATTCCTTTCCTGTCCATATCCAATTTTACTTTAAATGACAATACCAAACCTGCCTCTACCACTTCAACTGGAAGCTCGTTCCACACAGCTACCACTCTCTAAGTAAAGAAATTCCCCCTCGTGTTACCCTTAAACTTTTGCCCCCTAACTCTGAACTCATGTCCTCTTGTTTGGAGTCACCCAAGACTCCAGCAAATTTCCACAGATGCACAGTGGAGATCATTCTGACCAGCTGCATCACTGTTTGTCCAGTGCACAAGATCGAAAGAGGCTACAGAGGGCTGTGGACTCAGCAGCTCCAACATGGGTACTGGCCTCCCCACCATCGAGGACATCTTCAAAAAGAGAGCCCCACCATCTGGGAATGCACTCTCCTCATTACTCCATCAGCAAGGAGGTACAGGAGCCTGAAGACCCAGACTATGTGTTTTAGGATCAGCTTCTTTCCCTCTGTCATCAGATTTCTGAACAGTCCATGAACACTATCTCACTATTCAACTTTTCCATTATTTGTTTATCTATGTATTTATTTATTTATTGATTGTGTTTTATTCAAACTTTTAGTCATTCTTTATATCTTGCACTATATTTATTTATTTAGCGATACAGTGGATGTTGGCAGAGGCAAGGCAGAGGATGTTGTCTACAAGGACTTTAGCAAGGCATTTGACAAGGTCCTGGACGGGAGGCTGGTCAAGAGGGTTCAGTCATTCAGTATTCAGGGTGCAGGAGTAAACTGGAGCAGACATTGGCTTTGTGGGAGATGCCGGAAAGTGGTAGTAGATCACTGCTTCTCTGAGAGCAGGCCTGTGACTAGCAGAGTGCCGCAGAGATCGGTGCTGGGTCCTTTGTTATTTGTCATCTATATCAATGATGCTGCCTGGTTTAGAGAGTATGGATTATGATCAGAGATTAAGGGAGCTAGGGCTTTACTCTTTGGAGAGAAGGAGGATGAGAGGAGACTTGATAGAGGTGTACAAGATATTAAGAGGAATAGACAGAGTGGACAGCCAGCACCTCTTCCCCAGGGCACCACTGCTCAGTACAAGAGGACATGGCTTTAAGGTAAGGACAGACAGACATACTTTATTGATTCCGAGGGAAATTGGGTTTCGTTACAGTCGCACCAACCAAGAATAGTGTGGAAATATAGCAATTATAAAACCATAAATAATTAAATAATAATAAGTAAATTATGCCAAGTGGAAATAAGTCCAGGACCAGCCTATTGGCTCAGGGTGTCTGACACTCCGAGGGAGGAGTTGTAAAGTTTGATGGCCACAGGCAGGAATGATTTCCTATGATGCTCAGTGTTGCATCTCGGTGGAATGAGTCTCTGGCTGAATGTACTCCTGTGCCTAACCAGAACATTATGGAGTGGATGGGAGTCATTGTCCAAGATGGCATGCAACTTGGACAGCATCTTCTTTTCAGACACCACTGTCAGAGAGTCCAGTTCCACCCCAACAACATCACTGGCCTTACGAATGAGTTTGTTGATTCTGTTGGTGTCTGCTACCACAAACATGATAGCACTGGCCACCACAGACTCGTAGAACATCCTCAGAATCGTCAAGCAAGTGTTAAAGGACCTCATTCTCCTCAGGAAATAGAGACCGCTCTGACCCTTCTTGTAGACAGCCTCAGTGTTCTTTGACCAGTCCAGTTTATTGTCAATTCGTATCCCCAGGTATTTGTAATCCACCACCATGTCCACACTGACCCTTTGGATGGAAACAGGGGTCACCGGTGCCTTAGCCCTCCTCAGGTCCACCACCAGCTCCTTAGTCTTTTTCACATTAAGCTGCAGATCATTCTGCTCACACCATGTGACAAAGTTTCCCACCGTAGCCCTGTACTCAGCCTCATCTCCCTTGCTGATGATGGGGTGGGAAGTTCGAGGGGGATATTAGAGGAAGGTTTTTCACTCAGAGAGTGGTTGGTGTGTGGAATGCACTGCCTGAGTCAGTGGTGGAGGCAGGTACACTAGTGAAATTTAAGAGACTACAGAACAGGTACATGGAGGTGGGGGGTTATATGGGAGGCAGGGTTTAAGGGTCGGCACAACATTGTGGGTCGTGTACTGTGCTGTACTATCTATGCTCTATGTTCTATGATAATATGGTTAACAAACTTGTGGATGGCACCAAGATTGGGGGTGTAGCAGACAGCGAGCAAGGCTATCATGGTTTGCAGAGAGATCTGCATCAGCTGAAAAACCTGGCTGTAAACTGGCAGATGGAACTTAATGCAAACAAGTGTGAGGTTTTGCACTTTGGTAGACTAACCAAGGTAGATCTAACACAGGAAATGATAGGGCACAGAGGAGTGTGGTGGAACAAAGGGATCTGGGAAAACAGGTCCATAATTTATTGGAAGTAGCGTCACAGTTAGATAGGGTCATAAAGAAATAATCTGGCACATTGGCTTTCATAAACCAAATGTATTAAATACAAGAAATGGGATGTTATGTTGAAGCTGTATAAGATGTTGGTGAGGTCTAATTTAAAGTATTATGTGCCATTTTGGTCACTTACAGGAAAGTATAAACAAGGTTGAAAGAGTGCAGAGAAAATTTACAAGGATGTTGCTGGGTCTGGAGGACCTGAGTTATAAAGTAAGGTTGAATAGGTTTGGACCAATGTTCCCTCTAATTTGTAATGACCTGTGTGCGCAAAATTCTTGTGCTGTGCAACCTTTTGCCCAGTGACGATAACGTGTGCACCGAATTTTTAAGTGAAAGTAAGCCTGAAGCTATTCTAAGGATAATAAACGACGAAGTCCAGTGTGTTGTTCATTGTTTAAAAGAAATAAAATAATGCACATCAATAAGACTTATTAGCTGTGACAATACACTCAGGTAACACCAGTTTCTGTATTGTACATAAATATTTCTCGTAGTAGCTGCACAGTCCTAACCTTGTGACCTTTCAGTTTAGCAGTTTCTACTGTTTCATTAAGCCATTCCGTTTTAAATGAACTAGCAGTTCTTTTGCACGTCATGCCCTTTGCTTCTTTGGAATTTGACATAGTGAATCAATAATTTCTTCAATAAAATCAGTATTAATAAGGTAGTTCTAAATTCTGCAGACAAATCATCATAAACTCCATGTTGTTAACACATTCCACATCAGAAACCAGAGAAGGAAATGTGATTGCTTACGATTGTGAAATATACTTAACGTGCCATCGAGGTGAACAGTGACAACCTTTTGTGTGCAGTTTAAATTCCTTTGTGCATGAGTAACTAAAGATGCGTGGGCGTGGACACCTTAGAGGGAACGTTGGTTAGGAATGCATTCTTTAGAACGTAAAAGATAGAGGGGAGATTTGATGGAGGTATACAAAATTATCAGGGGTATAGAGAGGGTAGGTACAAGTAGCCTTTTTCCAATGAGGTTGGATGGGACTACAACCAGAGGTTATGGGTTAAGGGTGAAAGGTGAGAAATTTGAGGGGAACATGAGGGGAAGTTTCTTCACTCAGAGGGTAGTGAGAGTGTGGAATGAGCGGCCAGCACAAGTGGTTTAAGGAAGTTTAGATAGGTATATGGATGGTAGGGGTATGGAGGGCTATGGTCCTGGTGTAGCTCAATGGGAGCAGACAGTTTAAATGGTTTTGGCATGGACTAGATGGGCTGAAGGGCCAGTTTCTGTGCTGTACTTCTCTATGACTCTACAGTGATACATTGCAGAGTAGGCCCTGCCAGCCCTTCGAGCCACACTGCCCCAGCTACCTCACAACACAATTTAACCCTAACCTAATCATTGGGACTATTTTACTATGACCCCAATTAACCTACCCGGTATATCTTTGGACCATGGGAGGAAACTGGAGCAAATCTCACGTATTTCACACGGAGAATATACAGAGGCTCCTTACAGAATGGCACCGGAATTGAACTCTGAATGCCTGGAGCTGTGATAACATTGCGCTAACCAACACAAATTTCACGGTATTTGTCAGTAATAATAAATCTGATTCTGATGTTGATAAAATAAAAGCCGGTCTTTATTTGACAATGACCATCAGAAATAAGTTTATATAAGTATTTCCTGAAATATGTTATAGGTTAATAGGTTAAATAATTTTAAAATTATTTTATGAGTCTGTTGTGTTATAAATTTCTGCACTTAATAATACAGCCAGTGCTACTACATTTGTACCAAGTGAATATGTACATTAGGAGACAAATTATATTTCTTGGAATTACTGAAAGACTATTTTCATGTTTCAGGCTAGATAAGATTAGGATGATGTTGAGGTAGTCGCACACCTTTAAATCAACCCTGTGTGCTGTAATAGTTGAGTCAAAAGGACAAATTAAGCTTTCTATCTACACGTCCACACAATGGTGCAAAAAAACAGCATGTTTTTGCCCATCTGGAATTGGGCCCTGTGATGGAGAGCGCTCGGTAAACACACTCATTACTCGTGCATACTGATTCACACACGAACTTTGCTTTGTCAATCTGCTGCCATTGCAGTGCGTGTATGCACTTCATTATCTTCCTGGATATGCTCTCATAATTGACCCAGAGTTTTCCCCTTGCATTGCCACGTATATTCAGAGTCGGACACCAAGGGTGGGTTTGATTTAGTTCATTATTTGTACTTGACTGTAAGTGTGCGATTTGTTGAGCATTTTGCTCTTTCACGCTGTTGCTTCCTGGCTGTCACGTGGCAAACGCTGAGTCCCAAAACGAGCTGACGTGTCTGGGTTGGCCTTATGGTGCCTTTTCCACCACATATGGCAACATATTCCATTTCTTTAGTAATGGGGATATGTAATTCATATAACCATATAACAATCACAGCACGGAAACAGGCCATCTTGGCCCTCCTAGTCCGTGCCGAACCCTTAATCTCACCTAGTCCCACCTACCCGCACTCAGCCCATAACCCTCCACTCCTTTCCTGTCCATATACCTATCCAATTTTACCTTAAATGACACAACTGAACTGGCCTCTACTACTTCTACAGGAAGCTCATTCCACACAGCTATCACTCTTCGAGTAAAGAAATACCCCCTCATGTTTCCCTTAAACTTCTGCCCCCTAACTCTCAAATCATGTCCTCTAGTTTGAATCTCCCCTACTCTCAATGGAAACAGCCTGTTCACGTCAACTGTATCTATCCCTCTCAAAATTTTAAATACCTCGATCAAATCCCCCCTCAACCTTCTACGCTCCAATGAATAGAGACCTAATTCATTTTATGTTGTTTGTATGTTGTATTTAAGATAAATATTTCTGCTTATTTTGTAATATGAGTGTAACTACATTGTGGGGTGCATCATATTCTGATTCATGTGTAGTCTTACTTTACCTATGTTGGTAATTGCAGATGGTATGTCCAGGTGCTGGTTAAAAAGGGGCTCTTTGCCCTGAGGGATAGGTGCGTCCAAGAGTTCACACTGGACAAGAATTAATACCGAGCTATTATTATGTTTTCTTGTAGATTCACTTTTGTAAATATTGGCATTTTCCTTCTCACTAGTTTTAGTAAGCTTTCATTTTTGACATACCGAATAAACACCTTTGTACTAAAGTGCTAAGTGTCTCCAGCCATTTCTTCTTTGGTCATAACCCACATTTCTAACAGACCCCAACAGAGAAGCATTCAATGTCAGGTAAAGACTAAAACAGTGGTGGGTCTGGAGTCACACACAAGCCAGAGCAAACCAAGAGACCATTCCTTTCCTGAAGAACGTTATCCATTCATCTTTAGTATTAGTGAACATAAGATGAATGGAGCATCGTATAAACCCACCTGGTTCAGTAATATTCTTCGGGAAAGGAATGGTCTCTCTGTTTGCTCTGGCTTTACACATAAGGTTTACTTGAATTTGATTTCCTCAACCACATGATGGAAATAAAATCTGTACCCTCTGAATCTCTATTACAAGTCTCTGATGATGCGACCATAAATAGTTCGTCTGGTTGCAAGAGATCAGGTGGTACAACCCTCTTTCTGAACTGGACTCACTGATAAGCTAGAGAGAAATTTCAAAGGGGAAAACTAGGTTGCTTTGTTAAGTCATTCAGGCATGTACTTGAAAGGAGTATGATATCATTTTGAAAATACCTGCTGTAATGCCGTTGAAGGAAAAGCATGCCTCTTTGTCATTAGATAATTATTTACTTAACAATGACTTGTTTATTAAAGAGATAACCTTTGGTCACATCATTTCCAAAGCTGCTTCCAAAGAAGATATGGTACCTCAATGGAACCGTGCCAGCTGGACTAAGAACAAACCCAGCATTTGTGCTTTGTGTCTCCTTTCAGTGTGCAGTCCTTGGCAACATTCTCATCCATTACACTTCTGACCTTGGAGATGGAGCTAGACTTTTGGGTTTATCAGACACCGTACAACTAATGGGCCCATGGGCTGCTTTTTAGGTTGGGTTGTTTTCACTTCCATGGTAATTATGTTTTAGTGGAAGGCCTTTCCGTATTTATATAAGTGAGTAAGAGGGCTTTTTTTTCAGCTTTTGGTTTTCCATTAAACGTTCTCAAACAAATCGGTTCACTTCTTTTGATATTTGATCCGCCCACACTTTCTCCAATTAAGGGATGGTCTTAAGTTTCCTTCTGTAACCAATCAAACATTTTCCATAGAATTCTCAATCTTTGCTGCTTTGTAGTGAGAGATTGAATTGCCAGCTTGTTGGACGAGCCCAATTAATTTGTTACTACAAAACTGGAAGCAGTTTAAAACACTGCACCCTTGTTTGCTGGAGAATTTTCATATCTCCTGTTCAAAGAATAATGAGCGAAGAGAATGCACACACTTAAACCAAGACAAAGGCCTTGAAACGTTAAACAATCATTCCAAGAGAATGATTGATCTGCTTTGGGAGGGAACACCACAGCAAGTTACTGCTTAAACTGACATTCTGAAAGAATCCACTGATCATTCCAAAGAAAAACACTCTTCTAATTTATCTTTCAAATGTCCATCCTCCCTTTTTGCATTCACTACCATCTCCACCTTATGGGGATAATAATTTCTATTAAACATTGTATCTCGATCAGAACTCAGAGCTGAAATTGCAGTGTTGTCAGTTTATGGGCTTCGCAGTCCATGCCAGACCAAACATCAGGAAGGAGGTACAGAAGCCTGAAGGCGCACACACTCAGTGACTCAGGAACAGCTTCTTCCCCTTTGTCATCTGATTTCTGAATGGACATTGAACCCATGAACACTACTCTCACCACTTTATATTTCTATTTTTGCACTATTTATTTGATTTAACTACTTAATATATACTGTACATATACTTACTGTAATTCACGGTATTTTTTCTCTGTACTATCATGTATTGCTGCTGCAAAGTTAACAAATTTCAAGGCATATGCTAGTGATACTAAACCTGATTCAGATTCTGATTTACATTCAAGTTAATACACATAAGAGGACATCAATTCTGTTACTCAGTCTCCCATCTATTGCAGACCTGCTCTTTTATTCTCTCCACCAGTTCTCTGCAACGTCGATAACTTATCTTAGTTCCAGTGAAAATCTGTCAAACTGAAACCTTAACCATCTTTCTCCCTCCACAGATCGTACCTGTAATATGGTAATGTACTGTATGCGTGTTCTGATAATAATTTTACTTGTACGTTCAATTTCCCATATTCTCTACTTTTATTTCAAAATCCCAACTTCTGCAGCTCTGGGAAGAGAGAACTTCACTCAGTGGCCACTTTACTAGGTACACCTGTACATCATTAATGCAAATATCTAGTCAGCCAATCATGTGGCAGCAACTCAGTGCCTAAAAGTATGCAGACATGGTCAAGAGGTTCAGTTCATCAAAGGGAACTGGTACCAGGAAAGATGGAGAGAGCAGTTCAGGGAATTAAGTTGGAGCGGTTTTTCAGAATTCAGAGGAAGATGAAGAACGAATGATTTTGGGAAGACTGAGAGCTGACTAGAGAAGGAGATTGAAGGTCGAGAGGAAGGGAGAAATGCGGTAACTGGAAGAGACTCCAGTCATTGTCACTGTTCTCAGGCTGGCAAAGAATTACACAGCATGTTCTTGGTTCAGCACTTCTTTAAAGTGGGCTAAGTTCCTTGAGCATTTAATGACATTGGTTCAGTTTTATGTTTGGAAGATGATTTTAGGAAAGCACAGTCCAGTTGGTGGCGGTAATGCACCTTTCAGTTGGACTGCCAACCGCCATTAAAAGACAGAAGAGTTTCAGTTGTTGTTCAGACCAACCATCAGAATGGGGAAGAAATGTGTTTTAAGTGACTTTGACCGTGGAATGATTGTTGGTGCCTGACAGGGTGGTTTGAGTATCTCAGAAACTGCTGATTTCCTAGGATTTTCATGTACAACGATCTCCAGAGTTTACAGAGGGTGGTGCAAACGAGAGGAAAAAAAATCCAGTGAGTGACAGTTCTGTGAATGAAAGCACCTTGTTAATCAGCGAGGTTGAGAATGGAGGAGAACAGCCAGACTGGTTCCAGCTGACAGGAAGGTGACAGTAGCTCAAATAACCATCCGTTACAACAGTGATGTGCAGCAGAGCAACTCTGAATGCACAACATGTCAAACCTTGAAGTGGATGGGCTACAGCAGTAGTAGACTACAAACATACACATAAAGTAGCATTGAGTGTATACATGTGTGTTATTAAAAGGTAGATTTATTCAGGTTGATATACCACTTTCCCTACCTGAAACCCTCTATGAAAATGCAGCACACCTGGGGGGAGAGAAAAACTCATTAAGGACATTGGGGCTTGTTACGTATAAAAGTGCATTATCTTGTATTTGTTCTGTGGCCTGTAAATTGAACTCAGTTCATGTGGTCTTGACACCCACATTTAACATACCACCGAACTGGCAGCAAAGTTACGAGAATGTGGCCTGTTGGCTGTGTTTGCCCAAAACAAGGAATGTCTCTGCTATGGGTTTATGGACATTTTAGCAAGTGGAACACCAGTGCTGTAAAAACACAAGCTCATCCATATTAACACCGTGCTAGAAATGGTGTCAAGCACAGGCATGGTCGACTGGCCTCCCCAAGGTGGTCCCACTCGCACCTCCTTAGCGCATTCCAGAGGCATATCGGGACATGACGGCTAGGTGGGTTATGCTTTATTGATGCCGTACAGCTGAAAAGCTTAAACAATTGTGTCACATTCAGAGAGCTGGTTCTTTTTCACTTCTGCTATGTTGATCACAGTAAACTGTGTGACTTAGTAAACTTCTTACTGAAGACATTGCAGTACAAAAGACGTCCCTGTTTCCACGTAATAAAGCAATCAACGTTTTACTCAGTGTTCCATTACCTTATGGTAAAAAATTCCTCAGCATGTATAAACGTGCACTGATGCGGTACTGGTATGGGAACTCCAAAGCCTTTGAACAGAAAATCCTACAAAACTAGTGGATTCAGCCCAGTACATTATGGATAAAACTCTCCCAATCAGGGAGCTAATCCACATGAAAATATGTCGTAGGAAAGCAGCATCCATCATCAGACATACTGTACTCAACACCTAGGCCATGCGCTTTTCTCGCTGCTGCCATCAGGTAGAAGGTACAGGAGACTCAGAACTCACACCACCAGGTTCAGGAACAGTTACTACCCCTCAACCATCAAGCTCTTGAACAAATGGGGATAACTACAGTCATTTGCCCATCCCACAGCCAATGATCTCGCTTTAAGGACTCCTTATCTTGTTATTTCATGTTCTTGTTATTTTTTGCTATTTATTTAAATTTGGATATGCACAGTTATTTTGTCTTCTGCACTCTGGTTGATCTTTCATTGATCCTGTTAAAGTTATTATTCTATGGATTTGCTGAGTAAGTCTGCAGGAAAATAAATCTCAGGCATATATGTAGACAATAGACAATAAGTGCAGAAGTAGACCATTCGGCCCTTCAAGCCTGCACCACCATTTTGAGATCTGCTATCTGCTCATATATCTGACATATATCTGCTCTAATAATATTTGCTTTGAACTTTTTGAACCTTGCGCTGCATGAGAGCCCGTGTCAGCTCAAAGGGAGGTCTCAAAGTCTTGATACTTGGCTCAAAGTCCATGATTTACACAGGCAACTGCACACAAAGTCACATCCTCTACAACTTCCCACCAAGCTGAGGGCAGAGTCATGGAGGAAGTATATGGGTAGCAGATTGGAGTGGAAGTGATTGATTTATTATTCTGACAGTGGACTTATAGATGAGATTATCAGTATGGTTTGTAAACCATCCATACGATCATTCCATACATACAGTAAGTTCATCAAGGTAGTTCTAAGGGAGAAGCAATAACGGAATGAAGAATATAGTGTTTCAGAGAAGTGCATTGCAAAGGGACAAAAGGTGCTATGGCCATTTCAAGGTAGACTGGTAGATCAAGAGTTCGTATTTATTGTATAAGAGGTCCATTCAGGAGTGGTGGGGTGGAGATACATCTCTAACAAAGGAGGTCTAAGGAGCTCCTTCCCTCCTCTAGCCTGCAGGTCGCCCTTGGGCAAAGTGTAGCACCTGCTCAGCCCCCAATCAGAGTCACATGAAACCATGGGAGCAGGTGGTGGATGGTTGTACGAGCAGCCGGTGCAGATCACAATTCCTGGTTATGTGACCACTGACTTCAGACAGACAATCTCTGAAGAGTATTGATAATGGCTGAGGTCACCTGTCCTGTAAAGACACCGCACAGAAGAAGGCAGTGACAAACCACTTCTGTAGAAAGATTTGCCAAGAACAAACATGATTGTGAAGACCATGATGACCTACGTCATCAACACAGCACATGATGATGATGTTCAGGAGTCAGATGCTAGAGAGCACCCCTGTGGCTGTACCCCTTGACAACAAGTACTCCTGTCTGAGTACTGTTGGGGGGACAGCCTACCTGGGGGAAGCAACAGTGGCCGTGCCTCTGGCACAGAGTCCGGCCCTGTGGCTCAGAAGGGTAGGAGAAGGAAGAGGATGGCAGCAGTGATAGGGAGCTTTATAGTTAGGGGGTCAGTCAGGTGATTCTGTGGACACAGAAAGATGCACGGATAGTAGTTTGCCTCCCAGGTGCCAGAGTCCAGGATTTTTCAGATCACATCCGCGACATCCTGAAGTGGGAAGAACAGCCAGAGGTCATGGTACATATTGGTGCCAACAACATGGGCAGGAAAAAGGAGGAGGTCCTGAAAGCAGACTACAGGGAGTTAGTTTGGACATTGAGAAGCAGGACCGCTAAGGTAGTCATCTCGGGATTACTGCCTGTGCCACGTGACAGTGAGTATAGGAATAGAATGAGGCGGAGGATAAATGCGTGGCTGAGGGAATGGATTCAGATTTTTGGATCATTGGGACCTTTTTTGGGGCACTTGAATCCCAGGGGACCAATATCCTGGCGGAGAGGTTTGCTAAGGCTATTGGGGAGAGTTTAAACTAGGATTGCTAGGGGGTGGGAACCAAACTGAAGAGATGGAGTAAGAGGCAGTCGGTTCACAAGTACAGAAAGTTTGGAGGTGTCACAATGTGGGGGCAAGGGTGCTGGAGGAGGACCCAAATGTAGGACACAAACACGTTTTTGTTAGATTAACTAAAATAGAGTTTAATATTACTCTTAACAAGGAGAACCGTGACTCAAGGATAGAACAGGGAAATCAAGGACAGCAAAGAGGAAACGGGAATAGGCATGATGGATGAGGGCTCAGGCCCGGGACTAGGCTGGTACTCAGGGTCTGGGGGGCCAGGACTTGGAGATTGGGGATCCGAGCCAGGACAGACCTTGGGCTTGGAGACTTGGAACGCCATGGCCAGGACTTGGAGACGAGGAATGCCACGGCCAGGACTTGGAGACGAGGAACACCACGGCCAGGACTTGGAGATGAGGAACACCACAGCCAGGACTTGGAGATGAGGAACGCCACGGCCAGGACTTGGAGATGAGGAACGCCACGGCCAGGACTTGGAGACGAGGAACGCCACGGCCAGGACTTGGAGACGAGGAACGCCACGGCCAGGACTTGGAGACGAGGAACACCACGGCCAGGACTTGGAGACTTGGAACACCACGGCCAGGACTTGGAGACTTTGGACTTGGAACACCAGGGCCAGGAGTTGATACTCAAACACAGGACATGAGCCAGGACTCTTCTTCTTCAAGGGACAGATGCAGACGCAGGGCATGAAACACTGAGCCAGGTCTCCACCTTCAGACACCAGGCATGGAGCCAGAACTCTTTAACACTGGGGTCAGGACCCTTCTAGGGTACAGGGCCAGAACCCCTCTTTAGACAGGACATGGATACGGACACCACACAATGACAGTCTATTCGAGTAGCGGCAAACGGCCTGCCTACTGCGCTGGATACACGACGACAAAGCAACGGACAGTACTATCACTGGACCCAAGTTTGTTCCAAGCTGCGGGAGCTTTTAACCCTGGCGGGTTAACCTTGCCTGGACCCACTCTGGTAAGGGAAGGCGAATTGCTGGCAGTTGCTGCGGGACAAGTCTTGGCCTGCTCTGGCAAGAAACTTAGTGGACTCTGGCAAAATGACTCTGGCTCGCAGTAGCTACGGTGACTTCGCTAATGCTCTCGCCCCAAACGGCTGAAGCCTGGGGCTTATAAACTGCCGGTTCGGTCGAGAGTAAATTACCTTAATGGCCAAGCTCGAGGAATTGAAGGGGAACAAGGAGTCAACAGTCCGGATCATAACACAACCTAGATAAATTTAAAGGGAAACCGATCCAGACCATGACAGGAGGCAGTGCGAGAGGGAGGATAGGCAGGTGATAGCGAAGGGACGCACTCAGACATATGGTTTAAGATGCGTCTATTTTAATGCAAGGAGTATTATGAGCAAAGCGGATTAGCTTAAAGGACAGGGAGGGAGGCAAAAGGAGTGGGGGTGTGGTGCTGTTGATCAGAGAGAGTGTCACAGCTGCAGAAAAGGAGGAAGTCATGGAGGGGTTGTCTATGGAGTCTCTGTGGGTGGAGGTTAGGAACAGGAAGGGGTCAATAACTCTACTGGGTGTTTTTTATAGACCACCCAATAGTAACATGGACATTGAGGAGCAGATAGGGAGACAGATTCTGGAAAGATGTAATAATAACAGGGTTGTTGTGGTGGAGGATTTTAATTTCCCAAATATCGATTGGCATGTCCCTAGAATGAGGGTTTAGATGGAGTGGAGTTTGTTAGGTGTGCTCAAGAAGGTTTCTTGACACAATACGTAGATAAGCCTGTACTTGATCTGGTATTGGGAAATGAACCTGGTTAGGTGTCAGATCTCTCAGTGGGAGAGCTTTTTGGAGATAGTGATCACAATTCTATCTCCATTACCACAGCATTGGAGAGGGATAGGAACAGACAAGTTAGGAAAATGTTTAATTGGAGGGGGAAATATGAAGCTATCAGGCAGTAACTTGGAAGTATAAATTGGGAACAGATGTTCTCAGTGAAGTGTATGGAAGAAATGTGGCAAACGTTCAGGGGGTATTTGCGTGGATTTCTACATAGATACGTTCTAATGAGACAGAGAATCATGGTAGGGTACAAGAATCGTGGTGTACAAAGACTGTTGTAAGTCTAGTCAAGAAGAAAAGAAGAGCTTATGAAAGGTTCAAAAAACTAGGTAATGATAGAGATCTAGAAGATTCTAAGGCTAGCAGGAAGGAGCTTAAGAATGAAATTAGGAGAGCCAGAAGGGGCCATGAGGAGGCCCTGGCAGACAGGATTAAGGAAAACCCCACGGCATTCTACAAGTATGTGAAGAGCAAGAGGATGAGCTGTGAAAGAATAGGACCTATCAAGTGTGACAGTGGAAAAGTGTGTATGGAACCGGAGGAAATAGCAGAGGTACTTAATGAATACTTTGCTTCAGTATTCACTATGGAAAAGGATCTTGGTGTTTGTAGTGATGACTTGCAGCAGACTGAAAAGCTTGAGCATGGAGATATTAAGAAAGAGGATATGTTGGAGCTTTTGGAAAGCATCGAGTTGGATAAGTCACTGGCACTGGACATGATGTACCCCAGACTATTGTGGGAGGCAAGGGAGGAGATTGCTGAGCCTCTGGCAATGCTCTTTGCATCATCAGTAGGGACGGAAGAGGTTCTGGAGGCTTTATGAGAATAGTTTGAGTGAGTTCAATCTTTTTTTCCTTGGAGCGACGGAGGGTGAGAGGTGACCTGATAGAGGTGTATAAGATGATGAGAGGCATTGATTGTGTGGATAGTCAGGGGCTTTTCCCCAGGGCTGAAATGACTAGCACGAGAGGCATAGTTTTAAGGTCCTTGGAAGTAGGTACAGAGGAGAAGTCAGGGGTAAGTTTTTTACGCAGAAAGCGGTGAGTATGCTGGGATGGGCTGCCAGCAACAATGGTGGAGGCAGATACGATAGGGTCTTTTAAGAGACTCTTAGACAGGTACATGGAGCTCAGAAAAATAGAGGGCTATGGGTAACCCTAGGTAATTTCTAAGGTAAGGACATGTTCAGCACAGCTTTGTGGGCCGAAGGGCCTGCATTGTGCTGCAGGTTTCTATGTTTCTATGATGATGCTGATATCAGCAGAATAGATGCCGTACATGAGCTTGATGGTGGGTGTTCTCAGGCTTTTGTATCTTTTGTGTGATGGAAAAGGAGAGAAGAGAAAGTGACCAGGGTGGGAGAGTTCCTGGCTGCTTTTCTGAGACAGTGATAGGAATAGTCAGACCCAATAGAGGGGCAGCTGGTTTGCATGATAGTCTAGGGCTGTATTCAACCTGCCCACATGGGAGAAGGCATTTTGACTTATAGGAAGTACAGCTGGATAGTTTTCATCCTTCAGTATTTCATAATTTACTTCACAGTTTGGCAGGTGAGGTGAGTGGCAAATATACACTGAATGACTATAAACCATTGTGTGTGGGGAAATGAATCGAAGAGCTGTAAGACATTTACACAGAACTCAATATGGCTCTGCTGGAGTGCAGTAAATAACCAGCTGTGAACCAGATCAGATGATTATTTTCACGGTCACCATCAGTCCATCCACACCCCCAGCACCCTCCCCCTTCTACTCCTCCTCCTGTTCACCCATAATGAGGGTCATCAGGAAACATGCAGAGGTAGATGCACTGGTCTGCTTTCTTGGCCATGCCTTCTCCATGGATGGACCAGGACTAGATATCTCTGATAACTACATCTCGGAACTTGCAACTCTCAACCACATAGAAAAGAAGGGGTTAACCTGGAATGAGAGCAGAGAAGGTTTACAAGGATACTGTCTGTACTGGAGGGCCTGCGTTACAGTGAGAGCTTGGACAGGATGTGCCATAGATAAGGTGGGTGATAATAGTGTTCTCCCCAGGGTAGTGTAGTCCAAAACAAGGGGGCATGAGTTTAAAGTGAGACTTAAAGGGGACCTGCGCGATTTCATGCAGAGGGTGACAAGTTTATGGAAGTGGCTGAGGCTGGTACAGCAGAATCATTTAAGAAGCACTTGGAGAGGTTCAAGGAGGGGTGGGGCTTGGAGGGATATGGGCTAAAGAAAACCTGAATGAGTTGGGTAGGCACTATGGTCAGCATTGACTAGTTGGGCTGAAGGGCCTCTATCTGTGCTGTTTTCCTCTGTGAGTCTATCTCCACCGCAGCACCATGATATGGACATGAGTGTGTACCCCATCCTGCTTCCTGAAGCCGATCACCAGCTCTTCTGTATTGCTAATTTTGAGGGGAGAGGTTGTTATCACGACATCATGCGGCTAGACCAGGCATGGGCAAACTACGGCCCGCGGGCCATATGCGGCCCGTTAAGCTTTTTAATCCGGCCCGCAGAACTTGATGAAATTATATTAATAAACCTTGTTAACGTTTTTTCCCCGCAATTCTGGCGTTTTCCCAATAGATGACGCACTCTATATACATTTGTGGCGACCCATTTCCTGGCACATCCGAACCGGCTCACAATTAGCCAGCGTTCCGGCTAAGGGAGATAGCCTGCGGGGATTTGCGAGCACAGAGCTTTGGAGCCTCTGCGCCACGGGGGGGCAGGTTGAAGGAGGCTTAAAAGTGAGGCTGGGGATTTTGAATAAAGTTTTTTTCTTTGACTGCAGTTACCGACTCCGTGTCGTAATTTTAGCGCTGCATGTAGCACACCGCTACACATTGACCTTTGTTGAGGTGCAGCGTATTACTCCACATTTGCGCTTTACTCTTTGTTTGGCTCGACCTATTTGTGTGAACAGGCGTTCAGCGTCATGAACATCAACAAAGCCAGCCACAGATCCAAGTTAACTGACCAACACCTCAGATCCATCCTGAGAATCGCCACAACAAAGCTAAATCCAGACTTTGATGCGCTGGCTAAAAAGGGAGACCAACAACACTGTTCCCACCGAAATTAAAAATAAGTTTCTTCGTTGTGTTGTGTAAAAAATGCATTTGAAAATATTTTTTTCATAAGCCTTACATGTTACATGTCATTTCTGTTAAGTGATGGACATGAGTAGTGCGCAGGTGCACATACGTTCTCAAAATAAAAAATGCGCTCCAGATCAAATAACGCGCTCCGCCTACTGGCGCGCTGTCACTGTTCTGTCCTTGTGCTGGTCGTTGTTGAGTTTTGGCACAGGGGACAATTGAATAAGAAGGAGCAGGACAAGTAGACCTGCATCTCCTACCGTTTTTGAAATAAAGACAGGCAAGAGGAGAGTGATGATGATAATATCTTGAAGGATAACAGAATTTTCAGTGCTTTAAAATAATAACTGTTACTATTTTAAAAAGCTGTATTTTATTCATTTAATTTTCAGTGTTTTAAAAGTCATTTCAATAAATAGCTAAATACTATGGGACTTCAAAGACAGATATTTTGTTGTAATACATTTGTTCATTTTCAATTGAAATTAAAGCACATGTTTTCTACATATCCCATGATATTTTATTTTCTCTTATGAGGTGTATTACCAAAACACTCCGTCCATCTGCTCCTGGTCTGGCCCCCCTGTCAAATTTTAGAACCCTCTGTGGCCCACAAGTCAAAAAGTTTGCCCACCCCTGGGCTAGGCAATCTCCTTCCTGTATGCCTGATAATTGGTGGGGAAAACAGGAACTGGGAAAAGGACTGAGATTTGTTTGTACAGAAAGCAAGAAGAGTTTGGCAATCTGGTGAGGTGATTGAGTGGGGAAGATTATGAATATATAAATGGAAGCTGAGGAGAGAGTCTTGAGGACATAGACAAAGGAATAGAGATCTGGGCAATCATTAAGGATGATGGGAAACCCTTTCCTAGCTTGGGAAAGTTTGATGCCCAGGAATCTTTGCCACTACCAAGTCAGGGTGATTCCTTTAATACCAAAGTGCTCTTCACCCTCCGGCTAAGACCTGCTTACAAGTCCGAGGCCTCGGCCATTCATCAACCTCCTGCGCCTCCATACAGATATGTGCCATGGAGGTTATATGCAGTATATCCATAAGTGCACTCCGCACAAAGGTTGTATTGATGCAAAGTTAAACATAAAGTGTAATTATCCCAGCCTATTCTTGGAGTGAAGTAGATGAGATGTTTTTCTTGAGGGAGTCTCATTCTACTTCCATTGAGAAATTAATTCAGTTTGCAGTAAGTTTTGCACATACAACAATGAACTTGTCTTTGACTTTGGGATACAGACTGCACTGTTTTAGTGTTCTGAGGTGAAAACCACAGCACTTCAGAGCTAAGTGTTGGGAAACTGATCAAAGTCAAAATAAATTTAATGTCAACTTTATTAAATTTAATACAGGAAAATAAATACAATAAAATTGTGGAAAAAAACTACACATAAACAAAGACTGACAACCAAAGTGCAAAAGAAGACAAATTGTTGCATTGAATTATTTGCACTGATGCTGTAAGTACAGTACTTTTGTGCACCCATAAAAACTAAGGAAAAGAATTAAAAATCATCATCCCTGGTTAAACTAACAACTTGAACGAACTTTACATTTCCTTCTTACTTTACCAGATTAAAGTGGTTGTGCTTCAAAATCCAGGAATAAGGAAAACCCCATGCAGGAACGGGAAAGGAATGAAGCAGCACGGACATCCATGAAAGGAAATGCTGCCAGTAAATGAGCAGCTCAGTCTTTCCCTTAAAAGTCTATGCTGCACCCAGTCGAGAAATTCTTTTTGGTAACTATTAGCGACTTGGCAGAACACACACAAAGCAACCTCCAAAGTGATGATGGCATGACCTTCGAGAGGTTTCTGTGAGACGTTTATGTTGCTGTGGCTGTCTTGGTTTTCGGCAGTTTCTAAATATTTGTGGAGTTGGATATAGCTTTTGTGTCCTTTAAGCCACAGATTTTCAGTTACTGGATTATAAAAGCAGCCTTGAATTTTTGGCTTTTATTTTCAGTGGTGTTCTTTCTTTCTCTAAAGTGGCTTTCACTTTGTACTACAACATTTCTCTGTTTCTGGCTACTGGAGGATGGACGCAGCATTTCTTAACTCTGGTCTGGTATTTCAACATCTGTTGGTGGGCAGGGTCACTGTACAGGATCAAAATAAGGGGCAAAAAGTTGCAGACTGAGTCAGCTCCATCATGGGAACGAGACACCCCAGCATCCAAGATATCTCCTTGGAGCGATGCCTCCATCAAGGACCCCCATCACCCAGGACATGCCCTTTTCTCATCGCCACCATCAGGGAGGAGCTACAGGAGCCAAAAGGCACACACTCAACAATTCAGGAATGGCTTCCATAAGACCATAAGATATAGGAACAGAATTAGGCCATTCAGCCCATTGAGTCTGCTCCACCATTCCATCATGACTGATTCCGGATCCCACTCAACCCCATACACCTGCCTTATCACCATATCCTTTGATGCTCTGACCGAACAGGAAACGATCATCTTCCACCTCAAATATACACACATACTTTGCCTCCTCCATAGACTGTGGCAGAGTATTCCACAGATTCACTACTCTCTGGCTAAAAAAAATCCTCCTTACCTCTGCTCTAAAGGGTCGCCCCTCAATTTTAAGGCTGTACCCTCTAGTTCTGGATACCTCCACAATAGGAAACATTCTCTCCGCATCCCCCCTATCTAGTCCTTTCAACATTCGGTACATTTCAATGAGATTCCCTATGTATTCTTCTAAGTTCCAGTGAGTACAGACCCAAGACTGCCAAACGCTCCTCATATATTGACTCCTTTATTCCTGGAATCACCCCAGTGAACCTCCTCTGGACTCTCTCCAATAAAAACATTCCCTTTCTGAGATATGGGGCCCAAAACTGTTGACTACTGTTGACAATACTCTAAGTGCGGCCTGACCAGTGTCTGATAAGGGATCAGCATTATCTCCTTGCTTTTATATTCTGTTCCCTTAAAATAAATGCCAACATTGCATTTGCCTTCTTTACCACAGACTCAACTTTCCAGAAGTCTTGCATGAGGACTCCTAAGTCCCTCTGCACCTCTGATGTTTGAACCTTCTCCCTATTTAGATAATAGTCTGCATCATTGTTCCTTTTACCAAAATGCATTATTGTACATTTCCCAACACTGTATTCCGTCTGCCACTTTCTTGCCCATTCTTCCAATTTGTCTAAGTCCTGCTGCAATCGCATTGCTTCCTCAGCACTACCTACCCCTCCACTTATCTTCTATCATGTACAAACTTTGCCACAAAGTCATCAATTCCATTATCGAAATCATTGACAAACAATGTGAACAGCAGCAATCCCAATCCTGACCCCTGAGGAACACCACTAGTCACTGACAGCTAACCAGAAAAGGTCCCCTTTATTCCCACTCACTGCCCCCTGCCTGTAAGCCACTCCATTGTCCATGCCAGTATCTTGTTAAGCAGCCCCATGTGTGACACCTTATCAAACGCCTTCTGAAAATCCAAGTAAGTGACATCCACTGCCTCTCCTTTGTCCACTATGTTTGTTAATTGCTCGAAGAACTCTAACAGATTTGTCAGGCAAGATTTCCCTGTACAGGAACCATTCTGACTTTGACTTATTTTATCATTAGTTTTCAAGTGCCTCGAAACCTCATCCTTAATGATAGACTCCAACATTTTCCCATCCACTGAGGCTAGGCTATCTAGCCTATAACTTCATTTCTTTTGCCTTCCTCCCTTCTTAAAGAGTGGAGTGAAATTTGCAATCGTCAAGTCCTCCGGGACCATGCCAGAATCAAGTGCTTCTTGAAAGATCATAGCCAATGCAACCGCTATCTCTTCAGCCATCTCTCTCAAGACTCTGGGATGTAGTCCATCTGGTCCAGGTGACTTATCCACCATAAGATCTTTGAGTTTGCCTGGCACATTTTCCTTTGTAATAGCAATGGCACTCACTCTTGACAGTCAAGGACCTCTGGCGCACTGCTAGTGTCTTCCACAGTGAAGACAGATGCAAAGTACTCATTAAGTTCATCTGCCATCTCTTTGTCCCCTATTACTACCTCACCAGCATCATTTTCCAGTGGTCCAATAACAACTTTCACCCCCCTTTTATTCTTTATGTAACTGAAAAAACTTTTGGTATCCTGCTTTATATTATTGGCTAGCCTGCCCTCATATTTAAACTTCCACCTTCTTATAGATTTTTTAGTTCCTTTTGTTGAATGTTAAATGCTTCCCAATCATCCAACTTCCCACCAGTTTTGCTACCTTATATGCCCTTTCCTTAGTTTTTATGCAGTTCTTAATTTCCCTTGTCGGCATCGGTTGCCTATCCCTGACATTTGAGAACTTCTTCCTCTGTTGGACAAATCTATCCTGCACCTTGTGAATTATTCCCAGAAACTTCAGCCATCTCTGCTCTGCCGTCATCCCCACCAGTATCCTTCTCCAACCACCCTGAGCAAGCTCCTCTCTCACGCCTCAGTAATTCCCTTTATTCCATTGTGATACTGATACATGTGAGTTATGCTTCTCCCTCTCAAATTGTAGTATGAATTTAATCATAATATGATCATTGGCTCTTGAGGGTTCCTTTACATTAAGCTCCCTAATAAGATCTGGGTTATTACACAACACTCAATCTAAGACAGCCTTTCCCTGAGTAGGCTCAAGCACAAGCTGCTCTAGAAAGAAGGCTTCTTCCCCTCTCCCATCAGATTTCTGAATGGACATTGAACCCATGAACACTACCTCAACAGACAGACAGACAGGCATACTTTATTGATCCTGAGGTATATTGGGTTTTGTTACAGTCGCACCAACCAAGAATAGTGTAGAAATATAGCAATTAAAACCCTAAATAATAATAAGTAAATTATTGCAAGTGGAAGTAAGTCCAGGACCAGCCTATTGGCTCAGGGTGTCTGACACTCCGAGGGAGGAGTTGTAAAGTTTGATGGCCACAGGCAGGAATGACTTCCTATGACGCTCAGTGTTGCATCTCGGTGGAATGAGTCTCTGGCTGAACGTACTCCTGTGCCTAACCTGTACATTATGAACTACTTTTTCCTCCTTTTTGCAATAAATATATATATATATATATATCTATAAATGAACTTTAATCCTGATTCTGATATGTTGCATTAATAGCTTAAACCCACAATGGGCAATGTATACAATTTGTGAATTTGTGATCAAGAATCTTATGGTGCTAAGCTGGAGAGATAGTCATTTATGAATAATAACAGTTTTAGTTGCTTGGAAAATGGTTTATCAGTGAGTATAACATATCTGCTTAGCATCTCTGGATTGGCCAGATGCTGATCTAAGTACATCCTGTGGCGAATGGGATCTTTCGTAGCCAACCGCAAGCTCTGCTTTGTCTGGTTAACATACGCAGTTAGTCAATGATGATAATTAACATCAAACCTGTCTGCTTCTTTTTGACTCCAGCAATGAAATTTATGAGGCTAATTAAAACGCTGCAAAATATTTTGAACTGACAGTCACCCTTTGCTGGAATTCCACTGTGGAACTAACTTTTACGGGATTAACAGGGTCTAGTCCCAGCTTGAAGTTATTGGCACGGGAATTATTAAAGACGTGTTAAATCAAGTTTCTAATAGAAGCTAAACCCTTTGTGTGTAGAAATCATGGTTGCATATTTAAAATAATGAAAGCCCTGGAATTCGTTTTAAAGAATAGAGGTGGTGATGACACAGACTGAGCCTCTGGGCCTATACTGGGATGGGGTAGGAAGCAGGCAACACCTGCACAGGCTCACCACATAATAATTATACAAATTAATGAGGAGAACTGCTTCTACTGCCAGGGTGAGGTTAAATGCAAACTAGAGGAACATCACCTTGTATTCTGTCGGGGTAATCTACTACCGAACGGCAAGAACATTGAATTCTTCAATTTATGGCAAACTGCTCCTGACCCTTCTCTTTTCTGTCTCTGACTTTCTCTCCTCCTGATCTACCCAGTTCCCCCTACACCCACTAATCCTCTATCACGGATTCTTCCTCCTCTGCTCAGTTGATCGGTCCATCATCCACATACTCCTCCTATGGTGTCCCCCTCCCCCACTGTTCCCATCTGCCCATCCCACCTCCCTGAACTGATTCCACTCTCCATCTTCCTTTCCTATCAGTTTCCATTATCCGCAGCCATTTGCTGCTTCCAGCTAACACCTCCCAGCTCTGTCACTACTGCCACTATAGTATTCTGCCTACCCCCTTCTGGACCCACTTGTTGCCTCTTGCTCCATGCTTTCCCCTCACTTTGTTGTAATGGCTATTCTCTAGTACAGATGAAGGAGCTTGATCCAAAAGTTCAGTAATCCATTTCCCTCCATGGATGCTGTCTGAACTGTTGAGTTAATCTAGTAAGTTTCTTGTTAAATAGAACATTACAGCACAGTACAGGGTATCTGGCCCACGTTTTCGTGCCAACCTTTTAACCTACCTTAAGATCAATTTAAACCTTCCCACCTACATAGCCCTCCATTTTTCTATCATCCAAGTTGCTTTGTTTCCAGCATCTGCCCTCTCTTGTGTCCCCAACAGGTTCTGGCATAATTCAGATCCTATAGGTCAAGGTCTGATTCTTGAGGATAGAAGCATATGTTGGAAACATTGCATCAGTCACTCTTAATGTGCCCAATGCACCATCTCTTCTAAAGGGCATATACTGGAGTTGCCAAGTTTTGACCAGAATGAGTTTCTATCCAATGGTGTGCAATGAGGTGATTGGTGAAAACTTGGGAAAGAACTGGGTGGTGTGTTTGTCCCCGTTGGTTCTGAATGTGACAGGGTTAAAAATCAGGCTCACTTTCTGCTCCTGACTGTTGTTAGTGACTCTTGTGGAAAGGGTATAGGTGTGGCATATTGGATCAGGGCAAAACTGGACATGCTCAGTCCACAAAGGCACGGTCACAGTTTGTCTAACAAATGTTGCGATTATCAAGAGGAATTAGAAATTAGGGAGAGATAATATTTATTAAATCATCTCTTATTATTTTTTCTTAAACATGAAACTTCAGTGATAATTTTTTAAAAAATCAGAACAGAGGTAGAGTCAACAGTTTTCCACTGTCAAAGTGAAATCCATCTTAATGTCCACCCGTTAAATGAGCCCACATAGTTCAATTGAAGAGGCTGTTATTTAAATATCTTCCTGATCCTGTTTCCACCATCACAGCTCTAACCCACAAGTGACATAATACAGATTGGAACCCCTTCAAGTGATTGTCATCACATTAAGACCTGCACTGCTGCAGTATTTTCAAACTGTAATTTAATTAACCAGTTATCTCCAGATCAATACAGGGAAGAAGTCATCTTTCTGACACAGCGGTGTCAAGAAAACAACCTCCCCCTCAATGTCGCAAAAACAAAGGAGCTGGTTGTGGATTACAGGAGGAATGGAGACGGGCTAATCCCTATTGGCATCAATGGATTTGAGGTTAAGAGGGTAAACAGCTTTAAGTTCTTTGTCATCCACATCACCAAGTATTTCACATGGTCCATACATACCAGCTGTGTGGTGATAAAAGCACAACAGCGCCTCTTTCACCTCAGACGGTTGAGGAAGTTTGGTATGGGCCCCGAAATCCTAAGTACTTTCTACAGGGACACAGTTGAGAGCATCTTGACTGGCTGCATCACTGCCTGGTATGGGAACTGTACCTCAGACAGGTTTGATGTTAGTTATTATTATTGACTGACTACGTATGCAGAGGGTGCTGCGGACAGCCCAGCACATTTGTAGTTGTGAACTTCCCATGATTCAGGATATTTACAAGGACAGGTGTGTAAAAAGGGCCCGTAGGATCATTGGACCAAGTCATCCCAACCACAATCTATTCCAGCTGCTACCATCCAGGAAACGGTACCACAGCATAAAAGCCAGGACCAACAGGCTCCGGGACAGCTTCTTCAACCAGGCCATCAGACTGATGAACTCACGCTGATTTGAGTGTACTCTATATTACACTGAATCAGAATCAGGTTTATTATCACCGGCATGTGACGTGAAATTTGTTAACTTAGTAGCAGCAGTTCAATGCAATATATAATCTAGCAGAGAGAGAGAGAGAGAGAGAGAAAATAAATAAATAAAATAAAGCATAATAAATAACAAGTAAATCAATTATTAAAAGATTATTTAAAAAGAAAATGTGCAAAAATAGAAATACCATATATTTAAAAAAGTGAGGTAGTGTCCAAAGATTCAATGTCCATCTAGGAATTGGATGGCAGAGGGGAAGAAGCTGTTCCTGAATCGCTGAGTGTGTGCCTTCAGGCTTCTGTATCTCCTACCTGATGATAACAGTGAGAAAAGGGCATGTCTGGGTGCAGGAGGTCTTTAATAAAGCATATTTATTTATAATTATTGTTTCTTTCTTTTGTATTTGTGCATTTTGGAGTCTTTTACAAATTGGTTGAGCATCCCAAGTTGATGCAGTCTTTCATTGATTCTGTTACGGATTCAATGAGTACGCCTGCAAGAAAATGAATCTCAGGGTTGTATATGGAGACATATATATACTTTAAACTTTGATATGGCCAGTCATTGTTGTATCATAGACCATAGGAGCAGAATTAGGACATTTGGCTCGTAGAGTCCACGAGGGATGGCAGCAGATATATTGGAACGTAGTTGCCTGAAGGACTGTAGCAGTTCAAGTAAAAAGGCAATGTGTTATGACCTTCTTCAAGGACAATTCATAATCATCATTCTATGTCATGTTGTATCACATTGGTGATCATACTCTTTGACCATGACTGTTGTTGGCAAATCTTTCTACAGAAATGGTTTGCCATCGCCTTCTTCTGGGCAGTGTCTTTACAACTCAGGTAACCTCAGCCATTAGCAATACCCTTCAGAGAATGTCTGCCTGGCATCAGTGGTCACATAACCCGGACTTGCATATACATCAGCTGCTCATACGACCTGCTCCCACTTCTTCATGTGACCCTGATCAACTGGGCTAAGTTGATACAATGGTGACCTGCAGGCTAGCACCTTACAGCTCCTTTGGTAGAGACATATCTCCACCCTGCTGCCCACAAGTAAGGATGGGCAAAAAATGCTGGACTTACCAGCAATATCCAGAGGGAGAACTCACTCTGCCTTAGATCATAGGATTCTTAGCAGAATGCAGATCAGTACTGAAGTAATGGACTGGAAGATTCAGCCTCTTCTATCAGTTCCATTGGATTTTAGTCATCTTTATAATGTAAACCCATTGAATGAATAGAAATCTGAGTTATTTTATTCATCATGGATGGCAATACATTGTCATAGAAATAACTTTGTAACAGTTGTTTTGTGGAACATTGGAGAATGGCTTTTTAAATCAGAATCAGAATCCGGTTTGATAACACCAGCGTACATCATGAAATTTGTTGTTTGTGTGGCAGCAGCACAAAGCAATAGAAAATAACGAAATCCGTGCATTACAGAAAGCAGCACATATAAAATGCTGGAGGCACTCACCAGATCAGGCACCATCTGTGGAATTGAATAGACAGGCAATGTTTCAGGCCAAGACTCATATGTGTATATTAAATAGTTAAATTACACAATATGTATAGTAAATAGCTAACAAGAAGTGCAAAAAGTAGTGAGGTAGTGTTCACGAACAAGAGAAAATCTGCAGATGCTGGAAATCCAAACAACACACATGAAATGCTGGAAGAACTCAATAGGCTGGCAACATCTATGGAAAAGAGTACAGTCGATATTTTGGGCCGAGACCCTTCATCAGGACTAGAAAAAAAGATGAGGAGTCAGAGTAAGAAAGTGAGGTGAGGAGCAGAAGAACCACAAGATGGTAGGTGAACTAGGAGGGAGGAAGGGTGAAGTGAATAGTTGGGAGGTTGACTGGTGAAAGGGATACTGGGCTGGAGGGCCAGAGAAGGGTGAATCTGATAGGAGAGAACAGAAGGCCATGGGAGAAAGAAAGGGGGGAGGGGCAACAGAGGGAGGTAATGAGGTAAGGTGAGAGAGGGAAAAGAGAATGGGGTTTGTGGGGTGGCGCATTTCCGTAAGTTCGAGAAATTGATATTCATGCCATCAGGTTGGAGGCCACCCATACGGAATATAATGTGTTTCTCCATCAACCCGAGTGCGGCCTCATTGCAACAGTAGAAGAGGCCATGGACTGACATGTCAGAATGGGAATAGGAAGTGGAATTAAAATGAGAGCCCATTTTTTGTGGCGGACGGTGAAGCGGACTCCCAATCTATGTCAGGTCTCATCAATATACAGGAGACTATCCTCCTGAACAGATAGTGTTCATGGGTTCAATGTCCATTCAGACATTGGATGGTAGTTGGAGAGAAGCTGTTCCTGAATCATTGAGTGTGTGCCTTCAGGCTCCTGTACCTCCTCCCTGATAGCAGCAATGAGAAGAGGACATTTCCTGGGTGATGGGGGTCCTTAATGATGCATGCTGCCTTTTTGCAGTCTTGCTCCTGAAGATGTCCTGGGTTCTATGGAGCCTAGTGCCCATGATGGAGTTGACTGAGTTCACGTCTTTCTGGGAAAAAAAGTGTATATAAGCTCATGAGGGTCAAAGATAGGGTGAAACCACATATAGTCAAAGCCAAGATCAACAAGGCCAGTGTAGTTTTCAGCATCTTGTCAAAAATGTGGACATCCAGAGTCATTTCAAGGAAAGCCAAAATTAGAACCTTCAACTCAAATATTAAAGCAGAGCTCCTAAATGGCCCTGGAACCTGGAGAAGAACAAAGAGAGGACTACAGAAACTGTAGGCATTCATCAACCAGTGCCTGAGAAGGATCCTAAACATCAGGTGGATGACAGAGTAACCTACCAGGCACTGTGAGAAAACACCAACCAGGAATCCACAGAAGCAAATATACAAATGGAAATGGAGGTGGATTGGCCACACCTTGAGGAAGCAAGTCAGCAATGTTATCAGTCAGGCATTAAAATGGAATCCCCAATGACGGAGGACACATGGAGGAGAGACGCTGAGGCTGAATTTAGATGATGGGGACACTCCTGGTCCACCCTTCAGAAAATGGCTCAGATGATGGAGATGGGAGGTCATTGATGGCCAATGTGCCACTGAGGGTTAAGAAGAAGAAGAAGATGTACAATCACATAAACATGAACCAATTACTGGGTTAGACAAAGAATTCAACATTGGATGTGTTTACTTGCATTCCCAGATTTTCCAATTGCATGGAAAGAGGTTCTAAAACTAGAGGGCATAGTTTCAAGGGGAGAGGGTAAAGAATTAAATGGGACCTGAGGGATAAATTTTGGGAGTCACTGTTCTTCTTCTGTTTTTTGTGAGGGGAGGAGGTGTTTGGGGATTGATGACTGGACTGCCAGCGACAGTGGTGGGAACAAATACAATTGGGTCTTTTAAGAGACTGGATAGGTACCTGGAGCTCAGAAAAATAAAGTACTATGCGGTAGGGAAATTCTAGGCAGTTTCTAGAGTAGGTTACATCGTCAGCACAACATTGTGGGCCGAAGAGCCTGTGCTTTAGATTTCTTTAGATGTGCTTTAGATTTCTATGTTTCTATAACCATACATGGTCCCTGTTTCTAATAGGGTTGAAAGAACGAATCACACTTCAAACCAAATTCTTGAATTCTGCAATGTCAAAACTGTGAGTCTCTTGTGCTGAAGGAAGGATCAAAGTTGAAGGTACATTTATTATCAAAGTACGCATGCAGTACACAACTCTGAGATTCATCTTTCCCAGACAACCTCAGAACAAAGTAAATCATGGAAGCTTTTCAAAGAAAAACATCAACCATCCCACAAAAAAAAGCAAATCACACAAACGGCAATAAGATCATCACCCCTTCCCATGTGCAAAACAAATCATGTAGACGGCAACTGGAACATCAAGCCCCAACCCCACCCCTGCCGCAAAAAAGAACAAACAAATCATGCAAACAGCAACAGGAACATGAAACACCAAACACCCCCCTGTACAAAAAAAAACAAGCAAGTCACACAAATGAAATTAAGACTATCAAATCCCAACCCCGTGCAAAGAAGAACAAATAAATTGTGCAAACG
Source organism: Hypanus sabinus (assembly GCF_030144855.1). Taxonomy (NCBI): domain Eukaryota; kingdom Metazoa; phylum Chordata; class Chondrichthyes; order Myliobatiformes; family Dasyatidae; genus Hypanus; species Hypanus sabinus. The sequence continues at coordinate 147,843,623 of NC_082714.1, forward strand.
GCAACGAGAAAGAATGGACAAAAACACAGAATATAAAGCACAAAGCTGAAAGAGTCCACAGCAATGAGCAATGCAATCAAATCCGTAAATTGTAGACTCAGAGCTTCAGTATCATCCTCCAACAGCATCGCGGGAAGGAGAGACCATCCAAGTTCAGGGGCCCTCCCTCAGGAGCAGACACACACTTCATTATCAAAGATGTTCATCATATAGTTGTGAACCTACACCCAAACATTACTTGATCGGAATATTTTTTTAACATTCAGCATTGGATGTGCTTTCTTGTCTTTCTAGATTTTCCAATGGCATTCTTTTAATTAATCAATTTTTGATGGGCTATTTTAAGGAACTAAAGTTATATCAAATGAAACATCTGGTTTATGATCTTAATTTTTGATCATAATCTAAAGCTGTCCAACAGAGAGAAAAGACCTACTGGCCCAAAAGTGACCATCAGACTATAAGAAAAGGAGCAGAAGTAAGCCATTTGGCCCATCGAGTCTGCTCTGCCATTCCAACATGGCTGATATACTACCTCTCTCAACCCCATTCTCCTACCCTCTCCCCATAACCTTTGACACTTTTACTAGTCAAGAACCTATCAACCTCCTCTTTGAATATACCCAGTGGCTTGGCCTCCACAGATTCATCATCCTCCTCATTTCTGTTCGAAATTGACAGTCCTACCATTCTGAGGTTGTGCCTTCTGGTCCTAGACTCCCAATGTGGTGAATAATTCTACCCTGATGTAATGCAGTCAAAGAACCCTCTAAAGCAAAACTTTCTCAACTGAAGTAATAATGCCTGGGATAACCTTTTAAAGCATTTCTATCCATTTTGTTTGTATCTTTTAGTTTATAAGAGTTTGATATTATCTGAAAAGAACTGGCATTCGATCTGCAACCTGATTATCCACTTGTCAGGAGTATTGTTTTCAGCTGCAGCTCAATCACTGAAACACTGGAGGCCTAATAAGAATTGAGAAACTTTCATTATCTTCCAAGAAGTGTAACTTAATCTTTACCTTTCTCATCTGCAGCATGGATGGACTTTCTGATCCTGTCCACACAATTCATAAGCTAGTGACATGACAAGACACATTACTGAGTTCCAAACCCTCCCAAAAATTCTTCTTATTACAGCAAACTTCACATTTCTAATGGATTTTTTTTTTTGTTAACAGGTTGGGCCTCAATAGTGTGAATTCTTTACTTAAAAAGAGCTGTCAATCTCCCTTACTGTGTCTGATTTTAGCAAAAGTCAAATCACAACTGAATTCCTAAGATTTATTATTGTGTAACAGTAACAGACTGCATGGGATTGATTCTTTTTGGTACTGGTTCAAAAAAAAGGCTGAGGTTGTTGAACACATCATGTCCTTGTACAGCTGATGACCTAAACTATTGCCTGTCCTGCTTCCTGTAAGGATTCCATCCCATTCATGCACTTTCACTGTCTCAGTCATCAAAGGCTCTAGCAAATTTCTATGGATGTGCCATGGATAGCGTTCTAACTGGCTGCATCAGTGTTTGGTACAGAGGCACCAATAAAAAAGCTGCAGTAAGTTGTAACCTCAGTCATCTCCACCACGGGTACGAGCCTCCCCACCATTGGGGACATCTTCAGAAGGTGAATCCTCAAAAGGGTGGCATTCGTCTTGATCTCAAACCTCCGCTGCCTTGCGGCTGTATCCACTCTCGGGGAAGGCTTTGTGAATAAACCCCGAGAGGAACATCCAGAACTACAGTCTCTAAGGCAGTCCTACATTGAGTTCAACATTGACTAGCAGCTCCTGCAATGCTGCTGGTACCAGACCATATCGGTCTCTGCCACTCCTTTGGGTTCATCAGATGCTTGGAGAGGGGGACTTTCTCTCCCATGTCCTTCACAAGCTTGAGTATCCAGACAGCTAGGACGCTACAACCATGGTCAACTCTGACCGACCGAGGCCTCAGAGAGTAAGCCTGATTCTGATTTCCATATCCACTATGATATAACACTTTCACAGCAGTGCTTTGTAATATATCTTTCTTCCACATTTAATCTTCATCCTCCCTCTACCATTGTTAGCTTAACTCTCCTTGATTTCCGATAATTCTGCTTTCAAAACTGGGATAGGGTTCCCTTTGCCTTCTGTCTCACCTGCCTCCCCATTCCACTTTATAGCAGTCTCTCCCATTTAGGTAATTACTTTTCCTTGCTCTATAAAGGGATGGCTATACCTTCTCGTATTGTTTTTCTTTATATTTCTATCTCCAATTCCTGTGTTTCAACATAATTCATATGTTGACAATTTTGGTCTGCACCCTATCACAGACAGTCCCTATGTTCACTCCACCCTGCTCCCTCAGCGCAACTTAACAAGCTTCCTGCACACTTATCCAACTGTGATGAAGAGTTTTAGATGCTATAACTTCACTGATCAGCTTGGCCTTCTGAGTGATGCAGTATTGTCTTTTTTTGCACGATAATTTTAATATTCTAAAATTGTCAATAATTAGGACCCTCCTTAATGCCATTACAAAGCCACAAAATTGCAGATCGCAAAGGCTTTCACAAAAGTTCAAAGTAATTTTATTATCAAGGTATGCATCATGTCACCATATACTGCCCTGAAATTCATTTTCAAGAGAGCATTCACAATAGATGCAATGAAGTACAATAGAATCAATGAAAAAATACACACAAACAAAGATGGACAAGCTACCAATGTTTGTTCAAAACGGAATATGACATTGAACAGAACACACTTGTTACTTATCAGTCTTAGAGAAATACACCATAAAAATATTGGCACATAATTAGGTTATTGTTTTATAATGTCTGGGTCAATAACACCTTCCTGATTTATTTATGTTATTCAGATTTTGTCATGGTGAAGAATTTTGTATTCAAGGTCCTAGATTGCTTTTTGTCATTCTTCAATGCACAAGTGACAAGGAGAAGGAAGTGATTGTTACTCCAGATCTGATGCAGCATAATAAAAAAAAACAATGGGCATAAACACAATTAAAAAACACAATAAATATAAGACAATATACAATAAATACAATATACTTTTCAATTAGCTGATTGAAAAGTATATAAAGGCCAAGCATTCGGAGGACACACCACAATCAACAGCATCTCCTCACATGGTGTATAAACGTTTGTAAGTAAATTGCCAAGATCAGGGATCAACTCAACCCAACAATAAATATAAATATAAATGCAATCCTATAAAACACAATGTACAAGTAACGGTTATATCCATAGACAGATTGTATGTACATAAAGGGACAGGAGGTGATGTGTATGTAGTGGCGGTGGGGTTGATAGGGTGAGTTAATGGATGGAGGTGTTGATCAGCCTAACGGCTTGGGGGAAGTAACTGTTTTTGAGTCTAGATGCTCTGTAGCCTCTTCCTGATGGGGGTAGGATGAGCAGGGTAGGTTCGTGATATCACTGGCCTTTTTCTGGCACCTTTCTCTATATATGTCCTTGATGGAAGTTGGTGATGGTTATGTTTGTCATGGAAACCTGAATTACTTCTTCAACAGCAGTAACCTGTCAACAGCTTGGGGATAAATGCTAGAGGAAATTCACAGCAGTTATTGCCATTTCCATCATATGAATTACCATTCAGTTCTCTAAATGCACCCAGGAATCTGCAAACCACAATTGAATAGGAAGAAATTATCTTCCATTAAGGTTAAGACAAGTTATTGAATGGCTAACAAGAGAAACTTGTTATATTCAGCACTTTCAAGGTTATTGAGTGAGTCAATTAAAATATTGAACGTACTAAAAGGCGGCTGAGCATTAGTTCTTCCAGTTGAGTTGCCCTGTCAATTGGATTGGAATGATTGTAATGATTACAAAGAATTGGCTAGAGTCAGAGGCATGGCTCATTTCACTTTCAGCAGTTAAATTGAGCTCACTGTTAAGTAATGATGTGAAGCTTGTGATTGTTCTGGTTGAACATTCCAATGCTGCTTGTGGGAATTTGCTGTGTGCAAATTGGCAACATTGCAACTGTCACTACTCACTGGGGCATAGAGTTTGGAGAGCTCCTGAAGCAATCAAGGCCACAATTTGAATCCAAGCCGCATGTATAAAGGTATAATGCTATGTGTAATGCTTCCATCTTCAATCATTAAGTCATCAAGCACAGAAACAAGCCCTTCAGCCCATCTAATTCCAGGTGGTTGTGTCAAAGCCAAGGGCAGCATTTAATACCCATCGCTAAATGGCCTTGACTTCTTAACACCAAGTCACTTGGTCTTGCCCTAACAGAGACATTCCTTTTGTATTATCCATTCTTCTCTCACCTTCTCTGCTACTAAAAGTAACTTGGCTTTCTCTTTCCCAGTTCTGATGAAAGGTCCTAGACTTGAGCTGTCAATTGTTTCTTTTTCCCACAGATGCAGCCAAAGCTGCTGAACATTTCCAGAGTTTTCTGTTTTTATTTTGGATTTCTAGTATATACAGTTTTTTTAAATGTTCGCAGAGTCATAGAGCACTACGTGTCAGCCCATCTAGTCTGTGCCGACCTGTTATTCTGCCTAGTCCCATCGACCTGCATCGGGACCAGGACCTTCCATTCTCCTCCCATGCAGGTACACTCCCACCACTTCCACTGGCAGCTCATTCCAATCTCACACCACCCTCTGACTGAAGAAATTCCCCTCAGGTTCCTCTTAAATATTTCTCCTTTCACCCTTAACCTATGACTTCAACTTCTCATCTCACCCAAACTCTGTGGGAAAGTCCTGCTTCCATTGACCTGGTCTATACCGCTCATAATTTTGTATACCTGGTTTCGTTCCACTTTCTGAACTTTTCTTTGGAAGCTAAGGAGTTATATAAAAGTTATTATTCTCTCTTTGGTTAGGAGATAGAGACAAAATATTGTATAAATTAAGGATAAAATGTACATAACTTTTCTGGCTTCTATAAACAGAACTGGATATTGATGTTTAAAAAATGATTGGTTTTACCACCCTATGTGCCTTAGCGTACAATTTAATCTCTGGGAATGACATGGTTCACTTCACTGCAGCCTTCTGAATGTACAATGAGACTCGAGTTAAGTAAGGGAAAATTATTTATTGAAATGTTCTACTGAACATTGTGGCTATGTTACATCGTTTCTGCTGAACAGTCTGGTCACGAGATGCTGGCACTGGACTGCGTGGCAACATTTGCAGCCTAACCCCAGTACGTCCTTGGGTTGTGTTGTTTGTTAATGTAAGTAGCTCGATTCAATCTTAATCTGAATAGTAAGTCTATGGATTACATAATATACAGACAAGAAGGGTCTACAATGGGTAGTCAAAACAGCCCAATGCATCGGTGGCACCAGCCTACCCAGCATCAAGGATGTATGCAGAGAAAGATCATGGAAAAGGGACAGTAACACCATGAAGGATCCCACCTACCCTGCTCATGGACTGTTTGTCCCACTCCCATCAGGGAGGAGGCTACGTAGCATCCATGCCAGGACCACCAGACTCAAAAACACTTAATTCACCAAGCAATAGTTCCACCCACTAATCCACCTCTCCACATACACCACCACCACTACTTTATCATTTTCTGTCAGTCACCTTATGTACAGACACTCCTGTGCCTAGCATCACTTTATGGACATACATTCAATCTATCGATATAAGCTATATTATGTATTTATGTTTATTGTCTTTTTATTACCCTGTTCATTATCTTATTGTGTTTTTCTGTCCTGCATCAGATCCAGAGGTAATTATTTTGTTCTTCTTTATACTTGTGTACTGCAAATGACTTTAAACAACCTTGAACTTTGAATCAGGCTGAAGGCAGCAAAACATACAAATTAGGTTCCAGATATGAAAACACACACACTAAACCAAGCGAATACATTTAAAGAAACTCTCCATACAGAACTCACTGTGGAAGAATTGATAAAGTATTCAATGTTTTGTCAGACCTGACTTCCACCCCAATGACTTCCTCCAGCTGGACTTTGTTGTATTCAAACTTCCTTCCATATTTCTACTTAATTCATTTTCTCCGTCCTCCACCCACCTGGTGATACGCCAAGTGCTGACGTGTGTCTTCAAAGCACGCAGTCTGTTCTTCTTGTTTTCTATACCAAGTGGTTAATCAAAGACCAAGTGAACTTGAGTGGCTATTACCCAGCTATGCTCATACTGCTGAAATAGCCAAGAGGAATTCACTCCAATTTGATGAAGATACAAGACCTGCAAGGATTTTCTTGGATCAATACATCGGCACTCACTAAAATGACAATCACATTTCAATTTCCTGAGGAATTTTTAGTCAGCAAGTGCACAAAAGTAAACGTCTTCCAGTAAGGTGGAATAGAATTGCAGTGCACAGCATGAGCTAAACACTTTAATCATTGTCAGGCTGCCAAATACACCACTGCATCCCCAAACCCACGCAAATCTGGGGCAACAAATTCCACTACACCACAAGGTTTCTATTTCCACTGTTGTTTGGGGTAAAGTGAATTGTTCAGCACAGTTAATATCAGTTGATCTACACGAGATGGCTGCCCTGCGCTCTAAAATCATCTTTGTGTGAATTAGGCCATAAGGCCATAAGATAAAGAAGTAGAATTAGGCCATTTGGCCCATCAAGTCTGCTCCACCATTTCATCATGCCTGGTCCATCTTCCCTCTCAGCCCTAGTCTCCTGTCTTCTCCCTGTATCCTTTCATGCCCTGACTAGTCCAGAATCTATCAACCTCTGTCTGAGGAGGCCAGGTCATTGGGGGTATTTAAGGCAGAGCTTGATAAGTTCTTGATAGGACACAGCATCAAAGGTTGTGAGGAGAAGGCCGGGGAGTGGGGCTGAGGTGGGCAAAAAAGGATCAGCCACGATTGAATGGCAGAGCAAACTCGATAGGCCAAGTTGCCTTATTCTGTTCCTGTGTCTTTTCATCTTGTGGTCTAAATATACCCAATGACTTGGGTTCCACAGCCAGTTGTGGCAACAAATTTCACAGATTCAACACTCTCTGGCTGAAGAAATTCTTCCTCATCTCTGCTCCAAAAGATACCCCTTTATTCTGAGGTCTCTGGTCTTTGAGCAGAGAAACACCATAGGAAACATCCTCTCTATTTCATTGAATTTAATTTTTAAAAAAATTATAGATAAGCATTGTAACAGGTCCTTATGGCCCAATGAGCCCACATGGTCCAATGTGACCAATTAACATACTAACCTGTACATCTTTGGAATGTGGGAGGAAACTGGAGCTCCCGGAGGAAAGAGAGAATGTACAAACTCCTTAGAGATAGTGGCGGGAATTGAATCTGGGCCGCTGATGTTGCGATAGCTTAGCAGAACTGTAAAACTCATACCCTTCACTCTAAGTCAGATATTCTTCTCATCCCTCAATATGACACAGATGTATTCCACATGGTTCACTTTAACTGAGATTTACTCCACACACTCACCCTGGTACTAATTATCCCATATGATAACACCGATCTACCTTACACTCTTCACTGTATACTGATATAACACATATTCCTCAGTACAATAGCCTACATCCTCACTAAAACATTCCCATGTGTCCCACATCTCCCTGAAGGAAGCTGAAGCAGACCACATCTCTCATTTCACAGTGATAAACATGACTCATTGATACACTTCACACCTTACTGTAACATATTGATACAACCCATTTTCTATCAGCCATGATTGACTGGGGGAGCAGACTTGTTGGGACGAATGGCGTTCTTCCTCTCCTATGTGCTATGGTATTATAGTCTTACATCCCATGCTATAACCGTGACAGTACATCCCACATTGCAATAGTCTCACCTGTCGCACACTCCTCCACGTCAACAATAATATGTCATAAACATGAGAGATTCTGCAGATGCAGGAAATCCAGTGCTGGAAGAACTCAGCAGATCAGGTAGCATCCATGGAAATTATAAGCAGTCGACGCTTAGGACTGAGACCTTTCATCAGGACTGGAAGGGAAGGGCGAGAGGGGGGAAGGAGGACAGCTAGAAGCTGATGGGCGAAGCCAGGTGGGTAGGAAAGGTAAAAGGCCGGAGAGGAAGAAATCTGATAGTAGAGAAGAGTGGACCAGAGGAGACAAGGATGGAGGGGACCCAGGAAGGGGTGATAGGCAGGTGAGGAGAGGTAAGAGGGCTGAGAGGGAAATAGAAGGAGGGGAGAGGGAGGGAAATTTCTTTTTACCCACAGGAGAAATCGATATTCATGCCATCAGGTTGGAGGGTACCCAGATGGAATATAAGGTGTTGCTCCTCCATCCCAAGGGTGGTCTCATCATGGCATAAGAGGAGGCCATGGGCCAACACGTTGGAACGGGAATCAGAATTGGAATTAGACTGTTTGGCCACCTGGAAGTTCTGCTTTTGGTGGATGCCATACCCTTCTGTCTTACGTACTGATATATCCCACAACCCTCACTGTAACGGGTTCTGTCTTGTCGTGGTAACCCACAGCTACTAAAATATTATTAAACATTTTATTAGTTTTCTCCATGCAGGCTCTAAAGTAGGTAAGGTACCAGCAATTTTTCTTTGCTGGGATTTCTTAAAACAATTTTTGAGGGAACAAATGAAGGATTACTAGATGGACCTGACCACTATAACCAAGCTCCTGTCCTGAGAGTTAGAAACATTCCTTCACAGTTATTCAAATCAGCTCCAGCAAATGCTTTAGGTTTGGCAGGCTGCTATACCAACTGTATATAATGCTGAGTCATTAATCATATTCTTCCGCACAGTTCCAAGAAACATCAGTGAATCACCCTTACTTGCTGTACACAGACTTGGTTCAAATCAGCTGCACTGCTGATCCCTCAGAGAAGCAGAATTCTCCAATTAAGGTTCAGGTTACTCTCCCAAGAAATAACTTCAAAATAATAAGAAGTGAACTGATTTGTCTTGGGGAGGCCGAGCCCAGAATAAAACCACTGGGTCGTGTCATTCCCAAGCACAAGACATAGGAGCAGGATTAGGTAATTTAGCCTTCTGAGTGTGCTGCACCTTTAGATCATGGCTAAGTTATTTTTCTTCTCAACCCCATTCTCCTGCCTACTCCAAGTAATGTGATTATGCTTTCCTGCTCTGTCTGCTTTTCGTGATTTGCTTGTACTTCTCAATGGCCAGTCTGCCTTCCAAACTGCTGCACTCATACAGTTTTGCAGTGTTAGTTCTACCACTGTCGATGACGTTGGGAATACCACTGTCTTTAGGCAATAGTTGGCACGTTGGCACGTAGCCTAGTGGATAAGGCATCGGTTTAGTGATCTGAAGGTCACTGGTTCAAGCCTCAGCTGAAGCAGCGTGTTGTGTCCTTGAGCAAGACACTTCACAACACATTGCTCTGCGACGACACCGGTGCCAAACTGCTTGGGTCCTAGTGCCCTTCCCTTGGACAACATTGGTGGCATGGAGAGGGGAAGGCTTACAGCTTGAGCAACTGCCAGTCCCCCATACAACCCTGCCCAGGCCTGCGCCCTGGAAACCTTCCAAGGCACAAATCCGTGGTCTTGTGAGATTAACGGATGCCTAGGCAATAGTGGAAAGAAGCCACTCCCTGCAAAATCACCTTGGTTTTATCTTTAAATGCAGTGTACTGTGAGGGAGCAAAGTGCCTTGTAATTGATTGTGAAGGAAGCATTTGAGAATGATTAAACCAAGCAAGTCCCCCATGTAGAAACCAAAATCACCAGGGAATTACAGGTCCACCCATTATCCTGCCGGCCAAGACAAAGTATACTAACAAATGGCAGATCAAATGCTGAGTTTTTCTCAGCCTATTGATAAATTCAATTATTCACAGATTTCAGATAGTTATCCCAGTAACATCCAGCCATGTAATTTAATATTTAATATAATTAATATTTCAGTTGACACAGTAGAGAAGTAGATAGCAGCCAACGGGTTCAATTCCCACCATTGCCTGTAAGGAGTTTGTGCGTTTTTCCCGTGACCGCATGGGTTTCCTCTGGGTGCTCCAGTTTCCTCCCACACTGCAAAGATGTACCAGTTGGTAGGTTAATTGGTCGTTGTAAATTGTCCCATGATTAGGCTAGGGTTAAATTGAGGAATGCTGGGTGGCACGACTCAACGTTCCGGAAGTGCCTACTCCCGAATAATGGCTTTCATTATTCTGAAAGCTACATATGGCTTCCAGCAGCTTTCCTGTACCCTAACAATGGTTAGCTGTGAACTATTTATTTTGGTAGCCCCTTTAATTAACATGCAAGAAGGAATTGTTGTTGGCAGATTCTCGCCGCCTGCTGATTTTATTTCACCATGTTAATCATGTCCTTATAATTATGTGAGAGCTTCTCTCATGAAGCAATAAATACCCCCATTTTCTGCTTTATGCGAAATGGATTTATTTTCTGTTTTGGAACACATTTGCTTCTCATATTTATCAGCTCTTTAGTCAAGTCAAGTCAAGTCACTTTTATTGTCATTTCGACCATAACTGCTGGTACAGTATGAAGTAAAAATGAGACAACGTTTTTCAGGACCATGGTGTTACATGACACAGTACAAAAACTAGACTAAACTACATAAAAAGCAACACAGAGAACAACTACACTAGATTACAGACATATCCGGGACTGCATCCTTATTTTTATCATAAAAAGGCACAATTCCACAATTCTATATTGATGTCTGGGGAGTATGGGAAGTCCAGGGAGGGGTAGCACCTCTGGTGAAGGGTCCTGTTGTGTCCATTCTGGGGCAGTTCACTCACCTTTGGTCCCCACCGGACACTCAGCTCTCACCTGTGGCTCTAAGTATCTGCTTGCATCCAACAGTGGCCACACCGTGTTACACCGCTTTGAAATGCGGGTTAAACCAGGTGAGGGTAACTGGCGACCTCATACCCCAATGCGATATGGTCATGCCTGTACTGGCATTCAAAATCAGCTCCGGCAGACTGGATGGGTGGGATGTACGGTGAGATCCAACAGCGAGGAAGGCAGTACTGCAGTGCTGTGTGACTGGAGAGACAAGGCACAGAAGACGCACTGCAGCCAAGGGAGACCCCAGTTTATGACACTTGTTCGTACCACTGGGCCCAGATTTCTGAGGTCAAGAGAGTGGGACTGCTCCAGTGCAACAGCTTTTCCTCTTTAAAAACTCTCCTGCGCAGGTTTCCTGTTATCATCAGACATGATGGACAACTACCACCATACTGACTGTTTAAGAAATAGATACTCTCACACTTTCAAGGTCTCTTCATCACATGGTCCTGATACGTTGCTTATTTATTAATTACTATATTTGTTCTCTTTTGTATTTGCACAGATAGTTGTCTTTTGCACATCAGTTGTTTGTCCATCCTCCTAGGTGCAGTCTTTCATTAATTCAATTGTGTTCCTTGGATTTACTGTGTTTGCCCACAAGGAAATGAATCTCGGGGTCGTCTACAGTGACATATATGTACTTTGATGATAGATTTACTTTGAACTTTGATGGTAGCTAACATCCCACACTAACAAAGGAAACCCATCCAATGTAAAGTTTACATGCCTTGACGGTTATGCAGAATCCAGAACAGGTTTAACATCACCAGCATATATCATGAAACATGTAAACTTTGCAGAAGCAGTACAATGCAATACACGATAAACATGGGAAAAAACCTGAATTACTGTAATTATATACAGGTGTCCCCTCCTTTACAAAGGTAGAGCTTCCCTATGAAACCTTTCTGTAGCTGAAATGGCGTAAAGCGAAGAACCATTAAGCTATATGAGAAAAATTTTCGTAAAAGTGAAAATCCTCTTTGTAATGTGAGAACAGGTTACTAATGTAGGTCTTTAGTAAAAGTGGCGTGAAGTGAACATTCGTAAAGCAGGGGATACCTGTATATGTATATTAAATAGTTAAGTTAAAATAAACAATGCAAAAAAACAGAAATAAATAAAAAGTAGTGAGGTGGTGTTCATGGGTTCAATGTCCATTTAGGAATCAGATGGCAGAGGGGAAGAAGCTGTTCCTGAATCATTGAGTGTGTGCCTTCAGGCTTATGTACCTCCTTCCTGATGGTAATGAGGCGAGGGCATGTTGTGGGTGGTGGGGGGTCCTTAATACCATCCAAAGACACCGCTACTTGGAGATGTCTTGGATATTACAAAGGCTAGTACCCATGGTGGAGCTGACTAACTTTACAACTTTCTGCAACTTACTTCAATCCTGTGCAGTAGCCTTCCCATACCAGATGGCGATTCAGACAGTCAGAAGGCTCTCCTTGGTACTCCTATAGAAGTTTTAGCAAACATTTCAAGATTTTCTATGTGGGAATCATAAATGTAAATATTTATAGAAAATAAAGTCACTAGATATGATATGCCCAGAAGACATTGCAATCACTGATTAATGTTTTTTCCACATTTAACAACAATGACTGAACTTCAAAGGAACTCCATTAGCTGTGAATTGCTTCGATACATTCCAAGGGCATGAAATATGCTTCTTAAATAGTTCTTTCTTATGGATAATGATTCAGAAGACATAACTGCTAGGATAATTGAAATGGTTACTAGAGCAATTCTATATATAGCATTCACCTATTGGACTGCAGGGCAAGTATTTTTCATAAGCTGGAAAGAGTGCAGAGGAGATTTGTGAGTATGTTGGCAGAAACTCAAAGGGCTGAGTTATGAAGGGAGTTGGAGCAGGTTTGGACTGTTTTCATTGGAACGCAGGAGAATGAAGGTTAAAGAGGTGTGTAAAATGTCCTACTTCCTGTTGTTAGGGAATCAAGACCTACACAGCACAGGTCTAAGGTGAAGGTAGAAAGGTTTAATAGAAACCTGAGAGACGACTTGTTTGAGCAGACGTTAGTGAGTATGTGCAGTGAACTCTCAGATGCAGGTACATAGACACTTGGACAGGTACATTGATATGATTGGGATATTTGCCAAATATGGGCCAATGGGACTGGCTGAGATGGGAATCTTGGGTAGCATGGATTAGTCGGGCCAATAGGCCTGTTTTCATGCTGTATGCCTATGTCTCTATGACAAGGCAAGCTTAGATTTCTCAAAATTCCTGAAGCTCATAACTATTCAGATATCACCCTCCCTGTTGTCATATGACAGATTTACAACTATTTTGCTCCTGATATTGAAGAGCCCTTGCTGCGATGATACAGAGGGATGTGCTGGTGATGATTAGACTGCGAGGGACAAAGCTAAGCCCCTGCCCAGGACCGTGCAGCAGCTTACGCTGTCAGAGACCTCTCCCATTGGTGTTCAGAAACAGCTGAAAGCTACGGAAATGATTAAACATAATCATTAACAATTTTTAAAAATTAATGTAAAACCACATCCAACTTTTGTTTTATATATACAGGTGACCCCTGCTTTACGAATGTTCACTTTATGCCACTTCACTTTTACAAAAGACCTACATTAGTAACCTGTTTTCATGTAACAAAGGATTTTTGCTTTTACAAAAATTTTTCCCATATAAATTAATGGTTCTTTGCTTTATGCCATTTGGGCTTAAGAAAGGTTTCATAGGAACGCTCTACCTTTGTAAAGGTTGGGGGGAACACCTGGATATATATAAAATAAATATTTTTTTAAAAAAAACTTTTATGGAATTGGTGACTACATTCACCAATGTAGCACTTGAGTGGCACTTGAGTTGACAGTCATGGCTGCCATAAGGCTGAAGAGTCAAATACAAAGTGTCTCCAGCTTCTCAACTCAGCTCATTATAGAACTGAACACAGCAAAGAGAGGTGGTATGCACCACCATGAGAGCCAACTCTTTCTGTCTTTCTGCAAAGCACAGTTGGAGATGTCAGGAGCGTACTGACACATACACACACTGCAGCATGCTGGCAACTCCCAAAGCAGCTACCAACAAGTCCTCAGGGCCATTCAGCCCAATGCCCAGCTGGCAGCCCATTGCAATCATACCAAAAGATTTATCAGAGCATGTGGGCATTAGAATCAGAATCAGTTCCATAGCATCTGAAATGCACCTGATCCTGACAGACCTAGAAAACAAGGACACTTAAGGGAGAATGCTGTTTCTGGATTTCAGTTTGACATTCATTACAGACCCTGGTGAACAAGCTCCTGCTCCTCGGTCTAAATACGCCACTTTGCAACTGTGTGTTGGACTTCCTAATCAACAGATCTCAGATAGTCAGGATGCACAACCTCTCCTCCAGTTCCATCATCCTCAACACGGGTGCCTCCCACGGCTGAGCACTGAGCCCATTGCTCTCCACTCCGCTCACACATGACTGAACGGCCAAGCTCCCGAGTAATGACATTGTCACAATCACTGATGACAGTGGTGAGGCTCATCACCAACAACGATGAGATGGCCTACAGAGAGGAGTTGGAAGAGTTCGAGGCCTGGTGCGGGCAAGTAACCTCTTGCTCAATGTCAGCAAGACCAAGGAGTTAATTATCAACTTCAGGAGAGCTTGCACCACCCACACTCCACTTTACATTGGTGGAACAGCAGTGGAAAACTGTAGGCAGCTTCAAATTCCTGGGAGTGCACATATCGCACAGTCTCTCATGGTTCCTGAACACATTCTGCACAGTCAGGAAAGCTCCCCCATGCCTCTACTTTCTGAAGAGGCTGAAGAGAGTTGGACAATGCACATGCTGATGTATGAAGCACAGGTGCGTATACCAGGATACTCTTCATTAACTACAGCTCAGCATTCAGTACTATCATCACCACAAAGATCATCAATAAGCTTCAAGACCTTGGCCTCTGTACCTCCTTGTGAATTTGGATCTTTGATTTCCTCACATACACACCCCAGTCTGTTTGGACATGCAACAACATCTCCTACACAATCTTCATCAGCACAGCTACACCACAAGACTGTGTGCTTAGCCCTCTGCTCTACTCACTTCATATTTATGACTGTGGTTAAGTATGGCTCCAATACCATATTTAAGTTTGTTGATGACCCCACTGTCAATGGTGAATCAAAGGTGGTGATGAATCAGTGTTTAGGAGGGAGATTGAAAATCTGGCTGAGTAATGCCACAACAACCTTTCATTCAATGTCAGCAAGACCAAGGAACTGATTATTGACTACACTAGGAGGAAACCGAAGTCCGTGAACCAGTCTGCATTGAGAGATCAGAGGCGGAGAGGGTCAGCAATTTAAAATTCCTCTGTGTTATTATTTCCGTGGATCCGTCCTAGGCCCAGCATGTAAATGCAATTATAAGGAAAGCATGATGCACTTCTACTCCCTTAGCAGTTTGCGAAGATTCAGCATGGCATCTAAAACTGTGGCAAACTTCTGTAGATACGTGGTGGACAATATATTGACTGGTAGCAACATGGCCTGGTATGGAAACGCCAATGCCCTTTAACAGAAAAAACTGCAGAATAGGCTGTAGCGGATACAGCCTATTCCATCAGGAGCAGACCCCACCACATCTACACGGAGTGCTGTCCATCATCAAGGACCCCCACCAGCCATGCCATGCTCTCTTCTTGCTTCTGATAAAGGCACAGGAGCCTCAGGACTCACACCACCAGGTTCAGGAACAGTTATTATCATCAGGCTCTTGAATCAGTGGTGGATAACTTCACTTGCCCCAACACTGAACTGTTCCCATAATGCATAGACTCTCTTTCGGGACGCTTCATCTCATGTTCATGACATTTCTTGCCTATTTAATTATTTATTATTATTATTTCTTTTGTCTTTTCACAGTTTGCATATTGGTTGTTTGTCCTTTAGGGTGCGGTCTCTCATTGATTCTATTACGGTTCTTGGATTTACTTAGTATGTCCTCGAGAAAATGAATCTCAGGGTGGTATATGTCCTTTGATAATAAATTTACTTTGAATTTTGAGCATTGATCTATTCTCAAGTCATTCGATAGATGAGCTGCAGAAAGCATCCTTACAAGCTACCTCACACAGAGTATGGAATCTGCAATGCGGCACACAGGGTTGCTCCACAATGTACAGGCAAAATTCCCCAACGTATCACTGGTACCAGCTTACCCACTATCAAGGATGTGTACACAGAAAGATGCCGGACAAGGGCCAGTCACATCATGAAGGATCCACCCACCCTGCTCATGCAGTAAGGCTGATCAACACCCCACCACCATGACTTTATCAATTCCTGTCATTACAGACACTTCTATGCCTAGTGTTTCTTTATATACTTACAATCAATCTATTAATATAAGCTATCTATGTATGTATTTTTATTTATTGTGTTTTAAAAGTTATTATTGTGTTCTATATCTTACTGAGTTTTTTATGCTGCGTTGGATCCAGAGTAACAATTATTTTGCTTTCCTTTACACCTGTGTACTGAAAACGACTTTAAACAATCTTGAATCTTGAATCATTGATATGTGGCATGAAAACTGTTGTTTGCAGCAGCAGTGCAGAACAATTCTATAATTACAAAGAATAAATTAAAAAGTGAGCAAAAGTTGAGGTAGTAATCATGGGCCATTCCTGCAGAGGGGAAGAAGCTGTTCCTAAAATGATGAGTGTACATCTTGAGGCTCCTGTGCCTCCTCATTGCTGGTAGTAATGAGAAGAGGGCATGTTCTTGATGGTGAGGGCCTTTCAAGTTGTACATCACTTTCTTGAGGCGTTGCCTTTTGAAGACGTCCTCAATGGAAGGCGACTAGTGCCCATGATGGAGATGGCTGAGTCTACAACCATCTGCAGTCTTCTCCTATCCTGTCTCCATACCAGACAGTGATGCAACCAGCCAGAATACATCCGTAGAAATTTGCTAGACATACCAAATCTCCTCAAACTCCGAAATGAAATATAGATAGCCACATTAGCAAGATGTGTGCAGTGTGTATTGACAGGTATCTAATCCCCAGGAATTTAAGTAGCTGGTTTATGCAGACAGTTACTATTGGCTACCTTTCCAGGCACTGTGGTGCATGAAAGAGATGCCTGCCTGTAGAAACCACAAATGTCAGTGCACGTGGGGAGAAATGAGTCTCTGATGGATGATTCCAACTGTTGAGAAGAATATTGGCCACTGGATATACTCAACTCTCACACTAACACATTATACACAATGGTACACAATGTTACACATGTCTGGCATGAACAACTAAAGGTAAGTTTTTTAGCACCCATGGTAAATCAGGGAAAAGATGAAGATTAGTTGAGAAACAGCTTCTGGGATTAATTGTGCATGAGGATTACTAAAGGGCATTAGAATCAAGCTACTTAAATTCAGAAATAGTCAGAAAATTCTCCCGATGAAGGGTCTCCATAGATGTTGCCTGACCTGCTGAGTGTCTCCAGCATATTGTGTATTTTGTCTTGGATTTCCAGCATCTGCAGATACAGAAAATTCTCAGCAGGTCAGTCAGCACTTATGGAGGGGAAAACACAGTTAAGGCTTCAGGCTAATGACTTCCTATCACAACTTGAAAAAAATCAGAAAGCAGGCATGTTTTAGGTTACAGAGAAGAGGAAGGAGAGGGGAGAACAAAGGAATGCCCATTGAGGGAAGGAGAGATTCCAACAGAAAATGGATGACACAGATTGGCTCAGAGAGATCAGTGAAGGCTTGTTAATGGCAGCTAATCTACCCTACAGAGATGTAAATAGAGCATAATGACTGGAATAAAGGTCAAAAGAAAAAATACTCGGGTTGTGAAGCACAAGAACAGGACACAGTGGTTGCTGGAAATCTGTCAAAGAGTAAAAGAATCTGCAGCTTTTGCTTTCCATTTAACCTAATGCAGGTTGTTGGCATTTTCCTCAGCTTCAAGCCATTTAAGAGACGAATATTTGCAAAGTACACATGCTGTCTCTCAAGTGGTTTCAGAGTTATCTCTAAAAGAAAGATGTATAATTCCTATTGTGCGGTATCTGATATCTGTCAATTTTGGAGAATTCTATTTGTAAATGAAACATGATAAAGAGCATCCTGTTTCAATAGTGCAGATTAAACTCTGCATGGAACTGATGATTACATGGTAAATGTAAACAGACAATAGCTATTCAGAGTTTATTGCATATGTTCAAAGGCCTCAGTTACAAAGTAAAACCTGTCTAACACACACACAAACAAAAATCAAAGCTAAGTGAAACAACTGCATGTGAAAAACGATATACAAAATTTCTCTGATCCTGGGTTTGATCATTAATCTTACAGACCTGGAGCCCTCGTTGTTTTTCTCTGTCATTCATCAATGCATAACCTCAAGGCAAGCTCTTTAAAGAGCCTGAATCATAAAGAATTATAGCTGTCAGGACACACCTGTAACTTCCACACACTAAGTAACTTAAAGTGTTGTGTGTCATTCTTCTGCTAACTTCTAGTGTTTTGTGTTCACACACCTGAAAATGTGTTTAGCTAGAAGGTGTGACCTTTGTAGGGAGAAAAATAATAAGCCAGAATAAATAACTTATGGTTGGCTTTTTTCTAGCCATATTGCTTTTAGTGTCATGGCTGTGATGAAGAGAAGCCTGCCTCCAAGACACATTGCAAACATAACAGTCTGATGAAGGATCATTAACTCGATATCTTTCTCTACAATCACTTTCTACCCATCATCCTTCACCTGCCTTCAGTCCATCAATCACTTACTGGCCCATGTCTCACTACTCCACCTTTCCTCTTCATAGCTCTCTCTCCGTTCTCCGTCCCAAGGGAGGGGTTGCAACCCGAAACGAAGGTAATTCCTTTCCCCCTGCAGATGCTCCTGACACCCTGAGTTCTTCCAGCACTTTTTGAGTTGCTCTTGAACCCAGCATCTGCAGTTTTTTGTGTCTCTGCTTCCTCGATATCAGAATTTGGTTTAATATCACCAGCACACTTTCTGAGATTAGCTAACTTTGCGGCAGCAGCAGAATGCAATACATAATTATAGAAAAAAAATTGAATTACGGTATATATATATATATACATATATATATATATTTATTGTAGTTGCACGCAAAGTGCTTTGAAAGGAACACACAGAGGCAGAGAGAGCCCCAGCGTTTCCCGGAAAAGCACATGGTGGACGGCTGTGGCGCATGCCTGAACCCCATCTTTAGTGATAGAAGCACCATTGTTCCGAACTTTCGTCTCCCCCCCCCACCGTGGGTCTCGGCAGCTTTAGTTGCGGGGCCTGGGCTTTGGGGCGCGCGATCGTGGCTAGGCCCACGGAGGCTGCTCCACGTTGCTTGCTCTGTCAAAGGACGTCTGCTTTAGCCGCGACCCTGCGTGAGTCGCGGAAATCCTCACTCGTGAGGAGGAGGCGAATGTCCTCTGGCATTTGCTCGAGGAACAACTGTTCAAATTAAAGGCACGGCTTATGGCCGTCCATGAGTGCCAGCATGTCATTCATGAACTCGGATGGCGTGCGGTCGCCCAGGCCGTCCATGTGTAGGAGCCGCGCGGCCCATTCGCGGCGGAAGAGTCCAAAGGTACGGATCAGGAGCACCTTAAGCTTAGTGTACCTGTCCTCCGTTGGTAGCTGGCATAGGAAGTCGATGATCCGGCCTGCCATCTCCTGGTCAAGCGCACCACGTAGTAGTACTGCGTGGCATTGGCTGTAGTGTCTCTGATATTGAACTGGGCCTCAGCCTGTTCGAACCAAACGTGGGGCTAAGTGACCCAGAAAATCGGGAGCTTCAGAGAGACCGCGCTGTGCGAGTTGCTTGGATTCATGGCTGGTTGCAGAGTCGCTGGTTCCAGATGCCATCCGGAACGTCGGGGCCACCAATGTAGTCGGGCACAAAGCGCTACGAAAGGAACACACAGAGGCAGAGAGAGCTGAACTCGGAATGACTTTACTGATTCAAACTCGCGCGCTTAAATCTCCCCTCCAATGGGTCCCTGCGACCAGCGGGGCGGACGTGACATCAGACTGTCCCTGGAAGGTCCGTCCCGATCGGGCCACGCGTCTGCCTACGGCTCCCAATGGCGGTTTGAGTCCCGTGTGTGCGGACTGCCACAATATATGTATATTAGTTAAATTAAATAAGTAATGCAAAAATAGAAATAACAAAGTAGTGAGGTAGTGTTCATGGGTTCAATATCCATTCAGAAATCAGATGACAGAGGGGAACAAAGTGTTTCTGAATCAATGAGTGCATGTCTTCACGCTTCTGTACCTCCTCCCTGATGAGAACAAGGCATGACCTAGCAAAAGCAAATAATTCAAAAAATAAGAGGCTTGCTTTTTTACACTGGCTAACAGAACATCAAGGCAACCTGACCTGTCACCACAATTACAATGTCAGAGGTATGGAACACAATGGTACATTGTTGTGGTTACAGACAACAATGGAATAAATAATTATGAAATATATTTTAGGCATCAGTTTATGGCTATATATTACTCAGAACATTAAATGGCTCCTGGTTTTTTCTCAAGTTGTGCCAACGGAATCCTGAGGGCAGATGTACACCTCAATCCAATGTTATTTCTTTCTTTAAGGATGTGGACAGAGAGCCCACCAGTGAGATGAGGCTGATTAGAAATCTGAAAACTGATTTATTTTACATGATTTGCCAATTTTCACTGTAACATCAGAACAGGAACTGAAGCAAGGCTTTTCCTTTAGATGATCCTAAAGATGCTAGGGTGGAGATAGGTCTTTACCAAAGGAGTTGTAAGGCGTTCCTTCTCTCCGCTAGTCTGCAGGTCACCTTGGGCAAGGTGTAGCACCTGCTTAGTCCCCCGATCAGGGTCATGTGAAGCCGCGAGAACAGATGGGGGATGGTTGAGCAGCTGGTGCATATCACAATTCCTGGTTATGTGACCACTCATGCCAATTAGACAATCTCTGAAGTGTCTCGATAATGTCTGGGTTCACCTGTCTTGTAAAGACGCTGCCCAGAGGAAGGCAATGGCTAATCGCTTCTGTCGAAAAAATTCCTAAGGACAATTATGGTCATGTAGACCATGATCACCCACATCATATGACATGGCACGTAATGATGAAGAAGATGATTATCCTATCAGCTTTAGTATATCTACAATAATGTTATCCTCAATGAATTGTTAGTGCAAGTTGACGCCAGGAAACGAGAGATCTTCTGAGGTCTCTCTTCTTCGGAGGTTCTGAGGTGAATGACACCAAAGAGAAGAAATTGAATCCAAACTCACACAGAATGCTAGAGGAACTGATCAAGAGTCTTGGCCCAAAACTTTGACCGTTTATTTGCCTCCATAGATGCTGCCTGACTTGCTGAGTTCCTTTGGCATTTTGTGTGTGTTGCTCAAGTTTTCCAGCATCTGCAGAATCTCTTGTGTTTCTGAAACTGGAAATGAATTCTGAATCAGAAGATAAACACAAAATTAAT
Organism: Hypanus sabinus; assembly: GCF_030144855.1. Lineage (NCBI taxonomy): Eukaryota > Metazoa > Chordata > Chondrichthyes > Myliobatiformes > Dasyatidae > Hypanus > Hypanus sabinus. The sequence goes on from NC_082714.1 coordinate 147,864,920, forward strand.
TGTCTAAGGAGTGAAAGGAAGCGGGGGGGGGTGGCTTGGGGTGGGTGCAGAAAGCCACCAAACTCACTGTTCTGAAGAGAACAATGCTGAAGAGACCAGACAGAAAGCTTAATAAGTAGTCTTTTATCACAGTGAGAACAGTAGAGTAATAGATAAAGGTGCATGGCTAGTTCAGGATTCGACCATCTGAAAGGGCATCGATTTACAGAAGGAGGTCTCTCCTCTATAAGAAACATTTTTCACTTGAGGCATAAAATGGTTTGTCTGAATAAATTCACTTCACTGGTCAGTTTTTCCCATATTGCTTGGCACTCATTAGAAAGAGGGTGTTCTTTGGTGTTCCACTTTAAATTCAAATTCACCGCAACCTATCTGCTGATACCTGGAGAAGGCTGGGGGATGGATAGAAAGAGAGAGTACTTCTAAAGGTGTATAAAAGTCAGCCTAGAGTTAACATTAGGAGTAGGTGGAACAGAAATATAAGGCACTTGTGCCACAAAATCACAGAGTCATTCCTCGTTCAGTGCTGAACAGTTTGGCTGTCAGTGAGGGGGAAACGGTCAATAGAACTTGATTCCGATGTGAATGGAGTTAGTCTTGCCTTTCTTGCTTAAGTGATCTATCAGTATTTACCGTTCATCCTCACATGTGAAAAATAGCCACCTATGTGAAAGTGGTGAGAGTGACTGTTATGGGCAGGAACCCAGACGAAATCAATCAGTGTTGTCAGGAAGGTGAGGAAAGGTGGGAAAAAAAAGCCAGTTTGCATGCAAGCATGCATTTGTCTAGCTTCACAGATAGAGTGCATTAGGACTGTAATAAAGCCTTAACAAAATGTTTATATCACATAATGCAGCGTGAATCGTACTATTTCCATTCTTTATTTTTGTTGTGTTTGGTATGGAATCAATCATTTTGTACATTAACTTATTTTGTATGCAGAACACTGCTATCTGTTGTTTCACACATCAAAGCCATGACAGGAAGCTTCTGACCATTTCACTAGAAATGAAGAGTAAAACTTTGAGATAATGGTACTCAGTGAGGGAACAATTAACCATATGGAAAGAGAGTTGTCATAACAATCAAGTTAGATGAACTAGTAATCTAACATAGCAAAATACCAAAAAAGCAAAATCAAACTAAATTTGAGAAAGTAACACACACATCAGAACCTTGAACCAATGGGGATAACTTCACTCTATGGCGCCTGCCTCATCGTTAAACTTTTCCCATAACCTATGGGCTTACTTTCAGGCCTCCAAACACTATCTAGGATGTGGACTACAGATTACAACAGGAAATAGGTGTGCAAAAAGGGCAGTGTTATCAAAAGGTGTGCCATAAGGGCAATGTTATGATAGTCATGGAAGATTTCAACATCCAGGTAGATCAGGTTGGTAATGGATCTCAAGACAGCAAGTTTGTTGAATGCCTATAAGATGGCTTTTTAGAACAGCTTGTGTTGAATCTACTATGGGTTCAGCTATATTGGATTGGGTGTTTTGTAATGAATCGGGGGTGATTAGTTTATGGTAGTGGAACCCTTGGGAGGCAGCTGTCACAATTTGATTGACTTCACTTGAAATTTGATAGGAAGAAAGTAAAGTCTGACATAGCAGTGTTTTTTAGTGGAGCAAAGGAACTTACAGTGGTATGAGAGAGGAGATGGCCAAAGCAAATTGGAGGAAGTTGCCTACAGGGATGACAGCAGAGCAGCAATGGCTTGAGTTTCTGGGGAAAATGAGGAAGATGCAGGAAAGATGTATTCCAAAAACAAAGAAATATTCAAATAGTACAAACTAATATTAACTTATTAGTTTGTACTATATAGTACAATAGTAGAACTGCGGCTGCCAAGGGAAGTCAAAGCTAATGTAAAAGCAGAAGAGAGGGAATACAACAAAACAAAAATTAGTGGGAAGACAGAGGATTGGGAAGTTTTTAAAAACCTACGGATAACTACTAAAAGAATCGTTAGGAGGGAAAAAATGAAATATGAAAGCAAGCTAGCAAACATTATCAAGAAGGATTGCAAAAGCTTTTCCAAGTAGGTAAAAAATAAAAAAGAGATGAGAGTGGATATAGGACTGTTAAAAAAAATGAAGCCGGAGAAATAATAATGGGGGACAAGGAGGTGGAAGATGAAATAAATGAGTATTTTACATCAGTCTTCACTGTGGAAGACACTAGCAGCATGTCCGATATTGAAGGATACAAGGGAAGAGAAATGAGTGCAGTTACTATTACAACGGAGAGGGTGCTCAAAAAGCTGAAAGATCTAGGGGTACGTACGTCACCCAGGGGATGAACTGCACCCTAGGGTTCTGAAAGCAGTAGCAGTAGAGATTGCGGAGGCATTAGTAATGATCTTTCAAAAATCATTGGACTCTGACATGGTTCTGGAGGACTAGAAAATTGAAAAATGTCACTCCACTGTTTAAGAAAGTGGGAGGCAGCAGAAAGGAAATGATAGACCAGTTAGCCTGACCTCAGAGGTTGGGAAGATGTTGGAGTCAGTTGTTAAGGATAAGCTTATGGAGTACTTGGTGACACAGGACAAGAGAAGACAGAGTCAGCATGCTTTCCTTAAGGGAATATCTTGCCTGACGAACCTATTGGAATTCTTTGTTGAAATTACAAATAGAATGCTTTTGTTTTCAGAAGGCCTTTCACTAGGTGGCACATGTGGTTCTTACCAAGTTAAGAGCCCATTTACAGAAAAGTTACTGGCATGTTTAGAGCATTGGCTAATTGGTAGGAGGCAGAAAGTGGGATTAAAAGGATCCCTTTCTGGTCAACTGCCAGTGATTAGTGGTGTTCCACAGGGGCTGGTGTTGGGACCACATCTTTTTATGTTATAATCAGATGATGGAATGGTTGGCTTTGTTGCCAAGTCTGCAGCTGAGACAAAGATTGGTGGAGGAACAAGTAGTGTTGAGGAAACAGGAAGGCTGCAGAAGGACTTAGACAGATTAGGAGAATGGGTAAGAAAGTGGTAAATGAAATACAATGTTGGAAAATGCACGGCCATGCACTTTGGTAATAGAAATAAATGTGCAGACTATTTTCTAAATGGGTAGAAAATCCAAAACTATGAGATCCATATGGACTTGGGAATCCTTGTGTAGTACACCCTAAAGGTTAACCTGCAGGTTGAGTCAGTGGTGAGGAAGGCAAATGCAATGTTAACATTCATTTCAAGAGGTCTAGAATACAAGAGCAGGGATGGGATGCTGAGGCTTTATAAAGCACTGGTGAGACCTCACCTTGAGTATTGAGAACAGCTTTGGGCTCCTTATCTAAGAAAAGATGTGCTGGGATTGGAGAGGGTTCAGAGGAGGTACACAAGGATAATTCTGGAAAAGAAAGCATTATCATACGAAGAAGGTTTGATGGCTCTGGGTCTGTACTCAATGGAATTCAGAAGGATGAAGATGGATCTCATTGAAACCTTTCAACGTTTGAAAGGCCTAGACAGAGTAAATGTGAAAAGCATGTTTCCCATGATGCGGTAGTCTAGGACAAGAGGGCACAGCTCAGGATAAAGGGGTATCCATTTAAAGTAGAGATGCGGAGAATTTTTTTCAGCCAAAGAGTGGTGAATTTGTGCAATTTATTACCATACACAGTTGTGGAGGCCAGGGAATTTGGTGTACTTAAGGTGGAGATTGATAGGTTATTGATTGGCCAAGGCATCAAAGGTTACAGGGAGAAGGCCAGTGAGTTGGGTTGAATGGGGGAGAAAGGATCAGCTATGATTGAATGGTGGAGCAGACTCGATGGGCCCAATGGCCTACTTCTGCTCCTATGTCTTATGGTCTTGTGGACTCTTCATCTCAGGTTCTTAATACTTACAGTGCCTATGAATAGTATTCACCCCCTTGGAAGTTCTCATGTTTTATTGTTTTACAATATTGAATCACAACGGATTTAATTTGGCTTTTTTGACACTGATCAACAGAAAAAGTCTTACGTGTCAAAGTGAAAACAGATTTCTATAAAGTACTCTAAATTAATTACAAATATAAAACACAAAATAATTGATTGCATAAGTGTTCTCCCCCTTCAAGTCAGTATTTAGTAGATGCATCTTTGGCAGCAATTACAGCCTTGAGTCTGTGTGGATAGGTCTCTCTCAGCTTTGCGCATCTGAACACTACAAACTTTCCTCATTCTTCTTTACAAAACTGCTCAAGCTCTGTCAGATTGCATGGGAATCGTGAGTGAACAGCCCTTTTCAAGTTCAGCCACAAATTCTCCATTGGATTGAGGTCTGGACACTAACTTGGCCACTCCAGGATATTAACTTGTTTTTAAACTTTGGCTTTACACTTGGGGCCATTGTCTTGCTGAAAAACAAACCTCCTTCAAAATTGCTGTTCTCTTGCAGGTTGCATTAGGTTTTCCTCCAGGATTTCTCTGTATTTTGCTGCATTCATTTTACCTCTACCTTCACAAGCCTTCCAGGGCCTGCTGCAGTGAAGCATCCCCACAGCATAATACAGCCACAACCATGCTTCAAGCTAGGGATGCCGTGTTTTTGATTATGTGCAGTGTTTGGTTTAAGCCAAACATAATGTTTCGTCTGATGGCCAAAAAGCTCAATTTTGGTTTTATTAGACCATAGAACTTTCTTCCAGCTAACTTCAATGTCTCCCACATGTCTCCTACAAACTCTAGCCGAGATTTCATGTGAGTTTTTCTCAACAGAAGGTTTTTCTTTGCCACTCACCCGTAAAGCTGCTACTGATAAGCACCTGGGTAAACAGTTGCTGTATGCACCATTTCTCCTCTCTCAGGCACTGAAGCTTGTAACTCCTCCAGAGTTGTCATAGGTCTCTTGGTGGCCTCCCTCACTAGCCCCCTTTTTGCACAGTCACAGTTTTTGAGGACGGCTTGCTCTAGGCAGATTTACAACTGTGCCATATTCTTTCCATTTCTTGATGATTTACTCAACTGTACTCCCAAGGGATATTCTGTGACTTGGAAATTTTCTAGTATCCGTCTGCTGACGCGAGCTTTTCATTCATCATTTTGCGGAGTTGCTTAGAGTGTTCTTTTGTTTTCGTGGTGTAGTTGTTGCCAGGATACTGACTTGCCAGAGTCGGACCTTCCAGAATCAGAAGTATCTTACTACAATCCATTGAAACACCTTGACTGCACACAGATCTCTGTTTAACTAATTATGTGACTTTTAAAACCAATCGCCAGCACCAGTGACCAAAGGGGGAATGAATACTTATACAACCAATTATTTTGTGTCTTGTATTTGTAATTAATTTAGATAATTTTGTGGAGATCTGATTTCACTTTGACACAAAGTTTTTTTCTGTCAATCAGTGTCAAAATAGCCAAATTAAATCCACTGTGATTCAATGTTGTAAGACAATAAAATATCAAAACTTCAAAGGGTGTCTGAGTACCCTTTATAGGCACTGTGTGCTTATTTATTTCTTATTATCATTTATTTCTCAGCTCAAGCTGGCAAAGCCTGAGGTACGGGCATAGCCAAGCATGCTCACTTGTCTATTGCAAGGAGCTTTCGAACTATTCTGGTAGTGTTTTGTATTGTGGATTACTGGAGATTTCCATGAATATCTCTTTGCAGGCCTAATTGTTTAATGCTATTCTGTAGTGACTTTGGGGTGATAACAATTGTAGATATTACTATTGGGACAACATATACACTTTTCAAGTTCCAAAGTCTTTCTTTTAATTTCAATTTCAATTTCAATTTCTTCATTTAATTCAGCATGATTCCAGTGTTTGGCACTTATTTATTTCTGTATGTCATGTGTGTTTGCAATGGCTATATGTATAAGTGGGTTATTCTTGCTTGTTTAACCTTTTATATTATATATGGATGGTTATTATGGATTGTCATGTCTGTAATAATAGGAGAATCATACTACAATTTGTAGGACCCTGACTCTAAACTTGGATCAGGCTTGTATTATTTTTAATTCTTTTTTCTTTTTATTTGTATTTGCAGTTTGCACACTGGTTGTATGCCCAGTGGGTGAGGTCTTTCATTGATTCGATTAGAGTTATTAGATTTATTGAATATGCCTGCAAAAATTGAATCTCAGCATTGTATATGGTGGCATCTTTGTACTTTGATAATAAACTTACTTTGTACTTTGAACTTTGAGATAAAACAAACACCTGGTCAAAGGATCATCGGTAGGAGGCAGGGAAGTGATACTGTGCGGGAATCATAAAGTTTCTGGCCTTTAGCAATTAACTTTGTAGTTATCAGGAAGTCCGAGTTGGAGGAAATGCAGATATCTTGGGGGAAGAGATAACAGATAGAGGGAAAAGCTATAAAGTGATTTATGAATGAGGATTTTAGAACTGAGATATTGCTTAATCGAGAATAGGTGTTAATGAGTAATTACAGCATTAAAGAGTAACTGGGACAGTACCAGTTGAAATACAGGCAACAGCCCTTCTGACGACTGCAGATTTACACTGGGTGGAACTGGAGATGCTGTACTGGAGGGCATTGTAACAGGAAGCAAACAATGTGGACAAACATTTCTGCAGGAAATATCCTGAGGCAGGTGATGTCACAGAAGTGGATGACTTGGCCTTGTAGATACTCGCTCAGTTTCACTTTTCGACAGATGAGTATCTTTACCATTTCCAGTGGGCCTGCTTACATTATAATGGCATGAAGCCAAAAGCTAACTGGGCAACAGGAATGAAACAGAATCGACCATTCTGATGAGCTTCCCACTGCTTTTAGCTTTATTTGACACATGTACATCGAAACGTCAAAGAATACAGTGAAATGTGTCATTTATGTTGATGACTGACATCATCCAAAGATGTGCTAGGGGCAAATCATAGATGTGAGAATAAAAAGGGCCTTTTCTGGTTGGATACTGGTGACTCGTGGTGCTCCTTAGGGGTTGGTATTGGGACCACTACTTTTCACATTGTTTGTCAATAATTTTGATAATGGAATTGATGGGTTTGTGGCAAAGATTGCAGATGATACGTAGAGAGGTGGAGTGTTAGGTAGTGCTGAGAAAGCAATGTGATTGCAGCAGGAATTAGACAAATTGGAAGAATGGGCAAATAAATCGCAGATGGAATACAGTGTTGGGAAATGTACGATAATGCATTTTGGTAAAAGGAACAATATTGCGGACAATATATTTAACAATATATCTAAATGGGGAGAAGTTTCAAACCTCAGAAGTGCAGAGGGACTTAGGAGTCCTCGTGCAAGACCCCCTGAAGGTTAATTTACAAGTTGAATCTGTGGTAAAGAAGGCACATGTGATGTTGGCATTTATTTCAAGGGGAATAGAATATAAAAGCAAGGAGATATTGCTTGATTTTACAAGACACATTAGGCCACACTTGAAATATTGTTAACAGTTCTGGGCCCCATATCTCAGAAAGGATATATTGCCATTGGAGAGAGTCCAGTGGAAGTTCATGAGGATTATTCCAGGAATGAAGGGGTTAACATATGAGGAGTATTTGGCAGCTTTGGGCCTGTACTCACCAGGATTTTGAAGAATGTGAGGAGAATCTCATTGAAACCTACCAAATGTTGAAAGGACTAGATAGGGTGGATGTGGAGAGGATGTTTCTGATGGTGGAGGTAGCCAGATCTAGAGGGCACAGCCTCAGTATTGAGGGGAGATCTATGAATGAGGTAAAGAGGAATTTTTTAGCCATGGAGTAGTGAATTTGTGGAATGCTCTGCCACAGACTGCGGTGGAGGCCAAGTCCCTACATATACTAAAGGCAGAAGTTTATCATTTCCTGATTGGTCAGGACATCAAACAATATGGTGAGAAGGCAGGTTTATGGGATTGAGTGGGATCTAGGATCAGCCATGATGGAATGGTGGAGCAGATTCAATGGGCTGAATGGCCAGTTTCTGCTCCTATGGCTTATGTCACCATGCATCGAGCACCAACGTAGCCAACATAACTTACTAACCCTAACCCGTACGTCTTTGGTATTTGGAAGGAAACCGGAGCACCTGGAGGAAATCCATGCAATCACAGGAAGAATGTACAGACTCCGAACAAACAGCAGCGGAAATGAACCCCAGGTCATTGGCGCTGTATGACGTTATGATAACCGCTACACCACCTCAAAAAGTCGTAGCATTGACACTGTGCGCAGTGCACTCATTAGCACTGTGCGGACAATATCCCATGTTGCTACAAGACCTGCTGAGCTCCTCCAGGATTCTGTGTTTGTCACTGGACAGTAGCTCAGTGGACAGTAGCTGGACAGTAGCTCACTGGACAGTAGCTCACTGGACAGTAGCTCAGTGTGCTCTCTCTAACAATATCGAAGTGAAGGACTTTGTGACATTTAACTGCTGCTAATCACAAATAGACCTGCAGGAGGACTGCAACCTTGTCGGGGCTTGGAGGCCTGCGTGCCTCGATGACCCAGAGAGCTGTGCTGGCTGGAGTCAGGGCTTTATGCTTTGGCTTTTGGTAGGGTCACTCATGCCAAACAGGTCAAAGAACAGAGGCAGACTAAGAGTGCTCCACCAGACCTCCAGGTTCAGGGATTCAGTTCAAGGCTAAAAACCCTGACTGGTAAGACAAAATTGTTACGGAAACAGCAATGAAGAACCCACCTACATCTGAGTGTGATGGCCCTCTTGTGTTTCCACCCAGGACTTGCATGGCTGACAGTAGTGAAAACCTAGAGGAAGCTACTAACGTGCTGAAGGAAGCCCTGGACACCCCCAGAGACGGAGGACCTTCAGGCACCAACAGCACAACAGGCAGTAAGTAATCACAAATCAAGAAGAAGAGTGGACGTCACCTCTAACCTAATCCAGGGGTCTGTGGCATAAAAAGGTTGTGAACCCCTCATTTAGTCAAAATGTATATTCCCACATGACCTGATATCAAAGCTCTTTGAGACAAACTCCTCTGTGGAAATTGCTGAGCAGCTCTCCTGCTGGTTTTTCTATCAACCACCATTCACACTGGCAACATTGATTTGGTCTATCGACTGCTGTATTTTTAGCATTAGTTTTAGGGGCTTTTACATGGTTTCAGCAGCACATTCACAAAGAGTTACAGTGTGTGTAATGATATATATTTCATCCTGTTACACATCCTGGCGTTTCATGCAGACCAGATGATATTGTCTCCCTTCTCTAAACTACGTAGTGGTGACCAGTGAAAAATCAGGGTAATTCATGTTCCCATCTCAGTAACATATAGAGTCAAAAAAATTGTCCAACTTCATACGGCTGCCAGAGTAACACAGCATCAACAGAGCAGCTGTTAATTCACTCAATCTACACCAGTATCAAATGCACATTCAATTTATTTCATCATCACACATCATTCACCATTGCACAAAGATCTCCTGTGGGTGATTGTATATCACAGCAATGCAGCGAGTAGTGTCTCTGCCTTACAGCGCCAGAGATTTGGGTTCAGCCCTGACCTTGTGTCAGTTTGAATGTTCTCTCTGTGACCGCATGGGCTTCCTCCAGGTTCTTTCCTTGCTTTTATGCTCCACCTGAACAAGAGGTGAAAAAGCACAAAACACAAACTGCTCGAGGAGCTCAGCGGGCCAGTCAGCATCTGCAGAAGGAAATGGAGGGTCAGTGTCTCGCAGGTGAAGTCCAGATGAAGGGACTCGACCCAGAAAGTCGACAGGTGCTACCTGGCCCCCAGGGTCCTGCATCTGCAGTCACTTGTGACTCCAGTCGAAATAGCAAACTTTTTCCAAAAATACAGTGTTCTGTTAACACAAATTCAGGTGGGATTCCCACCTCAAGAGAGCCTCATTTCTGGACATATCTAAACACTACATTTACCAACGGACACAAATTCATACAGTATATGGTTAGTGCATTAATAGCGTAATGTTTATTCAGCCATTATACTGAGTTAATTTATGCTCCCAATGGAATGCATTATTGGCCTTTTAACTAATTCAGAATTTAAACAAACAGTCTAATTTTATAACAACATTATTTTGGTTCCAAACTTATTCGTTTTGAAATTTTTGTACCATGTAATCCTGTTATGCAATAACTGAAGAATAAAATTACTGAAGAAAAAATAAATCATCACTGCCTGTACAACACAGTGAGCGTATTCTGACAGGAACTAGTTTAATGCCAATTGTAACAATCAAACATTAGGGTGAAGATCAAACAGTGGTCAGTAGTGCTGAGAGATTATATAAACCAAGCAAGAAGTGTCGTGGTGAGATCCTTAACAAGGAATAATCTGAGAACTAAAGGCATTGTCAGACCTAGCTGGGCAAAAGCTGGTGAGAACAAGTGGACAGCTTGCAATAAGAAAGTCTTATGAATGTTACCCAGACTGCAGAGTGGAGTCACAGAGTCACAGAAAAGTACAACACAGAAACAGGCCTTTCGGCCCATCTAGTCAGTGCCAAACCATTTAAAATCCCATTGACCTGTCAGTTTATCAAGACAGAAACTCAAGAAATGGCATATGTTGCAATCTGGAACAACATTTAAAATGCTCGAGGAACTCAGCAGGTCAGGCAACATCTAGGAAGGGAAGTGAAGAATTGACATTTCAGGTTGAGAGCTTTGAGCTTGACTGAATTCCAGCACTGCTTTTTAACTACCATTGCAATACAGTGGATTCTGGTTAATTGCATCGCACCGGAACCAGTATATTCCAATCCCAGTACACACCAATAACTCGTTGACTGGAGCAGAGGGCCACCAGTCCTCATTCCTTACTGGCTTGCCACCCCGACATCCGACCACAAACATGTCATCGGCCTTTTAACGGGGAGCCAAGGCTTAAACTTTGACCTGTCCTCCAATTCCCCCACATCCTCCCTGTCCCCAAAGCCATCAGGTTTCAGCAATCCATCGTCAATCTCTTACCCTCATCAAAAAGAAAGTGAAAAAAATTGTGAGCGAAGTAAAAGGCTTCTGTTGTAAAGAGTCCCTTGGTAAGGGTGGAGGGTTAATGTGTTAATGTGGTTTACAGACTCTGGGCAAATGTTCACTGCTCATAAAAATCTCCATAAAACAAAACGTGCTGTTGTGCAGCCAACATCATGGGAGCTCATGAAATGTGAGCCAGATCTTTAACTAGTTCTCTGACTTGGGTTCCTAACTGTCCTTGTATGTACTGGAGAAGCAGCATATTGACTGTGATAGTTTTGTAAGTACAGATAAAATGTGAAGGATGCAAAGGATTCTATTTTCTCCCTGTGAGTTAACATAAACTGCATGAGGAAGGTTTTCCAGTAACTAGGACTTACTGAGAATAGAAGAATTTTGAACCAAGAGCAAAAGAACCAAACTTTATTTATTAATTAAGATAGAGCATGGATAGGCCCCTTTTGGGGCCCTAGAGATGAGCCGCCTAGCAAACCCCAATTTAACCCTAATCTAATCACAGGACAGTTGGCCATGCCCAAGTAACCTATCAACTGGTACGTCTTTGGATTGTCGAAGGAAACCAGATCACCTAGAGGAAAACCATGCAGTCACGGGGAGAATGTACAAACTCCTTACAAGCTGCGGCAGGAATTCAACCCAGGTCACTGACACTGTAAAACATTGTTCTAACCACTACACTACAATGTCGCCTGAAATACTAAATTATATTAAATATTAAGTTGCATTGGTGGATATTTGCTGGGATAGTTACTAAACTGTACCTGAATTGAAAATCAAGAACTGCAGATACTGAAAAACTGAAATAAACAGAAGATGGTGGAAACACTTAGCAAGTCAGACAGGATCTACAGAAAGAGAAACAGTATTAACATTTCGGCCTGAAAACTCTTCATCAGTAGATTATCTTAGGCAGCATTAGAGGCTTCCCTCCAACTCACCCTTTTGACAATTCACCTGCTGAGTTTAAGTTAGCCACAGAACTTACTAATGTCCTATGGTCCTTATGAAAGTTTTTAAAAAATGTCTCAAGTTCTGATTGACAAGTGTAAAACACATTATTAAGTTAGAAAGCATCTATGGAGAGGAATAAACAGTCAAAGTCAAAGTTCAAAGTAAGTTTATTATCTAAGTACATCTATGTCACCAAATACAATTGGGAGCATGACAGGGATAAAGAGTCAATGTTTCAGGATGAGACCCTTCATCAGACTGGAAGAGAAGAGGAAGAATAAGAAGGTGGTGGGAGGAGAATTTGGCAGGTGATGGGTCAGACCAGGTGAGGAGGAAGGTGGATAGGGGAGGGGAGATGAAATAAAAGGCTGGGAGGTGATGGGCAAAAGAGATAAAAGGTTAAAGAAGGATCCTGATAGGAAAGGGCAGTGGACCATCGGAGAAAGGGAGGTGGAGGGACACCAGCAGGAGGTGATGGGCAGCTGAGAAGAGAGGGGGTAATAGGAGAGCTTGAATGCGGAATGGAAAAAGAGAGAAGGGAGATGGAATCACTGGAAGTTAGAGAAATCAATGTTGATACCATCAGGTTGGAAACTATCCAGATGGAATATGAGGTGTTGGTCCTTCAACCTGAGTTTGGCCTCTTCATGGCAGTAGAGCCATTCAATTGCAGAGAAAATATTCAAACCACTGAATTCGTGCAGACGGTAACAAAATTGATCTGATGGCTTTCGGGAACCATTGAAGTTAAACTGAAAGAACTTCAGTAGTTTTAAGGTGCTTGGATGTAGGTATAGAGGAGACGTCAGGGGTAAGTTTTTTATGGAGAGCGTGGTGAATGTGTGGAATGGGCTGCCGGCGGCGGTGGTGGAGGTGGATACGATAGGGTCTTTTAAGAGACTCCTGGATAGGTACATGAAGCTTAGAAGAATAGAGGGCTATGGGTAATCCTAGATTATTTCTAAAGTAAGTACATGTTCGGCACAGCATTGTGGGCCAAAGGGCCTGTGTTGTGCTGTAGGTTTTCTATGTTTCTATGAACTGGGACACTTTGGAATGTAGGTAAAGTAGCTGAGGAGGGATCTTTAGGAAATAAAATAAATTACACTGAAAGTTAAGAAAGGATTATGGAGCGAGCAGGCAACTGTCAATATCGAATAGCTTCCTGACACAGAAGGAGCTCATTTCCTGGAACGGTTTCTAATATAGGAATGTAGATGGACATTGTATTGAAGGTCTAGCTGGATTATTCGATAATGAAACATAAAATATGTTTATTTTGAATAATTAATCTAAAATGTTCCCACTGACGTCTCTTACTTGTGTATATAAAATGGGCCTACTGTATATTTACTTATGCCCACACAGTTATTTTCATTTATTTGATTTTATCGAGATACAGAGCGGAATAGGCCTTCCAGCCCTTTGAGCTGTGCCACCGAGCAATCTCCCAATTTAATCCTGGCCTAATCGCAGGAGTAATCAACCTACCCACTGTACGTCTTTGAACTGTGTGAGGAAACCGGAGCACCCAGAGGAAACCCACGCAGTCATGGGGAAAATGTACAAACTGCTTACAGGCATCGGAGGGAGTTGAACCTAGGTCACTGTAGTTACACAACACAGGAAAAGCCCTTTGGCCTTCTGTGCTTGTTCACCATCAAGCATCCATATATGCTAATTGCCCACGAATCCCATTTTTGTTCTTTCCACACTCCTATCAGCACCACCACCCCAGATTCTATCACTCTTCTACACGTTAGGGAAATTTACAGTGTCCAACTAACCTGTTAACCCACACATCTTTCAAAGCTTAAGCAAGTCATCTTCTTCAAGTGGTACTCCACAAGTCAGTTCATATTAATACCATCATTATTCATTTCGTATAGAGTGGCACCGTAGTGCAGAGATAAGCATAATGATTTACGGTGCAGGGGGTCAGGGTTCAATTTCCATCTCTATCTGTAAGGGGCTTCCATGTTTTCCCTGTCGTGTATTTAATATTGAATTAATGTTGGAATAATCTTGTATATCAGACCTCGCTTAAAGTAAACACAAAGTTAGACCCATGTACCCAGACTCCCCCATCTTCCTTTGAATTAGTTTAATGTTTTGAAATTATGAAACATAATACTCCATGTGACCTTGTGGGCTTTTTCTGGGTGCTCCAATTTCCTCCGAAATTCCAAAGGCGTACAGGTTAGCAAAGGCTAAAAAGATGTGGACATGTGACATTGGCAGTGGAAGCTCGTCGCCACTTTCAGGCTGCCCCAGCACATCCTCAGACTGTGTTGGTCATTGACGCCACTGACTCACTTCACTGGACCTTTCATTCTTCTTGTCAGAAATAAAGCTAATGTTTCATTTGATCTGTGCCTTAAACTTGGTTATTTATACAAAAAGCTGCAGTTTATTGATAAAAGATATTTCTTACTTGTGTTTCATCATTCCAACATTATTCCAATATTATTTCATAAGTTCAAAGTTCAAAGTAAGAATTATTATCAGTATATGTCACCACATACAACCCTGAGATTCTTTTCTTTTACTACGGGCATACTCAGCAACTCTATAGAACAGTAACTGTGGTCTGTGTCATCTTTAGTGTATTTATTTTCCCTCCATTAAAAGCTTCAATATAGAAATGCCAGCCAACATTGAAGCTGCTTCTAAGTTATTCATATTTCCATCAAAATCAAGCATTAGTGACATAGTTGGTGTTGAATATCCCATTTCTGGAAAAATTTTGGAAAGATATTTTTGATACATTCTCTACAGTTTTGCACATTAATTTACAACCTCACCCTGTCACCGCAATTTTCAGTTTACCAATGATTGATCTGCCCTCTGCAGCTCAGCTGATGATTGCATTTGCTACTTTAATGGCTGGAAGATCTATTTTATTGAATTGGGAAGAGATGAATCCTCCAGCTACATCTCAATGGTTTTCCGAAACCATATCCTCTTTAAACTTAGAAAAAATTAAAAGTGGTACCTTTGAACCCTCGGTTAAATTTGAAGAAACTTGGAGGCCTTTTATTCAATACTTTCAGAGAACATAAGTTAACCTTTTCCGATTCCTTTATATTATTCATTAATTTGAGTAGAGGAGCGGAGTTGACAATGCCAATGATTTTATTTGATATAATAGAATAGCCCAGCTTAGTTTAGTTTAGTCTTGTTTAGTTTGTTCGTGATTTTTCAATTTGGGGTTTTTTTCCCATCTTTTTATTTCCTTGTATTTTGTTTATATTAAGGGTTTGGGAGCTCAATTATATTGGTGTTACCTGTAGTTTTTACTCACATGTGTAAATTGCCAACAATGTAATCCCACTCCCTTTGTACTATAATGACCATTATGTATTTGTCTTTGAAAAATTCAATAAAAAGGTTGAAAAAGAAAGAAAATCCCAGTTCTATAAGATCCCTGAACAAGATTAGGTTAACCTGACATGTACAACAAAAGCACAAAAAATGTTCATTCAGCCAACATAAAGAAGGCAACTTACCTCGATCGCAAAGTGTTACATGGGTCAGGTTAATAAAATCAAAATTGAGCCAGAGCACTTAGGGAAAAGCAGAGAAATATGTTCACATTCAGAAGCTCTGGGGTGTAATAAACAACTTTAACTTAGGAACCGTTTTATTTTATCAGCTAGATCAATGGAATAATCAATAAACTCAGTAGTTTTGCAATCAATGGATAACTTTAAACTTTTGAAGTTCTACTTCCAGTCAGAAATGTTGGTGAACAATTGAATAGCTGATCAGTGGTGAAGATTCCAATAACATTCTCATCCTCAAAAGCATCAGAGCACAGACAATGAAAGATGGGCAGATATCATTTAAACTGACTGCCTATATTTTCAGCCTTAATCAGCACTGTCAATGAAGGATGAATTTCTGTTGAGTGTTTAAAAGAAGAAGAGCAGAAATTCACAACTGAGATCCCAGCACAGTCATCATTATGTACTTCAGTAAAACCAATGGTTCCATCAGCCAAGACAAAAAAGGAAAAGAAGCCAATGTTTTTCTGTGACAAAAGGGAAACCTGAGAGAGAATAAATGTACTTGGCAATCAGTGTGGCCATCAATATGTGGAACCACAGGAAGTGGATGAGAACTTAATTGACTATTCCTCATTTCCATTTGCTATGAAGAAGTTCTGGATACTAGGGAATTCAGGAAGGGAATTATGATGTCCTGATCCATACCCACATTACATAAAAGGATGTACTGGCAATCTTAGCGCATACGAAGGTGGTTAAATCCCTAAGGCCTGACCAAGTGTAAATGAGGACATGAAGGGGAGCCAGGGAAGAAATTACTAGCATTTTGATGGAGATTTTTGCAT
The DNA here is from genome assembly GCF_030144855.1 of Hypanus sabinus. Taxonomy (NCBI): domain Eukaryota; kingdom Metazoa; phylum Chordata; class Chondrichthyes; order Myliobatiformes; family Dasyatidae; genus Hypanus; species Hypanus sabinus. Next base: position 147,881,131 of record NC_082714.1, read on the forward strand.
CATCATTAGTAATAGGTGAGGTACCGGAAGTCTGGGTGGTGCCTAATTTATGCCACCATTCAAAAAGGGCTGTAAGGACAAACCAGGAAACCTCAAACTGATAAGCCTAACCTCAGCATGGGACAGATACCAAAGGAGATTCTGAGAGACAGGAACCACCTGCATTTGGAAAGGCAAGATTATAGATAGTCAGCCTGGATTTCTGCATGGGAACTCAGGTCTTGTGAACTTGATAGAATGTTTTAAGGTGACCAAGAAGGTTGACAAGGGCAGGGTAGTTGATGTTGTCTACATGGATTTTGTCAAGGTCTTTCACATGGTCCAGCATAGTAGGCTGATAGAGGAGATTACATCTAGAGGTGGTAGTGGAGAATTATTTGTGAGGACTCTGATTAGTTGTGTGCTACAGGGATTGGTACTGGGTCCACGGTTGTATGCCATATATATTAGGGGAACAATGTCATTAAAATAGTTATGGTATGATATTTGCCAGTGGCACCATAATTGGTGATGTAGTGGACAGGGAAGAATCTTATCTAAGATTACAACAACATCCAGATCAACTGGGAAAACAGGTCAAGGTATGGCAGTTGGGATAAACTCAGACAAGTTCAACGTGCTGCATATTGGGAAGTTACAGCTTGCAGAATTCCACAGTAAGTTTCACACCCTGAGGAGAATGTCATGGAACAGCAAGACCTACCGGTAGTTCCTGAAACTGGAGACACAGGTAGACAAGCTGGTAAAATGGACGTTTGTTACACTTAACTTCATTGGTCAAAGCAGAGTACAAGAGCCGGAACCTCATGTTACCGCTGTATCAGACATTGGTGCAATCACCCTTGGAGTACAGCAGCAATAGGATGGATGAAATTCATCTGGAACTGTCCCACTAGAATTTGCCAGGACTGGACAGCTTGATGTACAAGGGAAGACTGGATAGGTTAGTGCCATTTCAAGTTAGGGGGTCAAGTGGTAACTTTATAGAGGTACATAAAATCAAGTGGGACAAAGGTAAGGTGAAAGGTCACAAACTTTTTCTCAGGGTAGGGAATCTAAAACTAAAGGATTAAGATACAAGGGAAAATATTTAAAGGGATGTTCTGGGCAAATTTATTATACAGTTTCAAGTCAGGTCAAGTTTATGTATATCGTCAAAAGAGACTTTTTCTTCAAAACAGGGTGTAAAGCACAGTAGTACACATAACATGCATATAACACACAATAACGTAGGAAAGTAAGAATAAAATCTACAAATGAATTAGATAAACAAAAGTAAAGTGCATAAATTAAATATTGTAGGGTATAGAACAAATTAACCAGTGACACTTTGAATGTGATGCGTCAGGGAGTTCAGAAGCAGTTTGATTGATATATGGAATGAGTTGTCAGAGGAAGTGGTAGAGGCAGCTACAATTACAACATTAAAGGGCATTTAAACAGGTCCATAGGTACAAAAGGCTTAAAGGGATCTGTACAAAGCATGGGCAAATAGAACCAGCTCAGGTAAGTACTTGAGTCAGCATGGACGAATTGGGCAGAAGAGCCTGTTTCTGTGCTGAGTGAGTTTGGTATAATTGGATAAGTGCTTTGCTCAATTCCTGACACTCATTAATAGGACACTCATTGGCAATAACATGTTTCATTGGCCTATGATTAAGATAAGAGATATGAAAGATCATTTGCTGTGGTTCCCCTGATAGTGCTTGGAAAGATTTAATTCAAGAAACTGTTTGTCCCTCTCCTGCTTCGCATGACAAACTGCGTGTAAAGTATGCACGTATACCTGCTGCACGTGTTAAACTTTTCATCATGAAGGAACTCACCATAAAAGAGACCTCCTGGCTTTTCCATAAAAAGAACCATTCAGTTGCACACAATGTGTTCAGAGTAATTATTATTTTCGACTGTGGTTCTATAATTTAATACTATTTGCAGGTGTTGGGGTCAGAGTCTGAACTCGATGAGACTGCCTTTGTAATTACTCATTATTAACAATCAGCAAACAAAATTTAATGAAACATAATCAAAGTTGCAGACTGTATATTTATTATAAGCAAGGAATGTTTGTACTGAATAGTGAGGCACACCCAGAGTATCCTGCAGCATTTAACCAGACTGATGGAAGAAGCAGAGAGGTGAAGTGAGGCTGCTTTTTGGTGGCCTCATTTCTAGATCACATGTTGATACTTGAGTTCATCACGGCCACCCAGATAAGCTCCTTTGATCTGAATTTAGCTGGATGCAGAGCTCGTGAACACAGCTGTATTGCTAACAGAACCATTATAACCTCGGGCAGCAGTAGAGAGAGCCTGCTTTTGCACAGTGGGCCTTACCAAAACTTGCACGATCCCATCTTTGAAGCTGAACCCTGCAACTGGAAAAAGGAAAAGACTAAGAGTTTATAGATGTTGGAATCTGGAGCAAATCCAAACGGTTGGAGAAACTCAGCAGTTCAGGCAGCATCTGTAGAGGAAATACACAGTCAATATTTTATCTGGGCACTTTATCCGGGTTTATGAAACTGAAGGGTCTTGACCCAAAATGTCAGCTGTCCATTTTTTTCTCTAGGTGCTGTTTGACCTGCTGAGCTCCTCCAGAAGTTTCTTTTTTGATTGGGTGCATTGAAAATAGAACAGAAGAGCATCATATCCAACCTTCTGTCTTGGACCTTTTAGCCTATTATACAATCAGTTTAATCTGTCCCTCCTACATGGCCCATGACACTTACTTTTTCTTTCAGACATGTAGCTAACAAAGGGTCTCTTGAGTGTCCCTAATGTATCAGCCTCTCCCACAACACCCAGCAGTATGTTTTAGACACTTACTATTCTTAGTGTCAAAATCCTACCACTATCTGCTGGTACAGTAGCATTGCAGATAGTGTAACTCTATTACAGCACTAAAGATCAGGGTTCATTTCTGCCACTCATTGTATGTTCTCCTTGTGGCCATGTGAGTTTCCTCTGGGGGCATTTTACTGTGCTGTATCTTTAAATAAAAGTGCAAAATACATAAAATTTCCTCCACTCTCCTTAAAACTTAGCCTAACTTCAAGTTCCCTAAATTCCGGAATAAAAGCAGTGCAAGTTCCTGCTCAGGGCTTCCAGCAAGAAAGTGTAAGTGTGTGAAATCTGAATGAGAAACGGGGGACGATGAGCATAATAGCAGGGCCGAGAACATTTCACAAAAGCTGGATAATGTTAATTCTCTCTCTCTCTCCACACATGCTACCTGCTTGGATGAATATTTTGTTTTTGTTGCTGATCTAGATGGGGAATATCTTACCGAGAAGTATATCAACCCGATAAGCTGTGCCGTTCTTCCTGTAAAGTGTAGCCTTGGCAAATGCTTATCTTGAATGGTTAACGTAATGCCATTACAGACCAGCAATCGCTGATGTGAGTTCTATTCCCATTGCAATCTGTAAGGAATTTGTTCATTCTGCTCAAGACCGCATAGAATTCCTCTGGGTGCTCCAGTTTTCTCTCACATTCCCCAGATGAGTGGCTAGGCTTAGTGAGTTATGGGTTGTATTGGCATTGTGACACTTGCAGGCTATCCAACAGAATCAACACAAAAGACGCATTTCATTGTATATTTTGATATTTCAATGTGCGTGTGACAAGTAACATTGAGGGCAGGTTTGCTAGAGCTGTTGGGGAGGGTTTAAACTAATTTGGGGAACCGGAGTGATGGTATACTGTACAAGCAGACGCAATGTGTCATGAGACTGTGAGGAAGGACAGGGAGATGGTAGGGCAAAATTGCAGCCAGTGAGATGAGTTAAAGTGTAATTGGTTTGGAGGGGATGGAAAAATATAACCCTGATGGGATTTATATACAAGCCTCTAAACAGTAGCCAGGATGTGGGATACAAATGTAACACTTGCCCAACAGGCTGGTATATGTCTAGGGGGAAAAGTCCAGCCACTCTCCAACCCCACCTCCCGTATACGCAGGTGCTGTGGGAATCAAGTTAATGTGGCGTCGCACACACAATATCAGACTCACACCAGATACCGTTATGGAATATACTTTAAAGATTTTACTAAAACTAAATGAGTACTGACAATACAGTATATATGAAGGAAAAGAAAATAAAGTAAAAGGCACCAAACTGATCAGAGTTCAGTCAGTTTAGAGCACATCATTGGAGCTCGACCATCGAACCATTCGACCCCTTGTCGCATTCCTCCGACCTCCACATCGTCACACCAGGGACCACCCTAGTTGTCAACCGAGCAGTGCAGCACACGCCCACCTTCCTTGGCGTCTTCTTCCCGACTCCCCAAAAAGTCCACGAAAACCCAGCTCCACCCAGCTCCCAGACCCACAAGACAAAATAGCATTCCCCCATTGGTTAACAAATGAATACAATCCCCGTTATCGGCAATTCTAAACCAACATCAAAACAAAAGAGAGGGTATATAATATAGCAAAAATTACTAGGAAGGTAGAAGATTGGGAAGCTTTTAAAAAACCAACAGAAGGCAAATATAAAAGCCTTCTTTTAAAAATGAAATATGAAGGTAAGCTAGCAGAAAAAATCTTTTTCCAGATATATAAAGAGTAAAAGAGAGGCAAGGGTGGATATTGGACCACTGGACAATGATGCTGGAGAAATAGTAGACAAAATTAATAAGTATTTTGTGTCAGTCTTCACTGTGGAAGACACTAGCAGAATGCCCGAAATGGGAGAATATCGGGGGGCAGAAGTGAGTGTAGTTGCTGTTACTAAGGAGAAGGTGCTTGGGAAGCTGAGAAGTCTGAAGGTTGATAAGTCAGCTGGACTAGATGGACTACACCCCAGGGTTCAGAAAGAAGTAGCTGAAGAGATTGTGGAGGCAATAGTAATTATCTGGATTCTGGAATGATTCTGGAGGACAAAAAAATTTGCAAATGTCACTCCACACTTTAAGAAGGGAGAGAGACAGAAGAAAGGAAATTATAGGCCAGGTAGCTTGAAATTAATGGTTGGAAAGATGTTGGAGTCTATTACTAAGAATATTGTTTTGGGGCACTTGGAGACACAAGACAAATTAGGCCAAAGTCAGTATGGTTTCCCTGGAAAAGGACCACAATCTTCTCACTGTATTCAGAGGCTTGCCTGCTTCAATGACCCAGAGAGCTATGTTGGCTGGAGTCAGGGCTTTATGCTTTGGCTCTTGGTGGGGTCACCCATGCCAAACAGGTCAAAGGGTAGAGGCAAGACGAAGAGTGATCCACCGGTCCTCCAGGTTCAAGGGTTAACAACCCTGACTGGTTAAACAAAATTGTTACAGAAACAGCAATGAAGAATCCACCTACATCTGAGTGTGATGGTATTCCTGAGTCTCCTCCTGGGACTGGCATGACTGACAGCAGTGAAAACTGAAAGAAAGCTACTGACATGATGAAGGAAGCCCTGAACACCACCAGGAATGGAAAACCTTCATTACTGCCCTCAATTCCAATGGCGCAAAGGGCAATAAGTAAATATGGTTTCCAGAAGAGGAACTCTTGCCTGACAGATCAGTTGGAATTCTTTGAAGAAATAACCGGCAGGATAGACAAAGGAGAGTCAGTGGATGTTGTTTATTTGGATTTTCAGAAGGCTTTTGACAAGATACCAAACATGAGGCTGCTTAACAAGATAAGAGCCTATGGTATTACAGGAATGATATCAGCATGGAAAGAAGAGTGGCTGAATGCCAGGAGGCAAACAGTGGGAATAAAGTGGGCCTTTTCTGGTTGTCTGTGGGTGACTAATGGTGTGCACAGAGGTTGGTGTTGGAACTATGTCTTTTCATGTTATATGTCAATGGTTTGGATAAGGGGAATTGATGGCTTTGTGACCAAGTTTGCAGACAATACATTGTAGTTGGAGAGGCAGTTAATGTTGAAGAAGCAGAGTGTCTGCACATAGGAAGAATGAGCAAAGAAGTGGCAGGTGGAATATAGTGTACAGTCATGCACTTTGGTTGAAGGAATAAAGGCACGGACTGTTTTCTAAATGGGGAGAAAATTCAAAAATTAAAGGTGCAAAGGAACTTGGGAGTCCTCGGACAGGATTTATCTAAGAAAAGATGTGCTGGCATTGGAGACTGTCCAGAGGAGGTTCACAAGAGTGGTCTCAGGAATGAAAGGGTTAATATATGAGGAGCATTTGATAGGTCTGGGCCTGTACTCACTGGAGTTTAGAAGAAAGAGGGCAGTTCTCATTGAAATCTACTGAGTATTGAAAGGCCCTAATGTAGTGGATGTAGAGAGGATGTTTCCTGCAGTGTGGAAGTCTTGGATCAGAGAGCACAGCCTCAGAATAATGAAACATCCATTTAGAACAGTGATGAGGAAAGAATTTCTTTAGCTAAGGGGTGGTGAATCTGTGGAATTCATTGCTATAGACGGCCAAGTCACTGGGTATATTTAAGGTGGTAGTTGATATGTTCTCGATTAATCAGGGTATCAAAGGTTACAGGGAGAAGGTGGGAGAATGGGGTTGAAAGGGATAACAAATCAGCCCTGATAGAATAACAGGCAGACTCGATAGGCCAAATGGCTTAATTCTGCTCCTATGTCTTATGGTCTTATAACATTAATTGTTTTCTTTAACCAGCAGCACAGGAATAACTTATCAGATTATTACCTCATTGCTGCATGTGGGAGTTTGCTGTGAACTAGTTATCTTTTGTACTACTGAGTCAGAATGATGTGGCTTCATTTTCCATCCTGGAGTCTTGACCACAAATATCCAGACTGACTCTGCAGTGCTGCACCCTTACAGGGGCATCTTTCTCATAAGATATCAGCGACAGCCCTTGTATTCTGCATCTGTGCCCTCCAATCCCAGACTCCCTCACTAAAGTAAACATCCTCTCCACATTCACTGTATCTAGGCCTTTCAATATTTGATAGGTTTCAATAAGATCCCCCTTCATTCTTCTAAACTTCAGCGAGTACTGTCATCAAATGCTCCTCATACATTAACCCTGTCACTCCCAGGGTCATTCTCATGAATCTCCTCTGGACCCTCTCCAATGCCAGGACATCCTTTCTTAATGGAAAGGGGTTGGGAGAAAAGAGAACTTCTAGGGTGGGAGGGGTATTTGATTATGCTCACTGCTTCTCTGAGGCAGCGGGAATTGTAGACAGAATTGAAAGGTTTTCGTGATGGCCTAAGCAATGCCTGCAGCTCTCTGCACTGTTACTTATTTGTCTACTGAGGTACAGCACAGAATGGGACCTTCTGCCCATCATTCCGGCCATTCCACCCACCTACCCCCAATTAAACTCTCACCTGATCACGGGACGATTGACAATGACAATTCACCTACTAAACGGTACGTCTTTGGATTGTGGGAGGAGACTGGAATGCCCACAGAAATCCAACACATTCCATGGGGAGGACGTACAGACTCGTTACAGAAGGCTTCAGAATTGAACTCCGAACTCTGACACCACGAGCTGTAATAGCGTTGCGCTAACCACTACGCCACCATGGTTCCAACATGTCGTAACAAAAGGTGATGCATCAAGGCAGGATGGCTTCAACGTACGCCTACGAGAGCCAACAGGGACCTGTCAACTTTCAAGATTCAATATTGTCTAATGTCATTTCTGTACACAAGTGTAAGGTGAATAAAATAATTGCTACTCTGGATCTGATACAGTTTTAAAAAATACAATATGGAACACAATAATGAAAAATAAAAAGCACAATAAATACAATACATACAATAGCTTATATACGCAGATTGATTGTATGTCCATAACGTGCTGCTGGGCTGTACATAAGGTGACTGATTGTAAGTAATAAAGTAGTGGTGGAGTTAGAGGGTGGAGGTGTTGATCAGTTTTACTGCTTGGGGAAATCTATCGAGTCTGATGGTCTCCGCATGGACGCTACATTGCGTCCTCCCTGATGGGAGTGGGACAAACAGTCCATGAGCAGGGTGAGTTGGATCCTTCATGATGTGACTGGCTCTCTTCCGATGATTTTCTTTATATGTCCTTGATGTTGAGTAGGCTGGTGCTGCTGATGAGTTGGGCAGTTTTGACTACCTGTTTTAGAGCCTTGCCGTCTGTAGCTGTGCAGTTTCCACACCAAGCAGTGAGGTAGTTTGTTAAAATACTCTCTACTGCGCACCTATAGAATGACATGAGTCTAGCTTCTTCAGCTTTCTCAGAAGGCAGAGCCCAGGGGCCATGAGAGGCTGTGTGCGATGTGCACTCGCAGGAAGTCGAACCTGCTCGCGGTTTCCACAGCTGTGCCGTCAATGTAAAAAGGGGTGTGTGTTCTCCTGAAGTTTATAACCACCTCCTTTGCCTTGTTGACATTTACCTGGTATCAGTCCTCGAGCTCTTCCACCCCCACCCTTTAGGCTGTCTCATCGTTTTTCGTGATGAGCCCCACCACCGTCATGTCATCAGCGAACTTGAGAATGTGATTACTCAGGTGTTTGTCCGTGCAGGACGGAGTGGAGAGCTGTACGCTGCTCTGGAGACACCCGTATCGAGGATGATGGGGAGAGAGGAGTAGTTGTGCATCCTGACTGAGGTCTCTTCGTTAGGAAGTCCAACAGCCAGTGGCACGGTGATGAATTTAGACTGAGGAGTAGGAGTTTGATCACCATCATTCTGAAATAAGTGTCCTTGTTTTCCTGGTGTGTTTTGGCCAGGTGCATGATAGTTGCTGTGGCATCTGTTGTAGAGCGGCTCTGTCCGTAAGCACAGTGTTCAGTATCTAGTGTGGCAGGAATAGAGTTTTTAATATGTCCCATTATCAGCCATTCAAAGCATTTCATGGTGATTGTTGTCTGTGCCACTGGGCATTAGTCACTTAGTTCTGAAGGTGTAAGCGTTCTTTGGGACAGGGATGACGGGGGCTGATTTGAAGCTTGTGGGGACAGCAGCTTGGATGAGTGACGTGTTGAAGGTGTCTGTGAGCTGGTGTCCACACTCCCTGAGTACTCGGCTCCCTGATGCTGTCTGGCCCAGCCGCCTTACAGAGGTTGACTCTCTGCAGAGTCCTTGTCACGTTTGGTGCTCACGTCGTCACGTTTGCAGCTGCTCACCTGGAAAGGGGCTGGTGTAGCTTTTGTGGCCGGCGTTGAGTTGTATGCCTCAAAGTTGTTTAGAGCACCGGGGGAGGGAGTCGTCACTGGTACAGTTACCGCTGCCCTTCCTTTGCTTACTCAGTAATGCTCTTGACGCCCAGCTTCATACGCCGGGGATCGTTATCCATCAGAAGTTCTTGAAATTTTTGTGCATAGGCAGTCTTAGGCCTCTTGACGCTGAAGGTGAGGTTTCTTCTGGCTGCCCTGAGAGTTGACCTGTCACAGGAAATGAAGGCTTTTAGTAGGGAGCACACCTCTGCAATCACAGTTACTGATGTCACCAATGACAGAAGAGGCACATTCCTCAAGGTCTGTGTCTACTCTGTTTGTGGCGGCCTCCTTGAACATCTGCTAATTGGTCCGTTCAAGACAGTCCTGAAACACAGAGATACCCTCATTAGCAAGCAAGCAAATTTAATTGTACAGCACTTTTCAAACACAAGGCTGCTCAAAATGCTTTACGTAGAACAAGATATAAAAATCAAACATCAAATTTCAGACAATATGTAAGAGAACAGGAACACGCAAAATAGATATGACAAATAGAAGTTACAGTGCAGGAGATTCTAATTAAAAGCTACAGCAAAAAGAAAAAACACGAGGAAATCTGCAGATGCTGGAAATTCAAACAACAACACACACAAAATGCTGGTAGAACACAGCAGGTCAGGCAGCATCTATAGGAAGAAGTGCTGTCGACGTTTCGGGCTGAGACCCTTCGTCAGGACCCTAGTCTCGGGTCTTAGCCTGAAACGTCGACAGCGCTTCTGCCTGGCCTGCTGTGTTCTACCAGCATTTTGTGTGTGTTGTTGTTAGCAAAAAGAAAAGTTTTAATCCTTGATTTAAAAGAGCTTAAAGTTGGGGCAGACTGCAGATCCTCTGGAAGGTTATTCCAGAAAGGTCATACAGTGATGGTCCTCTTGACTAGTTTCGCTATTTTCAGCAGCAGTGGGTGTGCTGGGATTATGGAGATGTGGTCAGAGAGGCCACGATGAGGGTGTGTGATGGCTTGGTAAGTACCACATCAGGTTGTATAAAAATGGTCCAATCTGTTTGTTACCCTAGAGGCCAAAGTGATGTGTTGCTGGAATTTGGGTAAAATATCCTGCAGGTGAACATGACTGAAGACTCCTGCGATTATGAAGAGTCGGTCTGGATGCTTGTTTTGAAGAGAGCTGGTGATGCAGTAAAGGTCTCACAGTGCGTCCTTGGCGTTCGCGCTCAGAAGGACGTAGACAACAGTGATGGACACAACAGTAAACACCCTAACAAGAGAAAATCTGCAGATGCTGGAAATCTGAGCAACACACACAAAATGCTGGAGGAACTCAGCAGGCCAGGCAGCATCCATAGAAAAGAGTAAACAGTTGACATTTTGGGCTGAGACACTTCATCGGGACTCATGATCTTGATGAAAGGTCTCAGCTCAAAACATTGACTGTTTACTCTTTTCCAGTAAACTCCCTGAGCAAGTAATGAGGCCAGCATTTAATTGTAAAATGCTCAATTTCCCCAGAACAGTGACTGCTAACCACAGATGAGTTTGTTCATTGACCTGTGTGAATGTACACAGAGAGTCCACCTCCTTTTCCCAGACAGGGAGTTCCCGTCTGAATGGAACAGTCATCCCATCAGGTTGAAATCAAACTGTGCTAAATTTCCCTCACCTTGTGAGGAAATAAAGGAGACTTTGTGTCTTCTAAAGGCCAAATGGCCAACTGTTTTATATATATATTTTTTTAAATATTTCTATGATTAAAGAATTGATGTAAATGGCTGCTGAAGAACACAGGCTTGCACCCATTGGGGAGTTTGTATTCCTCCAGAAACAATATCCAGCATTAAAATCTCTCTCTGAAGGATTGTAGGTGATCACGGAGCCAGAAGGTGGCCAGTGCTCAGAGATGGAACCACATCCCAACAAACAGCAAATGGTCATTTATTTAGCAGCATCCATCATCAGGGACACCCACCATCCAGGACGTGTTCTCTTCTCACTATTGCCATCAGGAAGAAAGTACAGGAACCTCAGGACTCACACAACCAGGCTCAGGAACAGTTATTGCCCTCAACCATCAGGCTTTTGAACCAAAGGGGATAACTTCACTCAATTTCACTTGCCCCATCATTGAAATATTCCCAGAACCAATGGACACACTTCCAAGGACTCTTCATCTCATGTTTTCAATATTTATTGTTTGTTTATTTATTTGCACAGTTTGTTGTCCCCTGGACTTCAGTTGAGCACCCTAGTTGGGTGTGCTTCTATAGATTTATTGAATATGCCCACAAGAAAATGAATCTCAGGGTTGTATGTGGTGACATATATGTACTTTGACAACAAAATTTACTTTAAACTTTGAAGTTCCCAGAAGAAAAATTGTGGAAATAATTGGAAAACTAGAGGTATTTAAAAAGATAAGAACCAGGATATAAAATAAAGTGGACATAGTTGTTCCAAAATATTCTCTAGGTAGGATCTCAGCAAGGGTGCATTCTGGTGAAATACTAAAGCTTATGGAGGAGAATACTCCATCTATGACTAACTAAAAGAAAGGTGGTATTAAAGAAAAAGATTTGGTTAGGATTAGTGGTAGGCCAGAGTTTACGGACATTTGTAGAAGTCAGCAAAGGGATGACTAGAAAAACATGAAGAAGCTGAAGGTAGAGTATGAGTAATAAAAACGGATAGCAGCAGATTTTACATGAATATAAAAAAAGAAGTGAGTCTGTTTTTATACTCTAATACTCTAGTGGCCCTTTACAGGATAAGACTGGGGAATTAAGAACGTGAAATAGAGAAATAGCAGTGATTTTCAATAATTATTTTGAAATAATCTTTTCAAAAAAAAAAGTGTAATAACACATAATAAAGGACCAGCTGGGAGGAAGGCATTACATTTCATGCATGAGAGAGAGCTAATGGGGCTAAGAGGTGAGAATCCTGTGGATGGCCAAAGATAGTGCATGTGTTGGTTATAAGCTCCCACTATTCCATGGTTTCCATAGAGCTGCTAGAGGACTGGATAGATTCAAGATTCAAGATGGTTCAATGTAATTTCCTGTACACAGGTGTAAGGAAAATGAAATAATTATAATTCTGGATCCAATGCAACACAAAAAAAAAACACACAGAAGATAAAGAACATGATATTAATGATAATAATAAGACAACAAATATAAATACATAAGATAGCTTATACACGTAGGTTGATTGTATATCAATAAAGTGATACTAGACTGTACACAAGGTGACTGATGGGAAATAATAAAGTAGTGGTGGAGTCAGTGGGATGGAGGTGTTGATCAGCATTACTGCTTGGGGAAAGTAACTGTTTTTGAGTCTGGTGGTCTTGGCGTGGATGTTACACAGCCTCCTCCCTGATGGGAGTGGGACAAACAGTCCATGAGTTGGGCGTGTAGGATTCTTCATGATGTTACTGGCCCTTTCCCAGCCTCTTTCTCTGTGTATGTCCCTGATCGCAGATAGACTGGTGTTAGTGATGTGTTGGACAGTTTTGACTACCCGTTTTACAGTCTGCTGCAGCGCAGCTTCTGTACCAAGCAGTGATGCAGCTTGGTAGGGTGATCTCTACTGTGCATTGGTTAAACAGCATGAGTATGGATTTGCAAAGTCTAGCTCTCTTCAGCTTCCTCAGAGAGTAAGGGTGTTGGTGAGTCTCCTCACTGAGGAAGGACAAATTTGAGGAAGGACATTCTTGCTATTGAGGGAGTGCAGCATAGGTTCACAAGGTTAATTCCTGGAATGGCGGGACTGTCATATGTTGAAAGATTGGACCGACTGGGCTTGTATACACTGGAATTTAGAAGGATGAGAGGGGATCTGATTGAAACATATAAGATTATTAAGGGATTGGACACACTGGAGGCAGGATGCATGTTCCCGCTGATGGGTGAGTCCAGAACTAGAGGCCACAGAGATGCGGAAAAACTTTTTCACCCAGAGAGTGGTGGATATGTGGAATGCTCTGCCCCAGAAGGCAGTGGAGGCCAAGTCTTTGGATGCATTCAAGAGAGGGCTAGATAGAGCTCTTATAGAAAGCAGGGTCAAGGGATATGGGGAGAGGGCAGGATCGGGGTACTGATTGTGTATGATCAGCCATGATCACAGTGAATGTTGGTGCTGGCTAGAAGGGCTGAATGGCCTACTCCTGCACCCACTGTCTATTGTCTGTTGTCTATTGAAACTTGGCTACACAATCATGGGTGTACAGTGAGTACGACAGGGGGCTGAGAACACAGCCTTGTGGGGCACCGGTGCTCAGAGAGATTGTAGAGGAGAGCTTGTCCCCTATTTTTATAGCCTGGATCCTGTCTGTGAGGAAGTTGAAGATCCAGCTGCAGATCTGAGTGCTAAGACCCAGGTTCCGGAGCTTAGGAATCAGTTTATTTGGAATAATGGTATTTATTGAAGAGACTGAAAGACAATTGAACTACAAGGGATTTGAGGGTTCTGTGGAGGGAGCAGAAAAGTGATATTGAAGCCAGGATTAGATAGACACGATCTTGTTGAATAGCTGGTTGCTATTTCTTCAGCAAGAGAAAATCTGCAGATGCTGGAAATCCAAGCAACACTCACAAACTGCTGGAGGAGCTCAGCAGACCAGGCAGCATCTTTGGAAAAAAGTACAGTTGACGTTTCGAGCCAATGCCCTTTGGCAATCTCGGCCCAAAACATTGATTGCACTTTTTTCCACAGACGCTGCCTGGTCTGCCGAATTCCTTCAGCATTTCGTGTGTGTTGCTTACTATTTATTGTGTTCTTAAATTCAGGGATCTTTTTTTTTCGCAGCACTGTACCCAAACCCATAGGAATGCACGTTGAGGAAAACTAGAGCCACTCCTTGTGTTAAGTTGAATTTGCACATATATTTGACACAATTGTTTTAAATTGGATAAGAGAACGAGGCAGTTCATATATAGAAGCCTCTCGGAGAGTTATTTCAAATCATTGTTTTCTTCATCTTTAACCTTACCCTCAAAATACCTCCAGAGAGAAAAAGAACAATTACAGACGAGAGTCAAGGCAAACTAGGTAAAGAGAGGTGCAAGAACTCCACAGTTTTCCTGCACAAGTTCCGGTTTTGCTGTGCATATTTCAGACCTCACTGCACTATTGGTAGACTGTTGCACTTCTTCATAAACTTCTCCATCGCATGTTTTCCTAAACGCCCGGATCCTCCTGGATGGTTGTTGAATTGCGGTGAAAGGAACAGTTTTCAACTCCACTCAAAGGCTTGACTTTTTTGGCAGCTAATTTCAACATGTGGTTACAGCTCTCTCAATCCTTCATTAAATTCTTCCCACCAAAACATGTCACAGAGCAGTGATGAGCAACAGCAGATAGCTTTCACCTGATAATTCAATGTTGCAGCTTGATATGTGACATTTTAACCATGGGAAAAGAAAAGACTGATTTGTATAATGTCCAAAAATAATAAGGGTTTGATTCTTTCTTTCTCTGTGTTCAATGAATTGCCCAAAATAAAATGCGTTCAGCGTCTTCTTATATGTCTGATGACAATGGGCTCATTTAATTATTACACTACTTCTCTGCTCAATTAATTTAAATCAACATAGGATTCCTCTCTAACATTAATCAACTTAAGCATCAAGTAAATTTAAGCATTTAAAATTCCATTGAGATTGTTAGAGTGATTTTTGGGTTTAGGTCATTTACATCTAGCAAATGGCTTTGGCTACCAGTCTTCTGTTCCTTGAAAATGTATTGTGGATTTAATTTGGAACAATGCATCCCTAGAAGCTCTGAATCCCAGTCCACAGACCTGCTGGCATCTGTGGGATGGATGCGAATCAGAAGGTGTGAAGTTTACATGTAGCATCAAAAGAAAGCATTGTCTAAACTTTGTAAAAATGAATTGTCCTTTGTGTTTAGCAAATAAATATCGAGCCCCACGTTGGGCCAACAGACCTTTCCACCGAAAGCGTCTCCGTATGATGCCTGCTGTACCTTGTTTTGTTGAATAAAGAAGCTGCTTTGTAGCTACCGGTAACTGTCTCCGGTGATTTCATTCACACAACATCAGAGATCTCTCTCCACTCTGCAAAATGTTAAAGCGCAGAGGATTTAATGGAGGCACGAGAGAATGGGGATGTAGTGATTTGCGTAACTATATAACAGCATGAGCGATCTGGGTTCATTTCACACTACTGCCTGTAGGGAGTTTGTACGTTCTCCCCGTGACCGCGTGGGTTTCCTCTGGGTGCTCCGGTTTCCTCCTACAATCCAAAGGCGTACGGGTAGATAAGCTACTTGGTCACATGTTCATAGTTGGGCAGTATGAGCTCAGTAGTCTGGAAGGACCTGTTAACGCTCTGTATCTCTAGCTAAAAATGAAAAGGATAACCACATGTTGACAGTAAACATATGAGTGGAGTTGGAGTAGAGGAATGAGTTATGTTTTGTAATTTCAAAACATTGAACTAATTCAAAGAAACTCACGGGACACCAAAATGCAGGTGTAGTTCGAGTTTACTTTAAGCAGAAACACACACGTGTCAAGTGGTAGGTGAGATGCCGTATGCAATTTATACATATAACCCGCGATTAATTATTTAATCAAACAAGAATGCTTAATCAACAAATAGATATACAAGATTACTATATTATTGAAATATTAAATACACAACTATCATGGTCCAGTCCATGAAATCCGCATTCCGGTTCACGGTCCAGTCCATGTTCCTTATTCCAGGTTTTCCGGTTTTCCCCAGTTTCTGTTGAGGCAGCTGATTCTCATTTGATCTGGCTTCATAAATAGCTTCAGGATTCTGCCTCTGGCTGCTGGATTGTTCCTGTCCATACCCTCTATCCCTTCCCTTCACCTTCCTCCTGGAGCCTCGCCTCGCCTTCACTGCTGTCAAGTTCAACCACCAGAGCAAGATAAGGAACTGTCTTACATTGTTTTGAATTGTCTCTGTGTCCATGCCTTCACTAGGTAGGTCCAGCTGTCTGCAGGTACCTAGTGTTGGGAACTGTCTTGTCGTATTCTGCATTTGGTGTAATGGGTCCTGGCCCAATGTTCTGTTTCCAAGGAGAGGTCCCTGCTCTGTGTTCCATGTTCCTGTCTCTCCCTCGATCAAGGCTCTGTGGTCCTGTCTCTCCCTCGACCAAGGCTCTGCGTTCCTGTCTCTTCCTCGGCCAAGTCAAGGCTTTGGGGTCTCGTCCAGTCCTAGCCACGTCCAAGAGCCTTGTCCTGTCCAAGCCACGGCTTTGTGTTCTCATCTTCTCCATGTTCTTCGCCCAGCCCAGGAGTACCTTGCCCAGCCAGGTGTTGGGATTTCCTTGTCTTGTGCTGAGGTTCCTTTGTCCTGTCCAGGAGTCTCATGTCCAGCCCTGTGCCTCTGCTTGTCCTGTAGTCACATCTTATCCTCGCTGGGTTCTGGAGTCCGAGCCCAAGTCAAGACCCAGGTTCCGGGTCCTTGTCCAGTCTCTGGCTTGGAGTCCAAGCCCAGGCTCCTAGTTCCCAATTCCATGTCCTGATTACACTATCCTAGTCAAGTCCTAGCCCAGGCCTGGAATCCTTGTCTCATCCAGGGCCTGTGTCTTGTCCAACATCCTTTCTTCCCCACTTCCCTTGCTTCCTTCTCATGCCTAGTCCTGCTCCTGGTAGTTCAGTGTCTGTGTCTTGCATTTGGGTCTGCTCCCAATGCCCCCCCCCATGACAACAACAGGATGTTCCTTACAAAATAATATAGCAATCATCAGGAGGACTTTTATATTTAGAAAAATGCCTTTTGCTTGTTTATCAGAGTCCATAAACCATTGTATGGTAATGTCACTAATTATTTGTTAAATGTTAGCAGTGTTAAAATCAGGACAATGAAAGTCAGTTTAAAGAACCTGAGGTGCAATTTTTGCATAAATTCTGAAGGGTTGAGGTATTTAAAAATATCTGTATGTTCATTTTGATAGAAGCTTGGTTTCTTGCTTTTAATTTTGGTTCATGTGGAACTGTTTTAACAAATTTCATTGATGCTTGGCAAATTATTTTTCAAGGATTAAAATAAGAGTTGCAGATTCCTGATGATACAAAAGTAGGTGGAGAGGTATGTTGTGATTAAGATACAGCAATTCGGCAGAGGGTGGAAAAAATGGAGTTTAACGTGGGTAAGGGTGAGGTCATGTTAGAGCAACCAAAAGGCGGATTGGTATCGAAGTAGAGAGAAGACTGCAAGTGAGTGAAATATGGAGGATCTAAGTTTTCTTGTCCCCTGCTGACAAGAAGCTAGCAGGCAGGTCCAACATCTTGTTAAGAAGGCAGGTGGCATTTTGGCCTTCATCGGAAAGGGGTTGGAGTTTAAAGTAGGAAGGTTTTGTTACAACTGTATAGGGTATTGGTGAGGCCTCAGCTAAGATTATGTTCTCTTCCCTTAGCTAAAGAAGAGTGGAGTAACATAGGAGATCCACCAGGCTAATTCCTAGGATCAGAGAGTCGTCCTACCAAGAGAGACTAAAGAGGTTCAGCCTTTCTTCCTTGCAGTTTAGAAGAATGAGGGGTAACCTTATTCAAGCCTATAAGATCCTGACAGGCTTTGACAAGGTACAGTAGATACTGGGAATGGTTTCATTAGAGAAATACAACTATAACAACAAGGGACCAGATATTTAAAATTGAAATTTATTCTGGCAAGAGGGTAGTGAATCTCTGGAACTTTCCACCCCTGCAGGTAAGCTGGCCATCAGAGATATTTAAAATGGAACTGGGCAAGTACTTGATTGATCAAGGATTAGAAGGGTGTAGAGAAATGGCAGAGTTGCAGCCAGCATAGATCAGTCATGATCATGTTTAAGGGCAGACAAGCTTGAAGGTTCTAATTCCCCACCCCTGCTCTTTTATCCCTGTGTCCTTGCAGGATGCAGGTTCTCTGGCAGCTAAATTCAGCATATGATTGTGCACCTCTCAGTGCTTCATCAAGTCTCTCTCTAACTCACTGCATCACAGAGCCGTGATAGATGAAAATCCAAGGCGTACCCTCTTCTTAAAACAACCAGCAGAGAGGACAGCAGCCTGAAGACACTCATTGTTTTAGGAACCACTTCTTTCCCTCTGCTATCAGAATGGATACTAAATCCATAAATACTACCTCAATATTTTTGCTCTCGTAATGCACTACTTATTTAATTTTGCATTTATATATATTTATTATTGTTTGTAGTGTATTTTGTGTTACATTGTACTGCTACTGCAAAGCAACATATTTCATGGCAGATGTCAGTGATAATAAACCTAATTTTAATTCCAATTTTGATTCTGAGTTTCCATCTGATAATTCATTGCTGTAGTTTGATATGCAATGTCTAATGCCTGAGGAAAGCATTAAGTCAAAATTAGTAATAATAATAAAAATAAATACTGAAAAGCCTGGAAAAAAAAACAGAAACAATCCAACGCATTACAGGATCCTGCAACAGTTTAACTCAATCTGATTTCTTACACAGACACAATCAAGTGACAGACATCATTCACCAAAATCTAGCTTTAAAACTCATTATACCTTGCTATAAGTACAAGCCCGATCCAGTCAGAGTTCTGCAAATTATTACAACCGATCCATTATTACGGATAAGGCAATCCATAATAACTGTCTGGATATAATATTGCATGATAAACAAGGAAGAACAACTTACTTAATAGATACAGCCATTTCAAACACATACAACATTCAGAAACCAATAAATGAAAAACACCTGATATATGCTGAATTAAGAGGAAATTAAATGATTATGGAATATGAACAGGGTATGAAAATCTAAAACTGGTAGCATCCCAAAGTTACTAAACAATAGCATTAAACAATTAGGCTCACACAACAATATTTATGTAAATCTTCGTAAACCCACCATAATAAATACTACTAGAGTAGTCCCAAGTTTTGTAGCAATTGAGAAATGGGTGCGCTTGCCCATACCGTATCTCAGGTTTCATCAGCCTGAGCTGCAAAAAAAAAATAATAGCCCGAATAATAAGTTAAAACTTTAGTTTTATTACTGCTTTGTCAGATCTTTATTTTCCTTCATGCAATCTCAAGAGCCTTGTGGGTTTTCCTTCATTCCCTGCAGACTTTTGCTGGCCCTGCCTTGCACACCACAGTCAGTGCCAAACCCATGCATTCCCACAAACATTATTCAGCAGTCCATGTGAGCATTTGGACAGCTGCACTCCTAAACTAAAATAAAGGAATGTGTAAATTTGTAAAATGTGTAAAATACACTACAAACAATAATAAATATATATAAATGCAAAATTAAATAAGTAGTGCATTACGAGAGCAAAAATATTGAGGTAGTATTTATAGTTGATATTTACCGCTGCCACAGTAAAAGCCAAGTGATATTTTCCAGTTAGTTTTAAGGGGTGATTTGTCTGTTTATCATTGATTCAAATGGAAAATTTCTATTAATACATGATGGAAATAATGCTTTGGACAATATAATTAAATGAGAAAATTCTGAGCCAGGAGTTGTAGGTTACAGTGGTAATGCAATCACTCGAGTCGAGTGTGATGTTCTCCTAAGGGGTTGTCTATTGGTGGGCCCTCAGGTCCGTAGAGACCAATCCAGGGTCCACATATTCTGCTCATAATGAAGAATGCCTGTGCATCACTCTGCAGAGGCTGGTGTATAGGGAGCCACTACACGGTCCATAACAGTTTGGGGTCAGTGTCCGGGGTTATATGACATGTCAGAATCAGAATCACTTTATTGCCAGTAAGTGAACATACCAGGATTGATTGTGGTTCAGTGCCAAGCATAAAGCACAGGCAATACCTTAACAGAGAATACAAAAGCAACCGACAATTTACAGGACAGTAGTGCAAGCAGCCATGAGCAATCTACAATTAGCAGAACGGTCACATGCACAAGATGCCAATAATCAACCTTAACTAACTAGGTGGGTGGAATCCGAACTTCCATTTCAAGCTTGAACGTGCCATGTAGCCTGGCACTTGAGCAATCAATGGGATTGGAACCCTTTCAAACAGAGCCTTGAACTGGGCCTGTTTAGTGCTCCACTCCTGTGCAGCTTGCTTAGTAGAAAACTAGTTGCTCCTTTCAGCTAATTAATAAGAGTGATCATTCATGAAAAGGAATCGAAGGTCTTTGAAGTTCATCGGAAGGGTTATGCCTTGGACAAAGCATTTAACTACAAAATAGCAATCCAAACATAGGCTGTAAACCCTAACACTGTTTGGCAACTTAAAAGGTCATAATTTTGCTTTCCAGCTCAGTCTTGTGCTTTCATCCGCATTTCCTGCCTGCACCTAACTGCTCATAACAGAGATAACTTTTACACAGAATGCTTGACATAGTTTCCTTGTATGTCAGACCCTTATAGATTTTATCTGAGCTCTTTAGTGTCTCTCTGACTTTGCACTAAAGCTGTGATGGGGCTTCAAAGAGACTTAAGGCTGGTTTGGACCACCTGGAATGTAACTTCTTGCAGTGGTGCAGACACAACATGGTCCCAGATACCTGATATGGGGTGAGCTTCAAAGGGTGCCACACAATGCATTCAGCTTTTGTTATTGTTTCTTTTATGAGGATTACACAGAAGGGCTGGAAAACAACCATTGGCACATTCACACAGAGCTCTTCCACAAGAAAGCAGCACCCATCACCAAACATCCTCCACCATCCAGGCCTTGCCATCTTCTCACTCCTAGCATTGGCAAAGAA
Source organism: Hypanus sabinus (assembly GCF_030144855.1). NCBI lineage: Eukaryota > Metazoa > Chordata > Chondrichthyes > Myliobatiformes > Dasyatidae > Hypanus > Hypanus sabinus. The sequence goes on from NC_082714.1 coordinate 147,901,951, forward strand.
ATACAGAAGGCTGAGGTCCCAGGGGTTCAGGAACCAGTTATTACAATAAGAACATCAGACTCCTGAACTCACCCCTACTCTGAACTGATTCTACGACCTACAGACTCACTTTCAAGGACTATTTGCAATTCATGTTCTTTTTTTGCACAGTTAGTCTTCTTTTGCACATTGATGTTTGTCCGTGTTTGCCTGTTTATGGAAAGCTTTTAATAAATTCTATTGTACTTCTTTTTTCCTGTAAATGCCTGCAAGGACGTAAATCTCAAGGCGGTATAAATTAGTAGTGAGTACCTCACTACTTCTGCTCTCTTTCTGCTCACTATTTATTTTTTTTAATTTATATACTGTATATTTTTCTTATTGTGATTTATAATATTTCTATGTATTGCACTATACTGCTGCCTCAGAACAACAAATTTCATGACAGGGATCAGTGAGATTGAACCTCTCTCTGATCCTACAGTAAATGGTAACATCTATGTGCTTCCATAATAAACTTAGCTTGAAACTGAAACTCTGAAGGAGCGAAGTGTTAGATCAGAATTATACTATGCTTTGGGAAAGGTTTGTCTGAAAGTATCTGTAACCTTGGAAGCCCCACTGAAGAAGCACTTGACATCCTGTGGTCTCCATGCGCTCTTGGCTGAGCTTTCAATCCCACTGCATGAACTTTACAGATTCTGGGTGTAGTTATATGAATTATTATTTATTTATTGAGATACCGCAAGGCATAGGCCCTTCCTGCCCTTCGAGCCGTGCCGTCCAGCACCGCCCAATTTAACCCTAGCTTAATCACGGGACAATTTGCAATGACCAATTATCCTCCCAACCGCTACATCTTTGGACTGTGTGAGTCAACCGGATCACCCAGAGGAAACCCCACAGTCACAGGGAGAACAAACTCCTTTCAGACACAGTGGAATTGAACCTGCGTCGTCGATATTGTAAAGCGTGCTGACCACTATGCTGAATTTGCATATTGCATTACCACTTCTTCAGGCAGTGCTTCAGTTTGTTCCAGGTTCCTACTTGTGACTTTAATGAAAGTAGTTGCAATTACATTGAATTCGCACTGAATGTACTACATCTGCTATAGACTAGTTTTGTCTTTTCCTTCCCGTGCTGTTCAATCAGCTCTCCTTACTCCATATCTCATACCCACTCACTGCACGGTTGGTCTCACTTGTGGCTTTACATTGCTATGTTAATTACTGTGTCATAAGCTCAAAGAAGTCAAACTGGTCTCGAGATTCACTATTCCTACCAATGCTGGAGAGAAGTCTGGAGATTCAGAATCAGGTTTCACTGGCATATATCATGAAATTTACTGTTTTGCATCAGCAGTACAGTGCAATATATTTAAAAAAAAACATAAATTACAATAAGAAACATATTCATTTATATCTTAATTTAATTATATCTATCTGTATGTGTATATATGTGTATGTGTGTGTGTGTTTGTGTGCAATTGAATTACCGTAAACAAATAGTGCAAAACAAGAAAAAAGAGGCCAGGTCAAGGGTAGTATTTTCACCACAGGGGTTACAGGAGATGTATGGAAGACAAGAAATAGCGTCTGCCCCAACCCTCATCTTGCAGATTGGACCTGTACCCACTGTGCTCAATGCCTCCAAGTACTGAGCTCTTCTCTCACACTCCTGCTCTTTTACATTGAATGTCCAGCTCTGTCATCATTCCATGCAGGTAAGACACAGCCGATGTACTGCAGCATTCCTAGCAAAATCCAGGGGTTACATGAGATTTACAGAAGAGAGAAACATTATTTATGAAATGCAGTAACCCATTTTACTGTTTACATACTCCAGAGTTCTGGTTGCTATGCGTCTGAAGTGTTTTAAATCAACTGGAAGTCTTCTTTTACTCACAATTTCTATTGTTACTCTGTGATTATTGAAAAAGGAAAAGAAGGAATGTGTTTCTATATTGTGCCTTAACACAATCACAGGAGATTCTGAAAGAACAAAGGATCCTTAAGTTGCACTTGCTGTAGCAATCTAAGAAATGTATGAGTAGCAAGATCCTGCAAACAGTATGGGAAGAATGAACAAATAATCTGTTTCTAGTGGAAAGAGATAAGTGAAGGCATAGACACAGTAAGACCTCCCTTCTTTGTCAGTGAATTAAGCTAAAGGACCCTTAGTAAAAGTCAGTGGAGTCACATGTAAAGCACCCCCCTCTCCCCAAATATTGAGCACATCTACATGAAATGCTGTTGTAGGAAAGCAGCATCCATCACCAGAGATCCTCAGCACCCAGGTCATGTTCTTTACTCTCACTGCTATAACAGGTAGAAGGTACAAGAGCCTCAGGACGCGCACCACCAGGTTCAAGAACTGTTACTAGTGGTGCGGGGGGAATCACCTGTTCCTGAATGTGGCCAAAACCAGGGCGATGGTGATTGATTTTAGGAGGAAGAGGACTGTGACAAATCCTGTATACATTCTGGGAGATGTTACGGAGGTGGAAGAGTACAAATACTTGTGTGTTCACCTTCACAACTGATCTGACTGGAAAACCAACACCAAGGCTGTTTACAAGAAGGGGATGAGCAGACTCTATTTTCTAAGGAAGCTGAGATCCTTCGATGTGTGCAGTAGGATGTTGGAGCTCTTTCACCGGTCTGTTGTAGCAAGTGCAGTCTTCTTTGCATCTTCATGTTGGGGGAGAAGCATCGGTGCTGGTGATGAAAAAAGACTAAATAAACTCATCAAAAGGGCTGGATCCGCCCTTGGCTACAACCCAGACTCTTTTGAGTTAGTGGAGGAGAGGAGGTAACTAAACAAACTATTATCCATTCTGGACAATCAGGCACATCCTCTCCGTGACTCACTGAATAAGCAGCGGAGCACCCTTTTGAATAGACTCATTCAGCTCCGCTGTCACAAGGATCGTTACAGAAAATCTTCCCTACCAAATGCAGTAAGCATTTACAACAACACACACAAAATGCTGATGGAGCACAGCAGGCCAGGCAGCATCTATAGGGAGAAGTACTGTCGACGTTTTGGGTTGAGACCCTTCGTCAGGACTAAATGAAAGGAAAGATAGTAAGAGATTTGAAAGTAGGAGGGGGAGGGGAAAATGCGAAATGATAGGAGAAGACCGGAGGGGGTGGGGTGAAGCAGAGAGCCAGAAAGGTGTTTGGCAAAAGGGATACAGAGCTGGAGAAGGGAAAGGATCATGGGACGGGAGGCCTAGGGAGAAAGAAAGGGGGAGGGGAGCACCAGAGGGAGATGGAGAACAGGCAGAGTGATGGGCTGAGAGAGAAAAAAAATTAAATATATCAGGGATGGGGTAAGAAGGGGAGGAGGGGCATTAACGGAAGCTAGAGAAGTCAATGTTCATACCATCAGGTTGAAGGCTACCCAGCCGGTATATAAGGTCTTGTTCCTCCAACCTGAGTGTGGCTTCATCTTGACAGTAGAGGAGGCCATGGATAGACATATCAGAATGGGAATGGGACGTGGAATTAAAATGTGTGGCTACTGGGAGATCCTACTTTCTCTGGCAGACAGAGCGTAGGTGACTTCTCTAACTTCCGTTAATGCCCCTCCTCCCCTTCTTACCCCATCCCTGATATATTTAGTTTTTTTTTGTTTTTTTATTCCCCCCTCCCTTTTTTTTCTTTCTCTCTCTGCCCATCACTCTGCCTGTTCTCCATCTCCCTCTGGTGCTCCCCTCACCCTTTCTTTCTCCCTAGGCCTCTCGTCCCATGATCCTTTCCCTTCTCCAGCTCTGTATCCCTTTCGCCAAACACCTTTCTGGCTCTCAGCTTCACCCCACCCTCTCCAGTCTTCTATCATTTCGTATTTTCCCCTCCCCCTCCTACTTTCAAATCTCTTACTATCTTTCCTTTCATTTAGTCCTGACGAAGGGTCTCGGCCCGAAACGTTGACAGTGCTTCTCCTTATAGATGCTGCCTGGCCTGCTACGTTCCACCAGCATTTTGAGTGTGTTGCTTGAATTTCCAGCATCTGCAGATTTCCTTGTGTAAGCATTTGCAACAGTTCATCTCTGTGCGACAGGAGAATACACATCATAGTACAATGGTCTTGGTTTTATTATTTTGTAATTAATTATTGGATATTATTGCAAATTATTGCAGTTTGGTAAATTATTATTGTGTATATTATTATTCTGCTCTTTATTATTAGTTGAGTCTGCACACTGCTAAGTCTGTCTTTAAATGTTTCTGCTGGAATGAAAGAATTTCCTACTCAGGATCAATAAAGTATTTGTTATTATTATTATTATTATTATTATTATTACTACTACTACTACTACGATACTACTACCACACAGCCATTAGGCTTTTGAACAAAGGGGATAACTACACTCACTTACCCATCCATTGAGATGTTCCCACAACCAATGATCTCACTTTAAGGACTCTTTATCTTGTTATCTCATGTTCCCGTTATTTATGATTATTATTATTTATATTTGCATTTGCACAGTTTCTTGCCTTCTGCACTCTGGTTGATCTTCCATTGACCCTGTTATAGTTACTCTTCTATAGATTTGCTGAGTATGCCCACAGGACAGTGAACCTCAGGTCTGTACATGGGTGACATACATGTACTTTGATGATAAAATTTGCTTCCATCTGAAAGGACTATTCGGTTAATGTCTCATCCAAAAGCAGATATCACTAAAGTTCTGTTTCACCTCACTCTCATCATTGCCTGAAATTCTTTAAGTCTTCCATACTTTAGATGATTTGGGGAAGGAGAGATTATAAATTGGATCTGGATGAAATGAACATAAGTTGAATGTTTCTTTTTCTTTCATTGGAGTTCTCATTGTGGTAAGCAGAGATTAACTGGGAGGTTCTCCCGACCACCACACCTTCAGGAGGAACCCTAAATGCCTGCTTACATCAGGGTAAAGGGTCTGGCTGTTTTTGACTAAAGATAAGGAGCCATGTCCTTCAACTTAGGATGCTGTGTCAGTCAATCAGCATGGTGGGAACGAGAGAAGGTTCTAGGGCGAGCTGGGAGGAAAGGTATGGAAAGTGGTCGGGTCCGTGGGCTTTTTTTTGGTGGGAGGTAGGAGAGGAGAGGACTCCTGAGGATCTGATGTGAAGGGAAGACACTAAATTGAAGAGTGCTTTGCAAGACGAAGGAGTCCAAGAAGGGAGGTTCTTCCTGTGATTGTTGATGAGAATTCAATGCTGTGAGTAAAGCAGTGCACCCGATCAATACAGACATGTCATGAGTCCAACGTTGTGCCCATTTAGAATGATTTAATTTAACTGAAATTACTTTATTATTTATATCCATCATATACATGAGGAGTACAAATCTTCATTTTACGTCTCCATCTAAATGTGCAATGTGCAATTTATTGTAATTTATAATAAATAGAATGTACAATAGGACAGTCAATATAACATAGAAATACAGTTGCATCAGCATGAATTAATCAGGCTGATGTCCTGGTGGAAGAAGCTGTCCTGGAGCCTGTTGGTCCTGGCTTTTATGCTGTGGTACTGTTTCCTGGATGGTAGCAGCTAGAACAGTTTGTGGTTGGGGTGACTCGGTCTCCAATGATCCTTCAGACCCTTTTTACACACCTGTCTTTGTAAATGTCCTGAATAATGGGAAGTTCACATCTATAGATGTGCCGGGCTGTCTGCACCACTCTCTGCAGAGTCCTGTGATTGAGGGAAGTACAGTTCCCATACCAGGCAGTGATGCAGCCGGTCAGGATGCTCTCAATTGTGCCCCTGTAGAAAGTTCTTAGGAGTTGGGGGCTCACACCAAACTTCTTCAACCGTCTAAGGTGAAAGAGGTGCTGTTGTGCCTTTTTCACCACACGGCTGGTGTGTGCAGACCACGTGAGGTCCTCGGTGATGTGTATGCCCCAGAACTTAAAACCGTCATGGGCCCTTTTATTTTTTTCTTTTATTTTTCCTATTAACTCTTTCGATAAAGCTGAAACTGGTAAAATATACTTACTTTATAATCTTATATGATATGCAGCCTGTTATTTCTTGCCGATCGATAATTGTGTACAGGCAGTATCCACACAGCATTCGCTCAAATCAACGTTCCTTTAATTAGAATCCCCAATATTTTTGTTTGGTTGAACCCCAAATCAGACTGACCCTAGATGTATACAGTTTTTAAAGGTGATTTTCTCACCATTGAGCCATGTGGCTGTTAGCAGAGTTAGCTAACGAGCCAAGTGTGTATACAAGCCCCAGTGAGAGAGTTACGTTTTGCAGGGGCTTCGTTCCGATAGATGCTGTGTGAGTGTTGTTTTAGGATTGATTCAGTGGTTTTTGTTGAAGCAAGTGGTTAAACTAGTGTCAGGAAATGTGATTAAATTGCTTTATTATTGATGCCACAGGGACTAAGGTTTAGTGCGATTTGAAGTTGGTAATTATCCACAAATAATGTTTGTGGACTGAGCAGGGTGGATATTCGAAGCCCCACTGAACTGTTACTCTGAGTGCTGAGTTCTGTAGGTATTGGGGCAAGTTACACTGGTTGCACTGTGTTTCGATCAATCGGCTGGTAAGTATGTTGTGTTCGTCCATACTAGCAATGACGTAACTAAAATTGCATTGTCCAATAACTTTAGGAGAACCCGGAGATGTGGGGCCATGGACCTTCCATATTTTTAGAGAAGGGGGAATGTAGCTGAGGGGGAAGACTTTAAAGATGTTGCTTGTGGGTGAGGATGAAGATTTTAAAGACAAGTTGTTCTCGTTTCTGCAAAGTCAGGGAAAGGAGTTGTCTGATGTGAAAGGTTTAATGGGTCCTTCAGCGGATGATGTAAATTCTGAGCTGGTTTCGGCAATTACATCACTGGTTGATAAGTGTACCAGCGGAGAGTCAGAGTTATGAGAGTCTGAGAATGCTCCCTGGAGTGAAGCCCACCCACCGATAGGGAAAAGAACTATAAGGCTAGGACGGAGTAGATGTATCTGTGCCTGGATGAGTAGCAGTGCTCAGATAATATGAAAATACAGTGACTGGTAGAGAGATTGAAAGGTCTGGCTGCTGAGGTGATGAGGTCCCTAAAGGCAGAGAACCCATCGATCATGTCCGTGGACTACATGCAAGCATAAATGATTTTTGATATGACAGACAGCTCAGCAGAACTTATGATGAGGTTCAGCCACACATTCCAAGAGAAAGGGGAGAAATTTTCTGCCTACATTTTCAGGCTAGAGAGACAGCTAGACAGCTGCAATGCTTGTGCCATAAAGGGGTCTTTCAACTGGCCGAGATAAATCAATTATGGATGGGGCAAGTTGTGAAGGGCATGCTGTCACATCATGTGATTGTTTTAAGCATTTGAATGACTCACAAGACATGTCGCCCTCCCTCATTTGTTGAGCTGATCCCTCACCATTTCCTATCCCCTTGTCCATTTCTCATGTTATCTCCTTGCCTGCCCATCAACTCCCTCTGGTACTTCTTCCTCCCCTCTCCCCCTCTCTTTTCTTTCTTCCATAGCCTTCTGTCTCTTTCAGCAATCAACTTCCTAGCTCTTTGCTTCATCCTCCCCCTCCAGGTTTCACCTATTGCCTGGCGTTTCTCTCTCCCCTCTCCCCATCTTTCAAACCTACTCCTTAGTTTTTTCTCTCCAGTCCTGTTGAAGGGTTTCAGCCCGAAATGTTGACTGTACTTATTTCCGTAGATGCTGGCTGGGCTGCTGAGTTCCTCAAGCATTTTGTGTGTGTTGCTGTGAGGTATCTCATTTTAGCAGTTTTCTGTAAAAGCATTGTGTCCTACTGGAAGAATGTTTTAGTTTCAGCTAAAGGAAAAGAGCCATGTTGTTCAACTTGGGAATGTTGTGTCAGTCCATCAAGATGGTGGGTCCAGGAGAAGATTCTAGAGAGATTTGTGATAGACAGTGGTCGGGTTCATGGGCTTTCTTTTATCAGGAAATGTGGGGAGAAAAGGTTCCTGGAGAATGCCTGAAGGATGTGATCTGAAGGGGAGATCCTAATGAGAGGAGTGCTTCATGAGATGAAGAAGTTCAAAAAGGGAAGTTCTATCTGTAATTGGTGATGAGAATTCAACACCGTGAGTAAAGCTGTACAGCTAACAGATATGACATGACCTCTAACGGTTGTGTACATGTTTAGACTGGTTGAATTGTCATGGCCGTTCTATTTTTTTTCTTTTCTTTTTCCTATTAATTGTTCAATAAAGCTGATATAGTTAAATATACTTACTTTACAATTTTATATGGTGTATGACCTGTTATTTCTTGCCGATCAATAATTGTGTACGGGCAGTATTTACACAGCATTCGCTCAAATCCAGGTTCCTTTAATCAGAATTCCCAACGTTCCTGTTGGTTGAACCCCAAATCAAACTGACCCTAGATGACCATTGTTTATGAAAGATGGCCTTCTCACCGCTGAGTTATGTGGTTGTTAGCTGAGTTAGCTAATGAGCCGAGTTTGCACACAAGACCCTGTGAGAGGGTCACATATGGAAATGTCAAATTATGAGGGATTGCAGAGGGATCTGAGTGTCCCATTTTGTGATTCACAAAGGCTTATTTCTTGGAATGGAAGTAATTAAAGAAAGCTTATATAATATCATAAATTACCAGGGGAATTGAATACATAAGCAGGAATATTATGCTTTGGTTTTATAAAGCATTGATAAGACCACATCTGAAGTACTGTGTATGAAATTGGTCTTTTTAGGTTGTACGTTAACGTTTTGAAACATTTTAAAGAAGGTTCACAGGACTAATTACTGCAAGGGAGAGGTGATCTTATGAGGAAAGATTGGGCAGGTCAAAATTGTATCTGCCAATGAAAATTGAGAGCAGAGTTGATGGAATTATCAAAAAAAAAACCCCTAGGGTTTTAAAGAGTGGGTCACTGTTTAAAAATACATGTCATTCAAGTTGCTTTTTAAAAATTCTTTTGGAGGGTCAACATTTGTTGGAACTCCTCATCAAAGAGTAATGGAAACAAAGACTCTGAATATTTTTGAGACAGTGTTGGACAGATACTTGACAAGAGAATGAAAGGTTATTGTGAGTAGACTGCGGAGGAGTATTAACGTTACCATCAGATCAGACAAGACGTTATTAAATGGAAGAGCTAGCTAGAGAGCAGAATGGTGTACCAACTGCTCTTAATTCCTATATGCCTGTGCCTTGGCCTGCTTTTTGTGGGAAGACCCAGAGATGGTCTTACAGAGAAATGGGATTCAGAGTAAGTGTGCTCTGAGAAGAGGTTTCCACTCAGGGAGGAACCTACGGCAACAGTTTCAGGACATAAGATCATCTAGTTAAGCGACAGAAGAGGACAGGGTATCTTCTCACAAAAAAAAATCATGAACCATTAGAATTCACTGACCTAGAGTCGAATTCTTGAATATATTGAAGGTTGGGATAGACAGCTCTACAGACCATAAGTCAAGGGTTATGAAAGGTAGGCGAGATCAGATCAGCAATGAACTTAGTGAATGAAGGAGCTCGATCGAGGGACTGTATGACCTACTTCATTTCCTGTTTATTTTGATCTCAGCCAAACTGCCCGTGAAGCTCCAGCCAACTGGCACACATGAAAGAAATTTATCAGTTATCATACTGAGGAAATGTCCTGTAGTGACACAGGTCTCATCAAAGCAATTGCTATTCTGCTTGCACTTGTTGCCATAGTGATAAAGATCACGGATGAGTCTTGAATCTCCCCTTCCTGACAAACATCTTTTCATAAGCACCGCGCTCCTGTTATTTCAGTACAAGCATTTGTGCAAAATCATGACAATCTTCCCCACCTTTATTTTTCCTGTGAGGCTAAGAGTCCGCTGCTCTCTGTTTTACCCACTGATCTCTGACCGATTCCACTTCTGTCTGGGCCTGTCACATTGTCAAGGCACGGTGCTGCAATGTAAACAGAGCTCAATTTCTGAGCTGCCTCGGAGGGGCACAGCTCCAAAGACAATGCACTGAGGCATATCAAGCATATCACTTTACTCACAAAGGCCCACTCGCTCCATCAAAGTCAGCGGATATCTTGTGACATGTTAAAAATTCAGCTTTGGCCAGCCAATGATAATCGGGCGAGTCTGTCAGTAATTATGGGTAAATGATGCCATAAATAAATCATAGCTTCTGTGTAACGAATGCAGTGACTCCCATGGCATCAATCTCAATTCAGATTGGAGGCCCCTGTTCCTCCTGTCACTGCTGGAAGCAGGGAGTTTGACCTGTCACAGCTTTAAACTAATCAGTTCCATACTTGCTGTCTGTTCTCTTGAACCACCCATTCAACTCACTGAGATTGAACGGAAAAACATGGACCCTGGTAATAGAAAAGGTCATGTTTTCGGCATTGTTGTGTATTTAAACTCTGGCCTTGAAATTTTGTTCTGCAGAATTATCAAATATATCTCAACAAATTAGTTTTAATTGAGGTAAAAGTTTTTCTTAAATAGCTCAATGGTATTTTTCCACACAAAGGAGTTACTGAAACACTAAACCCAGAGCATGATTTGAAAGATTTTGGATTATCTTCAAGCTTATCAAAATAATTTTCTGACTATTCGTTATTTAGCTTGTGGTACATATTGCATAGTTTGTGCAGTAACTCAGCGTATTCCTTAATAAATCAGGAGGATAATTAGATCAACAGTAGATGGAATTGGATAATTAAGCTTGAGAAGGTCTTGCAGTGAGTGTGATCTTAGACCATCCTTTCTCTTGCAGGAAATTTGACAGTAACTTCTGGAATTAATGTGGGAATTCTGGAAGATACAGTCAATATTTCCCTACTCTTCCACAGGAGGAAATGTTTCGCATAATCTGCAGAAACTATAAGAATTTCTGAGTATACAGAATAATGAGGGGTATTTATATGGTAAATGCAAGCAGACTTTCTCCACTGAAATTGGGTTAGACTAGAACTCATGGTTAAGGGTGAAAGGTGAAATATTTAAGGGGAACCTGAGGGGGAGTTTCTTCACTCAAAGGGTGGTGTGGGTGTGGAATGTGCTGCCAGCGGACATGGTGGATGTGGTTTGACTTCAACATTTAAGATAAGTCTGGGTAAGTGCATGGAAGGGAAAAGCTTTTGATAGAGTTGAATGGACATACTTATTTAATGCCTTGAAAAATTTTAATTTTAGTTCTAATTTTATATCATGGATTAAATTAATATATTATAAACCTGTTGCTTCTGTTCTTACGAATAATTATAGATCCTCTTTTTTCCAATTATCTCATGGTACGAGACAAGGTTGTCCCTTAAGTCCTTTATTGTTTAATATTGCATTAGAACCTTTAGCCATTGCTATTCGTGAATCTCCTAATATTTTTGGTATTACCCGTAATGAGAAATTATACAAGTTATCACTCTATGCTGATGACTTTTTGTTATATTTCTGATCCTGACAGGTCTATTCCCGCTATTTTATCCTTGTTGGCTCAATTTGGTAATTTTTCTGGTTACAAACTAAATTTGGATAAGAGTGAACTATTCCCTTTAAATGCACAAACTTTACTGAATGACAGGATACCATTTAAAGTTGTTACTGCCAATTTTATTTATTTAGGTATAAAAATTACCAAGAAACATAAAGATTTATTCAGATTGAATTTTTTACCTATGCTTCATCAAATTCAACAACTTACTACTAGATGGTCTCCTTTACCCTTATCATTGGTTGGTCGGATCAATGCTGTTAAAATGATGATTTTACCGAAATTTTTATATTTATTTCAAGCCTTACCAATTTTTATTCCTAAGTCTTTTTTTGATAGCATTGATTCAAAAATTTCCTCATTTGTGTGGCAAAATAAAAACCCCAGATTAAGTAAAAGACAGTTACAGAAATCTAAAAAAGATGGTGGTTTAGCTTTACCTAATTTTAGATTTTACTATTGGGCGAATAGTATTCTAAATTTAATATACTGGAAACTAGATTTAGATTTACCATTGTGCCCACAGTGGGTAAATTTAGAATGTAATGATGCACAAGGATATTCTTTATTTTCTGTTCTTGGTTCCTCTCTCCCTGTTGATTTAGTTAAACTTAATAAACAGATATCTAACCCTATTGTCAAACATACATTACGAATTTGGTTTCAATTTCGTAAGTTTTTTACTCTGAAAAACTTCGTTCTTGATAGCCCTATCTTACTTAATTTTTTTCTTTAAACCTTCTTTAACAGATCAAGCTTTTAGCATATGGAAAAGGAAAGGTATAATATGTTTTCGCGATCTTTTCTCTGAAGGTAGTTTGATGTCTTTTGATCAACTTTCTAACAAATTTAAGTTACCTAAATCTAATTTTTTTAGATATTTACAAATTAGAAATTTTTTGTATAAAGTTTTACCATCCTTTCCTAATTCAACTTTGATAGATTTTTCAGATATGATTTTTACTTTAAATCCCTGTCAGAAGGGATTAGTGGCTCTTATTTATAATATGATTATGAAGATACAACCAGAGGTATCGGGCTGAATTAAACAGGAATGGGAAAAAGAACTTCAATACAATATTTCAACGGAAAAATGGGAAAAAATTTTACAAATGGTTAATTCTTCTATATGTGCTAAACATGCTCTAATACAATTTAAGGTCGTACATAGAGCTCATATGTCTAAAGATAAGCTTGCTCGGTTTTATTCTCATGTTAATCCTCAATGTGACAGATGTCATTTAGATGTGGCTTCATTGACCCACATGTTTTGGTCATGTCCTACTTTACATAATTATTGGAAGGACATATTTGCTACCATTTCCTCAATTTGGAATATTGATTTACAACCTCATTTTATCACTGCAATTTTTGATAAGCCAAATGAAGATGATAGTCGATTCTCCCCTTCAATTAGACGAATGATTGCCTTTGTAACATTAATGGCCAGGAGATCTATATTACAAAATTGGAAAGAAGTAAATCCTCCTACCACATTTCAGTGGTTCTTTCAAACTATTTCTTGTTTAAGTTTAGAAAAAATTAGAAGTACTATTTTTGATTCATCAATTAAATTTGAAGAAACTTGGGGACCGTTCATTCGACACTTTCATATGAATTAATTTGGCTGCTTCCAGACCTTTTCTCTTTTTATTCTTGTTCTGGTATGGAGTTCCGGAGTTTTTGACACTATCATATACATATAAACTATTATTATTGCCCATGTTAGTTTAGGTTTATTTTTTTATTTCTTTAAATATACATTTTTTCTTGTATTTTATACTTTTTTTTCTTTTGATGATTATTTTTAATCTTTTTCATGTATAATCAATATAGATTAGATTGATTATTGCACGATCTTTTTTTGCTGATAGCTTAATAAGATATTGTTATCTTGTTACTAATTTAATTCTAAATCTAATGTATTCATAACCAATTTAATATAATACTATGTTATGTTTTTTTAATAAAAATTAATAAAAAGATTGTAAAAGAAAGAAAGGAAGGGAAGCTGTACTCCCTGTGCAGGTCGATGGGACTAGGCGTAATTGTTTGGCCAAAGGGCCATTTTCTATCCAGTAATGCCCTTTGGCTCTAACTTAATTACATAATAGTCACTTCATAGCACTTCCTAAAATGTTCTGCTCTGTTGAATGTATAACAACATACCAAACCATAATTGCTGTTGAATACAGTCCCTAAAATGTTATTGCAAAGGGAAATGTTGATTAATTTTATCTGATAGATTTTCAATAAAAATAGAGGAAAATCATGATTGTTCAGTGAATTCCATGAACTCGTGATTTTCTACCCGGGTTCTCTGTGTTTTTCATGTGCTAGTACATGGACGAGCTCAGTTATTAGATCTCCTTCACACTCCCTAAACTGCCCCCTATGATTCATGACTCCCAACACACATGCTGAGCTCCAGACATGACCAACAGCCCCTCATCCTGCAAAGATCTCTGGCCTGACCCACACCACCATGCTCCCTGCAGCCTTCCAAACATAGCACTTCCCACATGACGGCACAGCAGCTCAGTACTACAACTGTGGCTACCTGTGAGGGGCAGCGGCAGGTTGTACACCTCGACGTTAGTGTGGGCCTCAGGAGGACTGAGCCGTATCCTGAGGCAAGCCTGTGAGAGATGGACCACCTGGAAGATCCTTCACAGATCAGGCAGCCCAGTGTCAACAAGGTGAAGTGGGATTACGCATCAACACCTGAAGTCCCTCATTGTAAAAGAGGGATAGGCCACACAAATAAGAGAAAATCTGCAGATATTGGAAATCCGAGCAACACACACAAAATACTGAAGGAACCCAGCAGGCCAGGCAGCATCTACGAAAAAAGTAAAGCTGATGTTTCAGGCCAAAGACAAAGCTCTCCTTTTATTCCCCTATACACCTCCATCCCTCACCAGGAAGGCCCCAGAATCCTTTGTTTTTTTTCCTGGACGCCAGACCTAACCAGTTCCCCTCCACCACCATGCTCTTTTGCCAAAGAATAGCCCAGCAGCGTCTCTACTTTCTGCGAAGGCTGAGGAAAGTCCATCTCCCACCCCCCCCCCCATCCTCATCACATTCTACAGGGGTTGTATTGAGAGCATCCTGAGCAGCTGCAACACTGCCTGGTTCGGAAATTGCACCATCTTGGATCGCAAGACCCTGCAGCGGATAGTGAGGTCAGCTGAGAAGATCATCGGGGTCTCTCTTCCCGCCATCACGGACATTTACGCTACACGCTGCATCTGCAAAGGAAACAGCATTATGAAGGACCCATGCACCCCTCATACAAACTCTTCTCCCTCCTGCCATCTGAGAAAAGGCACCGAAGCATTCGGGCTCTCACGACCAGACTATGTAACAGTTTCTTCCCCCAAGCTATCAGACTCCTCAATACCCAGAGCCTAGACTGACGCCTTACTGCCCTATTGTCCTGATGATTATTTATTGTAATGCCTGCACTGTTCTTGTGCACTTTATGCAGTCCAGTGTAGGTCTGTAGTCTAGTGTAGCTTTCTCTGTGTTGTTTTTTTATGTAGTTCAGTCTAGTTTTTGTACTGTGTCATGTAACACCATGGTCCTGAAAAACGTTGTCTCATTTTTACTATGCACTGTACCAGCAGTTACGGTCGAAATGACAAGAAAAGTGACTTGACTTGACTAGTGGAACTTAGACCACATTGTTTGTTTTGATCTGCCTCCATAGTTTGGAATCTTGCAATGGTCAGCCCAAGACGTACATTTTACTGTCATAGTAGAGATCTATAACTAAGATGGACGGGCATCAGAATCGTCCTCTCCAATCTCCAGTTCAGATCTCTCCAACCCATTCCCTCACCAGCCACGAACAAGCACAACGCCACCCATCCACACCAAAATCATTGCCTTTAAAACATTGAACTTAATTGACTATATTACTTGCATCCTTCATATACATGAGGAGTAAAAATCTTTACGTTATGTCTCTGTCTAAATGTTCATTGTGCAATTTACAGTAATTTGTAATAAATATTATGTACACCAGGACAGTCAATATAACATAGAAATACAATTGAATACAATTGTGTCAGTGAATTAATCAGTCTGATGGCCTGCCTGAAGAAGCTGTCCTGGAGCCTGTTGGTTCTGGCTTCTATGCTGCAGTACCGTTACCCAGATGGTAGCAGCTGGAACAGTTTGTGGTTGGAGTGACTCAGATCCCCAAGGATCCTTTGGGCCCTTTTTACACACCTGTCTTTGTAAGTGTCATGAATAGGCGGAAGATCACATCTACAGATGTGTTGGGCTGTCTGCACCACTCTCTGCAGAGTCCTGTGATTGAGGGAGGTACAGTTCCCATACCAGGCAGTCAGTCAGGATGCCCCTGTAGAAAGTCCTCACCTTTGCCTCCACTCACAAGGTTGTGCCATCAGTCTACCTCTCCACTCATTAATCCACTCTTAGAAGACTACTGACCCTTTGTATGATAAGCTGAGCTCTTGATCTCACAATCTACTTCATAATGACTTCACAACTTATTGTCTACCTGCGCCAACTTCTACTATTCCTTTCCCTTGTTCTACTCCAGTGTATTGATGTGATGAAATGATCTGTATGGATGGCATGCAAAACTGATGGAAGATTGACACACAGAGCTCAGAAACAAAGTCTTCTTTCACAATTCTGAATTAATCCGCCTGTGGAATCACCAGATAATAATAAAGAAGGCAAGACAGCGGCTAGACTTTATTAGGAGTTCGAAGAGGTTTGGCATGTCAACAAATACACTCAAAAACTCTATAGATGTACCGTGGAGAGCATTCTGATAGGCTGCATTACTGACTGGTATGGAGGGGCTACTGCACAGGACCGAAAGAAGCTGTAGAGGGTTGTAAATCTAGTCAGTTCCATCTTGGGCACTAGCCTACAAAGTACCCAGGACATCTTCAGGAAGCGGTGTCTCAGAAAGGCAGCGTCCATTATTAAGGACCTCCAGCACTCAGGTATGAGTTACAGAAGCCTGAAGGCACACACTCAGTGATTCAGGAACAGCTTCTTCCCCTCTGCCATCTGATTCCTCACACTCTTGCTACCTCATTTTTAATATACAGTTTTTCTGTTTTTGCACATTTAAAAAAATCTATTCAATATACGTAATAGATTTACTTGTTTATTTATTTTTATTTATTTTTTCTCTGCTAGATTATGTATTGCATTGAACTGCTGCTGCTACGGTAACAAATTTCATGTCACATGCCAGTTATAATAAACCTGATTCTGATCATTTCCAGGTCGCTAGACCTAAGGACTAATTTTGTAGATGAGGATTGCTATTCTGTCCAATGATCACTTCAACTCTCCATACCTGTTTAAAATGCTCCTTGTTTCTGTAAATATCAGAGCAAGAGAAAATGGTAGACATGAGAAAATCTGCAGATGTTGGAAATCATGGCAACGCTCACAAAACACCGGAGGAACGCAGCAGGCCAGGCAGCACCTATGGAAAAGAGTAAACAGTCGACACTTCAGCCCAAGACCCTTCATCAGGACGGGAAGGGAGGGGAGAAGCAGTCAGAATAAAAAGGTGGGAGAAGGGGAGGAGGAAGCACAAAGTGCCATGAGATAGGTGAAACCGGGAGAAGGGGAAGGGGAAATGAAAAGCTGGGAAGTTGATTGGTGAAAGAACTAAAGGGCTGGAGAAGGGTAATCTGAAGGGAGAGGACAGAAGACCGTGGAAGAAAGGGAAGGGGGAGGAGCATCAGAGGGAGGTGATGGACAGGTAAGAAGAGAAAGTGTGAGAGGGAAACAGGAATGGGGAAGAGTGAAGGAGAGGCAGAGCGACACTTAACAGAAGATCGAGAAGTCAATATTCATGCCATCAGGTTGGAGGCTACCCAGATGGAATATAAGGTGTTGCTGCTCCAAGCAGAGTGTGGCTTCATCATGGCAGTACAAGTGGCCATGGACTGACATGTCAGAATGGGAAGTAGAATTGAAATGGGTGGCCACCAGGAAATCACGTCTTTTTGTAGAATAGAAAATAGTTATGTCTTTGCATAAACATTTCTAGATGTTATTTCAGGCTCTACCTCAGACTCATGTATGCTGCAGTCTTCATTGTGCTCTCAATTACTATAAAGCATGTTAAAAGTTGTGCTTTTCCACTCTTGATTTAGTGCCTGTGAGATTCTTAATCCTTTCCAGTCCTGATGAATGGTCTCAGCGAGATCAGTGCAGACAACTTTCTTTGAATTCAGCAGAGATCCATCACTTCACTGTCTGTAAGCCTAGTCCATTGGGTGGGTTTTAGTACTGGCATCTACTTCTTCGTCATCCCCAGCAGAACCACAAGCATGTATTTCAGAAGACTGAGAAATAGGAAAATAGGATTAGGAATAGGGTGATAAGATCCATTATATCTTCTCCAAAACTCGATAAGATCATGGCTAAGCTGATTGTGGCTTCAAACCTATTTTCCTGTGAGATTTCCTAAACCTCTGTAATCAAAAACCAACCTCACCTTTGAATACATCCAGAGCCTCTGCTTCTACATTAGGGAATTCCAAAAATTCCCAAAACCCCCTGAAAAGAAACCTCTCTTCATCCCGGTTATCTTCAATGTAACTGAAATATCCCCTATCCAAATGAGCAAGATGTGAATTTCATTTTTTTAGAACTAATTTTAATCTGTCTGGAAATCAAAAGCAACAAAAAGGTTATTGGTTTCACAGCCTACCCAGTTATTTTTTAATTAATTTTTAATCTTATTTTGAAATTATGCTCCATTGTTTTTGATTTCCCGCCACAGGAATGATCCCTCTGCATCTCTCCTTTCAGCCAACCTCAGAATCTTAAATATTTCAATTATGTCACCTCTCACTCCTCCAGACACCAACAGCCCAAACTGTTCAATTGTTCCTCGTAACATCGCTCCTTCACCTTGGGAAACAACCTGGTGAACTAGCTCTGAACTGTCTCTTGGACAAGAGTATCCCTCCTTAAACAGAGAGATCAAACAGTGGTAAACTGTCATTTATTCTTTGATAATCTGGTTACCGTGATGACAAAGTAATGATCTTTTCCTGCAAATAATTAAGCAGAGTTGATTGAATGTGCAGTGTGGATGGATGGACTGGTATGTCTGCAATAAGTAACCCACCAACTGCAATCAGATTGGAGTTGCTGCAGATAGCCTGGGGTGGGTGAAAGAATTTCACTCCTGGTTCCTGGTCCTGAGTTCTAGCCTGTACACTGTGGAGAGAGGATTGAACTTTGTAGAGTTTTCACATCCAGTCTCAAGGTACTGAGTAAAAATGTTGGGAGGTCGTGGTTGTATAGGATGATGGTGAGGCTACATTTGGAGTATTGCATTCATTTTTGATTGCCCTGTAATAGGAAAGATGTTATTAAACTTCAAAAATTATAGAAAAGATGTTGGCAGGACTTGAGGGTTCTAGTGGGTGGACACCACAGAGAAAAAAAACATTTAGTCCTAAAGGAAGGAAATAATGGATTACCCTAGAGCAGGGGTGGGCAAACTTTTTGACTTGTGGGCCACAAAGGGTTCTAAAATTTGACAGGGGGGCCGGACCAGGAGCAGATGGACGGAGTGTTTTGGTAATACACCTCATAAGAGAAAATAAAATATCATGGGATATGTAGAAAACATGTGCTTTAATTTCAATTGAAAATGAACAAATGCATTACAACAAAATATCTGTCTTTGAAGTCCCATGGTATTTAGCTATTTATTGAAATGACTTTTAAAACACTGAAAATTAAATGAATAAAATACAGCTTTTTTAAATAGTAACAGTTATTATTTTAAAGCACTGAAAATTCTATTATCCTTCAAGATATTATCATCATCACTCTCCTCCTGACTGTCTTTATTTCAAAAATGGTAGGAGATGCAGGTCTACTTGTCCTGCTCCTTCTTATTCAATTGTCCCCTGTGCCAAAACTCAACAACGACCAGCACAAGGACAGAACAGTGACAGCGCGCCAGTATGCGGAGCACGTTATTTTTTATTTTGAGAACGTACGTGCACCTGCGCACTACTCATGTCCATCACTTAACAGAAATGACATGTAACATGTAAGGCTTATTGAAAAAAAAATTTTCAAATGCATTTTTTACATAACATAACGAAGAAACTTATTTTTAATTTCAGTGGGAACAGTGTTGTTGGTCTCCCTTTTTAGCCAGCGCATCAAAGTCTGGATTTAGTTTTGTTGTGGCGATTCTCAGGATGGATCTGAGGTGTTGGTCAGTTAACTTGGATCTGTGGCTGGCTTTGTTGATGTTCATGACGCTGAACGCCTGTTCACACAAATAGGTCGAGCCGAACAAAGAGTAAAGCGCAAATGTGGAGTAATACGCTGCACCTCAACAAAGGTCAATGTGTAGCGGTGTGCTACATGCAGCGCTAAAATTACGACACGGAGTCGGTAACTGCAGTCGAAGAAAAAAACTTTATTCGAAATCCCCAGCCTCACTTGTAAGCCTCCCTCAACCTGCCCCCCATGGCGCAGAGGCTCCAAAGCTCTGTGCTCGCAAATCCCTGCAGGCTATCTCCCTTAGCCGGAACGCTGGCTAATTGTGAGCCGGTTCAGATGTGCCAGGAAATGGGTCGCCACAAATGTATATAGAGTGCGTCATCTATTGGGAAAATGCCAGAACTGCGGGGAAAAAACGTTAACAAGGTTTATTAATATAATTTCATCAAGTTCTGC
Organism: Hypanus sabinus; assembly: GCF_030144855.1. Lineage (NCBI taxonomy): Eukaryota > Metazoa > Chordata > Chondrichthyes > Myliobatiformes > Dasyatidae > Hypanus > Hypanus sabinus. The sequence continues at coordinate 147,922,103 of NC_082714.1, forward strand.
GGGCCGGATTAAAAAGCTTAACGGGCCGCATATGGCCCGCGGGCCGTAGTTTGCCCATGCCTGCCCTAGAGGAATAAAATGGAAGCTTTCACATTTGACTATCTACTGTCGGGCAGGTAGGATCAGACACTTTGCTAACACGAGGGCGGATCTCCCCTCTTTGGGAAAGGCATCCTGCTATAGTAGAGGTGCTTCTTGCAAAACATGTCAGGGTTAGGAGACTGTGAGAGTGATGTCAACTGAGTGCAGATTGCCCACTCTGTGGCCTGAAGCTATAAGCCCCCATGTTGAATGAAGGAATAGCATCTTTCCTATTACAGGGCAATCCGGTTTCTACTTTCTACATTCTGAAAGCACCTCATTAACACTGTAATGAAGTCTTAGGCACGTATACATATCTAGGGTGCCTAAGACTTTTGCAGAGAACTGTAGAAATATTATGTATTGCACTGTTCAGCTGCTGCACAAAAGAACATATTTCATGATGTATGTGAATGATGATAAACTTGATTCTGATATGGGTCTCTAATGTGGACTGAGAGTGAGAAAAGGGCAGGGAGAGGGGAATCATGGTTGAAAAAAGGGGAAGGGAGAGGGGAGGGAGCAGAAAGCACCAGAGAGACATTTTGTAATGATCAATAAACCAATTGTTTGGAAACAAGTGACCTTGCCTGGTGTCTCAGGGCTGGGTGTGTCTGCACCCACACCAACCCGCAGCTCCCGACACTCCTTCCCTGCCACCTGTCCCACACCCTTCCTATGGCACTTCACCCTCGCCATTCCCTACGTACTTTGCTCCAGATTTAGAAAGCTGCTCTCCACTCCACGTTGAGAATTACTGTACAAAGGTCTTGGGTATCATAGCTATATACATATATGTGTCTAAGACTTTTGCACAGTACTGTAAAGATGCTTAAGCAGTGGATTAACACAGTAATGTTGGCAATGGATCTGATCCAGGATCAAAGACTGGTAGACAAAACATTATTAAATAATGTGAAAGGGCAGGGATGGCTTCAAAGAAGATTGTTCAGTTATAAACATTCCTTAGGCAGAAGATAAGAGATCTGCTGAAAAAAATCATTGAATCAATAGTGGTTCAAATGGGACAGGAAAAAATTACTATGACAATTGTGTGGCTAATTAAAAAGTGGAAAGCTGCACTGAATGGAAAAAGTACAGGGAGATATAAAGAGAATAAGAGGGAGAAAGACAGAGTATGTGAACAGATATTAGCTGAAAAAAGCATACTGAGGATGTTATTATAAACACCCAACACTAGAGTGAAAGTTTATAAAAATTGTACTAGCTAACCTGTACTATAGTAGTGAACAGCAATAATGGGCAGTAGTACAATTTCTTCTGTCCCGATTTCTCATGATATGCCAAACAGAAGTATCACATTGTTTTTCAACAACCATAATGCACTTCAAGTAAAATCTCAGAGAATAGTGGGTTAACAAGGGGTGAGGTGATTGTGATCATTGTAATCAATTATGAGGCACTGATGACCAAATATTTATAATAATTAATTGATTTCTTAAATTAAGCCTACAATTCCTCAGCTGGCCTCCTTGCTATCTGAGTACTCCCTTCCCATTGTTCCCTTTATCTTTATCACCCCTGTAGAAACTCCCACCACCCCTGGGAGGGTGTGATATCATCCATTTTGGGAACCACTAGTTTAGAGAGATATACACCAAACATAAGTGAATAGGACTAGCTAAGGCAGACACCTTGGTCAGCACAGACAAGTTGAACCAAAGGTCCTGTTCCTTGCTGTATTACTCCATGACTCTGCAGTGGATATATTGGTTGTAATCTAATAAAATTCCCTAGATCCTGGAGTGAAAATCTCAAATCTAACATCGGATAGAAGAGAAACAGTGGGAATATAATGTGGGAAAATGTGATGTAAAAGGAGGAATGAGACAGGCCTGAAACTTCAACTGTTTACTCTTTTCCATAGATGCTGTCTGGCCTGCTGAGTTCCTCCAGCATTTTGGGTGTGTTGATGAGATATGAGACCTTATTTTAAATGGGGTGAGGCTTAAAGATGATTAGTGTGAATGAAACGAGAGTAACACACACAGTTGATGTTTTGGACCAAGACCCTTCTTCAGGACAGGAAAGGAAGGGGAAAGAATAAAAAGGTGGGGGGGAGAGGAAAAAGGGCATGCTAGAAGATGATTGGTGACGCCAGGTGGGTGGAAAAAGTAAAGGGCTGGAGAAGAAGGAATCTGATAGGAGGGGAGAGTGGACCATATTGGAGAGGGAGAAAGGGAAGAAGGAGGGGCACCAAGGGGAGGTGATAGGCCGGTGAGGAGAAGAGGTACAAGGCCAGAGTGGGGAATAGAAGAAGAGGGAAGGTGGAGGGAAAATATACCTTTACCAGACGGAGAAATCGATGTTCACACCATCAGGTTGCAGGCTACCTAGACAGAATATGAGGTGTTGTTCCTGCAACCTGTGAGTGGCCTCATCGAGGCAGAAGAGCAGGCCATGGACCAACAGGATCCTGCTGTAACTATAGAGTTCCCCACTCAGGATCAGTAAACTACTAATAATTATTATTATCATCACCAAACACATCCTTACCTCTACCTCTCTCTCTGCTTTCCACAGGAAGCACTTCCTCTGTGATCTCCTCCCCACTAATCTGCCTCCTGGCACATTCTTGCAAGTGAAAGAAATGCTACACCTACCCATACACATCTCCCTCACCTCCATTCAGGGCCCCAAACAGTCCTACCAGCTGAGGCACCACTTCACCTGCAAATCTATGGAGGTCCTTTACTGTACCGAGTGCCTCTGATGTGGCATCCTCTACATTGGTGACACCCAAGGTAAATTCGGGGACCATTTTGTTGAGCACCTCCACTACATCTGCCAAGAAGTGGAATGTGCCTGTCGACAGCCATTTTAATTCCTATCCCCATTCCCGTTCTGACACTTGGTCAATGTCCTCCTCTTTTGCCTCGATGAAGCCAGTCTCAGGGTGGAGAAGCAACACTGTATATTCTGTCTGGGCGGCCTCCAACCTGATGGCATGAATATCAATTTCGCCTTCTGGTTAAAAAAATTTCCTCCCCCCTCCCCTTTTCTTCTATTCCCCAATCTGATCTCTTACCTCTTCTCCTCACTTGCCTATCACCTCCCTTTCTCCCCTCACCCTCTTCTCCTATCAGATTGCTACTTCTCTAGTCCTTTATCTTTCCTACTGAACTGATAGGAGAGGAGAGTGGACCATATTGGAGAAAGGGAAGAAGGAGGGGCACCAAGGGCAGGTGATAGGCAGGTGAGGAGAAGTAAAAGGCCAACGTGGGCCTTCTGACTAATCCTCCTTCCCAGTCCCCTCTCCTTTTTTATTCTGGAGTCTTCCCCCTTCATTTCCAGTCCTGAAGAAGAGTCTTGCCTCAAAATGTTGACTGTTTGACCATTTCCAGGCCTGCTGAGTTCCAACAGCATTTTGTGTGCATTGCTTTAGAAACTGTGTGCTAACATCACTTTGAAATCTCCAGGCTTAATTAGTTTCCAAAGCTAGTCTGATTAATAACTTGATTGATCCTTAAAAGAAAACTGGAACAGCAGGGGAGTTATGATGCACCATTACAGAGTACTGGTGAGACGCAGCTGGGTCTCTCTGAAACTTGCCGGTCTTCCAGTACAAACAACTGTCTCCAAACAAGTGCGGTAGACTTCCCAGGTACAGTGCCCTGTGGTGAGGGGCACACACTGAGGCTCAGAGCAGTCACTGCAAAAGCCCTGTGGTGGAAGTCTACTGTCCAGGACCTCCCACCACTAGATACCGGCAGTCTTCAGACCTTCAGAATTACCGCCCAACCATGCTGCAGATTGAAAAATTGTTGCTGCAGAAACCAGTGACAGACAAGAAGATGACTGATAAACACAAGAGATTTCTGCAAATGCTGGAAGTCTTCAGCAACGTGCTCAAGATGCTGGAGACACTCAGCAAGACAGGCAGCATCTATGGAATGGAGTAAGCAGTTGTCATTTTGGGCTGAGATCAACTTGATTCTAGACTCAGGATTCAAGCTACATCACATCTACATCGAAACATATAGTGAGAGGCATCATTTGCATTAATAACCAATATGCCCAAGGATGTGCTGGGGGCCGACCACAAATGTTGCCTCATATTTCGGCACGAACATCGTATGCCACACTGATAGGAAGAATAACACAGAGCACAACAAGCAACTAAACAAAGCCCTTTTCTCTCACCCACACACATACACAGACCTCTAACCCCAAGACAGTTGTCTTCTTCATCCTCCAGCGGACCCATATTCGGACTAGGACACACATACATTGGACCGATGATGCGTCTGGGCCTGAAACATCGACTGTTCACTCCTCTCCATAGATGCTGTCTGGCTGTCTGTCTGTCCAGCATTTTGTGAGTGTTGTTGAGAAGATAACTGAAATATCCAGCTTTTCCACAGGGGAATATGGACCAGCTTAAATATGACTCAAAATCCACAAGCCCATTGACTTCATTTGGATTATTCTCTGTGAAGCAGAGATCTGATTGAGATGTTCAAAATTTGGAATGGATTTAGTGGCGTCACAGGCGTCATAGGGTGGTAAAGAGAGCTTTTGGTACATTGGCCTTTATAAATCAAAGTATTGAGTATAAGAGTTAGAATGTTATGGTGAGGTTGTATAAGGCGTTGTTGAGGCCGAATTTGGAGTATTGTGTGCAGTTTTGGTCACCGAATTACAGGACGGATATTAATAAGGTTGAAAGAGTGCAGAGAAGGTTTACAAGGATGTTGCCGGGACTTGAGAAACTGAGTTACAGGGAAAGGTTGACAAGGTTAGGACTTTATTCCCTGGAGCGTAGAAGAATGAGGGGAGATTTGATAGAGGTATATAAAATTATGATGGGTATAGATAGTGAATGCAAGCAGGCGTTTTCCACCGAGGCTAGGGGAGAAAAAAACCAGAGGACATGGGTTAAGGGTGAAGGGTGAAAAGTTTAAAGGGAACATTGGGGGGGGGGCTTCTTCACACAGAGAGTGATGGGAGTATGGAATGAGCTGCCAGATGAAGTGGTAAATGCGGGCTCACTTTTAGCATTTAAGAAAAACTTGGACAGGTACATGGATGAGAGGTGTACGGAGGGATATGGTCCAGGTGCAGATCAGTGGGACTAGGCAGAAAAATGGTTCAGCACAGCCAAGAAGGGCTAAAAGGCCTGTTTCTGTGCTGTGATGTTCTATGGTTCTATGATTTTTTTCCAGGAACGAAGGCTGTGTAACCAGAAAACATTTTGTCAAATTGAGCCAGAGCTCCTGAGGCAATGTGAGGAACTATGTTTCTGCAATGAGTGAATGTGATGTTGGATGCTCAGTCCAAAAGGTTGGTGGAACAATAAAAAACCTATTTTCACTGAACTATGGCAAAAGAGGATGGGAGTGGGATTAATTAGATTTATTAAAGTGCACAGCATGGTGATAAAGAATGACCATGATGCTGAGATACAGCCTAGGTTGCACTGGGGCATACCATCAGTGATGTAACCTGAGGTTATCGGATGTTTTGGGTCATTCAACATCAGACATCCTCACCCCAACGTCCCAGCCAGGGTTAATCAGGCCCTGGTTTGTGTCCCAGCAGCTTTGGTCACGGGTCACACCTCTTGATCCATTGCCATGCTCAGCAGCTTCTGTGACAATCCTGATGGCCCTTTTCTCTGTAGCCCCTGTAATGCCCAGGAAAGGGTAGGTTCTGAATTGTGAGCAGCCAGCAGAACCTCTACACTCCACCTCTATGGGCTCACATCAAGCCCTCCAGCCCTGTCACTGGCACAGCTGTACCAGCTTCTGGAATATGGCTCTCTTACACTCAAATGCCTCCTCAATTTAATCCTCCCAAGAGACTCTCAGTTCTACCATAATCACGAGCATATGTGCAGATACTGGAAATCCAAAGTAACACACACAAAATGTTGGAGGAACTCAACGTGCCAGGCAGCATCTGTGGAAAAGGTTCTCACTCTAACTTCCCCCCTTCCTTTCTAGTCTTGATGAATGCCTCGTCCCAAAAATCAATTGTTTACTCCTTTCCATAGATGCTGACTGTCCTGCTAATTTCCTCCAGCATTTTGTGTGTGTTGCTTCAGTTCTCCCATGATGACTGTTTCATTTGGCACGGTAGGGTAGCAGTTAGTGCTTCATCTTGCAGCAATCATGGATCAGGGTTTGATTCCTGTCACTGTCTATGTTCTCCCCATGGCCACGTGGATTTCCTCAAGGTGCTCCAGTTTCCTCTCTCATTCCAAAGATGCACAGTTATTGTTAGTGAGTGGTAGGCACATGATGTTGGTGCCTGAGCGTGGCCACATTTGTGGACTGCCCGGCACTATCCTCATTTGATTTGATGTTAAAGGGTGCATTTCACTATGTGTTTTGATGTACATATGAGAAATAAAGCTAATCTCTGCAAAATGTTAGACTATAAGACCATAAGATATAGGAGCAGAATTAGGCTATTTGGCCCATCCACCATTTCATCATTGCCGATCCAATTTTCCTCACAGCTTAATCTCCCACCTTCTCTCCATATCCCATCATGCCCTGACCAATCAAGAATCTATCAGCCTCTGCCTTAAATATACATAAAGACTTGGCCTCCACAGCTGCTTGTGGCGAATAATTTACCAGTCTCTGGCTAAAGAAATTCCTCCTCATCTCCATTTTCAATGGATGCCCGTCTATTCTGAGGCTGTATCCTCTGGTCTTAGACTCTCCCACCAGAGGAAACATTCTCTCCACATCAACTCTATCAAAACCTTTCATCATTCGATAGGTTTCAATGAGGTCACCCCTCATTCTTCTGAATTCCAGTGAGTACATGCCCAGAGCCATCAAGTGCTCTTCATATGAGAATCCATTCTATCTTGGAACCATTTTTGAACCTCCATTGAACCCTCTCTAGTTTCAGCACAACCTTTCTAACATAAGAGGCCCAAACCTACTCTCAATTCTCCAAGTGAAACCTCACCAATCCTTTAGAATGTCTCAACATTACATCCTTGTTTTTATATTCTAATCCTCTTGAATGCTAACATTGTATTTGCCTTCCTATTCATGGACTCAACCTTCAAATTAACCTTCAGTGAATCCTGCACACAGATTCCCAGGTCCCTTTGCATAACAGTTTTTTATATTTTCTCTCCGTTTAGAAAATAGTCAACTCTTTCATTTCTTCTACCAAAGTGCACTTCCCGAACTGTATTCCATCTGCCATTTCTTTGCCCATTCACCTAATCTGTCTAAGTCCTTCTGTAGCCTCTCTAATTCCTCAGAACTACCTGCCCCTCCACCTATCTTCATATCATCTGCAAACTTTGCAACAAAGCCATAAATTCCATCATTCAAATCCTTGACATATAACGTAAAAATAATCAGTCCCAACACAGATTCCTGTGAAACACCACCAGTCAGAAAAGACTCCCTCTAATACCACTCTTTGCCTCCTGCCAAATAGCCATTGATTTATCCATGCTAGAATTTTTCCTGTAATACCATGGCCTCATAACTTGCTGAACAGCCTCATGTGTAGCGCTTTGTCAAAAGCCTTCTGAAAATCCAAGTGCATGACATCAACCAATTCTCCTTTGCCTATCCTGCTTCTTATTTCTTCAAAGAATTCCAACAGTTTGTCAGGCAAGAATTTCCCTTGAGGAAACCATGCTGACTACAGCTTCTTTTATTATTAGCCTTCAAGTACTTCTGAGACCTCATCCTTAATTATTGACTCCAACATCTTCCCAACTACTGAGGTCAGACTAACTGGCCTATAGTTCCCTTTTTTCTACCTCTCTCCCTTCTTGAAGAGTGAAGTGACATTTGCAATTTTCCAGTCTTATGGTACTGTTCCAGAATCCAGTGATTTTTGAAAGGTCGTTACTAATGCCTCCATAATCTCTTCAACCACCTCTGTCAGAATTCTGTGGTGTAGACCATCTGGTCCAGGTGACTTATCCATCTTCAGACCTTTCAGTTTCCCAAGAGCCGTCTTTCTAGTTATAGTAGTGTGGTAAACCATGTATACCTGTCTGGACACGCCCCTCTGCTGACTGTTCCTGTGGCTCCTCCCACAGACCCCTGTATAAAGGTGATTGGGGCACTGCTCCTCCTACAGTCTTCAACATGGTCGTGCCCGTTTTCACTGTTAATAAAAGCCTATCATTTTGTACTCTACTTCCAGTCTCCTCGAGTTATTGATAGAGCATCAAGTAGCTTTACACACTTCATGCCTTCAGTACCTGGAACTTACACCACTCTGCTAATGTCTTCCACGGTGATGACTGATGCAAAATATTATTCAGTTTGTGCACTATGTTGTTGTCCCCCAATACTACCTCTCCAGCATCGTTTTCTAGTGGTCTGCTATCCACTCTCCCCTCTCTTTTACACTTATGTATCTGACGAAACTATTGCTATTCTCTTTAAAATTCTTGACTGGCTTACTTTCATATTCCATCTTTACCTTCTTAGTGACCTTTTTAGTTGCCTTCTGTTGGTTTTTAAAAGTTTCCCAATCCTCTGACTTTCCACTACTTTTTGCTCTATTACATGCCTTCTCTTTGGCTTTTATGTCAGCTCTGCCTTGCTTGTTAGCCATGGTTGTATCATCTAGCCTTTAGAATACTTCCTCTTCTTTGGGATGTATGTATCCTGCGCCTTCTGAATTGCTTCCAGAAATTCCAGCTATCGCTGCTCCGCTGTCATCCTTGCCAGTGTTCTTTTCCAATCAATACTGGCCAACTCCTCTCTCATGCCTCTATAATTCCTTTACTCATGATAATACTGATACATCTGACTTTAGCTTCTCCTCAAATTTCAGGGTGAATTTGATCATATTTTGATCACTTTGCCCTAAGGGTTCTTTTAAACTCTCTAACCAATTCTGGTTCATTCCACAACACCCAATCCAGAAAAGCTGATCCTTTAGTGGGCTCAACCACGAGCTTCTCTAAAAGCCATCTCATAGGCATTCTGGAAACTCCCCCTCCTGAAATCCAGCATCAGCCTGATTTTCCCAATCTCCCTGCATATTGAATTTCCCCATGAGTATTGTAACGTTGCCCTTTTGGCACACAGAACCTTGCCACTCATCCTACATATGTCATTGGACCAAATCTTACAAGGGGTCTAGGAAAAAAAGAGAGGAGAGGTGGGCAAATGGGATTGTCCTACTGGGAACCAAGATGACCTCTTTCTGTGTCATAGTAAGTTCAAAATCTGAATAGCTCAGTCAGCTCCATGATGGACACTTGCTCCTGTCGCATCCAGAACATCTTCAAGGAGCCATCTCAAAAAGGTGGCATCCATCATTAAGGACTCCTATTGCCCAGGACGTGGCCTCTTCTCATTGCTACCAACAGGAAGGAGATACAGGAGCCTGAAGGCACACTCAGAGGTTCAGGAATAGCTTCTTCCCCTCCACCATCAGATTTCTGAATTGGCATTGAATGTTATCTCACTATTTGTCTTTTGTACTATTTATTTGTTTTTGGTCTAACATAAGGTAATGTTTATATGTCTTGCACTACACTGCTGCCGCAGATTTCAAGACATACTGTATGGCAGTGACAATAAATCTGATCCTTTTTTATTTTATTTAGAGTTAAATAACAGTCCAATCCAACCCAATGGACTGGCCCATGTGACCAATTAACCTACTAATCCATAAGTCTTTGGTCTGAGCACCACATGATCAGGAGGAGTACGTACAGTAAAAAACTCCTTACAGATTGTGGCAGGAATTGAACTGGGGCACTGCAGTAGCATTACGCTAACCAGAACGTTAATGTGCCTCCTTTATGATCCTATGGACAAAATATTCAGACATTTGAATATCAGAGGCAGAACTGATCGTGTGGATAGTCAGAGGTTTTTTCCCCAGGGCTGAAATAGCTAGCATGAGAGGGCATAGTTTTAAGATGCTTGGAAGTAGGTACAGAGGAGATATTGGGGTAAGTTTTTTACTCTGAGAGTGGTGAGAGTGTGGAATGGTCTGCCGGCGGCAGTGATGAAGGTGGAAACGATAGGGCCTTTTAAGAGACTCCTGAATGGCTACATGGAGCTTAGGAAAATAGAGGGCTATGGGTAAAACCTAGGTAGTTCTAAGGTAGGGACATGTTGGCACAGCTTTGTGGGCCAAAGGGCCTGTATTGTGCTGTAGGTTTTCTATGTTCCTAATGTGACAGGCTGGCATGCTTATCACTACTAATGACAGTGAAGCTGTCAGTGATACCTGCTAAAGAATATAGCCCTCAAGATTCACTTCTGCTGCATTTTACAATGTAAAAATGGGGTAATGATCATGTTTGTACTGCTTTGAAGAACTTTAAAAAACTGTGATCGTTAGTTGGCATCTCTTCTAAGTGGAAACATTTGTGAAACAGTGGATGTGGTGGTTTAAACTAATTTTGCCAGTTGCACCTCTCCTCATTGCTCTGACTTCAGGAGATGGTCCTTAAAAGGTCTCTCATACACACACAACAAACACTCTGTCATCTACTGGGGGGGGGGTGGGATGTTGGCAAAGAATGAGATCCTGTTCCAGTGATGGAATGGGTGGCAGAGTCTTCACAAGTGAAGGGTGTGAGGGGCAGCTTCCTTGTGCAAGGAGCACACTTGGCAAGAAGTGGCCGGGAGAATATCCGTAAGGACAAAAGTACCGTTATGAATTCCTGCAAATTTGGGAGCCCTCCACTGTGTCCAAATACCCTCTCTTGTTTTATTACCCTGTCATAGCTGATGAAAATGAAAATGAAATGATTGCCTCTGGCATTTCTAGGTAGATAATACTGAATGGGAACCAACTGAATCAACCTGTTGGACTTCAGTATGGGTAAACTTATTTGGGGTATGCCAGCAAAGGCTTGCAGTGTTCTCAGAATCAGAATATGTCATGAAATTTGTTAACTTAGTGGCAGCAGTACAATGAAATACATAATGATAGAGAGAGAAAAACTGTGAATTACAGTGGGTATATATAGTTTAAATACTTAAATTAAAAAGGTAGTGCAAAAATAAAAATAACAAACAGGTAGTGAGTTAGTGTTCATGGGTTCAAACTCCATTAAGAAATCAGATGACTATTCCTGAATCATTGAGTGTGTGCTTTCAGGCTCCTGCACCTCCTTCCTGATGGTAGCAATGAGAACGAGGCATGACCTGGGTGATGGGGGTCCTGAATGATGGATGTTGCCTTTTTGAGGCACTGCTCCCCGAAGATATCCTGGATACTATGGAGGCGAGTGTCCATGATGGAGCCGACTGAGTTCACAACTTTCTGCAGCTTCTTTTGATACTGTGCAATAGCCCCCCCCCCCCACCCCACCCCGTACCCATAACTGCAGGACAGGTCTGCCTAACCCATCAAATAATGTTCTGCTTGTACCTTCAGCATTAGCAAAATCACCAGAGAGATTAGAGAGATTAACTTTGTTTGTCACATGTCCAGTTTGTGTCAAATCAAACCAGCGAGGATTGAGCTGGGCTCGTGTGACTTTGAAGGTGCTGTCTAACATTTTCTTTGTACGTAGGATATTGGGGCACAACAGGCAGCCAGCAGTATCTTTCAGTTCAGAGCAACACATTGACTGGAACATGATGGAAGGATGGGTTAATGGCTGCACACATAATAACAGTTCTATAGTTAAAGGTGCTATCTTTTGGATCTTGCATAGTACTGAAGCCCTACCAATGAAGCAGAAAACAAGTGTACAGAACAAAATGATTTTTTTTTAAATTAAGATAAAGCCTAAACTTATCTGCAACTATTTTTACCAACTTTGATACGGTTTCACTTTAAGGAGACCGAAATTGATGAATCTCCGGCACTTTTAAATCAATGGCTTTGCTAATCTTAAGGAAATGAAAACCCCAAAGGGAACTAAATATACTTTTTTTTTAAAAAGCCCCATCAATTTCTTCCATGTTAAACAAAGTAGTTTCTCTTTAAAGACATTTAATTGAGCCAATATCCTTGGATCATGAAAGGCATTTCTCTGCAGTATATTTCATTGTAGAATGGGACATATTTATAGGGAAGAATGGTAATGCTAATGTTGACTGTTCCATTTTTTTCCAAGCTCAGAACTTTATTCATTTGCCATTAAGCCTTTTGGAATGCACAACTGCACATTTTATGGTACTGTTAAACAAGCTCTTAGGTTTCCTTGGATGGTGGCCAAGCAGACTGGCAGTCTGAATGGAGCACCTGTACATGCTTTGTTCAGACTTTAGACGGGCTTTAATGAAACGGAGACCAGGCTGAAAAGAGCAAAAGGTAAGAACAAAGTTAAGTGGCTACAACTTCAAAGGAGTCTGCAGCTTAGGAGCTAGACAGTAAGACAGGGTCAAAACTGGTCAGCTCCGAATTTATGCAATGGACAGAGCCTTAGTCATTTCCAGTTGGATCTGACACACAGGTAGTATTTTTTTTTGTTTCTCTACAGAAAAGCTATCTATGTTGGTTTGACTTAAATGGATTATGTTGATAGATAGGTATGTATTACCATTCATGCAGCATAACTTGAAATGATTCCCATATTTCAGAACTAACTATAGTTCAATAGGACATTGTAGGATTACAGTTTCTCTGCAATACCATTTTTCATGAAAGAAATTTGGCACTGTGATTCTGTGTGAGAATGTTGTGGCTTGGAGTGATAAGGTGTGGATTTGGGCTCATGGTCCCACACTCAGGCATAACAAACAGATTACAAACAAGAGAAGATCTGCAGATGCTGGAAGTCCAACAACAACACAAAATGCTGGAGGGACTCAGCAGGCCAGGCAACATCTACGGAAAAAAGTACAGTCAATGTTTCAGGCTGAGACCCTTCGGCAGGACCAATAGATTAACCTGTTTCTTGTTGGAGAGTGACTCAGAATCATAGTGTAATGTGGGACAATCTTATAGTGTTCCTACAGGCTGTGTTTTGGAATCGATGAAGTTAAGACAATACAACACTACATGCCTGGAGGGAGTCATACTCACAGGAAGTACAGGTCATGCTTAGCACACGCTTGTAGCCTTATCTACAAACCATTCCCTCTGGAGGCATGCCAGCCTCCTTAGAATATGGTGTCCTGCAAGAACAACGTAATTGTGAATGAAACAATGGCTTTTGATTCAACTTTAAAGGAAAACAAAATAAAAACATTAATATCAGCAATTTACACACAGCATCACTTGGGAAATAAATGGAATCTAATCTAGTGAGAGAGCCACAGGGGAGCTGAGGCATAGGCATTTTGGTGCCTACCCACTACTGCTGTGCATTGATTGTAGTGGAGAGTATAATAGGAATTGCATTTTGTCAATTACCCTTCTGATGGAAGGTTAACTGTTATGTTTTCTATCTTCAAAACATTAGATTAACTCAAAGAGTCTGGGAGTGCAGGTGTAACTTTGTCCTTACTTTCAGTGAGGAGTGCAAGTATCACGTGGTAGTATGCAATTAACAGATATCCCATAATGAATTATTTAAGCTATCAAGAATGCTTAATCAATCAATCTAGATACAATATTACCCAGATATTATTGAAATATTAAATGTGCAACTCTCTGCCTAGCAATAAACTCCAACTCAATAGGGAATGCATCCCAACTATATACGCAATATACTCTATAATACAACTACTACGTACAGCATAGTAAATTTCAATTGTCCCATTTGAGCTCAAAGATCTCATTGCTGTGGGAGGCCTTTTTACTCTCCTGGGATGTCTTTCCCGACAAGGGGGATCACAAGTGAGACCTGTGGCTGTGAAAACAATCTCAGGTACAGAGTCTCCACGGAGTTTTCGGAGTTGACTCTGAGACTTCAGGAAGTGGCTTTGACAGTTCCGACACTTTTCTTTTCCTTTCTCCGTAAAATCGTCCCCGATACAGACAGACTGCACTTGCAGAGATTTACATCCTCCTATTTCCATGAAAACTGGCCAGGAAGGGCTTGTGAGTTTCCAACCAGATCCACCCAGGGGAGCTAAGAGTTACAGCCAAGTAAGTGTCAAAGAATCAAGTTTCTCAAACAGTTATTTCCTCATTGAGCAGGAGCTCTGGAGCCTTTAATTTTAACTGTTCACTGTTTCAAAAACAATACTCCAAAATGATCGCAGAACCACCAACAGAAGTCCATTCAGCCAATACCAGAGTTTACTGGCTGTCAGGGAGTGAGCTCTGCCCCATCTCAGGTGCAAGTCCACCGGGTAGTTGAAGGCCTAACCTCCGTGAGTCCGAGTATGAGCTGATTGGAGGCTGGAGGGTAAAGAAGACAACCGTCTTGGGGGTTAGAGGAGGGATGAGGCTTACTTTGCTGTTGTTGTTTTGTTGCTTGTTATCTTCCAGGTTGTTCTGTGGGCACGATGTCTTGGCACCGGAATGTGTGGTGACACTTGCCCGAGGGTGTGTTGGTGATACATTTCACTGTACATGAGCACTAGCCTCCATAGTATCCAGGACATTTTCAAGGAGAAATGCCTCAAAAAGGAAGTGTCCATCATTAAGGACCCTCATCACCCAGGTCATGACCTCTTCTCACTTCTACCATCGGGAAGGAGGTACTGGAGCTTGAAGGCACACACTCAACAGTTCAGGAACAGCTTCTTCCCCTCTGCCATCAGACTTCTGAATGGATATTGAACCCATGAACACTAACTCACTACTTTTTTTATTTCTATTTTTTGCACTACTTATTTAGTTCAACTATTTCGTGTGTGTGTGTGTGTGTGTGTGTGTATACGTATTTACTGGAATTCAGTTTTTTTCTCCATTATGCATTGCATTGTACTGCTGCCAGAAAGTCAACAAATCTTATAACATACGACAGTGATATTAAACTTGATTCTTGAACTTCGAATTTTAAATCTTGTCTGGCAGAACTTAAAATGTCCCAGGTATTAAAGCTGGCCAGGTCTTAAGCTGCCATAGATTCGTGGGAAATTAATTCACCAGTGTGGTTTCCCACTGCATCCTGTTTATAATTAAAGTCCAATCTCAGCTTCTGTAAATACATATCAATGTCTTAACCAGGTGTTCATTCTACATATGTTATTCTTTGCTACAGGGCTTAGCTAACTTAATGGAATATGTGTTCCTTCATTTCTCGTCTTCTCCTCGATACATCAAACAGGAATTTGGGCTGTGCTGTACCCGTTGCCCCTCTGCGCTCAGCTTCCCCTGCCAGTTCTGAACACCACATTAACCAATCGCCATCCACTCCCCACTCATTGGGTGATTAGTCCATGATCTGACACTCTAACTGAAACTCCTGTAGAATGTGTTCTATGTTGCAACAGTGGCCACGCTCTGCAATACCTTACTAGCTCTAAAGTGATGAAGTACATGGAAAAAGAAACACATGAGGATGTTATATTAATGCTAAGGCTTCTGTCCATTTTTTAAGCTGCACTTGAATTTCCATCTCCCCACCACTTCTGTGTGTACTGGCCTGTGGTGACTCACCATTAAAACAAGAGGCTTCAATTCTCATTCATGATTTCTACTGTGTTGCCAGTCCTCCCCATCTCAGTCATCTCTCCCACCATTATTACACACCAAGATCTTTGTGCCCCTCTACTTCTGTTTCTTGGTCATAACTGAAGTTTATCTATAGTTATCAAGCTTCTTAATTCCCTGGAACTCCCTCTTCTGTGAGTACAGTGTTGATGTCCGAAGATCAAACCTGTGATTAGTGAGTCCAAAGTGTGCGCGAGTGGATGGGAGGGATGGGAAAGAGGCCTGTCGATCAGCGGTTGTCTTGCTGTGTAGCTCTGCAGAACAACGTGAGCATGCTCTGTTGGCACCGGAATGTGTGGCAGCACCAGCGAGCTGCCCCCAGCATAGCCTTCGGGGTGCTGGTTAGTGCAAAAGCCGCATTTCACTCTACGTGTGATAAATAAATCTGAGTTACGAGGGTTATAAATGGGGTAAATGCAAGCAGGCTTTTTCCACCCACTGAGGTTGGCTGGAACTACAACCAGAGGTCATGGGTTTAGGGTGAAAGGTGAAAAGTTTAAGGGGGAACATAAGGAGAAACTTCTTCACTCAAAGGGTCATGAGCATGTGGAAAGACCTGCCAACACAAGTGGAGCATACCAGCTTGACTTCAACGTTCGTGAGAAGCGTGGATAGGTGCATGGAAGGTAAGGGTGTCCGGGTGCGGGGCAATAGGAGTAGGCATTTGACACCAACTAGTTAACCAAACTTTTTGTCATATAATCTAATATCTCCTAATGTGGCACAGTACCAATTTTCGCTTGCCCATCTTTGATGGAATTTGTCCATCTTTGTGTGTAGCTTTTAAGAGTCCTAGTCATAGAAAAATACAGCATAGAAACAGGCTGAGGTGTGTGGCAGAACAAAGGGGTCTGAAAATACGGGTCCATAATTTGTTCAAAGTGGCATCATGGGTAGATGGGGTCGTAAAGAAAGCTTCTGGCACTCTGGCCTTCGTATATCAAAGTAGGTAGGCCTCCGATAGTCTTGATAGACCATGGACTTGCACCTTGGAAAGTTTCCAGGGCGCAAGCCTGGGCAAGGTTTTATTTTATGGAGCTGTAAGCCTCCCCTCTCCACACCACCAATGTTGTCCAAGGGAAGGGCATTATGACTCATACAGCTTGGCACCGGTGTCGTCGCAGAGCAATGTGTGGTTAAGTGCCTTGCTCAAGGACACACACACAAGCCCCAGCCAAGGCTAGAACTAGCGACCTTCAGATAACTAGACAAACGCCTTAACCACTTGGCCACATGCCAACATTATATCAAAGTATTAAGTACAGGAGATGGGATGTTATATTGAAACATTAATAAGGCCTAATTTGGAATGGTTGTGGCAGCAACTCGGTGGTATTGCAGTCTGCAACGTTGCAATAGCCTCTGTAATCCTAAACGCCAAACATGTCACAATATAATAACAAAAAAAGCAAAGCGAGATATTGACATAACAAAATAGTGAAGGGAAGTGTATGATCATGCACTTTGGTAGAAAGAATAAAGGCTTAGACTATATTCTGAATGAGGAGAACATTCAGGAATCAAAGGTGCAAAGGGATTCCCTGAGGTTAATCTTACATGTTGAGTCATTGGTAAGGAAGGCAAATGAAATGTTAGAATTCATTTTGAGAGGACTAGAATATAAAAGCAAGGATGTAATGCTGAGGCTTTATAAGGAATTGGTCAGACTCTACTCAGAGTACTGTGAGTGGTTTTGGGCCCCTTTTCAAAGAAGAGATGTGCTGGCATTGGAGAGGAGGTTCAGGAGAACGATCCTGGGAATGACAGGATTAATGTATAAGGAGCGTTTGATGGCCCTGGGCTTATATTTGTTAAACTTTAGAAGAATGAGGGGGAATCTCATTGAAATCTATCAGATTTTGAAAGGCCTAGACAGAGTGAATGTGGAGAGGATGCTTCCTACAGTAGGGGAGTCCAGAGAGGGCACGGCCTCATAATAGGAGAAGGCCCTTTAGAATAGAGATGGAGAGGAATTTCTTCAGCCTGAGGCTGGTGAATGTGTGGAATTCATTGTCACAGACAGCTGTGGAGCAAAGTCATTGGAAATAGTTAAAGCAGTGGTTAATAGGCTCTTAATTAGTAAGGAGTAGAGAAGGCAGAAGAATGGGGTTTAGAGGGATAATAAATCAGCCAAGATGAAATGGCAGAGCAGACTGGATGGGCAGAATGATCTAATTCTGCTCCTATGTTCTATGATCTTATGGTTTTTATGAACAAAATAATGTAACTTTGCACCCAAAATTCTCAGCTATTCCTGATATATTTGTGACAGATCTGCTTTACGATGCTGACAAAGCCCATATTATTAGTATGAAACACACTGTCGGGAGATGTGGTGAAAGCAGATGGTTCCATTTAATACCGGAGAAACGTATACAATATGCAGCACATCCTGAAATTCTTGATCTTCGCTGACATCCATGAAAACAGAGGAGTGGCCCAAAGAATGAGTGGCAGTAAAAAAACGTTAGAACCCCAAAGCCCCCCTTACACCCTCTTCCCATGCACAAGCAGCAACAAAGCATTGACCCTCCCCCACCCCACTTACTTCAGCAAAAAAAATCAGCATCTTCCACCCACCAAGCAAGCAATAGCAAAGCCCCCAAGAGAGACCATGATCTGCAATACAACAAAAACTAATGGTTAACCTGACGATTTGACGTTCTACAGGCTCCCACGCTCCCCAGTAAAGGGACAGAAAGGTGAGACATTAGACAAGGTGAGAGGGGAGACATATCAAAACAACAAGATGCAATAGCCTTTATAAAGGAACATGGACTGGATGGGCACAGACGTTGGCAGATGGGATTATTTTAAAATGGCATCATGGTTCCACAAACTCTCAGGAATGCAGGTACAGCACCTTGAAGAGGACAAAGGTCATCCGTTGTCGGGGCAGACTTCAAGCCAGATTAAAGCTTCAAGAAGGCCCAAGAGCAGGAACTGAAATGGTGTTCAGTGCCTTGACTCTGCCAGTTTAGATAGCCACCCCCCCCAGGCCAGTCCCATTTGCCTGCATTTGACCCGTCTCCCCCCCCTTCTCGCTAATACCATCGGGCAGGAGGTGCAGGAGACTCGGATCCCATGCCACCAGCAACGTTCCCTCTAATTCTTTTTAAGCTGTGCAGACCAACTATTGCTTTGAGCAGGAAATGTTTACACAGTCTGAAAACTGCGCAGTACTTTAAATGTGTTTTTCTGTAATATGAATACTTAGAATGAAAACTGAAAAATCACATACTTTTGATTTAATTAAGGGCATAATGAAATACAGTACCACAGAAAATCTTTCATGTTTTGTAAATTTTTTCTCGGCTGTCTTTATTTCAGCTGCACACTAACAAAGGCTATGTACGTGGGAGCATTGCCGCTACTGTGCGGCCGCGCACCTGCACAGCTAAGAGGGAACAGCGGGCACCAGGTTCATGAACAGTTGTTGCCCTACCACTAACGGGCTCCGCGACCAGGGTGGATGGTTTCACTCCCCCAGTGCTGAATTGTATACACAGCCTGTAGTCTCACTTTTAGCAACTCTCCCTTGATATGTATGGTTTCTCATGGATTTTATTGTATTTCTTTATTTTCCTGTGGGTGCCTGCAAGAAAATGAATCCAAATGATGTGTATAATATGGTGGCGTCCGTCGGTCTCGAGAGACCATGGATCTGCACCTGGAGTTTCCAGGGCACAGGCCTGGGCAGGGTTGTATGGGAGACCGGCAGTTGCCCAAGCTGCAGGGCCACCGATGTTGTCCAAGGGAAGGGCACCGGTGACGTCGCAGAGCGATGTGTTGTTAAGTGCCTTGCTCAAGGACACACACACGCTGCCTCAGCTGAGACTTGAACCAGTGACCTTCAGGTTACTAGTCTGATGCCTTGCCCACTAGGCCACGCGCCAACACACTTTGATAATGAATTTACTTTGAACTTTGAGCCAAATGGTGTGTTCCTATCCTGTTTTACATTCCACGTTCTATGAATTTGTATCTGAAGCTTCTCATTGTCTCTGCCCTGGCAGGAAAGGCTGTGATCACAAACACACCACATGGGATGGTTAGTTATAAACTTCTGTCCTGCAACATAATTTTACGTGTCATCATGCTGTTCCTTCATGTATCTTATATTGGTGTTTCCTTTTTAAGATGTTTCCTTCTGTGACCCACATTAAAGTTTTGCAAGAGATAAAATTACCAGTGGTGGTTCGGAATAAAATAGCTTTTCCTTTGTTACTAGGGCTCAGTGGGCTCGGGGAATTGGAGCACTGTGATCTAATCAATGCTCTGATGATGCTGCCTGCTCACGACAATGGCAAAATGCTTTGAAACTACTGCCTGATTGTCAACTGCTGTGCTTTATTTCAAAATCTTATGCTTCCCTTCCCCCATTTCCCTGTCTGTTCTCTAGCTATGTGAAGGTGAGACACAAATTTGCTTTTGACTCCGTGGACAGTAACGCTTCCCATTTCAGTTTTAGTTATCTGCTGGTCTTAATTAAAAGCCTCATTTACCTTCAGTCTCTGATAATGTTCACATGAATCGAGAAATATTTATAACATCTCAAGGTCAAGTGATTAGATTTAAGTTTCTGTAAGAAATCAAGGATTGCACATTAAATTTCCAGACAATCAATCAATTTAAGCTTTTAGCCAAAATAAGCATTATTCCCTTCAGGGTCAGTTCAGGAAATGGAGGCAATTGCCAATGTACTTAATTAATTTATTCTTTGCCGTGAGTAAGGTTTATATCACATCTCCACCTTCACAAAATACAACCTCTGTTTGATCACCCATTTAAGTTACTATATAAATCAAAATATTTTGTTCTTGCTCCTGTTTTACTTGGTGTTGTTGTTTATGCTATAGGTGTAAATTATTCCAAGATTTTCTTTCAAATAAAAATAAATTTTTAATCATAATATTTTCCATGTTAATATTTATTTATTGAGATACAATAAAGCCACCCAGCAACCCTCAATTTAACCCTAGCCTAACCAATCACCTTTCCAGCTCTTAGCTTCACCCCACCCCCTCCTATCTTCTCCTATTATTTTGGACCTCCCACTTTCAAATCTCTTCCTATCTCTTCTTTCAGTTAGTCCTGACAAAGGGTTTCGGCCCGAAACGTTGACTGTACTTCTTCGACCTTTACACTACATGCTGCATCCGCAAAGGAAACAGCAGTATGAAGGACCCCATACACCTCTCATACAATCTCTTCTCCCTCCTGCCGTCTGGGAAAAGGCTCCGAAGCATTCGGGCTCTCATGACCAGACTATGTTACAGTTACTTCCCCCAAGCTATCAGACTCCTCAATACCTGAAGTCTGGACTGACACCTTACCCTATTGTCCTGTTTATTATTTATTGTAATGCCTGCACTGTTTTTGTGCACTTTATGCAGTCCAGTGTAGGTCTGTAGTCTGGTGTAGCTTTCTCTGTGTTGTTTTTTACGTAGTTCAGTGTATTTTTGTGCTGTGTCATGTAACACCATGGTCCTGAAAAACGTTGTCTCATTTTTACTATGTACTGTACCGGCAATTATGGTCGAAGTGACAATAAAAGTGACTTGACTTGACTTCCTATAGATGCTGCCTGGCCTGCTGCGTCCCACCAGCATTTTGTGTGTGTTGGTTGAACAACTTACAATGACCATTTAGCCTACCAACAGGTACGCCTTTGGACTGAGAGGGGAAATTGGAGCACCTGGAGGAAACCCATGTGGTCACTGGAAGAATGTATTAACTCCTCACAGCCAGCGGTGGGAACTGAACCCAGGTTGCCAGTACTATAAAGTGTTGTGCTGTTATGTTTTGTAACTTCAAAACATTAAACTAATTCAAAGAAAACATGAAAGCTGAAAGGTGCGAGTCCTACGTTTGTTTACTTAAAGTGTGGCACGCACATATCACTTGGTTGGTGGCATGATGACATATGTAATTCACATATTTATACATATGACAAATAATGAATTATTTACACAAAGAAACCTT
Source organism: Hypanus sabinus (assembly GCF_030144855.1). Lineage (NCBI taxonomy): Eukaryota > Metazoa > Chordata > Chondrichthyes > Myliobatiformes > Dasyatidae > Hypanus > Hypanus sabinus. The sequence goes on from NC_082714.1 coordinate 147,943,658, forward strand.
AATCAAACAACATAGATACATGTTACGAGCCCAGCTGTCAATCCATCTCAGGCTGCTAGGCCTTCATTAGGCTCCTTATGTTACCCCACCATATCTTCAGTGGGTCATTGATAAGGGCAAAGTATTGTTCATTGATCCTTTTAGATTAAAAGCAAGTGCTTGCTATTGTTCAACAAAGTGAAAAGTGAGATAAGCATACGATTTTTTTTGGATTATGTTATTCTTCCATCAGTTTACTGCCCTATCAAATAACTCCGCGAGTCTCAGGGTTCAAACAACCAATGTTTCGATACCACACCTTTTTTGCTACATTCACTTTCTTTAGGAAGGTAATTCAATCACTTGTTAAAAATGTTAACCTTCTGCAAAATATACACTATAGGACATATACTGTTAAAATTAACACTTCAGAATGTTTTGGATGTAAATCTATCACTAAACTTCAAATCATTGAAACAAAATGGTTCATTTGTTTGGGCACCAAGGTAATGTAGCAGTTAGCATAATGCTATTTCAGTTTGTGGCGTTGCAGAGTTCAGAGGTCAAATCCAGCACCGTTCTATGAGTAATCTCTGTAGTCCTCCCTGTGGAATGCATGGGTTCTCCCTTGGTGCTCTGGTTTCCTCCCATAGTCTAATGTTCCCTCTCACATGCTGGGTAGGTTATTTGGTCAATGTAAATTCTCCTGTAATTAGGGTTAATTGGGGTTATACGGTTGCTGGGGCAGCATGACTTGAAGAACCTACTCTGCGCTGGATTGGCTAAATAAGTAAATAATTGGAGAGGATACTACAAAGGTCAAAATTAAATGTTTGTTATTCTGTTTTTAAGAGATGATTCAGACACAATCTGAACCACACCCTTCAGAGTGGTAAAGAACAACAGAGGGAATTATGATTTTGCTTTGGATTTAATCATGACCGAAAACTCCTGATCAAAATCAGGTTTATTATTATGTGGAATTTGTTGTTTTATGGCAGCAGTACAGTGTAATACATTAAAAAAATTGCTTTCAAGTACAATAAGAAATAGGTAAAAAAAAATAATGTCAATATATTGTTCAAAAAGAGAGTGAAATACTGAGCTGGTCTTCATGAGTTCATGGACCGTTCAGGAATCTGATGGTGGAGGGGAAGAAGCTGTTCCTGAAATGTTGAGTGTAAGTTTTCAGGCTCCTCATGGTACTAATGAGAAGAGGGCATGTCCTGGGTGGTGTGGGTTCTTAATGATAGATGCCGAATTTTTGAGGCATCGCCATTTGAAGATGCCCTCAATGGTGCGGAGGCTAGTGCCCATGTTGGAGCTGGCTGAGCTTACGATCCTCTGCAGCTTTTTCCGATGCCGTGATTTGATGCCTCCACACCAAGTGATTATGCAACCAGACAAAATACTCTGCATAATACATCTGCAGAGATTTGTTAACACACCAAATCTCCTCAAACTCCGAATCAAATATAGCTGCTGTCATCCCTTCTTCCTAATTGCTTTGATATGCTGGCCCAGGATAAATATTCAGAGATGTTGACATACAAGAACTTGAGGCTGCTCGCCCTTTCCTCTGACAACCCCTCGATGACGACAGGTCTGTGTTCTCCTGACTTCTCCTTCCTGAAGGACACAATCAATTCCTTGGTCTTACTGACGATGAGTGAAAGGTTGCTGTTGCGACACCACTCAACCAGCCGATCTATCTCACTCCTGAACTCCTCCTTGCCATTGTCTGAGATTCTGCTGACAATGGTTGTGAGTCATAACAGTTTAATGGCTGCATTTAATGGCTTCTCACCAGACCTTGAGAAAATGAGCAACCATCTTGAATCAACTTAGTTCTTGTTTTGGATGTAGCGCTACAATGATAAGAGTTTACAGGATATGTAGTTTTTTGATTTGTTCTTCCATCTACAAGTTTAATTCAGCTGGTCCAGTAGATAAAATAAATTCAATGCAAGATGCAAAAAAACCCTGAAGATATTTCCAGATAAACCTATTTTAATCTAAAAGAATAGCCTTATTACACTTATTTTTCTTCAGAATTTCTGATTCAAGTATGAATCTCAAACATGTAAGCCTTATCGCAATGACAAAACCTGCTGTTATTTGAATTTTTGCTGCTTGGCAACATCACCCTGACTGCTACATTGGTATATGGGTAGATGGACCAATGTAGATTAATCCAGTCCAGGCAAGTAACTTGGTGGCAAGTTACCATTCTGACATCACATTGCTACTCTGAGATTAACTTTCTAATTAGCTGGGTTCATTACTTACTCCCAAGGACTCAAGAACTTTACCTTGTTAACCACAATGATATCCGGTATGTTAATTTTATTTCTATAGATGACTGAATTGTAAGGCTCAGATATCCAATTAAGCAAGTATCCAAATACAAACTGAACTAAACCAAACTACTATACACCACACACCCTGGGTCCTCCTTCCCTCCTCCACACCCTCCTTCCTTTTCTCCTATGGTTCATTCTCCTCTCCTATGAGATTCCTTCTTCTCCAGCCCTTGACCTTTCTCACCCACCTGCTTCACCTATCACTTCCCAGCTGGCTGCCTTCCCCTCCCCCACCTTTTATACTCTGGCATCTCCCCCCCCCCCACCCCCAGCCCCGAAGAAGGGTCTCGGCCCGAAACGTTGACTGATTATTCATTTCCATGTACGCTGCCTGACCTGCTGAGCTCCTCCAGTAATTTGTGCGTGTTGCTCTAATTTCCAGCTTCCGCATACTTCTAATGGCTGTTAGAGATGTCTCTTTGTATTTTTATTACGTCAATGATCAGCTGAGGCCAGGTGTGAGAAGGTTTTCTTTGCTATTGCTTCCAAAGATTAATGGTTTAAAGATTAGTTTTATTTGTCACATACATCGAAACTATCTTGCGACATCTGCGTCAACAACCAACACAGTCTGAGGATGAGCTGAGCATCACCATGCCCACAGTTTACCAACCCAACTTCAAAACATTAAACTAATTCAAAGGAAGACACAGGAGTCTGAAATGTGAGTCCAACTATATGTTTACTTTAAGCGAGACGTGCACATATCATGTGGCAATGTGACGATGTATTCAATTCATGTGATTATACATATAACACATAACGAATTATTGAAACAAACAAGAATGATTAATCAAAAAAATGTATTTACAAGATTACCCAAATACTTCTTAAGGTTGTTATAGCTGAGGGTGGTAATGGGGACAAGCTCCCACTACCTATTAGATGCTCCCAATGGCGCCTCAGATGGCCTCTAACATCCAAGTCCAGCTCCTGGCCTTCACACATGGCTTAGCTTCTAAGCCGGGTGAAACTGTTTCTACTGACAGGAGAAGGGGCAAAGGTGGGTTACTGGCACCTTAAAACCGGTCAGTTCAGGCAGATGGGGCTCATTAGTCATGGTTGGCAGCTCACCTAGGAGAAGAAAGCTCTGATCTCAAACCTCCACTGCCTTGCGGCTGCACCCACTCATAGGGAAGGCTTTAGTGGTAAACCCTGAGAGAAAAATCCAGAGTTGGAGTCCCTACATTGAGTTCAATGTTGACTGGCAACTCCTGCGACGCTGCTGGTCCCAAACTGTATTGGTCTCAGCCATTCCTTTGGGTTCATCAGATGCATGGAGAGGGGGAACTTGCTATATATCATACTGCCTAGGCTTGCATATCTGGACAGCTAGGGATGCAAAATCCATTGTCAACTCTGACTGACAGAGGCCCTCACTCACTCCAATACTTCTTAAATATTAAATATACCACATCTACGCCTTTGGAATGTGGGAAGAATTGGAGCGCTCGAAGGAAACCAATGCAGTTATGGGGAGAACATACAAACTCTTGACAGAGGGCAGTGGGAATTGAACCTGATTGTAAAGTGATATGCTACCGTGCTGTCCTCTATTTATTTTTCAACTCTTCTCAATACATCAGCTTATTTTTCATGTGGTTCACATTTTGGAGATTACATGTTTACATTTGCAAATGCTTCTCCACAGACCCTCCTGTACTCCAGTCCTCCTCCCCATCCTAGGCTGAGCCCAAGAACCTGTTCCTTCCCAGGCCCCTCTTGGACAGAAGCCTTCAGGCAATTAGAAGGTTGGAAGTACCAAATAACAGAAAAGGGTGCCAGCTGGCGCAAGGGCCAGGAGACCATGATCTTCTGGAAAGCTCAATGATGCATTAAGGAAACAGACTGAATGATTCATTGGGCAGTTAGATTGCTGGTGGTATGCCAAGCAGAAATCAATCCCACCAGATCAGTCACCTTCAGGCCTAAAACACAGGTTAATCCCAGCTAAGCCCAATGGTCAATAGGCCAGGCTTGGAGCTATCAACGTTTAAATATGTCAATTATATTAAAATCTTTCGGCAAAGGTAACGCTGGGAAAAGCTGTTTGCCTGAACTGATTGCTGACAACACTAGTAGCCATGTTAAATCACATTACATCCAGTTGGTCTTTACAGGCAGAACGTGGATAGAGAGGGGGAGGGTGAAGCCTGGGGCACTAAATACAAAGAAATGCGATTTAATACGTCTACATATCAGCAGATAACATTATCTGCAATCATCCCTGTTTTGGCGAGGAAGAACTAAGTCCACAGCAACTCAGTTTTAAGTTTTAAAATGACAAGGATAAAAAAAACAGTCTTTACAGGTTTCAACAAGTGTTGGAACAAAAAGTAATGGAATGACTTTTAAAAGGCTGCACAACAAATGTCCCACTGAAGTCAGTTCTTTGTAAGTTATAGAAATGTTTTTACTGAATGGCTGATACTGGATGATTGGCATATCTTGCTGACTCTGCAACTTTAGAAGCTTTCACGGACGGGGAGAAGGTGCGTGACAGGATGGGTGGGTATGGAATTTCGGAGGCGGTACGCTCCTCAGGCAGGACTGCTCTGTGTTCCCAATGCATGGACTCGAGGTTCCCCAATGCTCTTCCTCCACTTTGATTGGTAACGGGCCGCAGATCCCCAAGGGTCAGTGGGGGCGGTGCAAACTTTTCAGGGAGGCTTGAGCACATTCCTGAATCTTTCCTTCTGTCGGCACCGCCATATTGACCCAAGCCAGAGCATGGAATGGAATGACCTCTTTAGAAGTCTGCTGGCAGACATGGGATGCAGCCTGCCTGAAGGAGCTCACGTGCTGTCTGTTACACTGCTGGTGTTTAGGGCATCTCTGGCAGTGCTCAGGGCTTTCCTCATCGTGTCAGTAGCTTCCTCTCAGTCCTCATTACTGTCAGTCATGCAAGCTCCGGGTGGAGACTCAGGAATCCAGAAGTAGAAGGATTCCTCATTGCTTTTTCTATGACAATATCATTAGCCTTGAGTTGAAATCCCGAACCTGGAGGACCGGTGGACCACTCTCAGTCTGGCCTCTACCCTTTGACCTGTTTGACATGTGTGCCCCTACCAAGAGCAAACGCATAAAGCCCTGACTCCAGCCAACATATCTCTCTGGGTCATTGAGGCCCAAACCCAACGACAAGGTAGTGGCCCTATTGGAGGGCCTGATGGAGCTGACTGAGTTCATTTGTATTTGGTTTATTAGTGTCACCTGTACCAAGATACAGTGACGAATTTGTTCTGCATGCCATCCAAACAGATTATTTTGAGGGTAATTCAAGGGGAAAAGCAGACTTCAGCATATAGTGTTACAGTTACAGCTAGCGGGCAAATGCAGTGCAGCTGGTCAATAGAGTGCAAAGTCCATGTTAGAAAATAGAGCATGGAAATCTACAGCTCACAATGTTGTTGCTGACCATTTAACCTACTCGAGAAACTCCCTGGAATTACCCTACCTCATAGGGTTTTGGGTGGATTGTGAGGTAATGTCTTCTTTGCTGAGAGGCGACTCCTGTCACGTGGACCAGTCAATGTTTCCTGAGTCTCACTGTGCACCCTTACCATTGGATGCAGTGTTGTATAGTAGAGCCACGTAGGTGGAAAACTTTTGTCTTTTGGATGTTTGGTGGCCGGTTTAAGATGGTGCTACTGGAGGCAAGTGACTACATACTGGAGGTTACCAAAACAAGCAATTTAACTAAATGCTTTATTATTAACACTTTTTCTGTAAAACATCAGTAACTGATCATTGCTAACAAAGGAGAGGTGAGCAAAGGCAAAGTGCGCGGGCACGAGGAGAAGCTGAGGCATTCGCGAGACAAAGTTGGGGCGAGTGGAGCGGAGGAGAGGCAGCTTCGAGACCCACCCACCTAAACTGAGATTGAGGTTTTATCTATCTAAGCAGCAGGCCAATTTGCAAAGTTTGGGTACAGGCTAAGATGTGGCAGCGGGATCCAGGTCCTGTGCATATTGGTGCAACCGGGCCTGGGCCCTAGAGTAAGGAATGACCAGATGTTTGGACAATTTAAACGCCCGGCCAGATGGACTGAAAAGGCAGGCTGTCAGGATCAGAGGTGAGGGTTGGGCCATTTGAGCCCACAGCTCCGCAATGTTTACTCCGTTCTACTCTGTACTGTGTTCTGCCTGGTTGCCCGGGGCTCCCAGTTTGCGGGCTTCATGATGTTTACTCCGCTGTGCGCTGGACTGAGCCTGTTGCCTGCTCCGAGCTTCATGCCTGAGGACTCACTCTCCTTCTGAATGCTGCTCGCTTCCTTTATTGCTTGCGGGTTTGTTTTTATGGATTTTTTTGGACTTTTTTGTTATAACTTTTTTGTTTAAATGTATAACATGTTTAATTTACAGTGTATTTTTGTGAATACTGCTTATCTTATGCAAAATGTCTGCAATGCTGCTGCAAGCAAATATTTCATACATGTACTTTTGCATGTGACAGTCAACTCAACTTTGACTTTGACATTCTCCCATGGTCCTCCCAAATGTTTAATCCTTCGATGTCACTAAAGCAGATTTACTTAATACTTATAGTAACACTGAAACCCAATGTTTCCATCCAGGCCTCTCTTTGTTTCCCTGCACCCTGCAACATATCCCCACTCTCACATATTGCCATCAACTGCCCTTTGAATCTTTCTGATACCCAACGATTCGAGGGGCAATTTACAGCAGCACTAGCCAGTCTTTGAGATGTCAGAAGAATCTGAAGCTCCCCAGGGAAACTCAGGGAAACTGAACTCAGTACAGGAGAAAGTCCCTAGAGTTTGCAAGTCAGCAATATTAAGCACTGTGTCACTGTGTCACCCATCTGACCACCACCTCGTTACTGTTTGTGGGCACTTGCTGTTCAAATTAGACGAACTATTTCCTATACCGCCATAAGACCATAAAACATAGGAGAAGAATTAGCCCATTGAATCAACTTCACCATTCCATCATGGCTGATTTATTATTCCTCTCAACCCCATTCTCCTGCCTTCATAACCTTTGATGCCCTCACTAATCAAGAACCTATCAACCTCTGCTTTAAATATACCCAATTACTGTGGCAATCAATTCCACAGAATCACCACCCTCTGGCTAAAGGAATTCCTCCTCATCTCTCCTAAAGGGGTGTCTTTGTATTCTGAAGCTGTGCCCTCTGGTCCTAGACTCAATTTATTGGGTATATTTAAAGCAGAGGTTGATAGTCATTGGAAACATCTTCCCCACGTTCACTCTATCAAGGCCTTTCAAAATTTGATAGGTTTCAGTGAGATCCCCACTCACTCTTCTAAACTCCATCAAGTACAGACGCAGAGTTGTCAAACACTGCTCAAACATTAGCCCTTGCATTCCAGAGACCAATCTCATGAACCTCCTCTGGACCCTCTCTTGGATAAGGGGCTCCAAACTGCCCATTGTACTAAAAGTGCCATGTGAGCAATGAGCATTATATCCTTGCTTTTATATTCTAGTCTTCTCGGTGAATGCTAACATTTCACTTAACCTCCTTACCACAAACACTATTACAACAGCTTTTAAACTTCAAAAATACTTCACTGGCTGTAAAACATATTGGGATGTAAAACGAATATAACACTTGCCTCTTTCAAAGAATGGGCAATGTATAGAATACACACCTGGGAACTACACTGAGGGAAAAACATTATAATCTTTTATAAAACACTGGACGGCATAGAGCTTGAGGCACTACTGGGTCTTACACTTCAAAAAAAGAAAATAATACGTTTGAATGGATTTCTTCATCTGTATCTTCCTTGTGATCAAACATTCTCTGATATACCTAAGTTAGATGTAGGATAAAACATTCCCCGTAAGTGTGCAGATCACTTTGAGTGCCCTGTGAGGAAAACATCTCTGACGCATACCTCTTACGTTAGTAATCTTTGTGGCTTTACAAAATGCAGTCAAAGAAATGGTGAATGAAGATGATTTGATACAGCAGGCTTGAAGGCACTCAAGATTAGAATATGATATTATTTCATGCAGGGTAGTTAAACTAATAGAGGACTGGAGTCTTTTTGTCCAAATGGCCAAGATAGAAAAGTTATCCATCTGTTAGATTCTATCAAACTGTTTCATTAGCAATTTATTTGGTATTTGTTTTGAAAAGTGCACTGAAAAGATGTATAGTATGTCTTATGCCTGTGTTACTTCTGTTGCATAGCTTTAAATCAGACTAGGGAACATTTTTTACAAAGTTAAGTTCAGAGTATTTTACAGATCTTTTATTCAGAAGGTCAAAATTATCTTTTAATTCAAACTGAAAATGAAATTGAATAAAGAAGCAATGTTTCAGGCCACAACCCTTCATCAGGTCCTGATAAAGGGTCTCAGTTCAAATCATCAACTCATTATTCCTCTCCATAGATGTTGCCTGACCTACTAAGTTCCTCCAGCATTTTGTGTGTGTCACTCTGGATTTCATCATCTGCAGAATCTCCTGTTTAATATGGATGTGTTCTTTTAGCAGAACTAAAATATAAGAACAAGAATGGTTTTTTATAAGAAAGAACATAATTAGGACAAAATAAAAACAAGGTTTATTGTTGTGTAAAGTAGTCATACTGTTGTTACACTGAGTAATAATTAGGGTCGTTCATCTTGGTTCAAGAACCATATAGTTGAAGGGAAGTAGCTATAAATCATCCTGTAGTACTGGACTTTGGGCTTCTGTACCTCCTGCCCAATAGTAACTGAGAGAAGATGCCATGGATTGGATAGTGAACTTCCATGGGAGAATGGCCAAAACTTGTTCTGAGTGATAAGCTTTCAGACACCTATATTGCCTATAATCTATTTGGCAACTGGCCTTCGAGTCAGGTTTAAAGTAATTTTGAGTTATTATTTTACCACCCCTGGATAACCTACTTCCAGGGCAATAAATCATTGCCTTCTCTCATATCTCCGAGCTGAGGCGCAGCTTTGTTCCTCCTCTCTGAACCACCTCCAACACTGCAATGACTCAGTCATCAGAACTACTCACAGTGTGGCCAACACAATGAAACTTAAGCATCAGTTTGACTTTTACACCACTGCCTTATTGTGGTGGAGAATTTTATTTCATATATTAGCTGTTGGTCCCAATTATTAGACATGTATATCCATAGAAACCATTACCATACATGGAATAATTATCGCAAGTACATGCTGCATTCCAGTTATCAGCAATAAAATTCATGCCTTTATTCTTTTTATAATTTATCTATTTTCCACTTCACTATTTTAACTCATTTATCTATTTTACCTCATTTACATCACTATTTTTGCTTTCTTATTCCACTCCTTACTTAATTTACTTCTTTTAATATATTGTAAATTATAGCTTTTTACTGTATGGAATTGTACTGTTGCTGAAAAACAACAAATTTCATGGCATATGTCAGTGATATTAAACTTGATTCTGATTCGGTTTTGGCTTTGCATTTTGAAATCCAGATCTGTTTTAATTTGGCAGCACCTATAAGTATGACGGGCATGAAATGGGAATAGTCATTGTAAGTACATTTACTATGTTCAGATGGTGCACCAATGTGTTTAAAGCTGCTGAGGGCACAAAACATCAGCTGACCATTGTAGATATTATTATGCTTTAGTTTCAGAAGTTTTTAGCACCAAAGTTGTAACAGACATTAAACGTATCAACCTGCCAGAACTGTTGATACCATCAATTTTAGTGAAGGCAGTTGGCAGGCATGGTTCTTCAACCGAAGAATACTCTGAGTAATGGACTTTGCATTTATGTTTAATACCATGGATTTCCTTTTTGCGAGCATCAGGGGTGAACGAGTAAAAAGATCACACAGTAACTTAGTTCCTTTGACAGACAAAGACAAAGGTTCTTATAGAATCCTGCATTTTTGACAGAATTGATCTTTCTATTCAAAATTGCTATGGAATTATATGATACGGTTCATGGTGAATATCGTACAAGTTTCGACAGTTGTGGAAGTTTAGGTAATAAAGGCACCAAGCACATAAATAAGCAACACACACAAAATGCTGGATGAACTCAATAGGTCAGACAGCATCCATGTAGGGGAATAAACAGTCGACATTTTGGTCTGAGATCCTGCATCTGTCATGGTCCTGATGAAAGGTCTTGGTTTGAAACGTCAACTTGGTTTATTCCTCTCCATAGATAATACCTTCCTTGCAGAGTTCCTCCTGTATTTTGGGTATGGTGCTCAAGACTTCCAACAACTGCAGAATCTCTCGTGTTTACGTAATGAACAAATAACAAGTAACAAGGTGCAAGGGAACTTTAGCCTCTTCCTCTCCTCCCTCCGCCTTCTTACTGTGACTTCTCCCCTTCCTTTCCAGACCTGATGAAGGGTCTTGGCCCGAAATGTCGACTGTTTACAGACACTGCCTAACCTGCTGAGTTTCTCCAGCATTTTGTGTGTGTTGCTTTAGATTCATAGGACTACACAATTCAGTACACACAGTGATTCCATGATCTGTTAAAATGTTGCTTCATTCTGGTTTCAAAATAGCTTTCTATTTAAATAAATGACAAGTAAGGATAATTAAAATTTCAACTTAGGTAGAAATGTGACTGAAGATGGAGGGAGACATTAAACAGAAACAATTTTACAAAGCACCTATGAGAGCATCTGTTAAAATGATCCATCATTTGATTTATGTAGTGATTAGTGAATTTAGCTCTCTGCAGAAGCAAAGATGTAGTGTTAATTGACAAGTGTTTATAATAATTTGGTATATGGACATAGGATTTTATTTTCCGTTTTAGTTCACAGTTGGAAATGGACATATTCGCAATGACAACATTTGTGTTGTCGGAAGTCGTTAACATTGCGGCCATGTTACCAAGGTGTAATCAGCACACATCAACTCAACGGCCACTTTATTAGGTACACCGGTACACCTGCTTTTGATGCAAATAGCTAATCAACCAATCATGTGGCAACAACTCAATGCATCAAGAACATGCAGACATGGCCAAGAGGTTCAGTTGTTGTCCAGACAAAACATTAGAAAGAGGAAGAAATGAGATCTAAGTGACTTTGATCGTGGAATGATAGTCGCCGCCAGACGAAGCGCTCTGAGTATCTCAGGAACTGCTGATCTCCCGGGATTTTCACACACAGCAGTCTCCGGAGTTCACAGATAGTGGTGCAATTAACAAAAAACACCTAAGGGAGCAGCAGGTCTGCAGGCAAAAACACCCTGCTAAAGAGAGAGGTCGAGGAGAATGGGCAGACTGGTTCAAGCGAACAGGAACTCAAATAATCACACATTACAACAGTAGTGTGCAGAAGAACGTGTATGAATGCACAGCGCATCAAACCTTGAAGTGGATGGGCTACAGCAGCAGAAGACCATGCACGCACACTCAAGTACTTATTAAAAGTTACCACTGAGAATATGCAGTAGTACAAGCAATACGAGCTGAGAAGGCAGGAGGGACGGATCTACAATGGCAATTGACAGCGACTGCTCTGGGCTCATCTGCGGAACAAGCACAATTTCTACCTTTAATGTCTCTTTTTTTCCTTTTCAAGGTTCTGTTGAAGCCCCTAACCTAGTGCGACACTCAAACCCCGGTTCTTTGTAGTGATGCGACCCTCTCCTGGCGCTTATCGACCTGCCGTTTTTCAATACTGTACCCCAAGGACACGGCCTAGAAGACGAGTGATCGTTCCATGTTCCAATGCTTTGCAGCCCTGGGGATGAGCTGATTCTATGTTGTGGGATAAAACGGATCATAGGAAGCAGCGGATCAGCTGACGGGGGCTCCGTACTAACCATGCACTCTCTCTCTTTCTCTCATTGGTGGGGGGCAGTTTGTTGCCAATTCTCGAGTCGGAGAACTCAATAAAATAGCGATGTGGCAGACTTTAACACCATAAATCAGTGAGTTGTTTGTCTTTATTGGACTCCCCTCTTGCTGTGAAGGGGTGACACTGTGTGTCCCTTTAATGGGGAAAGAGAGATGTCGAATTGTCGGGTGAATGATTAGTTTTTGTTGTACTGCAGATCATGGTCTCTTTTTTTATTACAAAATCCTTTATTACAAATTTCGGTGCTATACAATATATACAAAACAGTGGCAAACACAATTACTGCACTACAAATAGACAATAGACATTACACCAGAATGTTGCCATCCCTATCTACGATGGCATTTACACCCCGCGGAGCCCAACGGTCTCGAAACTCCTCCAAGGCCGCTGTGGACTGCGCGTGTTCCTTTTCAATAGTTACCCGGGCACGAACATACCCCCTAAACATTGCCAGGCAGTCTGCCCGGGGAGATCCTCCCGCCACCCGTTTCCAAGACCCACGGATGGCGGATTTCGCCAGCCCCAGGAGCAAGTTGACTAGGACATCCTCATCCCTCCATGCCCCCTTCCTTACTGGATGACCATATATAAACAGGGTGGGACTAAAATGCAGCCAGAAGGCGAGAAGCAGCCCACGTAAGTATGCAAAAAGAGGCTGCAGCCTCACACACTCCATGTACACGTGGTACACGGTCTCCTCCAGCCCGCAGAAGTGGCATGTGGGTGGGAAGTCCATGTACAAACTGAAAAACTTATTGCAGGGCACTGCCCTATGCAGTACCCTCCAGCCGAGATCCCCCAGGTGCATGGGAAGAACCCCGGCGTAAAGGGACTTCCAGTGGGGACCCTCCTCACCTCTGGATGGAAGGACCGACCGCCATGGCGTGTCGGGACGGTGTACAAGGGCAAGGAAGTGGAGGATGTGGAGTAGCAGCCCATACAGATACCTCCTACTTGCATCCCTGAATGGGACTGTGGGTATCGATGAGGGACGGCTCAAGTTGTGTGGACACGGCTCCCGGAGAAGATTGCGGGGTCTGGGCCCGACCTTGGGGCTTTACTATTGCTTGCTCGGTGGGTGGAGGGTGCTGTTTTTTTTGCTGAAGTAAGTGGGGAGGGGGAGGGGCAATGCTTTGTTGCTGTTTGTGCATGGGAAGGGGATGTAATTGGGGCTTTGGGGTTCTAACGTTTTTACTGCCACTCATTCTTTGGGGAAACTCCACTGCTTTCGTGGATATCTGAGAAGAATGCCAGAGCTTGGAATAGACTGTTCTGTGAGGCTGGTGTCTCCTCGTAAGTGACGAGGACTGCCCAAGGAGCTAACTGAGCATATCCAGAATCAGAGTCAGGTTTTTTTATCACCGGCATATGACGTGAAATTTGTTAACATATCATCCTCCACAACTTCCACCATTTCCAAAGGGATCCCACCACTAAACATAACTTTACTTCCCTCCACCTCTCCACTTTCCGCAGGATCACTCCCTCCTCAATTCCCTCATCCATTCAGCCCTCCCTGCTAATCTCCCTCCTGACACTTACCCTTGCAAGTGGCTTAAGCTACACCTGTCCATATTCCTTTTCCTTCACCTCCATTCAGGGTCGCAAACAGTCCCTCCAGGTGAAGCAACATTTCACCTGTGAATCTTCTGGTATCATCTACTCTGTCCAGTGCTGTCAATGTGTCCTCCTCTACATTGGTGAGGCCCGTTGTAAATTGGAGGACCGCCTCATTGAGCCTTTCGCTCCACCTGCCCACACTTGAAGACCATGCCTTCTGCTAAAAACACCTCAAGCTCGGCAATCCTTTTACTGACCCTCTCCTTCTTTAAGTAATTCCTGAAAGCATGCTTGATAAACTAACCTCCTTTTGGATTGGTGTGAATTATTGTCTGATTACATCCTAGGAACATTTTGGTGCATTAAAGGTACTTTATAACTGCAAGCTTTGTTATTGTTCATTGCTATATAAAACCCTGGAAGCAATGGATATGATCTTCAAGAGATTGGTGACCAGGGAGCCGTTGCAATTTTTAAATGCTGTAATCCAATTACCTGCAAAGGAATTAATCTTTAGAATGGAAATATTACCAAGAAGAATGTAACACTTCCAGAACTCTTGGAGTCCAACAATTCCAAGCACTTAAACATTTCCTTTTGTAATGTCCGCTTTAATCAGGATCCTTAACTTTCTGAGCTTCTGCTCTCTGAAAGAGCAGAGAAGAGAGCTTCATGCTCTCTTCTGAGCATGAGCTCTATTCTCCAACTGGCAACCTTGCACAGTGGTTACACATTAAATGTCAAATCACAATGATTCACCTTGAATCCTTCTTTCTCCTGCCCCATATATCATTAATCCTTTCACACCAGATGCCTTTGACATTCTGTTTCCTGTGTTTCCCTTAGTTATAAAGGAACATGCCAAGATGTATTAAGAACATCAATTGTACATGCACCACAAGAACTTCAGACTGCTCTTTTTCAAAAGTAAAAAGTTCAAAGTAAATTTATTATCAAAGTACTTACATGTCACCACATACAAACCTGAGATTCATTTTCTTGCAGGCATTCTCAATAAGTCCAATACCCATAACGGAATCAATTAAAGACCACACTGACAGGATGGACAACCAGCGTGTAAAAAACAGCAAACTGTGCAAATACAAACAGAAAGAGAAAATAATAACAAATAAGCAATAAATATTGAGAGCATGAAATGAAAAGTCCTTGAAAGTGAGTTTATAGGTTGTGGAAACAGTTCAGAGATAGGGCAAGTAAAGTTATCCCCTCTGGGTCAAGAGTCTGATGGTTGAGGGGTAATAACTGTTCCTGAACCTGGTGGAGTGAGTCCTGAGGTTCCTGTACTTACTTCCAGATGCCAGCAGCCAGAAGAAAGATGATGGATGCTGCTTCCCTGCAACAACACATCAAACAGATGTGTTCAGTGGTGGGGAGGGCTTTACCCATGATGGACTGGACCATGTCCATTACTTTTTGCCCCTTTTTTCCAGCAGCAGGGAGTAGGGTTCTTCGACAATATAAGGGTAGAAACTCAAAGTCTTTTCCCACAGTAGTGCTACCAAAAGCAAGATGGCAAAATTAAGGTAAGAAGAGGGAGAATTTAAGGGGAAAGATTTTTTTACACAGAGAATAGTTGATATCTGGAACTCTGCAACTTATGTTCTCAATAGTATTTATTGCATATTTATTATTATAATATTGTATTTGCACAATTTGTCTTTTTTGCACATTGGTCATTTGTTAGACTTTATGTGCAGATTTTCATTGATTCTGTTGTGTTCCTTTGCACCCACTCTGAATGCCTGCAAGAAATGGAATCTCACGGTGGCACGATAATAAATTCACTTGGAACATTGTACCCACCGTCAGAGCAGGTGCTGGAGTCACATTGGTTTCAGAGACATTTTGACATGCACTTCAATAGGCATGAGAGGTTGGACGCACTTGGGCTGTATTCTCTGGAGTGGTGGAAGCTGAGGAGAGATCCGATACAGGTTTATAAGATAATGAGAGGCACAGATAGAGTAGACAGGGAGTATCTGTTTCCCAGAGCTGAGATGTCTAATACCAAAGGGCATGTATTGAAAGTGACAGGGGTTAGGTTCAAAGGGGATGTGAGGGGCAAGTTCTTTTATCCAGAGAGTATTGGATGTCGGGAATGAGGGGCCTGGTGTGGTGGTAGGTGCTTAGATAGGCACAGGAATATGAGGAAGATTGAGGGACACAGACAATGTGTAGGTAGTTTTTGACTGATTTTGACCTTTTTAGCTAGTTTGGCACAACATTCTGTTCCCGTGCTGTACTGTTCGATATTGTATGTTGTTCAAGGCATAGAAGGATACAGATTTAATTCTAGCAATTGGGACTGGAAAAATTGAGCAAGAGGGGCCAGTACAGTCTTGACGGGCCGAACGGCTCTATGATTCTAAAATCTGGGAGAACAAAACATTTATTTTGCAAAGGGAATAAACAGCACTGGTGTGTGTGAGAGGGAGAGAGCGCGAGTTTGCAGCGCTCTCCTGTTAAATCCAAGGTACAAACTTCTATTGTGACCGTGGGCGAGGGGAGGGAGGGAGGACGGTGATTGATGCATCATCACTTGATTAGGTGGCCCTGCCCCGGCGGAGCCGCTCGCTGGGAGCGCGGCTCACTCACATTCTCCCTCGAGCAACAGCAATGAGAGTAGTCAGGGTTCAGTGAGCAAACTCGGGGGGAAAGATGGCGAGGGGCACGGGAGTCACGGCCCTCCTTGTAAATCTCTACTGCTTCGTGAGGTTAATTCCGGCGCAAGAGGTTCTCACCTACGCTCACGGTGTGAATGGTTTCAGTCTGCACCCGCCTTACTTTAATCTGGCCGAGGGAACACAAATCACAGCCACGGCCACTTGCGGACAGGATGAAAACGAGCGGCCGATCGAGGATCTGTATTGCAAACTGGTTGGCGGGCCGGTATCCGGAGACCCCAGTCAGACTATCCAGGTACAGTGAATTACCTCTCTTGCTTGTTCTAGGTGGGAGATTTTGCCCCTAATCAAATTGTCCTGTGCGTTCTGCTGTATTGGATCAGACAGGGTGTTTGTATTGCTATTTAAACCCCGTTTCTTGTGTTCGTGTGTTTACCAAAGTTCAAATGTTACTGCATCAGGCCGGCTTTTAATGGTTTTTTATCTCCCAAGGCAAACACCAGCAGCGCCAATATACACGCTGAGTATTAGCTGGGTGTAGTCGGCCGGTGGGGAAGGTTGGCTGCCTTGCAGGTACACTGGGGATCGGAAACTTCGGGTTTACAGGCTTCCCAGGCGGCAGGTTGTTCCGAGTGAGAGAGGTCCCGCATACCACATTTGCAGCGGTGAAGTAGACTGGATGTAACCCGAGCATTATCCACGCAAAACTGTTTAACTTCGGGCTGCTTCTTAAACCCACGCTGCGGTCGGATTGTTGACTCTCGTTCTGCACTCTGAAGAAATGCGGAGCACGTTCTCCTAAAACGTTGATGCATATCTCTGTTTCAGTTGCTGTTTCGGTCCACCGTGACTGTAAATCTGCCTTTGAGGGAGCGAGCGAGAGAGAGAAAAACATTGCTTCCCGTTCAGTGTCAGATTTTAAAAGACATGGCATTGGAGGACCATTCGGCCCACGCTGTGTGTCCTCGCAATCCGCCCTCCCCCCCCCCCACCCCGACCCCGACCCCGACCCCGACCCCGTGTAGTCCGTTGACATCAAACAGCCAGTTGCCCTGTTCTTCGAGGATGAGTACTCTAACTCCACTGCGAATAATTTTTGTATTTTCGATCTGGATCATTAATAGTTATCTCCTCTTCTTCCCCCCCCCCCCGCCCCTTTGCTCGTTTCCATTTTTTAAAGGTTGGTGTTAGATTTCATTGAAGGTTTGGCCACCCCAGAACCATTCCCTACCTTTACTCGATAATTGTTCCGACGACTATAACAGGCTTGTGCAGGTTGTGCGCAATCCAATACTCGGTTGTCTCCCGGCTGCCAAATTTGTTTGCTTTTCATGAAAGTTTATCTTTAATTAAGCTCTCGGCTGCTGTGATTACGGGTTTATGGTGTTGTTTGATGGCGCTCAATTTTAATCACATTATAACTGGTAATAGGTTTAGGAACTGGTCGCTTTAAAAAACGGGTTAAGGGTAGACTGAGGCGCTTTTGGTTTTGTTTAGAGTTGTGCATGGGAAAAAATATACACACTTCGAGCAATTCGCTGGTACTATTGCCCTGAATTATTTCCGTCAGGTGCCGGTTCAATTCCAGATCATGTCCAGGCATTGTAAAATTAAGGACTTCTCGTATTCCCGTTATACATTTTGTTCATCACTTCGAGATTTTGACAGGAACATGGACAGGAAACAATCAGAATCACGTTTAATATCACCGGCATACGTCGTGAAATTTGTTAATTTAGCGGCTTCAGTACAGTTCAATACATGATGAATACAGGAGAAAACGGAATGACAAAAAGTGTATACATATTAAATAGTTAAATTAAAATAAGAAGTGCACAAACAGGAATTTTAAAAAGTAGTTAGGTAGTGTTCATGGGTTCAATGCCAATGATACGAGCAGACCTCGGGCCAGTGTGACCTAGTCGGGTAGGCACCATGGTCGCCATGGAGAAGTTGGGCCGAAAAGCCATACAGCGTGGAAAGAGGCCCTATGACTTTATGAATCCATCTCAGAGGAGCAGGAACCATGAACTAATAGAATCAATTTGCCTTCTGAAACCACTGTCTACCTAGCACCTCTCCATTAAATCTTTCAATGCTTGCCCCAGGGAGAACATCTCCTTCACTCTAATCATTCATGTAAAATCCCGTCTTGCTTATTAACTGCTGAGGAAAGAATGAGAATAGGCAGTTGGGTGACTGGGTCCATTCAACAACGTTAAACTTCTGCACTTCAAGTGAGTCAAGGGTTAATTAAATTTAATTGTTTTTAAATGTAGGTAAATGTGACTCTTTCTACACCACCAGTCCTGCCTGGTAACATAAGCCTGGCATGAACTCTTTCTGTGCATGGGAGGCTTTACTTTGAAACTAAAGAGAAAATTTAAGTACTGTAGTTGCTGTCAAAGGGCTTTGAGAGATAAAACGTCAGTGTTTCCTGTGTTTCAGTGAGGTGTGAAAAGCTCTCTCAGGATGGCACAGTGCAATGCTATCAATGAAGGCCAGGATTTTTAATCTCCCTCATCCCTCAAACAACATCTTGCATCTGCCAGCTAGGTCAACAGGGATATGCTACCAACCAGTAAGTGAATTTGAAACTAGATCCCTAAATTTGAATAGTGAGAGAAGATAATAGTGAGAAAATAGTAACAGTGAAAGAAGCCAACCCTGTGAAGTAAGACTGTAAGAGCAGAATTAGGCCATTTAGCCCATCGAGTCTGCTCCATCATTTCATCATGGCTGATCCATTTTCCTCTCAGCCCCAATCTCCTGTCTTCTCCTGGTATCCCTTAATGCCCTGACCAATCAAGAATCTATCAACCTCTGCCTTAAACATATGTGAAGCCCATAACAACAAATTCCACAGGTTCACCACTCCCTTACTAAAGGAATTTCTCCTCGTCTCCATTCTAAAAGAACTCCATTCTGAGGTTGTGCCCTCTGGTCCTAGACTTTTCCACCATAGGAAACATCCTTTCCACGTCCACTCAATTGAGGCCTTTCAATATTTGATAGGTTTCAATGAGATCATCCCTCATTCTTCTGAATTCTGGTGAATACAGGCCCAGAGCCATCAAACACTCTTCATTCATTCCTGACCAGCCACTCATTCCTGTAATCATTATCATGAACCTCCTTTCAACCCTCTCCAGTGATCTGGAACCTCCTTGGAAGGAACCAGATACAAATGTCATTGCGCCTGTTAATCATGTGACCACTTGGCCATATTCTTGAAAAGAAACGTTATCCAGTCATCCTTGTGATTTTACTGGTAACATACTGTGAAAACGTGGCTTCAGAAAAAAAAGTAAGTTTTTATCAGGTTTGGATACAATTTGTTATTCAGCAAATTCCTAAGAAGATAATTCAATTGCAACTTGACTCATAAACTCCAGTTATTGTATTACTGTCATATTTGTGCAAAATGTTTTTTTTTCTGGAAAGGTGGAGTTGCCATTCTTTTTCCCAAGCAGCAAGGTTGATAATTACCACCACCCACTAAACCACCCCAACACACCCCCACCACTACTTTAACATTTCCTGTCAGTCACCTTGAGTACAGACGCTCCTATTGCTAATGTCACTTTATCTACAGTACTGTGTAAAAATCTTGGGCATAGATATAGAGATAGCTAGGGTGCGTAAGATTTTTGCTCAGTACTGTTGTAATTTAATGTATGCACTGTACACTTGTGTTAAAAAAAACAGATTTCATGACATATTTGATGATAAACCTGATTCGGATATAGATCTGAATGGACAGAGTGGGAAGGGGATAGGGAGACAGGATTCATGGTTGGGGGGGAAAGGGGAAGGGAGAGGGGATGGAGTGGGAAGCACTGGAGAGACATTCTGTAATAATAAGTAAACTAATTGCTTACAATAAAATGACTTTGGTGTATCAGGGCTGGGTGTGTCTGCACCTGTGCCACCCTCTGTCCCGAGCACTCCTCTACTGTCTGTCCCACACCCCTCCGGTGGGGCTCCACCCATGCCATTCCCAACATCCTTTGCTCCCACCAGATTTAGAAACTTGCTCTCTGCTCCATGTTGACAAATACAGTACTGGGCATCCTAGCTATACATATGTGTACAGATAGAGGAGCAGAGTACTGTACATATAATCTATGTATATACGCTATCATCTGTATTGTGCATTTTTTATTATTGTGCTCTTAGAGGGCACTGGAATAAAGCTAAAGGACACAGATTCAACAGCAATAGAATGATTTCAATTTTTTGGGGGGGGGGGGGGGGTTGGGAGGGAGTGTGCAGTCATCCCAGCTAAAATTCCAGGCCTGATATTTTTTTTTCAACCAATCTTCCAACCCTGACACAACATCCACGTGGAAGTAATGGAAGTTGACTGTGAATGTTTGCACATTTTTTCACGTTTTCCATCCTCTGCTTGTCGTCTCCGCTGCAGTCTCTGATCTCGACAGGCAGGAAAAGCCACTTCTCTATTTGTCAGCAAAGTGATACTGATCTTGCCTGGTAGCCCCAAGCAATCACTTTCTTTCCTCCCCACCCCCACCCCAAGGATTAATTTTCCAGCAGCAAAGAGTCTAATGCCTCTACTTCCTCATCGTCTTCTGGCAATCCCTTGATCTGTCTGCTGCCTCAGTGTTGTCAGAATACTTAATGATTTCACATTTATATGGTGGAAAAAGGATATGAACTTGTATATAGGGATATGTGAGAAAAATTTAAACTCTGTTATCTTTGGAGTGGAACATTCACTGAAAAGCCTTGGTAGAGTGGGCATGGAAGGGATGTTTCCATGATGTGGGAGAGTCCAGGACCAGAGGGCACAGCTTCAGAATAGGAGGATGTCTCTTTAAAATGGAAATGAGGAGGAATTTCTTTAGCCAGAGGGCGGTGAACCTGTGGAATTCATTGCCAAAATTGTGGTTATGTTTAAAGCGGAGGTTGATATGTTCTTAATTAGTAAGGGTGTCAAAAGTTTCGGGGAGAAGTCAGGAGAATGGGGTTGCTGCCTGTAAGGAGTTTGTACGTCTCCTCCCCCTGACCATGTGAGTTTCCTCTGGGTGCTGTGGTTTCCTCCCACAGTCCAAAGTCTTGTGGGTTGGTAGATTAATTGATCATTGTAAATTGTCTCGTGATTAGGGGAGGGTTAAATTAGGGGGTTACTGGGCAGGGTGGCTCAAAGGGCTGTATCTCAGTAGATAAAATGATCAGATGACAAGACTCAATGGGCTGAATGGACTAATTCTGCTGCTGTGTGTCGCAGTCAAATCAGTAATATGCACTTGCAAACATTCTGTAGTACTTGGTAGTGGTGGAGATGCACAACCCATGTTATAATCAGATGATGTTGAGAAATAGTCTGACTCCATTGAGGCATTATAAGCTCAGCTGAGTCTATGTTGGACCAGTGCTGGTATGTGAGAGAAAACATGAAGCGGTCAGTTTTGAAGATGTTCAGTGCAATGATTTTGCTTTGGGTTTGGGGCTGAGAGCTGGAAGCCTAGCTGGGAATCTAGTGAATTGTGGTTTAGTGTTTATGAAGGGGACAAACACAGTGTTGCTGTTGCACAAAGAAATACTTTTCGTTACTTTGGGTCCCATTTTGCTGCAGAGTGCTCACTCTTCATGCATGAACATTATCAGTAAGGAAAGAATTTAAGGAATATGGAATTTCCAAGGAATATATTGATTCCTTGGAAATGAATGCTTTCCCCATTGGCATTGGGTAATGGATAACTGGATGTGAATTCTCTGGGATATTCCATCTCCTTTTCCAGTACAATGGGCAGAGTGCCTGCAATATCCTGAATTGCCTGGTTGTTGAGGGGGAATCCTACCCTTGACAGATCCTTGGGAAATTTATGTTTACAAGTCAATAGGTTATTCTCCCACTGAGCTCAGCCCAACCTTGTTCTACTCAATTTCACACAGAACAAACCTTCTCCAGATGGCATTGCTGATGATCTCTTTCAAAGTGGGAATCTGGACTGATGTATGGTTTCTCTCTTAGCTGGAGTGGCATTAACAAATCTTCAGTGCCTCCCCAGTGCAAGTCGGTGAATAGTCTCGGTTTTGTAAGATTAACTTTCACAGCTGGCTGTGAATTTACTCGCTCCTTAATTCAGCAAGTTGGGTCTGTCAACTCAAGAGTTAAAGGAGTAAAAGCAAGAAATGTTTTTTTGAATGTTCATGGCCTTTTGGGAAAAGCATTGTGTCTATATTGCCAGGGTACAATAATAGCCCTTCGTATTGAGACATCTGATTTTTACTTATTCTTGTTCCTGGTCATGTAGAGGACTATAGCTGGCTTTCTGTTCCAATTCTTTTGATATCCACATTTGTGAATGTGGTTAGAGAAAAATGTTATAGCATGCTCTCAAATTTCTAGCAATTAATGATCTTCAGATGTCAGTTTAAATTCCCACCATGACCACTGTAAAATTTAAATTTAGTTAATTATATAATTAGTAAAGATAATTACCTAAAGTAGGTTAAGTATGGTGATCAAGATACAACCAAATCATTTTAAATTCCATCAGATGCACTGGGCAGCATGATAGTGTGACACTGTGTAACCCTCTACGGCGCCAGCTGTCACCGATTGGGATTCAGTCACCGCTGCTGTCTGTACAGAGTTTGTCTGTTCTCACCATGACTGCAGGGGTTTCCTCTGGGTGCTCTGGTTTCCTCCCACGTTCCAAAGATGTACGGATAGGGTGAGTAAGTTGAGGACGCGCTATGTTGGCGCAACAAGTGTGACATTTGCAAGCTGCCCCCGGCACATCTCAGACTGTGCTGGCTGTTGACACAAAATCAAATGTCATTTTGTTTTGACGTACCTTTTGAAGCAGGTTTAATATCAGTATAAGTCATGAAATTTGTTAACTTAGTGACAGCAATACATAATTATAGAGAGAAAAAATAAATTGCAGTAATATATATTAAATAGTTAAATAATTAGTGCAAAAAAGTAGTGAAGTAGTGCTCATGGGTTCATTGACAAATAAAGCTTTTTTTTAACATCTTTCATCTTTTAGAGAAGAATCTTGGTTTAACAAATATGTAACACTGGAGATGGAGCTGACTCTTCCATCTGCCTTCTGGTATCAGCTAGCAATACACTCCTTTCTAGGGTAGTGCTTGTCAACCAGTAAATGCTGACCTTGTCAGTGATTTCCACACCCCTTGAATGATTTTAAATATACATGTTGTTTGTGGGTTTGGAGTAATGACTGTAGAGATTGAGTTTAACTGCCCAATTTAGTTGTGGTGTTGAATGAACTGGATCTGTTTCAAAGCACATCACAGTGGGGGCTATTTTGTCATTGAGAACTCAATTGGCCCCATTATATCGTTTAGTGAATGGATCCCACCACACCTGATATTTAAGCTATGCATGACTCTGCACTTTGTAATTAACTCTCAGTGCCCTTTGAATTAACCAATAACAGCTGAGTTGTAAAAAAAGAAGTCATTACTGCTCCCACCATTTCTCCTGGGGGAAGGTAGGACTTAGCATGAAATGTAATTCTGCTAGTTTCAAATTTTGATAAGGGTATTAAAAAGTGAAACACTTTTGAGTCACACTCAGATTGGTTGTTCCCAACTTTTTCAAATGGGAGCCCCACTTCATGGCGGGTAAAATATGTGCTCCATGTCATCGATGACATGCTAGGATGATGATTTTTAGTCGCCTGAGGATACTTGGCATCTGCTACACCACTAAGGTACTGTAGCTAATAGTTAAGTTTTTTTCCTTTGTTAGCTTAGTAAGTGCTGGAATCCTCACAGAGTCCCTGTAATTTGTGATGATTATCCCCAATGGCTATCACAGAGCCTGAGCTGGGAACCACTGATGTAAAAGGAAGAACATTGTACTAACACCTATGTACAGTTGTCTGGAATTTATCACCATATTAAATGTATATATACTATATGATTATCAAACCAGTTTCACAGGAAAATTTCACTAATTATCAAATACAAAACAGGTCCTGCAACATCAGGTTCTGATCTTGTCCTCACCTACCACCCCACCAACCTCCGCGTCCAGCACATACACTAACTTCTGCCACCTCCTGACACGGAACGCATGCTACACCTCCTCCCTCACAACCATTCAGGGCCCTAAGCTGTCCTTCCAGGCGAGGTGACACTTTACCTGTGAGTCTGTGGGGTCATACACTGTGTTCGGTGCTCCTGGTGTGGCCTCCTGTATATTGGTGAAACCTGATGTAGATTGGGAGACCACTTCGCCAAGCACCTTTGCTCGGTCCGCCAGAAAAAGCGGGATCTCCCAATGGCCGCACATTTTAATTCCGCTTCCCATTCCCATTCTGATATGTCCATCAAAGGCCTCCTCCACTGTCGTGATGAGGCCACACTTAGGTTGGAGGAGCAACACCTTGTATTCTGTTTGGATAGCCTTCAACCTGATGGCATGAACACCAATTTCTCACATTTCTGGTAATGCCTCCCAACCAACCTCCTTCCTTCTCCATTTCCCGTTCCCTTTTCCCCTCTATCACCTTACCTCGCCCATCCATTGCCTTCCTCTGGTTCTTCTCCACCCTTTTCTTTCTTCCATGGACTTCTGTCTCTTTCACTAATCAACTTCCCAGCTCATTACTTCACCCTTCAGGTTTCATCTTCTTCCCCCACCGCCCCCCCCACCACCAAAATCTCCTCAGCCTTTTCTCTGCGGTCCTGCTGAAGGGTTTCGGCCCGTAATATCAACTGTACTCTTTTCCTAGATGCAGCCTGGCCTGCTGAGTTCCTTCAGCATTTTGTGTGTGTGTTGCTCAGATTTCCAGTACCTTTGGATTTTCTCTTATTTGAGGTTCAAGAATAGTTATCGTCCTACAGCCATCAGGCTCCTGAACTGAGTTGATACTTTCAATCACCACTGCTCTAAACTGATTCTACCATCTACATATTCACTTTCAAAGCATCTTTACAACTCGTGTTCTCAGTAATGTTTTTTTTATTTGCAGCTTGAGTTTTGCACATTGGTTGTTTCCCAGTCTTTGTTTATGTATAGTTCTCCGCAAATTTCACTTTTTTTTATCCTGTAAATGCCTGCAAGAAAATGAATCTCAATGTGGTTAGTGGTACATAATTTGATAATTTACTTTAAACTTTGAATGTTAAATGTGATTCTCCTTTAAAACGCAATTCCACTGATTTCAATGAATCCCAGTTTTAGAAGTAGAAAGTGAAGTAGACACCATGTATTGAGTTAAACATTACCAAAGAGGAATGGGTTTCTAAGCAGTGAAGAAAGAAGCTTGTTCACTTCTTATGAACTGTGTCCTATGACAGGGACGATCATGGTCTTTGACCATGAATGTTCGTGGCAAATTTTTCTGTGAAACTGGTTTGCATTGCCTTCTGGGAAGTGTCATAGAAATATAGAAAACCTACAGCACAATACAGGCCCTTCAACCCACAAAGCTGTGCCGAACATGTCCTTAGAACTACCTAAACTGACCCATAGACTTTATTTTTGTAAGCTTCATGTATCCATCCAGGGGTCTCTTAAAAGACCCTATCATTTCCCCCTCCACCACCACTGGCTGCCCATTTCACGCACTCACCACTCTGTGTTTTTTTTTAAAGACTTGCCCTTGACATCTCCTCTCTAGCTATTTCCAAGGACCTTCCCTCCACTTCCTTTTCCAGGTTATTTAAAAAAATCATGAAGAGTAGGGGTCCCAGAACAGATCCCTGAGGTCACTGGCCTCCATGCAGAATATGACCCGTCTACAACCACTCTTTGCTTTCTGTGGGCAAGCCAGGTCTGGATCCACAAAGCAATGTCCCCTTGGATCCCATGCCTCCTTACTTTCTCAGTAAGCCTTGCATGGGGTACCTAATCAAATGCCTTGCTGAAATCCATATACACTACATCTACTGCTCTACCTTCATCAATGTGTTTAGTCACATCCTCAAAAAATTCAATCAGGCTCATAAGGGACAACCTGCCTTTGACAAAGCTGTGCTGACTATTCCTAATCATATTATACCTCTCCAAATGTTCATAAATCCTTCCTCTCAGGATCTTTTCCATCAACATACCAACCACTGAAGTAAGACTCATTGGCTCATTGGTCTGTAATTTCCTGGGCTATCTCTACTCCCTTTCTTGAATAAAGGAACAACATCTGTAGCCTTCCAATCCTCCAGAACCTCTCCCATCCACATTGATGATGCAAAGATCATTGCCAGAGGCTCAGCAATCTCCTGCCTTGCTTCCCACAGCCTGGGGTACATCCTGCCTGGTCCTCGTGACTTAACCATCTTGATGCTTTCCAAAAGCTCCAGCACATTCTCTTCCTTAATATCTACACGCTCAAGCTTTTCAGTCTGCTGCAAGTCATTCCTACAATCACCAAGATCCTTTTCCATAGTGAATACTGAAGCAAAGTATTCATTAAGTACCTCTGCCATCTCCTCCAGTTCCATGCACACTTTTCCACTGTCACACTTGATTTGTCCTATTCTCTCACATCTTGTCCTCGTACTCTTCACATATTTGTAGAACGCTTTGGGGTTTTCCTTAATCTTGTCTGCCAAGGCCTTCTCATGGCCCCTTCTGACTCTCCTATTTTCTTTCTTTAAGCTCCTTCCTGCTAGCCTTAATCTTCTGGACCTCTATCATTACTTAGTTTTTTGAACCTTTTGTAAGCTCATCTTTTCTTGACTAGATTTTCAACAGCCTTTGTACTTCGTGGTTCCAGTATCCTACCATCCTTTCCCTGTTTCATTGGAACATATCTACGCAGAACACCACGCAAATATCCCCTGAGCATTTGCCACATTTCTTCCATACGTTTCCCTAAGAACATCTGTTCCCAATTTATGCTTCCAAGTTCCTGCCTGATAGCCTCATATTTCCCCTTACTCCAATTAAGCGATTTCCTAACTTGTTTGTTCCTATCCTTCTCCAATCCTGTGGTAAAGGAGATAGAATTGTGATCACTATCTCCCCTGCCATTATCAGTACACTTCAGAGACTGTCTGGCAAAAGTGGTGACATACCAGGACTTGTGATAGGCACTAGCCAACCATACACCAGCTTCACATGACCCTGGTCAAGGGGCTAAGCAGGTATTACACTTTGCCCAAGGGTGACTTAGGCTAGTGGAGGGAAGGAGCACTCTACACCTCCTTTGGTAGAGACATATCTCCACCCTGCCACCTAACAAAAGAATCATAGTTTGCAAATACTGTCGACGTAAGCAGGGAATATCTGAGCAGTGGCTCTGTAAAGACTGAATAGGCTAAATTCAGTTCCAATTTGGCAATCTCCATTTAGACACGTCCATGGGTGATGCTGAGGGAGCTTGGCTGATAATCTTTTGCTAGTTACAATTGATTGTAGATGCTAGATATTGTAAATGATCCTTTAGGAGCAAAAATCATAATGATACTCAGTTATTGCAAAGGAAACATTGACAGCAGGATTGAAACTAGTAACTCATGAGTTTGCAAATTTGGTGGTAATGTTACTGCTGTAATGGGTTAGACTAACAATTCAGAGGTGTGTACTCTTTTATTTCCCCCCCCCCATGAGAAATGTTGTATTTCAATTCTGGAATAAATAAAAAGACACCAATAATTACCATGAAAACAAGTTTATTAGCATCCTGGGTCCAGGAGAGATCCTTTCCCTTTACCAGTCTGTCCAATGCATCAGTCCAGCTTGTAGCTCAATAGTTGTCTCAACGGCCTTCTGCAGTGACCCTCAATTGCAAGGCAATGAGGAATGCTGATTAACTGACACCCTAATGACGTTGTTAATATTTTATGAATGATTATTTTATATATGTTTTTGTTGATACTACAAAATGTTTTTCTTTTACCCAGGGCCAATATTGCGATATTTGCAAAGCAGGGAGTAACAAAGCACATCCAAGCACCAATGCCATTGATGGGACAGAACGCTGGTGGCAGAGTCCTCCTCTCTCACGTGACCTGGAGTACAATGAAGTCAATGTTACTCTTGATCTGGGCCAGGTGAGCTGCATAGCGAGTTCATCCGGTAGCTGACTGGGTCAGAAAGGATGCAGGTTTTGTCCTGGTCACTGCTGCGTTATCTTGCTCTGTGAGAAGGGGGCCTTTGGGCAGGCGTCCACTGCCCAGAGTCCCGGCTTCTGACTGCATCTGTGAGACATTACGCATACTTGAAGTAGATCAAACTTTTATGTGATGCATTTGTTGTTCAGATTGGGAGGGTGGCAATGTTGTCGTTCATTTCTGAATTCAAGCCTGCTTTGAGTTTCCCTGATGTGGCAGCTGATTTAAAGTATTTTCTTTGGGGAAATGGTCACAGACAGGAATAGGTTTATTCTTATTTCTGTTGTAAGTAAAACTAATATTTTTCTCCATTCAGTCTTGGGGTTTTTATTCTAAAGAGGCAGCTTGCTCATTGTATAAACATGAGATTCTACAAATGCTGGAAACCCAGAACAACACACAAAATGCAAGAGAGATTCAGCAGGTCCAACAGCATCTATGGAGAGGAATAAACAATCTATGGTTTGGCTGAGACATTGACTGTTTATTCCTCTCCTTAGCTGCTGCCCGACTTACTGAGATCCACCAGTGTTTTGTCTGTTACCTTTTGTTTAGTTCAATAGAGGTAACCTACAGGAATATTGCACATCCAGTAGCATGTTTCTGACATTTAGCTTGTAGTAACTCAAACCTGGCACCAGATGCTTTCGCTAGATGTAGTTTTGCTTACATTATCCCCTCATTATAATAGATCTACATATTTCATTAAGTTGCGTATTTTATCTCTGTGATCAGGACTCTGATATGTTGAAGGGCCTTGCGGCCCAAAACATCAATTGCTTATTCCTCTCCGTAGATGCTGTCTGATCTGCTGAGTCTCTCCAGCATTTTGAGTGTGTGTTGATCTGTTCTCCAAGACATCTTTTCAGTGACTGTTTATTTTGGTATGTCATTTTCATCGTGGAGCTGAATTGCGATGCCAGACTGATGGTCTGTTGGCTCTGCCCAAATTCCGCTGTTCACTGTAGCACTGATTTGTCGCTACTTCATTTGTTGACTCAGATATTTCCGCAGTCTCTGAGCAGCGCTGACTGCACTTTCGATCTGAAGCAATGTACTGAATGTGGTTTCTTTGTGTGTGTTCCACAGTGGGACAGGACAAGATTGTGTGTGGCTATCTGCAAAAGGGTTTTGCACATTAAAAATAAAAGCATTATTTGTCATATACTGTAACACATCAACACAATGAAATTGGTACACTGAAGTTGGTGAATGGTGATACGGTATACATTCAGTGGCCACTTTATTAGATACACCTGCTCGTTAATGCAAATATCTCATCAGCCAATCATGTGGAAGCAACTCAATGCTTTTTAAAAAAAACATGTAGACATGGCCAAGAAGTTCAGTTGTTCACACCAAACATCACAGTGAGGAAGAAATGTGATCTAAGTGATTTGGAATGATTGTTGCTGCCAGACTGAGTGGTTTGAATATCTCAAAACTGATCATCTCCTGGGATTTTCATTCACAACAGTCTCTAGAGATCATGGAGAATGGTGCAAAAACAAACCAAGTAGAAACGCAACCAGTGAGCAGCAGTTCTGTGAGTGAAAACGCCTTGTTAATGGGAGAGGTCAGAGGAGAATGGCCAGACTGCTTCAAGCTGACAGTAACTCAAATAACCACGTGTTACACCAGTGGTGGGCAGAGGAGCATCTCTGAATGCACAACACATCGAACCTTGAAGTACATGGGCTACAGCAGCAGACGACCACACCGGGTTCCACTTCCCTGGCCATTCGATTAGATACACTCCTGTACCTAATAAAGTGCCCACTGACTATAGATTCATTGGCAATGCCAAAAATGGAATACT
Source organism: Hypanus sabinus (assembly GCF_030144855.1). NCBI lineage: Eukaryota > Metazoa > Chordata > Chondrichthyes > Myliobatiformes > Dasyatidae > Hypanus > Hypanus sabinus. The sequence continues at coordinate 147,973,916 of NC_082714.1, forward strand.
CCTAATACTGGTTGTATTTAACTGTCTGTGTTTACTATAAGAGATCACTGGATGATTATTAATGGAAGCAGCCCTCAACTGTCAAGACCCTTGAGATTAATTATATTCATTTAGAGTCAAAGTAAAACATTTGATTTCATTGATTTATTGAGATGCAGCACAGAATAGGCACTTCCTGCCCTTTGAGCCATGCCACCCAGCAACCCCCTGATTTAACCCTAGCCTAGTCACAGGACAATTTACAATGACCAATTAACCTACCATCTGGTAGGTCTTTGAACTGTGGGAGGAAGCCAGAGCACCTTGAGGAAACCCACAGGCCATAGGGAGAATGCACAAATTCCTTGCAGGCAGAGACGGGAATTGAACCCAGGTCGCTGATACCATAAAGCGTTGTGCTAACCACTGTGCTACCTTGCCACCCTATGATGGTTGTGCAATTGCAACGGTGAGGAAGAGCTGATCTCAGTTAAAGCTATTTTTTTATTTACGCAGTTTGTCTTTTACACACTGGTTGTCAGTATTTGTTCATGTGTAGTTTTTCAACTCTATTTTTGTTCTACTGCAAATGTCTGCAAGAAAATGAGTCTCGAGGTAGTATATGGTGACGTATCTGTACTTTGATAATAAATTTTCTTCGAACTTTGAGAACTCCAAAGGGGGAGAAAATTATTTTCTCAGCCAACTTATCCACAATCAACGATCTCTGGTTCTCAATTCCAGTCAGGGAAAATAGCCTTCCGGGCTATTTCAGGATCTTGTATGTTTCTGTTGGACTGGATTCTCTTCTTCCACTCTTGAAAATAAAAGTGCATTCTCCACAATCTCTTCAGGAAGATCAGACCAAAGAAGAAAAAATTAGCGAACTTTTGCTGCATTGCTTCCAAGCACACACAATACAGAGACCCAAGCTACATGCTTTTTATAGAAGTGTTTTATAGAAGTATCATTAAGACACGAGGTACTGCAGGTGCTGGAAATCTAGAGCAATACACAAAATGTGCTGGAGGAGCTCGGCAGGTCAGGCAGCAACTATGGAGGGGAATAAATATGAAGAGTCTCAGCTCGAAACTTTGACTCTTTATTCCCGTCCATAGATACTGCCTGACCTGCTGACTCTTCCAGCACATATTGTGTATTTATCATTAAGGTCTGTTCTACTTGTACTGATTGACTACTACACTGTAAGTTTAAGAGGAGATTCTAAAAGAAATGAACAGCCCCTGACAGATCTAAAATGCTGCTGCCTGAGAGCCAATCCGTTAATATCCATTGGCCGAGCATCATCTTGGGTCTGTGTGAACTGCTGTGCAGTATTACCTAAGCAAATCCTTTAGTGCCAGCATCAAAAAAAAAAGTCCGTAAAATGTCAAGCAATCGGAATCAATGTGGAATGTGTTCTTTCAGTCAGCAAATTTAAAATGATTCCTGAATAATGAACACGAGATTCTGCATGTGCTTGAAATCCAGAGTAACACATGCAAAACACTGGAGGAACTCAGTAGGGTAGGCAGCATATATGTAAGGGAATAAACAGTCAACATTTCCACCTATTACCTCCAGCTTTTCACTTCATATCCCACACCCCCCCAGCCAAACCTGGCTTCACCTGTTAACTTCTGGCTTGCTCTCCTTCCCCTCCCCCCCCCCCCAGCTTCTAGTTCTGGCATCTTACCCCTTCCTTTCCACTACCGAAGGAAGATCTCGGCCCGATTCGTAGACTGTGTATTCTTTTGCACAGATGCTGCCTGACCTGCTGAGTTTCTCTGGCATTTTGTACGTGTTGCGCTGAATGGATGGATGACATGAAAGAAGAGTGATTTTAAATTGCCTGAGGATAGCTCACCTCAAAAGCTGAGAATGTCAAAGCCTTCAATGTGGCCTAACCCAGATCCTGAACAGGGCATTCTGACACAGATTTTGTCTAATCTGCTTATAAAGTACGATTTTGAAAAAATATGTTCTGATGTCACTAAATTGATCCATGTGTTGCCAGCGGTGAAAGGCACCTTTAAGGTCAGTGTTTAGTACAATGTCCGGCCTCTAACTGTGGGGTCCTGGAACTCAGGATGTTGTGCAACAGTTGAAGGTAGGGGCTGATTGTTTCCATGGACTGCAGTTTACCTTTTTAATGTGTCTGGTGTCTGGCACTGAAGCAGCCTTCTATAATTACTGCATGCATTGCTAGCATTCTTTGAATGCCAGCCAAAGTAATCCATTTGGACAGTTAAATTCAGAGCCTCTGCTCAATTTAAAAGGACTTCTGCTCTTTCAGTCTAATGGACAATGTGTCAATCCACCATACTGGAAAGCTGATCAGAAGCAAAACATTATTTAGCACTCAGTATTTCAGAAGGCTTTGCTTGGAATTGTTGTGTTATTGAAATTTAGTTATCAGAGCATGGAATGCAATCAGTTCTGTTGATCATTTACACTGTCTAAGCTGTCATTGCCTATTCAGAGAACTTTTTAATTGTTGCTTGTCTTTTCATGAATGCCCAGAGGCAGTTAATATGAGCATTTGAATTAGGAGTGGGATTGGGCCTCTTGGCCCCCTGGTCCTGCTCCACTATTCAATAAAAAATGTCCCTGTTGTGAGTATAACCTCTTGTCCACATTCTGGCCTGCTGAGGTAACCTTTAACCCCTTTGCTTATCAAAAATATCTACCGTTCCCTTAAAAACAGTAAAGGACACTACGTTCTTTGGGAACTTAAGTTCCAAAGATTTTCTGCCCCCACCTTCCCTCCCCAAGAAAGAGAATTTTAACTCATCGCTCTTTTTTTGAGCAGATTTTTTAAGCAGTAGTTCTAGATTCTCCCACTAAAGGCAACATCATGTTCACATCCACTCCACCACAATTCCTCATGATCTTGGGCTTCAGCAGACTGCTAGGGAAGCTCAGCAAGGCAGGCAGCATCTATGGAGGGGAATAAATAGTCGACATTTCAATGTTCAAAGTATGCATTAGGGTTACTATCAAAATATGCATTAAATGCCACCATATACTATCCTGAGGTTCATTTTCTTGCAGGCTTTTAGACTAAAACAAAGAAATACTATAGATCCAATGGAAAAATTACACAAAGACTGACAAAAAACAATGCGCAAAAGAAGGCAAACTGTGAGAATACAGAAGAATTCAATAAATAAGTAAATTATTTCAGGCTGTGATCCTTCATTGTGTCTGAAATGTCGACGGTTTATTTCCTTTCCTAGATGCTGCCTGATCTGCTGAATTCTTCCAGCATTTATTGTGCATCGGTCAAGATTTCTAGCAAACGCAAACATTCTTGAGGTGAATCTATGATCTTGTGCTTTAGTCGAGCACCTCTCATTCTTCTAAACTCCAACAAAGTCAACCGGCCCATTCCAAACTTCCCTGAACCACATTAAATGTGAGGTCACCAATGCACCACTATCCTGAAGTACAACTTCCCTACTTAATTCATTTCCCCTTCTCAATAAGTGAGAACAATATTCTCTTTCCTGAATACTAGCATTTTTCCAAAGAATACCCAGATTCCTCTGCAGCTCAGTGCCCTATAATTTCTCACCATTTAGACAGTGTGCTTTATTCTTATCAAAATGGGCAACTTTGCATTTTCCCTCATTATACAGTTCTTTGTGCAGTGGGTGGCCTGGTAGCATAGCCATTACTGCTGCTGCAGTGCCAGTGACCGGGTTCAGTTCAGCCACTGTCTGTAAGGAGTTTGTTTGATCACCCTGTGACTGCATGGGTTTCCTCCAGGTGATCAGCTTTCCTCCCACATTTCAATGACCTACAGTTTAGTAGGTTAATTGGTTACAAGGGTGTAATTGGACAGTGCAGGTTTACTGGGATGAAAGGGCCTGTAACAGTGCTGTATATCCCATTTTAAACACATTTTCTACTTCAGGTGTGAACTTGGAATGGTGTTATTTCAGATTAAAGCAAAATATCTCCATGTGCTCCTTGCTTTTCGCTGGATTTCCAGAATTTGCTGTATTTTACTTGCTCTTTATTCTTTAATATTCTCAGAAAGCAAAACTAACATTGAAGTCTTAGCTGGTGTTTCAGATTGAGCCTAAAACTCCAATCTATTCATCTTTGTACCCTGAGTCTCATTAACTGGATCTGGAATCTAATGACCTCACCTTAAAGTTTCCTGTTTTAAAAGTGTTCTTTCTAGATTGGATTCTATTAGTCAATGATTGAAGGAATGGAAATTGAATTTACAAAGCAGTACAGGGAGGGTTAGCAATCATGAGAAACAAGGCAAATTTAATTGCCGAATGCATGTTACTGATTTCAGAATCTGAAGTGGTAAATCTTTCAATCTTTTTAACTGAATTGCCTGTCTGGGTAACCTCCAATCTGCTGGTATGTATATAGATGTCTCCTTCCGGTAAAGAAAATTCCCACCCCCACTCTGACCTTTCACTTCTACTCACCTGCCTATTACTTCTCCCTGGGTACCCCCCTCCTTCTCTTTCTCTTCTTGTCCACTTTCCTCTCCTATCAGATTTTTCCTTCTCCAACCCATGACCTTTCTCACACATCTGTCTTCACCTATCACCTATCAGCAAGCCTCTTTCCTCTCTCCTTCTCCCCCCCCCCCCTTCACTTTCTACTCTTGCATCTTCCCCCTTTCCTCTCAGCCTTGAAAAAAGATCTTGGCCTGAAACATTGACTATTTTATTCTTATCTATGGATGCTGTGTATCATATTATTGAAGCTCTAGTTAAATGTTAACTACTGTACTTGGACTTTATAATTTCTGTCTTTAACACATGATGAATGGTGTGTCTATTCTTCAATGTTTTCAGAAAGCAAGTGCTACCATTGTGCAAGGGTGGCTGTAGAACATTTGGCTTGATTCACCAATCTTCAGCCTACCAGGATAGAATGTGGTTTTTGTGTGTTTAGAGACAGCTTCAGATTCATCAGGTGCCTTTGTGGTGAGAGGAGGTATTGGAACGTGTGGAGAGCAGGACAGGGAAGAGATGAGCTGTGAAAAGAGAGAAACTAATTTTTTAAATTCCTTTTTAAGGAAGACAAACCTGTTTCCATAAACACTTTTTTATGCTTTTCTGATTTCTGCTCCCTTTGTTCCTGAAAATATTGCCTCTTCCAGTGAAAGCTGCATTGACCAGGTATATGGGCATCATTTATCTATACGCAGCGGACTGTCAACAACATTTAAACCAGGGATAGGCAACCTACAGCAAATATTGAGATACTATGCATGTCCGGTCTGCGAGCGATTGATTTTTAAAATTATTATTCCTTATTCTGAGTGTTTCATGTGACCACATTGATGGCCATGCATGGTGTCTTATTACATTGGCCCCAGGTTCTGTTTTGTTCCAAACTAAATTGAATGACAGGAAGGCAGACTACCTTATTAATATGTATTAGATACTCTCTGTACACACTCAGGTTTTCAGATGGGATCATTCAAATTTGTAAACAGAAACAGCGTCACTGTGTTTTAACAAGAAATCCAAACTAAATATCCAGATGTTTACATGTGCTACGATACTTGTTGAATAACTTGTGTTTGGAAATGGCAATGAATGCAAGATGCAGGAAGGTAGACACTTGAACACCAGATTACTTCATCGAGCAAGCTGGGAAACCAGTGTGTCTCATTTGCCTAGAAAATGAGACAGGTCCAAGAATTGAGAAGTTTTCATCTCGTTTTGCTGATTTTCACTTGCATGCAAATGAGTTCAGGCCGTTTGTTACTTCATTTGATGTGGAAGTGGACACTTCATCAGAAATTTTTCAAATGGAATTGATTGAGATTCAGTGTGATGACATACTGAGATCAAAATTTCATTCTGAAGATGTATTAGTGCTTGACTTCTGTAGAAAATATATTCATCCAAGTTGGAAGTATCCTGACTTAGTGGACCATGCAAAAAAGATGGTATCATTGTTTGGCAACACTTATCTGTGTGAGCAATTATTTTCAAAAATGAAGCACACCAAGAACCATTTGAGAACATGCTTGACTGATGCCCATCTGGGTAATGTCTTGCTTTGGCATCAGTAAGTCTGACACCCAATATTCAGAAGCTTTCAAGCAACAAACAGCATCAAGTTTCACATTGATTTATCGACTGTATGCATTAAAATTTTCTTTTTTATTATACTTAATTTGCCACCATTCAATGCATCATGTTCATACGTTTTGTGTTTAAAGATCTTGTGTCCTTTTGATTCAAAAGATGCCTTCATTGAAATAAATTGCAACTAAACTGAGTTCTTTGATTGTTAATTGGCATCCTTGGTTAAGCACAAATGATTTTCTAGCATACGTTATTAATTTGAGGCAAAACATAACTAGATGTATTTAATTGGATAATTCCCATATTTCAAGATTTTATGGCCTTTATCTGGCCCACTGTCCACTCATTAATATGCAACCTGGCCCACAGAGGCAAGAGGGTTGCCGACCCCAGATTTAAACTGATTTTGGCACCCGATCTTTCCTCTCCCTACAAATGTGCACACCCAGTGGAAAAGGACTATCGATTGCATTCAGCAGTTAATTAGCTAGCTAATGCTGTTCAGGGTAGGCCCCTGCCCCTGCAGCTAATGCTGCGCGGGTTAGGCCCTGGCCCTTAAAACTCCTGTTGACCTTAACTGCTTATTGGTCCTTATCTGATTTCTGTATATTCTGTCACCCATCATGGAAGCTGTTTGGAGTAAAAGGTTTTTCTGGAGAGAAGTGTAAATTGGCACCTTCATTAGCAAACCTTACTAATAGTTTATTTTTAATTTTAACAATTCTGCTGCACAATGTGTTCCTCTCCCTTTTCTCCACCCTCAAATAATTCATAAACCTTGCAATAGAAAATAAACACAGAGCTGAACTGAATATGGACTCTGATTTTTATGTCTTATATTCAGCGTTTTAGCTTGTCCTGGTTTCCGTTTGCACAATTTGTTCTTTGTGCTGGGGGTGGGGTGAGTTGATGATCTAGTTGCTTTTTGTGTGGGGGGGTGGATTGATATTCTCATTGCTGTTTGCACTGCTTCTTTGTGCATGGGGAAGGGGGTGTTAATGTTCTTGTTGCCATTTGCGTGATTTTGTTTTTTTCAATGTTGGGGGTTGTTTTTTTTTACTTTGAAAGTGTTCCATGGTGTTTCTTTGTTTTGTGGCTGTGGAGAAGATGAATCCCAGGGTTGTAGATGGCTTCTGTACTTTGTTAATAAATGTACTTTGATTCCTTTGAATTAAAATACATAAAACCCATCAGAAAAGAGTGGAAAGAAACAGATTGAAATCCTTAGGATACCAAGATTATTAAACCTTCTGTGTTTCCTACAGTTGATTGCACAGTTGTTTAAACATACCACAATGCAATCAATTATTTGTAAAATCTGATTATCATTTTGGCTGATCAATGTCCATTCGTGTTAAAGTGTACTTCAGGATATCATTAGCCCTTTGAACATTGAATATCTTCCTGACTTGTATAAATATTGACTCCTGTTAAGGGCCATCCTGCCAAACCCATGACCCCAGGTTCGCCATGGTGACCTCAAGTGTGTTCTAATCACCCTGAGGCAATATTGGACACTTGAGGTCACTTTTGTCACCTTAGGGGTGGCCATTTAACTTGTCTCCCATAACAGCAGTCAATATTTGTTCTGCTGTTCCTGGACTCTCACTAATGTCCTCACTGGGAAGCCTCAAGCTTCCAATCAGGACTACTGTGCGAGAGAAGAGAAAGGAATCAATTCGATCAATTTGTGTTAATAGAATTATCCTCGTGTCCTCAATACTTCAGTGTTTCATTGCCAACAATCACTGTTAAAGTTTAATCACTTTTTGAACAGTTATATCTTGTACCAAGATTACCAAATCATTGGATAAATAATCAACTAATTTTTGTACGGTAATGGAGGCTGATTCTTGGGTTTTGACACTGGCAGAGCTCCCTGCCTTTAATACTTTACACTTGAGCAATAAGCTTGGTTTCTGTTCAACGAGAGACGTAGGTAGAAATTATATCTGTTCAGTCTTCCTATTCCTCAGAGGTTTATGCTGTGCTCTTTTTCTTTGACATATCTTTTGTTGGTCTTTGTGGATTCTGCGTTTATTTTGTTTTGTAGCTGCCTGCAATAAGATGTCTCAAGATTGTATATGATATACGTACTTCAGTAATAAGTTTGCTGTGAACTAGTGCCAAAGTTAACCAACCCAGTCTGTGGGGAAAGTGAATCTCAGGGCTGCATACTGCATGAATACTTTGATAATAAATGTACTTTGAATCTTTGAAATATGCTAAGATGTTGTGGATGTGTTTGAAGTTAAGTGACAGGGTTGAGTCCTAGGTCCTAAACTGTCCATGAGGGCATCCTGCGAGATCTGGGGTCTTCAGATTTCTCTCGGTTTATCAGGTTACCATAGCCTGAGATTTGCCACATTAATTTGACTTGCTAAAGATCCGCAAAAAGATTTCCACACGCTTTTCCTTTTGCAAATCAGGGAACCTCGGAAACTTGTTAATAATTATAGAATGTCTCTCCTAGTAACATTTTAAAATGTCTGAGAGAAATAAATTGAACTCCCTTGGTAGCTGAACTTAGATTTTGAAACCCTCGTTAGACCACACTTGGAATATTGTGTTCCATGCTAGTCCTGTTTAAAAACCTGTTTGCAAAATCTTACTCTGACTCTACAGGAACTGCTACACGGTTAGAATTTCCACACTTCAGATAAAACATGGAGTCAAGACTCTTGGTTAAATGTGGCAGTGTTTGAGAGTCGAGCAGGCATGCTCTCCCAGAATCTACCTCCCTGAAGATTATAAGAAAAAATTATCTGATTATTATCACACTGCTGATTGTGGGAACATTATGTGCATTACAGTGGTTGCATTTGATCAGCTGTTGTGAGGTCCTAAAAGGGATATGAAAAGTACAGAATAAATCCATGACTTTTTCAACATTTCCTTTTAAAGTTGTCTTTTGATAATTCTGTGGGCAAGATCTAAAGTTTTGATCCAAAAAGGGGGGAAAAGTGCAGCTATTGGAATTCTGAAACTGGGCGGCAATGTTAATAACACAAGAACTTAAAATGTTGGAAATGCGTAGTAGGTCCGACTGTTTTGTCAGGAAGAGAAAGCGTACCGATTTGAAATGGTGATGCTTCCTCTTCACACAGATGTAGCCTGATCTGAGTGCAGTTTATGGTTTGAATATTACTGCTGAAAATAACTCTCACCGCTGCCTGTAAGGAGTTTGTATGTTTTCCCCGTGACCCTGTGGGTTTTCTCCAAGTGCTCCAGTTTCCTCCCACAGTCCAAAGGCGTACCAGTTGGTAGGTTAATCAGTCGTTGTAAGTTGTCCCTTGATTTGGCGAGGATTAAATGAGGGGTGTGCTGGGCAGCACAGCTCAAAGGCCCAGAGGGGCCTATTCTGCACTGTATCTCAATTATTTTTTTAAAAGCACCTCACCTTGTTTATCAGTTTCTGGAAAGAATAATTAATGGGACAGTACAGGCCCTTTGGCCTACAATGTTCTGCTGACCTTTTAACTTCCTCTAAGATCAGTTTAACCTTTCCCTCCCACGTAGGCCTTCATTGTTCTTTCATCCATGTGCCCATCCGTCCCTAATATCTCACCCTCTACCACCACCCTTGGCAGCATATTGTAGCCCTTTGGGTTTATGCCTTTAATCAGGATTCATCTGTCTAAGTACCTGAAGTTTTGTCTCTTTCCATCTACAAACTAATCTATCCAGATGATGTGTACATTTGTTGTAGGGCTGGGTCAGTAACAATCGGATGTGGGCTGGTTTACTAACTCAAAGCATTGAAACTGCTCTTTAAATAGCTCTTAGTGTATTGTCTGGAGGAGATCTGTATATTCAAAAGCCCATTGAAAGAACAGCACTAAAGGAAGTACTTAAACTGCTTGGTTCGTCTCCTTTGATCTGTGCGGGGCCTATTTGAAGGCCATCCTTTAAGAGTGTAGGGCCTCTGCTTCATTCATGAAAACCAATCCAGTGCTGTCTGTGCTGGGTCGGCTGGGGAAGTGTGCTGCACCTTCATTGTCCTCTTTCAGTGCTTAGCTATTTAAGATTAACATACCTGATGTACTTTGACCCACGAGAGGCTGACTACCGTCACAATGAAATCTCTCTCTGGTGAGAGAGCCTTGCACTTTCAGCACCCGGGGTGAAGTGTCCAGATTACAGTCGGGCTTCATGGTAATTGTGCCCTTGAGATGCAGGGGGCTGCGATATAATTATGGTCCTCTTTTGTGTGTGATTTCCCGATTTGGTCCATTTGACAGCTTGAACATGGCTGCATAGTGTTGTTCCTCCTCTGATGGACAACTCATAAATTAGAGCACTGAGGCCCATCAGCATTCACAGTTTGAAGTTTATGCAAATATTGGGCTCGCAGTTTCCGCATGCTAAGCTTCCCACACATACAGAACCATCGAGCTCTTCTACTCTTTGACTTCTGCCAAACTGAGTTTGCTGGGACTAATGTGACCAGTTTCTAATTTTAAACAGGAAAATGCCAGTCAAGTGGAAAAACTGCCTTTGCCTGGCCAGTTTCAGAGTTTTTTTTAAACCAAACACTGGCGTTTCTGTAGTGTGTGTCAAGACGTTTCTTTGCAGTTGCTTTTGTCCAATGTCTTTCATTGTGCCTACTGAGAAGGAAAATCACTTCAACTGAATTAACTACCATGGGACCATTCAGGGTAGAAAAGGCTGAAGGATTAAGAATACAAGACCCAGAGCTTCAGCAGAAAGGTTAGCTTGCACAGTGCTTTTTGTCTGTTTGTTTATTCTCAGTGACAACTTAATGATCAGCCAACAGCTCTTGCCTTGGGCGTGCTAATGTGAGGCCTAAGCAAGAAGTTCCAAGAGGAGATGTGCCCTTTCACCATGGGGACCTGAATGTGACTCGGGTCATTCTGATATCCACCCTGCCCACTTCGAGCTGTAATAATTGGCAAGATGCGGTGCATTTGGTACCAACCCACAACTTGCTTTTCATATCCTCTGAAGGGATGCAGCCCATCTTCTCCCTCTGCGGTGTTCACCCCATCCATTCCTCCTTTCCCTTTGACACCAGGGTGTGCTTAGGTACTCCACAGTACCTAAAAATGTAGGCCGAGAAAGCTGGCAGAGATGAGCTTAACAACTGGCAGCTCAATAACTTGAGCTGAAGATAAGGAATTAGACAGGGAAGAATGGATCCTGACTTGCAGTGAGTTCTTTTGCAGCAGTGTCCTGGTCTTTATCACATTTAGTCCGAAGCTAATTGGTCCACCTGAAGCATTTTAAGCCTTGGTTGAATTCCGTGGCAATGCAAAAGTAACTGCCCTTCTGACGAGTTTCAGATTTCCTTCAAATCTGAAGTGAACTTTCTGTGGAATGAAGTGCAAATACAGTCGGCCCTCCTTATCTGCAGGGGATTGGTTCCGGAACACCCCCCCCCCCCCACCCCCCGTGCATACCAAAAAACGTGGATGCTCAAGTCCCTTGTTTAACCTGTCCAATGTTGTGGTCTTTAGGACCCAGCAGAACCCCGGACCTTATTTAACCTGTCTCAGTGCGATGGTCTTTAGGACCTGGCGGAGCTCTGAATCTTCAGTCTTTCTGTTCACGAAAGTAATCACGATCAAGATTGAGAATAAAGTGGAAGTAATAAAGCAATCGGAAAGAGGTGAAATGCCATCGGTCATTGGAAAAGCGTTAGGCTACAGTCGGTCAATGATCAGAACAATTTTAATGCAGCATGTGAAAAGCCCTACTCCGATGAAAGCAAAGCAACACAGTGGTTTAATTATTGAAATACATATGTTTCTTAAGTGTTTTATATGCATACAAAGGTAAAATGTATACTACGTACTAAGACAAACGTTTGACTAACTGACGCTAAATAATACCGGATGTACCTGTTCCAACTTCAGTTCCGACTTCAAATCCGACTTGAAGCTGGACTCAGGAACGGAACTCGTTCATAATCCGGGGACTGTCTGTACTTTTAAATCATCTCTAGATTACTTATAGTACCTAATACAATGTAAATGCTATCTAAATAGTTGTTGTACTGCATTGTTTAAGGAATAACGACAAGAAAACGGTCTGTACATGCTCAAACAACGAGTGCTGGAGAGAGAACTTCCGGGTTTTCCCGACCCGCAGATGGTTGAATCCGCGCATGCGGAACCCGCGGATAAGGAGGGCCGACTGTACGCATGATTCAGGGTGGCATGGTAGCATAATGGTTAGCACAATGCTTTTCAGTACCAGTGACCCAGGTTCAATTCCTGCCAGTGCCTGTAAGGAGTTTGCACATTTCCTCCGGGTGCTCTGGTTTCCTCCCACAGTTCAACGACATACTGGTTAGTAGGTTAATTGGTCATTGTAAATTGTCCTGTAATTAGACTAGTATTAAATCGGGGGGGGGGGGGGGTCACTGGGCAGCATGGTTTGAAGGACCCATTCCACACTGTATCTCAATAAAATAAAGTATGTTTTGTCAGGAATCTGTCCTCATTATATGATCACTGCTGCAATGCAACCATTTTACCAGAAATGTCACTCGTAATCCCAGCCATTTAGACACTAATACTAGACCTTCACTATAACTATTTCTGACCCAAATTTCCTAGTAGCCCTCAATCCAAATGGGGAATTACCCCAACTGACTACTGTAGTTTCTGTTTATTTCTTCTGAGAATTGATAGTTAGGCAGTAAACCCAAGAGAAGTCTGTCTATAATTTTTCCTTCTCATTAGCCCCCTGTTCAACTGACTGGCCTGGGGACATGAGAAACTGCAGGTGCTGGAATCTGCAGCCAGATTCACAGTAATGGAGGAGTTCAAAGTTCAAAGCAACTTTATTATCAAAGTACATGTATGTCGCCATCTCTGTGCTGTGCAGCAGGAGAACACACATTATAGTATAATAGTCTGTTTTGTTACTTCATACATTATTATTGCACATTGGTAAGTTATTAGTGTGTATGTTATTATTCTGTACTTTATTGTTAAGTCTGCACACTGCTAAGTGTATATTTAAATGTTGCTGCTGCAATGAAAAATTTTCCCACTCGGGATCAATAAAGGATTTAATATTTATAGAATACAGTCTTTATTCATTTTCTTGGTGGGGGGGCATGCTCACTAAATAAAAAAAAAACAATGAAAGACTGTACCCAAAGGGACAGGCAAAGGACCAATAATAAATAAGCAATAAATATCGAGAACATGAGATGGAGAGTCCTTCACAGTGAGTCATAGGTTGTGGAAGCAGTTCTGTGATAGTGTGAGTGAAGTTATCCCCACTGGTTCAAGAGCCTGCTGGTTGAGGGGTAATAACTCTTCCTGAACCTAGTGGTGTGGGTCCTGCGGCTCCTGTACCACCTTCCTCATGCCAGCAGCGAGAAGAGGATGTGGCCTGGCTAGTGGGGGTCCTTGGCAATGGATGTTGCTTTCCTGCGACAGCACTCCAGGTGGATGTGCTCAATGGTGGGGGTGGGTTATCCATGATGACTGGGCCTTGTCCACAACTTTTGGTAGGATTTTCCATTCAAGGACATTGGTGTTTCTACACAAGACATTGATGCAACTACTTAATATACTGTCCACCACACATCCATAGAAGTATGTCAAAGTTTTAGATGTCATGCCAACTCCCCTCAAACCTCTAAGGAAGTAGAGGCACTGTTGTGTTCTCTTTGCAATTGCCCTTGTGCCCTAGGCCCAGGACAAGTACTCTGAAATAATAACACTGCAGAATTTAAAGTTGTTGAGCCTGTTTAGGTCTCAATGAGAACTGGCTCATGGGCTTCTGGTTTCCTCCTCCTGAAATCAATAATGTGCTCCTTGGCCTTGCTGACAGTGAGTGAGAGGTTTTTGCAGTTGTTCGATGGATCAGGTAGTATCTATGGAGGGAAACGTACACCATTTTGGATCAAGATTCTCCATAGGGAAGATTGTCAGTAATAACCAATGAAGAAAGCTGCTCCACTCTCATAGAAACACTTCGCCGAAGTATGAGGTGATTCACTTTGGAAGTTCAAGCTTGAAGATGGAGTTGCAAGGTTAATGGCAGGATTCTTTGCTGTGTAGAGGAACAGGAAGAGCTTGGGGGTCCACATCCGTAGATCTTTCAATGTTTCCACGCAAGTTAATACGGCGGTTAAAGAGACGTATGGCGTAACAGTCTTCATTTGTCAGGATTGAGTTCAAGTGCCATGAGGTTACTGTTGCAGTTCTGTAAAACTGGTTAAATCATACTTGGGGTATTGTGTTCAGTTCTGGTCACCTCATTATAACAAGGTCTTGGAAGCTTTAGAGAAGGTACAGAAGAGATTCTCTGTCTGGGTTAGAGAGCATGTCTTCTGAGGATAGGTTGAGCAAGCTCGGGCTTTTCCCTTTGGAGCGAAGGAGGATGAGAGGCCTCTTGAAAGGGGTGTAGAAGGTAAGAAACATAGTGGGCAGCCACTGTCCTTTTTACCCAACATGACAATGGCTAATACAAGAGGACATAGTTTTAAGATGATTGGAAGGAAGTATTGGTGGGATGTTAGAGGTAGCTATTTTACACAGTGAGAGTTAAGTGGATGAAACACACTGTGGGTATGGTGATAGAGGCAGATAAAAAGGGATGTTAGAGACACTAAGGTATATAGATGAAAGAAAAATGGAGGGCTATGTGGAAGGGAAGGGTTGGATTGATCTTGGAGTAGGTTGAAAAGTAGGCACAACATCATGGGCCAAAAGACCTGAATTCTGCTGTATTGTTCTGTGAAGTATGTGGAGAAGTACTGACTCGGTGAAATTTGATGGACTCTCATCCTTGTGTCATTAAAGTTGCATCTCTTCAAGTGTGAGCTGGAACAGTGAGGCTACAGGAAACAGGTCTACAACTTCCCTGCATGTTCAGAGTTAGATTATTATGGCTGTTTATTGAAAGTTTTTGTGTTAGTTTTAAAAATACAAACAGATAAAATATTCACGGATAGATCTAAACAAAGGCAGTTCGCTATTGAATATGCATCTGAAGTCCATTTCGAAATGGAACTCGAGTGTTAGTTTTTCCCCTCTTTTTAAAGAAGCTATTTACAAGATCAGAATTGACACACAAACTGATGGAGGAACTCAGCAAGACGAGCAGCATCTATGGAGAGAAATAAATAATCAATGTTTTGCACCAAGATCCTTCACCAGGAACGTTGACCTTTTATTCCTCTCCATAGATGTTGCTCGTCTTGCTGTGTTCCTCCGGCGTTCAGTGAGTGTTACTCTGGATTTCTGACAACTCCTGGGTACAGGATCCCAATTGTTTTTTTTCCCCCCAGTTCCATCTCCACCCAGGCCATGCATCCCTCTGGAGGATGTTTCCAGATTTCTTGTCGGAGGCTTCCATCTCACAGCCATGGCAAAAGCTAAATGTCCACCAATTGAGGCAATTCAACCTCTGTTATCTGACTATAGAGCTGGCAACCAGAGAGAGGTTCAGCAGCAATCAGAATCAGGTTTAATATCACCAGCATATGTCGTGAAATGTGTTGTCTTTGCGGCAGCTGTACAATGCCATACATGATGGAAGAAACTTTGAATTACAGTGTGTGTATGCATATGTTCAGTGTATATATGTATGTATATAATGTTATAAGTTAAATAAGTGCAGAAATAGATATAAGAAATGTAGTGAGGTAGTGTTCAATGTCCATTCAGAAATTGGCAGAGGGGAAGATGTTGTTTCTGAATCGTTGAGTCTGTGCCTTTGTGCTCCTGTACTTCCTTCCTGATGGTATCAATAAGAATAAGGCATGTCCTAGGTGCCTTTAATGATGGGGATCATGAGGGGGTCCTTAGTGATGGATGCCATCTTTTTGAAGCATCACTTCTTGAAAATGTCTTGGACATTACAGAGGCTAGTGCCTATAATGGAGCTGGCCAGGCTTACGACTGCAGCTTATTCTGCTCCTGCGCAGTTTTCCTCCACACCGGACGGTGTCGCATCCTATTAGAATGCTCTCCACAGTACATCTGTAGAAATTTGCGAGTGTGTTTGGTGACACAGACCTCTTCAAGCTGCTAATGAAATGTATCTGTTGTTGTGCCTTCTTTGTAGCTGCATCAATATGTTGGGTCCGGGTTAGATCCTTAGAGATATTGACACCCAGGAAATTGAAATTGCTCACTCTTTCCACTTGTGATCCCTCTGAGGACTGGTGTATCGTTGTCTTATCGTTTCTGAAGTCCACAATCAGTTCTTTGGTCTTACTGACGTTGAGCGCAAGGATGTTACTGCAACACCACTCAGCCAGCTGATAGATCGTGCTCCTGTCACTCCCTCATCACCATCTGACTTGAAACAACTAGAATCTGTTTAGTCAGTTTAGATCTTGTTTAGTTTAACAATGGTCACTTACTAACTTTAACACTGTAACACACACACTCAGTGCTGGCCAGGCGGTATCTATGGAAATGAGTAAACAGTTGACATTTCAGGCCAATGACCCTTCATCAGAACTGTCATCAGAATTTCCAGCATCTCTTTTCCAGTCTTTGAACACTGTGTGCTTGAAGCTTTTCTCAATTTGCCTGACAATCAACAAAATCTCTTGTGGTGAAGAATGCCAAGGGTTGTTGATGGTGGTGGCATATGTCGGTCTCGAGGGACCATGGATCTGCGCCTGGAGTTTTCCAGGGCACAGGCCTGGGCAGGGTTGTATGGGAGACCGGCAGTTGCCCAAGCTGCAGGCCTTCCCCTCTCCACGCCACTGATTTTGTCCAAGGGAAGGGCACTAGGACCCATGCAGCTTGGCGCCGGTGTCATCGCAGAGCAATGTGTTGTTAAGTGCCTTGCTCAAGGACACAAACACACGCTGCCTCAGCTGAGGCTCAAACCAGTGACCTTCAGGTTACTAGCCTGGTGCCTTGCCCACTAGGCCACGCACCAACAGTGGTTGTTGATGATTGCAATATTATGTCACTGTGTACCTTGTATATGAGCACTGGGCAATTTATCGTACCTACAGCTTGTGTGTCTTTAAATGCACTTTGCTGTTTGTTTCACTGGGAGGTGGATGAGGTCACCCTGGTGTAAATTTGGGAGGATCAGTGCTCTTAGGACTTTGTGCCAAGATCTAGCCTAAAGTACAGTATAAAGGCTCTTTAATGTTTAAAATGCTGTTTGTTGTGTCATATGCAAAGGGACAATGTTCCTTTAATAAACCAAGTAGCAGTATTTGCTTACTGTGTGGAAACCTTAGGTGGTTGCCGTTTGCTTATAGATCAAGGGCCTGATAGAAACAGATTAAGCCCTTGCCAGATGGTCCCTTTGTATGCTATGATATTCTGGAGAGAAGAAGGCTTGTTATTTTGTTGTCGCACTCCCCTCTGGGCGAACACTGATTACTGTTTTAGTTTAACCACAACCTGTGAAGGTACTTTTCCACCGAGGATCTGAAGCGCGTGCGTTTCCAGGATTCGTCGGGATTCCATGCCCGGCGGTATCTGGGGTGTGATGCATGCAAGAAAGAATCATACGAAATGTCCGTGACACCGATGCCCTTGTCTTTCAGTACCACACCCAGTGAAATTTGAATGGAATTGTTGACCCTGTTTGAAACTGTTTTTACATTAGACAAACACAGCTACTTTATCATTTCCTGTCAGCCACCTTGTATACAGACCTCCTGTACCCAGCGTCTCTTTATATGATGATGATGCCATCCGTCTGTCTTGAAGGACAATGGAAATTTTGACACTGGAGTGACCTCTTCAGGGCACATGCCTGAGCGGAAGGTATGGACATCCTGGCATGCCCAATCGTCAAGATCCCCCTCTTGGCCTCGCCAAAGAAAACTTATGAAGCAATACGTTTGGCACCAGCTTGGCTGCAGGAGCTGCTGGAAGGATGTTCAGTGACATCCAACCACCTGATTTTTCTGTCTGGATTTATTCCTGTAGCCTTTGTCTCTCCTGAGGCTGCTCATAAGGCAGTGGGTCTATTTACCCATAGCTGGGGATCTGGTTCATGGGGCATTTCCACACACACCACGGTGGGCCTGCGTGCTACGTGTGCAGGGGCCAGACCTCCTCCCCGTTCACTGTAGTTTAGCCTATGTCTGGAAGGAGTTCATTTTCTGTGTGTCGCCAGCGAGGAGGCACTACCCATGCAGCTTATGGCAAGGTTGGCACGCCATCACAGACTTCAAAGCTAAACGCAGTGGAGTTTCCAACATCGCTGCCTCTTTCCTAGATGAGCTAAACCTTGCGCTCGATTCCATGTTGCCGACACTGAGCCGGTAAGGAGACCTACCCCTGATGCGACCTGCACCTTGGTCATCCCTGAGGCCAAAGTACACAGGTGTTTCCAGCGAGTGGACAGCCGCAAGGCTGTGGGAGCGGACGGCACCCCAGGGTGGGTACTCAGGATGTACATGGCACAACTGGCTGGTGTGTTTCCAGGCATTTTTAATCTCTCCCTCTCTCAGTGTAATCTCTCCCTCCTGCTTCAAACCATACACAACAGTGCCTCTTTCACCTCAGACAGTTGAAGAAGTTTGGTGTGGGCCCCCCAAATCCTAAGAACTTTCTACAGGGGCACAATTGAGAGCATCCTGACCGGCTGCATCACTGCCTGGTATGGGAACTGTACTTCCCTCAACTGCAGGACTCTGCAGAGAGTGGTGCAGACAACCCAGCGCATCTGTAGATGTGAATTTCCCACCATTCAGGACATTTACAAAGACAGGTGTGAAAAAAGGCCCAAAGGATCACTGGGGACCCGAGTCACCCCAACCACAAACTGTTCCAGCTGCTACCATCTGCTACCGGCTGCTGTGGAAACGGTACCACAGCATAAAAGCCAGGGCCAATATGCTCCAGGACAGCTTCTTCCACCAGGCCATCAGACTGATGAACTCATGCTGATACAACTGTATTTCTGTGTTATATTGACTATCCTGTTGTACATACTATTTATTATATATTACAATAAATTGCACATTTAGACAGAGACAAAGATTTTTACTCATGTATATGAAAGATATAAATAATAAAGTCAACTCAATTCAACACGAGGCTTGCTGGTGGAGAGGCTGTGTACTGGCAGGGAGAGACTTGCACATTCAGCTGTCCTTTTGCAAGACTGCGAGCCAGTGGTGGAAGCCGAAAGCGAGAGCAACAAGTACTACCTGCTACACAACCACACCTGATGCATCATAACCATTTTGATACACAATGTACATTAGCTATCTTACGTAGAGTGAATTCCAGATAATTGGGCCAGTATGTTTTGGCCCAGTTAAGTGGCTACCCTAATTAGCTGATTTATATAAAAAAAAGACAAACTATTTATGTGTAAGAAGTTACAAATTTTATTAAATACAGAAGAAATTTGAACACTACCAATGCTACTACTGTGCTATATAACTGTATTAGTTCCTAATAGTTCTGACCAGAGGAATTGATCCAGTGGGCGCTGCCGTGTTGTTCTGATTGTAAATGAACAAAATCACATTTATTACAGATAGTGGACTGTCTTCATACAATGCTTTTGATTATTGCATCCTCTAAATCTTCCTTTTCATTGTAACATTTATGCATTTATATTTATTGTGCTCTGTTTAATTATTGTGTTCTTAATCTTGGGATGTTATTTTATATGCTGCATTGTATCTAGAGTGACAATTATTTTGTTTTCCTTTAATCTTGTGTACCAGAAATGTCATTACAGAAACTTGAATCTTGAATTCTGCTAGTAGGTATCAAATCAAACTAAAATTCTCTCACTAGTACAGCAGACAGTGTAAATGTTTAACTATCGTTCTTCTTTGACAAAATGTGAAACCTTTTATTTATTGGTTTGAAAGGTGCTGGGGTAAAAACGTGCTGCATTCATTTGTACTAAATGTACATCCACAAACAAGCGCATGCCAGTGGGTGGCATGGTAATGGAGGGGCTAGTGTAGCACTTTACAGTGCCAGCTCTAAGCTTAGGGTTCAGTTCCTGCTGCCGGTGGTAAGGAGTTCAGACATTCTCCTTGTGCCTGCGTGGGTTTCCTCCAGGTTCTCGAGTTTCTAACTAGAGTTAGGTTAGTAAGTTGTGGAGCACGCTGTGTTGACACTGGAAGCTTGGAGACATTTGCAGGCTACCTCCAACACATCCTCAGTACAACCACCATATTTTACTGTATGTTTTGATATGCGTGCAACAAACAAAGTTAGTTTTAACTTGGTCTCGGGTTTGTTTGCAGCTGGGCAAACTCAAAAGCACCAAGGTACTTTTGCAAACTTGACAAAAACCTGGCTTGTATAAAATGCTGAAAATTAATTACTGGAGATGCCGGAAATCTGAAAGAAAGCAAAGTGCTGCAAAACATCAGTAGATCAGGCAGCACCTGGGGCAGGAGTTCCCAACCATGGGCCCCCACCATTTACTGAGCGGTCTGTGGTCCCCAGCGTGGGAAGCCCTGATCTTGGGAAACGGAAACATTCAGTGTCTTGGGTGTGTATCCTTTCATCAGCCGAGATTCTGGTGAAGACTCACAAGCCTGAAACATCGATTATTTTAGCCCACAGATGCTCACTGACCTGCTAGAGGCACTTTCTGGGTTTGTACCAAATTCTGCATGTTTCTTGGGAACATTTCAGTTATTTTTGGATCTGGTGAATTGTCTAATTACCAAAGAAACTTGAGGTTATATTACAGTCTAATTGGTTGTTGAGTGCTTCAGTGGTCTGGGTGAACTGTTCTGGAAACAGTTCAAATCTCAACACACCAGAGGGGGCTTTAGTTCATTCAATTACGTTCACTCAGTGGTCACTTTATTAGAAGGTACAGGTGTATCTAATAATGTGGCCACTACATGTAAATTTGAATTAAAAAAAAAATCTAGTTCCAGCAATACTGACCAATGAATACCCAGATGTTACAACATTTGGATTCAGATTTATTTCTCACATGTACATCAAAACTTGCAGCCTGCGCTGTCCCCACACTGGGATGTCCTTGTCTCACAAATGAGAGAAAATAGGCAGGTGCTGGAAATCCAAGTAACACACAAAAAGTGCTGGAGGAACTCAGCAGGCCAGGCAGCATCTATGGAAGAGAGTACAGTCTGTAGCGATGTGCTACACACAGCGTTGAAATAATGACACGCAGTTGGTAAGTCGTTTCGAGACTAGTTTATTCAAACTTTGCGGCGCTGGCATTTAAATCCCTAGCGCCCGCCCTCTCCGGGCGGAAATGACATCAGAGGTGCATTACCAAAGTCTCCCCCCGCGTGCTGGCTATTTGTGAGCCGGTTCGCCTGCGCAGAAAGTGGGTCACCACAAGTCGATGTTTCGGGCCAAGACCCTGCAGCAGGACACACTGTATTTTGTGTGTGTTACTGTTCTTATCAGAGAAGATCCCTTTGTCTGTTCAGCCTGAACCAGTTTTCAGTATGATAACTGAGGCAGGTTCCTTGTTAAAGTTAGTTACCTGTTTCTACTTCCTGTTGTTTGTTTCGAACTTCTAATAAAACAGCTGTAACCGTAAGATCTGTGTCTCATTCTTGACTTCCAAGTGACCTTCTGGGCAATGTCATCTCGAGATCCAACACTTGTGGCCTCCGATCCTTGACACACCTTCCACCAGCAGGAACTGATCCCTCCCTGAGACCACCCTTACCCCCATCATTTTGTTTAGCTTTTCCTTAAACTAACTTTCGTTACTTCCTGGGAGAAAAGATTATGGTTAGTTACCATCTTTAATGTCTTTGCATTCTTCAAAAAGCGTGACCGGAATTGGACTTCATCTTATTGAGACTAGTCCAGTGTTTTATGAAGGTACATGCTGAATTCCTCAATTAATGAGACTTTAGAGTATAGGAAGTTATCACTTTTTTAGCTTGCTATACCAGTTGAAAGATTCAGCCAACTTAAAAATATGATATTGGTCCCCTTTGGCCAGATCATTGCCAATGTAAGTCATAGTGCTGATTTTTTTTAAAGAAAGGCGTTAATTCCCCAAGAATCAGTGGTGGTCATTAGCTCACATTCTACCTTCGTAATGTAGAATGCAATTGTGTGATCATTGAATTTTCTAATTCCGGGAAGCCCATTTTCCACCCCCTCCCCCCATGTCTTCACAGATGCTGCCTGACTTGCTAAGTTTCTCCAGCAGTGTGTTCTTTCCTCCAAGTTCCAGATTGTGCAGTCTCTTCTGTTGCCATGTGCTGTTGTGGACACTGCTCGAGCTGGTAAAGGTGCTTATACAGTTGTGAACCCTGTAGAATTTTCTCTGTTTCTGCATAAATATGACCTAAAATGTGATCAGATCTTCACACGTCCTAAAGACAGATAAGGAGAATCCAATTAAATACTGTAAATAACCCAAAACATTATACTTGTTCATTTATTTATTGAGGAAAATGTGTATTTGTTGAAAAAATATGTGAACCTCTGGGGTAATGCCTCTACAAAAGCTATTTGGAGTCAGGCGTTCCAATCAGTGAGATGATATTGGAAGCATAGGTTGTAGAGGTGCCCTGCCCGATTTTTGTTTTTAAAGACGCACAAAGTCAGGTTACTGACGGAGCCTGCTCTTCTCAAGAAAAATCTGTTTATGTGCACCAAGCCTCAAATTAAAACAACTTGAAAAAGAAAATTAGAAAAAGAATTGTAGGGATTCATGAATCAGGATAAGGCCACAAAAGCATTTCTAAAGACCTGAGTGTTCATTAGTCCTCAGTAAGAGAAATTATCTACAAATGAGGAAACTCAGTACTGTTGTTATTCTCCTGTGCAGTGGGTGTCCTGCAAAGATCACTCCCAAGAGCACGATGTGCAGTGCTGAAGGAGGTGAAAAAAAAACTCAAGGGGAACAGCAAAAGATCTGCAAAATTCTCTAAAACTTGCTAAAGTCTCTGTTCATGTGTCCACCATAAGAAAAACACTGAACAAGAATGATGTTCATGGAAGGACACCATGGGGGAAACCACTTCTCTCCAAACAAAACATTGCTGCATGTCTCAAGTTTGCAAATGACCACTGCTCTACAATGCTTGTAGGATAATGTTCTGTTGACAGATGAGACAAAAGTTGAACTTTTTGGCAGAAATACACATTGTTATGTTTGGAGGATAAAGGGGACTGCACACCAACATCAAAACGTCATCCCATCTGTGAATCATGGTAGAAGGAGTATCGTGGTTTGGGGCTGCTTTGCTGCCTCAGGGCCTGGACAGCTTGCAATCATCGAGGGGACAATGGATTCAAAACTGTATCAAGGCATTTTACAAGAGAATGTCAGGGTAGCAGTCTGTCACCTGAAGCTTAATAGAAGTTGGATAATACAACAAGACAATGATCTGAAGGTAAAGAGTAAATCACAACAGAATGAATTTAAAAGAAGAAAATTAGTGTTTTGGAATAGCTGAGTCAATGTCCTGACCGTAATCGTTTAGAAATGTTGTGGAATGACCTGAAGCAAGCAGTTCATGCAAGGAAGCCCACCAACATCCAAGAGTTGAAGCAGTTTTGTAACAAGAAATGGCCAAAAATTCCTCCAAGCCAATGTGCAGGACTGATCAACAGTTACTGGAAGCATTCAGTTGAAGTTATTGTGGTTACTGAAGGCAAAGGTTCACACACTTTTTCCAATCAATACATGTAATATTGAATCAATTTGAGAAAATGATTTGAGAAAATAAATGAACAAGTATAATGTTTTTTGAGTTATTTATTTAATTGGGTTCTCAGTCTGGTTTTAGGACTTGCGTGAAGATCTGATCACACTTTACGTCATATTTATGCAATAATAAAGAAAATCCTACAAGGTTCACAAACTTTCTAGCGCCACTGTATCTTTGAAAATGGTTGGGCAGTTTGAAAGAGAATATTCTCCCTCAAAAGGCTGATTCAGCAAGGGTATTTGAAGTGACTGAATATGTCATGAGGTTCTGCGGGTGATGGAAACCTTGAATAATATGTACAAAATACTAACGAAGCACCTCTTAAGTTCCTCCAACATTTTTAAAGATTTGTTTGAACAGAAGGTTCATGAAAATGATCCCAGGAATGAAAGGATGGGGGTATGAGGAACTCTGGGTCAGTGCTTGCTGGAGTTTAGAAGAACGAGGGGCATTTCATTGAAACCTATCGAATACTGAAGCCTAGATCAAGAATACCTAACCTGTGTTCCACGGACCCCCTGATTAATGGTAGGGCTCCATTGCGTTTTTATATATTTTTTAAAAAAAGGTTAGGAAACCTGGCCTGGAGTGGACTTGGATAATATGTTTCCAATAGTGAGGGAGACTAGGAACAAGAGGACACAGCCTCAAAGTAGAACATTCCTTTAGAACAGAGATGCAGACGAATTTCTTTTAGCGAGAAGGTGATGAATTTGTGGAATTCATTGCCACAGTCGTGCAGGCAAAGTTTTTGGGTATATTTAAAAAGTAGGTTGATAGGTTCTTGATTGTAAGGATGTCAAAGGTTACAGGCAGAAGGCAGAAAAATGGGGTTGAGAGGGATATTAAATCAGCTATGATGGAATGGCAGAGCAGCCAATTGGTCTAATTCTGCTCCTATGCCTTAGGGAAATATTCTGCAAAATGTGTCGTTTGCGTCAACACAGCCTGTAAGTGGTGCCACGATTCTGGTGACCCCACAGAAGGCCCGCAATGTACTAACCCTAACACATACATCATTGGAATGTGAGAGGAAACAAGCCTGGAGGAAGCCAACACAGTCCTAGAGAGATTGTACAAGCTCCTAACAGGCTGGAGGAATCAAAGATTGGCAGCAGTCGCTGCAAAGCATCATGCTAACAGCTGTACTACTGTGCTGCCTGTGATGAACTAGATTTGAGGGTACAAGCCTCACAGTTTGTATGTGAGGTTAATGAATAGTTGATAGCAAAAAGCATGTGACCAATTCAGCCTGGATCAGTGTTTGGAGATGTTGGCAAGAAACAACAGTCCCTGTATGCTGGTAATTTGAAAGACAAAATGCTGAAAGTACTCAGCAAGTAAAGTGGCATTGGTGGAGAAGAGAAACAGTAATGTTTAGTATCAGCGGGGTTTCATCTGCAGTTGATGGCTCTGGGCCTATACTCATTGGATTTCAGAAAAATGGGGTGAGGGTGGGTCTCATTGAAACCTATTGAATATTGAAAAGGTAGAGTGAACATGGAGAGGATGTTTCCTGTAGTGGGGAGTCTGGGACCAGAGGGCACAGATCCAGTGGATGTGGAGAAGATGTTTCCTGTAGTGGGGGAGTCTGGGACCAGAGGGCACAGATCAGCCTCCGCATAGAAGGACATTCCTTTAGAACAGTGACAAGGAGGAATTTCTTTACCCAGCGGGTGGTGAATCTGTGGCATTCATTGCCACAGATGGCAGCTTAAGGCAAGTCACAATATTTTGAAGTGCAGGTTGATGAGTTCTTGATCAAATAAGTGGGGTTAAGAGGGATAATAAATCAGTCATGGTGGTGAGCAGAAAATGGGCCAAATGGCCTAATTCTTCCCCTACGCCTTAAGCTCTTAACTGTGGGTGGGAAAGGAGAATGCCACGGAAAGAGTATGTTGTATGTGGTCCAGACTTGAGGGTCTGATGGGCCAATTCTTGTCCCTACCTCTGTCGCCAGCTGAAGGGAAACACTGTGTTATAATCTCCAGAGTTTCCCGTGTTTATGTAAGAACCCAAATTGTACTGTCCCATTTTCTAGTTTACCCATCCAAGTAAAGAACTTTGTAACTATATGTATAAATACATTGTTTACTTTGGAGTTATTTTAATCTGTGGGAAAGTTTTCTATCTTATTTTGCACTGTTGCAGCAAGTTTATGGGGAAAGACGTGTAATGCATCGGCACAAGAATTCACAAGAGTCAGTAGCTGTCAGCAGCTTCCTCAGTCGGGACTTTAACTGG
Organism: Hypanus sabinus; assembly: GCF_030144855.1. Classification (NCBI taxonomy): domain Eukaryota; kingdom Metazoa; phylum Chordata; class Chondrichthyes; order Myliobatiformes; family Dasyatidae; genus Hypanus; species Hypanus sabinus. The sequence continues at coordinate 147,999,827 of NC_082714.1, forward strand.
CTGACCTTGGCTATTTATGGTTTCCTATTCTCGCCAGCTGGAACAACTAAAGGTTCTGAAGTGTAAGCCAGGTATGATTAAATAGCACCAAGTGAGTACAGTTTTACAGCCTTGTCATCTACTCCTTCACTTTACAGCCCCACACCATTGGAAGCTGTGACAGGCGAGCAGTGCTCTGATTGGCGTAGGTGGGCAGTTGTGGAAATATGATCCCAGATGTTGGCCCACAGATGAATGTTGTGATTGTTATGTCGGCGTTGCAGTGTCTCGCTGGGAATTTTTGAATCAGTGGGTTTTTCATTTCACGCAGAGGAAGTGACTAGTTATCCAGGGATGAACAGAAGGCGGACAACAGGTGCCCTAGCTGTCGAGCATGCGCTCTGAAAAATCTTCAGCATTGTATTTGAGGGTTCGTTATGTATTTTGTTCTTCTTGATGAATTCTCACCCCAGCTGATCAAAACTGCTGGAGCAACGCTTCAACGTGCGTACAATGCTTTCGGAGGGGACGGCGCAGAGAAGCTGGGTGCAGGATTTGAGCCTCCCCAAGTGCGAGGGTGCAAGGAGTTTGGCATCTGAGAATGGAAGGGACACTTAAAAGCTTCAAACTTCTCAATAATTTGAGAGTACTGGGTGAAGTCCTGGAGAAAGCCTCACTTGGGGGAAATAAGATTTCCCTATTGCTTAGAAAGGTGGCAAGGTGGAGATGTCTCTACCAAAGGAGTTGTAAGGCGTTCCTAAGCCTGCAAGTCACCTTTGGGCAAGGTGTAGCACCTGATCAGGGTCATGTGAAGCCGTGGAGCAGGTGATGGATGGTTGTATGAGCAGCTAGTGCATATCACAACTCGTGGTTATGCAACCACTCATGCCAGGTAGACAATCTCTGAAGAGTATTGATAATGGCAGAGGTCACCCATCCTATAAGGACACTGCCCAGAAGAAGGTAATGGCAAACCACTTCTGTAGAAAAATTTACCAAGAACTATTACAGTCATGGAAAGACCATGTTTTTCCACATCATACGACATGGTACAAAATGAACAAACTCTTTAAGAAAAAAAGTTTCTTTAAATATTGCACTTTTTATTGCTACTATCTCTTTTATTTGTGTACCTGTAGATAATTTTTTGCTGTGTGTTGGGTATTTGGGAAAGAAGCATTTCTATCATTGACCATGGATCGCACATGGCCTGGTTGTGTTTCAGGACACAGTTCCTGCTGTTCTCCTGCTATCTTCTAAACTCAATACAACAGGATTTGTGGACAGTAAGTTTTCACAAAGCCATTCCAAGCCTATTTGTGACAGGCTGTCCAGTTCTGAATAAAATTACTGCTCTGCTAACCATTAAGTTAGTCAGAATAGAACGGCTTCTGTAACCCATAATTTGACACTAAACTGTGAGTCTGTTGGTGGAGAATGTGGAAATGTCACTGCTAATGCACTAAGTTGCGGCAATACAGAGTGACCTTTACTCTAACGCTAACCTAGCTGAGTAATTGTTTGGAGAACTGAGGGCAGAAATTCCTTCCTAAACCCCTGTATTATTTAGTGAAAGCAAAATGCTGAAACCTGTCTCATTAACCATTGGAACAGCCAGGAGGGCAGTTCTGCTGGGAGAAAATGCCGCAAGTGTCTTGCTTGAACCAGGAGACATTTGGAAAGCAGTAACATTTATAATAAATCAGAAAGCATTCTTTTGTGAGACACAGCAGATCTATTGGAAGTGGGACTTGTTCTGCAGGGTAAGTGTACACTGCTGAAAATCTGTCAATCATTCTGAGGTTGGAACAAAATGAGCAATTGAAAACTTTAATTGGCTACTTTTCCCCTGCCCCAACATCCCCGAGACATTTACAGAGCTATAGACCATGCCTTTTAGTTTCTGAGATCTATTGAAAAGCAGAGTGGATTATTCTGCAAGGAAACTAGGGAAGCAACTGTTAATGGCAGATTCCTGTACAAATTTGAGGAATAATGGATTAGTGCCAGATAAGTGTAACTCGCTCGAAAGTACACATTCATGGTTCACTTCAGAAAATCCTGAAGTGAGTCAAGAGACCAATTAACTAGATGCATTGACATAATTTGGCATAGTTTGGAAATAGCAGTTGGTTGCTGTGACAGCTCTAGCTTGGCTCCTTGCCCTGTTTGAAGTCATTTGCATTTAGATCGCTTAAGTCTTCATTTGGCCTCTGTTCGAGCAGTAAGTTTTTTCCCCCCAGTGTTTTGATGGAGAGCTGTTGACAACTCTGGTTTTGCAAGAGCCCTGTTGAGAAAACCTTTCTAGTCACTCTGCTTTTCACTTAAATACGGGGCTTTTTTTTTTGTGTACCCTCAAGGCATGTTTCCACAACTGCCTTTGAGTTGTAAAGCTGGATTTTTTCAAAACCATAAGGTCATTAATGAGAAATGTAAAGCCTAATCTAGTCCTGAAGGGGTTTCAGAAATCTCTCCCCCCCCCCCCCCGGTGAATAGGTGGTCATTTTTAATTATTACCCTCGGCCCATGGTGAGGCGTGAACAAATGCAATAGTTGCATGATTCAGTGAACACGTTTGCTGAATGCAATGTATAATGTACTTCCCCTTTAATGCTGCTTTACTTTTCAAAGCTAACAATGATCTGGAGGAGTCTGCTGTGAATGTGAATTATGGCAGTGTTTAACCCAGCAGTTTAATAATGCACCAACGCTCCAGGACAAGATCTCTGCCTGGTTCTTTACCTTTTCTGGGCTTTGGAAACTATCAAGATTTTCTTTGTAAACATGAGAAAATCTGCAGATGCTGGAAATCCAAAGCAACACCAAATACACACACACACACACACACACACACACACACACACACACACACTCACACTCACACTCACACTCACACTCACACTCACACTCACACTCACACTCACACTCACACTCACACTCACACTCACACTCACACTCACACTCACACTCACACTCACACTCACACTCTCTCACACACACAGAAACTCAGCAGTCAGACAGACATACTTTATTGATCTCAAGGGAAATTGGGTTTCGTTACAGTCACCCCAACCAAGAATAGTGTAGAAATATAGCAACATAAACCATAAATAAATAATAATAGGTAAATAATGCCAAGTGGAAATAAGTCCAGGACCAGGAGGAGTTGTAAAGTTTGATGGCCACAGGTAGGAATGACTTCCTATGACGCTCAGTGTTGCATCTCGGTGGAATAAGTCTCTGGCTGAATGTACTCCTGTGCCTAACCAGTACATTATGGAGTGGATGGGAGACATTGTCCAAGATGACATGCAACTTGGACAGCATCCTCTTTTCAGACACCACCGTCAGAGAGTCCAGTTCCACCCCCACAACCTCACTGGCTTTACGAATGAGTTTGTTGATTCTGTTGGTGTCTGCTGCCCTCAGCCTGCTGCCCCAGCACACAACAGCAAACATGATAGCACTGGCCACCACACACTCGTAGAACATCCTCAGCATCGTCCGGCAAATGTTAAAGGACCTCAGTCTCCTCAGGAAGTAGAGATGGCTCTGACCCTTCTTATAGACAGCCTCAGTGTTCTTTGACCAGTCCAGTTTATTGTCAATTCGTATCCCCAGGTATTTGTAATCCTCAACCATGTCCACACTGACCCCTTAGATGGAAACGAGGGTCACCGGTGCCTTAACCCTCCTCAGGTCCACCACCAGCTCCTTTGTCTTTTTCACATAAAGCTGTAGATGATTCTGCTCACGCCATGTGACAAAGTTTCCCACCATAGCCCTGTACAGCCTCATCTCCCTTGCTGATGCATCCAACTATGGCAGAGTCATCAGAAAACTTCTGAAGATGGCAAGACTCTGTGCAGTAGTTGAAGTCCAAGGTGTAAATGGTAAAGAGAAAGAGAAAGGTCTGGCAGTATACATGGGGATGAATAGATGATCAACATTTTGCACGATTTTCCTTATCATTTTTTTGAAAGCACCAATTTTGAAAATACAAAGCAGGTCAGACAGGACCTATGGTGAGAGAAACCAAGTTAGCACTTTTGTAGAGCCATAGAGCAACATGGTGCAGATACAGACCCTTTGGCCTGACAAGTCCGTGCTAACTAGTGCCCCTCCAGCAAGTCCCAATTTTCTGCATTCAGCCCACATCCCTTTAAACCCCACCCTCTATATACCTATCCTAGCACTTCTTGTACCTATCTCAACCACTTCCTCTGGCAGCTCATTCCACATAACCATCACCCTCTCTGCAAAAGGTAAAACAGCAGAATTAGGTCATTGGCCATCAAGTTTTCTTTGCTTGATTTCATGGGTGATTCATTATCCCTTCCAACCCCATTCTCCTGCCTTTTTTCTGTAGCATTTGATGCCCTTACATTAAGAACTGAACATTAGACGCCTACGACCCGCAACATTAATGCTCTTTCTTTCTCTGTGAATGCTGTCTGACTTGATGATTGTTTCTTGCACTCTCAGTTTTTACTACGTGTTTCCAGCAACTGCAGTATTTGTTTTCTCCGATCTGCTCGCTTCTCACGCGAGCTTCTCCTTACAACCAAAATATAAATTCTATTCTGGTGGTCTTTAGTATTGTGGCTTTCTGGAGATTTACGTAAATATTGCTGTGCAGTCCTAATTGTTTAATGCTATTGTGTAGTGACTTTGGGATGATACCTGTTGTAGATATTATTATTGGGACAACGTATCCCCGTTCATGTTCCAAAGTCTTTCAATTTCCTCTTTTAATTCAGCATATTTCTGGTGTTTTTCACTTACTGATTTCTGTATGTTTCTGGAAAGAGGTCTCTAACTCTGAGCTAGGTGTTTGATGCTTCACATTGACATCCAGTCTGCTCGGATTGTGGGGATGTCTTCCATGGAGGTTCACCCTCTTCCATTGGTTAACTTTTTCATCTATAGTGATAATTTCTTCATTTTCCTGGGTTGTACTTTCACTTAAGTTCAATGGTGTATACTTAGAAGAATTGCTTATGCTCATGTGATGTGCTGAATTCTGTTTTCACTGGTGAAAATGTATCCTTAGAAGTTTTATCTGACTGTAAATCTTTTATGTCTGTTATTCCTCTTCCTCTTTCTGACATAGGTAGTGCTAATCTTATGTGTACATAGTGTTCTCTAAAATTTGTCATTTTAGTTCTTTTTCTTTGTAAATTTTCCAGATTGGCTTCAGACCAAGTTGTTATGCCAAAGTAATATGTTAATATACATATAGCAGAACTGTTTATTGCCTTTGGTATATTTTTACCATTAAACTCTGCTTGGTAGATTTTCTCAAGCCTTGAATTAAATTCTGTTGGAAGTTTTTCCTTTATTGCATTATGAGCTATTTTCTTTGCTTGTTGATATCTCAGTTACTTACTTGTTTCATATTCATTCATCGTTTGTATCCTGTTGTTCTTTTATATTCTACAAGCTCTAATGCACCTTTCTTTTAAAATTCGTATAGTCCAAAGTTCATGTTTATATCTTTAGATAATAGTTATTATTAATAATAATATTATTTGTTTTTTTTGTACTTGCACAGTTGGTCTTTTGCACATTGGTTGTTTGTTAACCTTTGTGTGTAGTTTTTCATTGATTCTATTGTATTTCTTTGTTCTATTGTGAATGCTTGCAAGAAAGTTATTGTCACAATAGCATTTTGTTTTGTGATACTCAAAATTTGCAATAGCATCTTTGCACCATTTTGCTGTTTTGCACTCACCATTGTATGTATTGTTATATTTATTATTGCCACTTAAACTGCTTACTTGGAGCTTCATGTGAGTAATTTTGTTACACTCTGGTAGATTTGGTAATAAAATTTTTATTGGACTTTATAACTAAAGTAATCAGCATCTGTTGGTTTGGGATGAAGTCATGGTCTTCTCTAAGCTATCAATTTACAACATGTCAAACTTCAGTTGGTATTCACCTGATTATGTATGCTGAGATCAAGGAATTATTCCATTGCCTTGGGCAATAGTGTTGGCAGATCACAGGCAAATAGGATTCATGCAGGTTTCCTGCCTGCAGATGAAGAAGATTAAGGGTTGACATTGTGAGTTTGACACATTCTTTCCTAAAACTGGCAAAATTTGACTTGAATTATGGTATTTGAAGCAGAATGTTGGGAGATGCATGTGGCTCAGCTGGTTCGGATTACCACTTTATCTCTCTGTACCTGCTAAAATAAATGTTTTTTTTCACCATCCTTGTAGTTTGCCAACTGTTCAAATAAATATATCTTGTATCCTGTTTTGAGTGCAGTATCCCTGGTTGGCCAAAGGAGTCCTCAACTTCTATTTAGCACGCAAATATTTGTTGTGTGGGATTTGAAATGATTGTGAAGATTTTTTTTGACAGTCCTGATGAAGGGTCTTGGCTGGAAAATTGTCTACTTTTCTGTACATGCTGCCTAGCCAGCTGAGTTCCTCCAGCATTTTGTGTGTTACTTGGATTTCTAGCATCTCTTTTGGATTTCCAGATTTTCTCTTGTTCTTGATGTGGTATTTTTAAAACAAGCCCAAGATGTTTTTTCAAAAAGTGCAATGAGACATTATCATTTTTAAAAAGCACAGCAAGAAATGGTTGATTAAAAAAATCCAGCACAATTTTTTTCCTTCAGAGCAGCACAGTTTCTTTGCAGAAGGAATGACGATCGACTAAAAAAGAGGCAGAAAATGGAAGAATTCACTGGTTTATAAACAAAGAGTACTTGGTGATTGTTTTTTTAAAAAAAGAGCTGAAATGATTGGCTACAATGGAAAGAATGGCGCATTTGATTACACAACAGATAACTGGTTCATGTATACTGAGCTAATTGAGCAATATTTAAAAGCAAATGGAATAGCCAATTGGAAATATGTACCAGGTTAGGAGTTTGACTGCTCCAACTGAATCAGCCAAATTGAGCTCTCCTGATATCATAAAAGTAATGCAGGAACATTTAGAACTGAAACCATTGTTGATTGTAGAACGCTTCAGGTTTTATAAGCAGAATCAAAAGGAAGGGGAGTCTATTTCAGCGTACGTGGCTGAACCGATGAAATTGCCTGAGCACTGTCAATTTGACAGTGGGCTTTATGATACGCTGAAAGGTTACTTTTGTGCAATCTTCTAAGAAAGCATTAAAAAACAGCTCCAAACTGGAGCACAACTGACGAGCAGCTTAAATCGCTGACTCAATGGAAATCATAGACAGAGATGCAATTGAGCTGCAGTCAATAATGGAAGTGAGTGCGCACAAAATTGCAACATCTAAACAGAAATCAGCTTATCTTAACAAATTGTGTTACCATTGTGGCAGGGGCTCTCATACATCAGACCAATGCAGATTTAATGGTGAAACCTGCAGGGTGTGGAACAAAAGTAGGACATATACAAAGAGCATTTCAGGCAGAGAAAAATAAATGGACTGCACAGGGAAGAGCAAAATATAAAAAGCTGCAGTTTCAAAAGAGCACTAATCTGCTGTTGATAAAAAATCTAGTAATAATGAAAGTGACATGGGACTGTGTAGTCTTGAGACTTAGAATGTGAAAACTAACAATAGATAAACAATATGACTAATAACAGAAGTGAATGTGATTGACACTTTCTTGGCTGTCTCAGTCATTCCACAAAATGAGTTTGAATGGTATTTCAAAGATCCTGCAGATATCCAACTAACAAATTATGTTGGAGAAAAAATGACTCCTGAGGGAATGACATTTGTAACAGTGAAATATAACAACTAACGAGCCACGTTGGGCTTGTATGCGATTAAAACTTGAAGGGCCATCACTGTGGGTATGTGATTGACTAAGACCACTACAACTTGATTGGTGATCCATCCACCATTTGCACGCCACGTCCCTTAGAGTCAACGGAAAGCGAATGGCACTAGATGATGTTACAGCTGCCTCCATGCTGTACGACATGAACCATGGCCCAACAGAGGGAAAACAGTTGTTAGTGCCAACCTCTGTGCCTCTAGTTGTAAACTATATTAGACCTGTAGGCGGCGCAGCACATGGCAGCAGCGGCCTTTTGGATCTGGTGCTACTTTAATTTAGTTTTTTAATTAAATTTTAAGGCACTATTAGAGTTTAGAGCGACTATCTACCATTGCCAGATACTGCTACAATACAGAGATCATCCAAAAACAAACCTTTATGAAAATCGCAGGCTAGACAGCATCTATAGGGAGAAGCACTGTGGACGTTTCGGGCCGAGACCCTTCGTCAGGACTATAGCACTTCTCCCTATAGATGCTGCCTAGCCTGCTGTGTTCTACCAGCATTTTGTGTGTTGTTGTTTGAATTTCCAACATCTGCAGATTTCCTCATGTTTGCTCTTCATGAAAATCTGCTAGTTAGACTGTGCGACCTCGGCTTGCTGAGGGAATCAGGCCTGCAGTCCTGGGAGTCGCCTGATGCCGGTGGCCGGAGGTGAGAATGTCGTAAGCAGTGTGTGAGGAAGCGGAAGCAAGGCGAGCGGGCAGGAGTCCGTGCCAGGAAAAAAGCGAGCCCTAGCCGGCCAGCTCTCCCGTCCATTCTACTCTCCAATGGACGTTAAATTGGACTACATCTGTGGCAACGAAATACTCGGCGGGAGTACAGAAACAGACGGAATCCCGGGCACCGCCATTCAGCTGATTATTTATGTACCAGATCTTTCCCCAAGTCATTGGACTGCCAACCTACTGACCTCTGCTGTGCCTATTGTCTTGTTTATTATTTATTGCAATGCCTGCACTGTTCTGTGTACTTTATGCAGTTCTGGGTAGGTCTGTAGTCTAGCGCAGTTTTTGTGTTGGTTTACATAGTTCAGTGTAGTTTTTGTATTGTTCATGTAGCACCACGGTCCTGAAAAACGACTCGATTTTACTGTGTACTGTACCAACAGTTATGGTCGAAATGACAATAAAAAGTGACATGACTTGACTTGACCAAGGAAGGAATCTACTGCTCTGGGGTTTGTGAGAGTGATGAAAGCAATGGTCCAACTGCAACAGTTTTTGTAGGCAACATACTGTATCTGAGAAAGCTTCTGATATGTTAATCAAGCAGTTATGTGTGAAATGTGGCTTGGTTTTAAGGTGAGAGAGAGAGTTCAAAAGCTTTAGGCAAGTTGCAAGTATTAGGCCTAGTTTACGGGATCCTCGTTATCAGCAAGTCCAGAGTTCGAGGCTTTGTGTTCGGTGATCGGCGTGTCCTGGGATTGATGCCGAGAATTGAGGGCTAAGAGCCCAATCAGGGGTTGAGACCCATTAACTAAAAATGAGTCTACGAATCTTTGAGTCCGCTGGCCAAGTTGCGACCTGGTGTCCGCAGGCCTGAGTCCGTGCTTGATGTCCTGAGTTTAACGTGGTGGGCAAGAGGAGGAATGGGGCTTGGTATTGCTGAAGTTGCTTTGTTGCTTGTGTCGTGTTCTCTGTTATTCCACTGAGCGTTGTGGGCATGCTAGGTTGGTGCTGGAACGTATGGCAATACTTCAGGGCTGTCCCCAGCACACTCTCAGGTGTGTTGATTGTTAAAGCAAATAATGCATTTCACTGCATGTTTGATGTATGTGTGAGAGAAAAACTCCAGTCTTGAAGATGATTTACATCCCTGCAGCTCGGAAAAGCAGAAGTTGTCTTTGGATAATATTTTGCAATCTGTCATGGTTGTTGCAATCTACTGTGTGGTCTTACAGCAAGGTCTAGGTGCAGTGGCAAAGAAATGCCGAATGACTGTGAGCAAGAGTCTGCAGCACTGTTTTACACAGACATATATGAATATAACATCATTCAGCTTCTCCAGCAGTCCAATCAAATAGAAGATGTTAAAAATCTTTAATATTCGATTAAGGATCACTTTCAAGGTCTCCACAATGTGCTTTGTGTTTGCACAGTTTGTAGTCTTTTGCACATTGGTTGTTTGTGTGTAGTTTTTCATTGCTTCTTTTGTGCTTATTTGTATCTACTTTGTAAATGCCCACAAGAAAATTAATCTCAGCGTAGTATATGGTGATATATATGTGCTCTAATAATAAATTTACTTTGAAGAAACATTTGAGCTTCTGATGTACAGTCGGCCCTCCTTGTCCGCGAGTTCAGCATGCACGAATTCAACCAACCGCGAATTGAGAAAACCCGTAAGTGCTCTTTCAGCACTCGTTGTTTGAGCATTGTTCGCTACTTTGTTCCTGTGAGAAAAATGGCTCTTAAAAAGCAATTATGTGGTCAAAGCAAATCCTCAAAGGTTAAGAGGGAGTGTGAAGTGCTATCTCTTGCCGAGCGTGTGGCTAGAGGACACGTCACAGAAGCATATCTCTGTCGATGGCCAAATTATACGTGAGAAAGCTCTTAGTCTCTACGAGCACTACTGTGACAGGGTTGATGAGAGCGAGAGACTGGAGTTTAAAGCTAGTAAGGGATGGCTGGCTGGCAATGTAAAGCGCTACAGCCTCAAGAACGTATAAAGATCACGGGAGAAGCGGCATTGACTAACGCGAGGCCGCAGCAGCGTTCCCAGAGGAGCTCAAGAAACTCATAGAAGAGAAAGGCTACCTTGCAAGATTTGTTTGATGCAAAGAAAAAGAAGAGACAGCTTCCTATGACAATGTTTCTAACTGAAGCATCTGCAATTCTGAATTCTCGACATTGAATGTTTGAAGATCCTCAGCCCTCAACCTCCACAGTTCCTGACTTTAGTATTATTGAGCCTCCTCCAAAGTGTCTTTATTCCCTAAACAAGACAGTGTAGCAACTACTGTACAGGTCTTACAAGTTTTACTCGTCGTTTATCATTGCCTCGCATCTCATTCTTTCGCTGCTTGTCTTGTGAGCAAGAGGAACATGTACAGTTTTTTTTCTTATCAATATTCCCTAAACAAGACAGTGTAACAACTATTTACATAGCATTTCCATTGTATTATGTGTTATAAGTTGTAATTTAGAGATGATTAAAAGTTTTACTCGTCGTTTGATCATTGTTCGCCTCGCATCTAGTTTGTAAGCTGCTTGTGTTGTGAGTGAGAGGAACATGTACCGTTTTTTTTCTTGTCAATATTCCCTAAACCTTACAGTATAACAACTATTCACATAGCATTTACATTGTATTAGGTATTATAAGTAATCTAGAGATTATTAAAAGTTTACGGGAGGATGTGCGTAGGTTATATGCAAATACTACGCCATTTTATATAAGGGACTTGAGCATCTGCATTTTTTTTGTATCCGTGGGAGGTCCCGGAACCAATCCCTTGTGGATAAGGAGGGTCAACTATACATGTTAATGTACTCTCTAGGCCAGTGTGGTCAAGAGGGGGTTAGGGCATAAGTCTTGGCAAATCAGTTTCTTAGTTTCCATTAAATCCAACCATGAGAATTAAATAGACATTACCCAGACTGAAATGATTATATTGGTTTATAAAAAGCCTTTGGAATCTTTAAAAGATCAGTCCCCACTTTGCTGAGCACTGAACAAACTTTAACGTTGTTTTAACTTTTTTCTGTGTATATTTTAACACAGTAATTCTGTGCTGTGTTTAACTAGAGAGTCCTCATAATAATGTCATTGTGTTGTTTTGTTAGTAGCTGGCATCGTCGTTGAACATGGTCGTGCTCACCTGTGATAGTGGCAACATGTTTCAGATGATGAGAGTCATTAACGATGGATATCGCCATCTTGAGGTACAGCCTCATGAAGATGTCTTTGCTGGGAAGGCTTGTCCCTGTGATGGAACAGGCTACATCTATAGCACTCTGCAGCATCTTGTGGTCCTGTTCATTGCTGGCTTCAAACCAGACTCTGATGTAACCAGACAGAATGCTCTCCATGGCAAATCTGTTGAAATTTGCAGGGGCCTCTTTTGACATTCCAAAGCATCTCAGACTTCTAATAAGGTAGAGGCTTTTCCTAATGATTGCATCAATGTGTTGGACTCTGATTTTCATTCTAAATTCCATTACTTGAAGGTAAATTTCGTATTTGTCTTGATTGGTCTTGAACTTGTGCCTCCATATCAATTATCCAGACTTCTGAATATTAGCCAATTGCTACTAGATACCACTTGGATTTCATTGGTATAAACAACTGATATGGAAACGTAGTCTGTAGATGGGAAGAATGATTATAGAGGTTGAATTTCCACTGTGCCTTCCTTGACCATGAAGGTGCTGGACACCAACGTTGAGTCCAGGGAAGAACTTGCAGTCATCCACAGCAGGTGGAGAAGCACCCTGAAACAACACCTTAAAACAGGCAAGGAAAAATACCTGAAGCGGCAAAAGACAAATGGGCCCATAGAAAGGAACGCTGTGACTCCAGCAGAGCTGAGACCACTTATAAACACAACCTTTGCAACAGAGACTGGCATCTCTCACATTGCTCTCATCAGCCACAGACGGTGCTGCGCCAACAAGGTAGACAGCTCAGACACAACATCCATGGCCAGCCTCAACCAACAGAGGACCACTTCCTCAAACATCCACTTGGTGATGTTTGGAAACAATAGAGGAACTCTATAAAGAAGATTTCAGCTGTGGATTGAGAGGTACTCATTCCTGTTGGTACAGTTTATAATGAGTGTACATTAGACTTGAGGAATGCATGGGTGATTTGAATCTACTTGTAGTGCAGTTTAGTATAAAGACCTAAAAGTGACTTGCCCCTTCTGATCAATGATTTATAATATGATGCTGGGGGCATTCAGGAATGACATTGATTAATGCTAAAAGGCTCAATTTACCCAACATTTGTGAAGGATTTTTGTCCTCCGAAGACTCCCTCCCACACCCTGGAGTCAGGCAATTCTGCACACGATAAGGAGTCACACTCCAGAATAATACACACATGGACTATTAAAAGTGCATTTTGTAGGTCATTCTAAATTGCACCTCCTTAGAACTAAAATTTCCCTTTGTAGACTTTCAAGACAGCACCCATCATAAAAGGCATGACATGCCATCTGTGGTGAGATCATTTTTTTAATAATGTATTGCACTGAATTGCGGCTGATAGTAAATGTTCTGCTGATTATGAGGTGGCATGGCAGCAATAGTGGTTAGCGTGATATTAAGTGGCACTGACCTGGTTTAAATTCCACTGCCGGCTGTAAGAAGTTTGTACATTCTCCCTGTGACGATGTGGGTCTCCTCCCATATTGCAAAGGTATGCAGGTCAGTAGGTTAATTGGTCACATGGTTGTAATTGGGTGGCTCTGGTGGCTCTTTGGACTGGAAGAGCTTGTTACCGCACTCTGTCTCTCTTAATAGGAAATAAACTGGCATCAGCGTGAATGAAGAGGCACTTTTTCTGCGTTTACTTTAGAGTGAGGGGGATTACTTTGTGTGTGTTCTGCAGGAGGTGTGGGTTGAAGCTTGGGCCATTCACTTGTTTGCATTCTCTTATTCGCTGTTTGCACTCAGCCACTTTGCGGAGCCTGTAAAGGAGGAAGCTTGAAACAATGAGCTTCACAGGATGAGCAGGAGTGAATAGATGTGTTTACTTTTGGTGATGGAAGGAATTTTCTGCTCCTTTCAATGATCTGTCTGCCTTCTCTCTGGCTGCAGCCAAGAGTGGATTGGCTGGGCAGAGGGTTAGATGACCTCAAGCTTTTGAGCAGTTGTCTTCAAAGTTCAACATAAATTTATTATCAAAGTATAGATATTTTACTGATCCCAAAGAAAATTGGTGTCCTGGTAGCATTTTAGGTGCACAGATATACAAATATTAGAAGAAAGAATTAAAAAAATAAGTTGCCTTAAAAGATGTATAAGATTTACAAGAGTTCCAAGTTCACACTCATAAGATGGTAGTGTTAGAATTACCGTAATATTATACAGTAATGGGTGTACATTCACACAATTGCACAGGGTGTCCACGATAGCAGGGTGTGATAAACAGAGGTTAATAACAGTCTAATAGGAGGAAGTTGTCACTTACCCAGCTATAGGTTGACTCATTACAGAGCCTAATGACCAAAGGTAAGAATGACTGCTTATAGTGCTCTTTGGAGCAGCATGGATGTATAAGTCTATTACTAAAAGTGCTCCTCTGTTCTGGCATGCAGAGGGTGAGAAACATTGTCCAGAATTGCCAAGATTTTCCAGAGGGACCTTTATATTACCCCAGCCTCCAGTTTGATTCCTCTAACAGAGCCAGCCTTTCTAAATCAAATTATTGAGCCTGTTGGCATCACCCATGTTGATGCCAATTGCCCTAGCACATCACCGCATAGAAGATTGTACTGCTGACAACAGGCTGGTAGACAAGTATATGCATGTCACCATATACCACCCTGAGCAACAGACACAAAATGCTGGAGGAACTCAGCAGGCCAGGCAGCATCTATGGAACAGAGTACTGTCGATGTTTTGGGCTGAAACCCTTCATCAGGACAAGCCTGAGATTCATTTTCAAGCAGGCATTCACAGTAGATACAAAGAAACATAATAGAATCAATGAAAAAATTGCACACAATGCCGGGCAAACAACCATGGGGGGGGCGGTGTGGTTGATGATCAGAATGCTATTCTTTTTTCTGCTTGGTGGGGGGGGGGGGTGTTGATGGTTCTCTGAATGCCTTTCATGTTCTTTATTTTATGGGTATCTGGAGAAAACAAATCTCAGAGCTGTATATGTTTTGATAATAAATTAACCTTTGAACTGTGCAAATACAAAGAAAAAAAAATCAAGTGTCCTGTCGCATGACGTGGGTGATCGTGGTCTTCTCATGACCATGATTTTTCTCGGCAAAAGTTTTTGACAGCAGTGGTTTGCTTTTGCTGCCTTCAATATGGGTGATCAATGTCTGCCCAGTGTCGGTGTATTTATATGCACCAGCAGCTCCCATGGCTAAGCAGGTGCTACACATTGCCCAAGGGTGGCTGCAGGGGCCAGCAGAGGAAAGGAGTGCCTTATACCTCCTTTAGTAGAGAGGTATCTCCACCCCACCATCTGAAATGAAAAATATTAAATAAGTGTCAAGTCAAGTTACTTTTATTGTCATTTTAACCATAACTGCTGGTACAGTACATAGTAAAAATGAGACAACATTTTTCAGGACCATGGTGTAACATGACACAGTACAAAAACTAGACTGAACTACGTAAAAAACAACACAGAGAAAGCTACACCAGACTACAGACCTACACTGGACTGCATAAAGTGCACAAAAACAGTGCAGGCATTACAATAAATAATAAAGAGGACAATAGGGGAGTAAGGTGTCAGTCCAGGCTTCGGGTATTGAGGAGTCTGATAGCTTGGGGGAAGAAACTGTTACATAGTCTGGTCGTGAGAGCCCGAATGCTTCGGAGCCTTTTCCCAGGCGGCAGGAGGGAGAAGAGATTGTACGAGGGGTGCATGGGATTCTTCATAATGTTGTTTCCTTTGTGGATGCAGCGTGTAGTGTAAATGTCTGTGATGGCGGGAAGAGAGACCCCAATGATCTTCTCGGCTGAGCTCACTATAATAAAGAATACTAAGACCATAAGTTATAGAATCGTTGAAAGTGAGTTCCTAGGTTGTGGAATCATTTTTGTCTATTACACCTGTGCAAACATTGACTTGTGTATGTGACAATAAAACTGAGTTTGACTGAGAATAGCAAAGCTGGCAGAGTGACAGTGGCCCACGACTGCTTCTAATGCTTTTATTGGCTCGGTTGCATCTCTCCTCTAGGGTGAGTGTAGAATACTGATTCATTCAATTCAATGAACATATTATTTAGATAAAATGCTCTGCCATGCTTTTTGCTTTGCATTCCAGTAGCTGACAGCTTTTTAGCTCTGACTGTGGTCTTCAGGGGTGAGCACAGAGGGCTCACAGAGGAGATGAGGTCCATAGAATAAGATCGTGTGCCCATAATTTTCCAGTGATACTTTACCACATGGAATGCTTCAAGGGGGTGGTGGTCAGTGCCCTTCCCAACCACCACTTTGGGATTAGGTGATCAGTTCATTGTTCCTTGCAAAGCTGGCTCCACCTAGTCCATTGCCATCAGATATAAAGTGGTGGCAATGCACAAGGTGTAGCCAGCTTTGCAGCGAAGGATAAGCTGTTCCAGTTATCTGGAAGAAGGTACAATATTAAACAATTACCTATGGCTCATTGGGAAGAATGTGACAGTGGGAGCTGGGGTGGGTAGGAGGAATAACAATTTTCAAAGAGGAGCCAGTGAGACTGGGATCACTGAATAGTAGCTGGGAAAAATGGTGAACTAACATCGTGATATGGCATGGGACATTTAACAGTTTGGGACTACTGCCCTCAACAATAAGACCATAGGGCACAGGATCGGATTTTGGCCTATTGAGTCTGCTCTGCCATTTGATCATGGCTGGTTTATTATCTCAATCAACCCCATTCTCCCTGTAACTTTCAACACCTTTACTAATAAAGATTAAGTAGCTGCAGCTCAGAGTTTGGCCAGGAATGTAGTCCAGTTCTTTGTTTTCCACACCTCCCCAACCCAATACGTTTCTGGAAGCGTAATGAATCAGAGAATGTGGGGATCGAGTGAAACAGTGGGCTTGAGGGACGGTTTTATTGAAAGTTGGAGCAGGCTCAAAGGATTTATTCTTGTTTTTGTTTCTCGTCATCTTTTCTGTCGGGAATGTAACTAAGCATATCACTTGTTTGTTTCTGTGTATGGAGCACCAAGTTATCACCCACATCTCCATACAGTGAGTTCCTTGATTTTAACCTTGTGCACTTGTCCTTTGATGATGTTCAGATTTTAATCTGTAGGAAATGTTTGGAATTGGTATGAAAATATACAAGGTTAAAAACATGAAAGTCTGTCTATTTATGAATTCAGTGGACCTTGGAGAGGGTCTAGAGGGGGTTTTATGATAATCCCACAAATGAAAGGGTTAATGTCTGACAAGTGTTTAATGGCTCTGTGCCTGTACTTGCTTTAGTTTAGATGAATAAGGGGGAGGGGATTTCATTGAAACCTATCAAATACTTAAAGGACTAGATAGAGTGGACATGGAGAGGATATTTCCAATAGTAGGAGGGTAGGCTAGAGGGCAAAGATTCAGAGTAGAAGGACTTCTCTTTAGAACAGAGACGAAGAGGAATTTCTTTAGCCAGAGGGTGGTAAATCTGTGGAATACGTTGCTACAGACAGTTGTGGAGGTGTGTATTTAAAATGGAGGTGGACAGGTTCTTGTTTAGTAAGGAAGTCAAAAGTTACAGGGAGAAGGCAAGAGAACGGGGTTGAGGGGAAAATAACTCAGCCATGATTGAATGGAGAAGCAGACTCGATTTGGCCTAATTCTGCTCCTATGTCTTATGGTCTTTTCAGAGAAATCTGAGGTTTTAGGGGCTTTAAAATGTTATCTGAGGAAGTTAAGCTTGTCATGGTTTTGTTATGGAGAGCAACTTCATGATACTCAAAATAACATTGAATAAATGATATTTGAGGAATGTGCTTATATTGCGTATAAGCTCCCTCCAACTTACAAACGCCTAATTTATGGACAGTCCATACATAGAATCGAGCATGAACAGCTCCCTGAATTATGTCCATACTTGCTTACATATGGGCAGCCATTTGGGAGCCTGGTGGTCTGGATTTGCCGGCTTCCACAAACTGCCGGCATCGTCTGATAATTACAAACTCCGTCTATTGCTGCATTTCTGACTCACAAGCTGTTCAGGTTGTGGGTGGTTCACAGGAGTGGAACCCCTTTCATAACTGGGATGCAACCTGCATAAGAAAGAATTAGGTGGCATTGTGTTTGACAGAAAAAAGCATCATATTCAATGTTCAGAATTCCTCCCCCCCCAAATAAAAATAAATGCTTGTATATCTTGTAACACTATGATGACTTTTATTTAAGATTAAAATTCTACTGAATCACTTCCTCAGAAATGAGGAGTAACCATTCCTGATTGAAAATCACAAGCTGTATGCTTCAGAATTTAATAATGTTCCAAATACTTGGCAGAGACTTTGCCTCTGTGAAGTCTGGACTCCTCCTCAATCTGCTGTGAAATTCTATCAAAGTTCAGTCGTTGTTCAAAGTGCATTTATGTATAAATTGTACAACCTTGAGATTAGTCTCTATACAGGCAGACTAATAGCAAGTTCAGTGTGGAAGTGGGCCCATAGACACAAAGCCTGAATTCATGACACAAAGCCAGAAGCAGCCAGAACAGGCTTGCAGCGGAGAGTGTAGTAAATGCTGTGGAGCGGTGACCAGCACTGGCCCAACCCTAGCCTCCAGTCCCAACACGCTGCCTTTTCAATCCATCTGGCCTGAAATTGTCCAGTGCCAGTGGCATTGAGGGGAGAGCTGCTGCCTCCATTGACCCCAGTTTGATCCTGACCTCTCCTGTCGTCTGAGTGGTTTACGCAGGTCCTTCTTGTGACAGCATGGGTTTCCACCAGCTGTTCCACTTTCCCCACAAGTCCCGATGATATGCAGGTTGATAATCCACTGTAAATGATTCCTGTATGCAGGGAAGTGATAAAACCAGAAGGTGGAGTTGACGGAAGATAAATTGGTTAGGGTGTAGATGGGCGCTTGGTGGTCAGCATAGAGTTACTGGGCCAAGTGGCCTGTTTCTGTGTTGTTAGGCTTTATGACTCTGAGAAATTCGGGCTAGAGATCAAGTTCCTGACAGTGATGAAACCCCTTGAAAGTTGAGATTGTGGGTTTGAGAGTTCCAAAGTTTTAAGGAGATTCAAGATTACGTGATCAGACCTTTTGTCATTGCAGAGGCAAGCACTCCTTTCAACTAATAGCAAGTTCTGCGATCTGGTTGGGTGTCTTCTGCTCCTGTCATGTGCGCAGCTTAACTGCAGACATGACACATTAAATTCTTTGCCTCATTTAATTATTACTTCTCCTTCGCCCTTGAGTCATTTGGATTAATGCTTCTTATCTTGATTAAAATTCTATCTTGTCATCTCCGATTTCAGGCCTGCAGCTATGCAATTTTGTTAGAAAATCATGCAAACGTTTCACAGTTTCATTCCCTTTTGTGCTGTCTGCTCCTTGAATGACATTGGATTATGTTGATTGTACAATGCACAAATTGGTCTTATGACCTTGACCCTCACCAGTGTTTATAGATACACCATAGAAAGCATCTGGCTGGTTGGTGCGACAACTGCTCAGCCTGCGACCACAAAAAACTGCGTAGAATTGTAGACTCAGGTCAGCAAATCACGGAAACAGCCCCCCCAAACTCTGTCTACACTTTCTGCTGAACTCCAGAACAATGGAGGCACATCCAACCTAGCAAACCTACAGAGAGTATTCTGGCTGGTTACAACAATGTCTGGTATGGAAGCTTCAATGCACAGGATTATAACAGGCTGCAGAGAGATAGATGTAGGCTCATCCAGTTGGAAGCATCCCCACCATCGAGGACATGTTCAAAAGGTGGTGCCTCAAGAAGGTGCCATGCTTGGACCTTCACCATCCACGAGGTGCCCTTTTCTCATTATGGAGGACTTACAAGAGCTTGAATGTAGGGTTTCTGGTTAAGATGGCTTTCTGGTAGTCAAGAAGTTAAGAAATCTGAAAAACATAGCATAAAAATCCCTTTTCTGAGGTAGATTGTGTTAAATTGTCACAGTTTGGCGGATGAGCTGGAATGGTGTGTTGCAGATGGAGGGCTGATGTCCATAGAACTGGCCCGGGTGTGAGATTGAATCATTCGAGGCACCGAAAGGAGAGGTCAAGGCCGAGACAGAGGAGATTCAGTCCCACTACTTCTGGCCTGGTGCATGGTTGGAACATTCTGGGCATGGAGCTGGTTTGAATAGCTTGAGCGGTTTGGGGCTGGACGGTGAAATCTGGGCCCGGAGTGAGTCACTGGGTGGCATGGTCTAGGTTGGGAGCCTTTTGCTACGGCGGTGTCCAGGTCCTAGTGCAAGGTACAGTACGGTACTTAGACAATTTAAACACCGGCTCAGATCAGAGGCAAGAGCCGATTTCACTCTCTCTCTGCGATGTTCTCTCCTCTCTCAATGGAGCTGGAGCCTTTCGCTGTTCTGCTATTTGGTCAATTTAAAAGTCAGCCCAGACAGACTGAAAAGACTGTGTGTTGGAATCTGGGGTGAGAGCCAATTTTGTTCGTTCTCTGCGATGGTCACTGCTCTCTCTCTACGCCACTTGGCTATGAAGACTGGTCTGGCTGTTGTGCTCCATGCATGCTAAAATGATGAACTGATAAAGTGAGGCAGACCTATTCTGGGCTCAATATTCCCTCTAATTTTAATCAATTACAGTATACCTATATTGAATAAATTTTTTAAAATGTGCAAGAACAGAAATACTGTATATTAAAAAAGTGAGGTAGTGTCCAAGGGTTCAATGTCCATTCAGGAATTGGATAGCAGAAAGGAAGAAGCTGTTCCTGAATCACTGAGTGTGTGCCTTCAGGCTTCTGTATCTCATACCTGATGGTAACAGTGAGAAAAGGGCATGCCCTGGGTGCTGGAGGTCCTTAATAATGGACGCTGCCTTTCTGAGACACCACTCCCTGAAGATGTCCTGGGTACTTTGTAGGATAGTACCCAAGATGGAGCTGACTAGGTTTACAACCTTCTGCAGCTTCTTTCAGTCCTGTGCAGTGGCCCCTCCATACCAGACAGTGATGCAGCCTGTCAGAATACTCTCCATAGTACATCTATAGACATTTTTGAGTGTATTTGTTAACATGCCAAATCTCTTCAAACTCCTAATAAAGTATAGCCACTGTCTTGCCTTCTTTATAACTTCATCGATATGTTGCGACCAGGTTAGAGCCTCAGAGATCTTGACACCCAGGAACTTGAAACTGCTCACTCTCTCCACTTCTGACCCCTCTGAGGATTGGTATGTGTTCCTTTGTCTTACTCTTCCTGAAGTCCACAATCAGCTCTTTCGTCTTACTGACGTTGAGTACCAGGTTGTTGCTGCTGCACCACTCCACTAGTTGGCATATCTCACTCCTGTATGCCCTCTTGTCACCACCTGAGATTCTACCAGCAATGGTTGTATTGTCAGCAAATTTATCGATGGTATTTGAGCTATGCCTAGTCACACAGTCATGTGTATATAGAGAGTAGAGCAGTGGGCTAAGCACACACCCCTGAGGTGCACCAGTGTTGATCGTCAGTGAGGAGGAGATGTTATCACCAATCTGCACAGATTGTGGTCTTCTGGTTAGGAAGTCAAGGATCCAATTGCAGAGGGAGATACAGAGGCCCAGGTTCTACAACCTCTCAATCAGGATTGTGGGAATGATGGTATTAATTGCTGAGCTATAGTCGATGAACAGCATCCTGACATAGGTGTTCCTGTTGTCCAGGTGGTCTAAAGCCATGTGGAGACCCATTGAGATCGCATTGACCTATTGCAGTGATAGGCAATTTGCAATGGGTCCAGATCCATGCTGAGGCAGGAGTTCAGTCTAGTCATGACCAATCTCTTAAAGCATTTTATCACTATCGGTGTGAGTGCTACTGGGGGATAGTCATTAAGGCAGCTCACATTACTCCTCTTTGGCACTGGTATAATTGTTGCCTCTGGACAGATCTCTATGCGGAGCAGCAGTTATCCTTCCATTGCTGATACCACCACTGCAATCATTAATGGGTAATCTGGACCTGCCGCCTCATTGTCTGCAGTGGTTCTTTTCTGTTTTATTTTGAGATACAGCATCATAGCAGGACCTTCCAGCTCAATGAGCCAGCGCTGCCCAATGTCATCCATGGAACCAATTAACCTACTAACCTGTACAACTGGAGCACCTGGGGGAAAGCCACGTGTACACAGGTAGAATGTACAGACCCCTTACAGTGCCGTCATTGTACCTTGATTGCTGGCGCTGTAATAGCATTAAGCTAACTGCTTACGCTAGTGTGGTCGCCCAGTACCATTTTCTAATGTCTGTGTTGAAGGCAGAGTCTGTCTCTGCATGTCTCTTCTTTTTCTTTCTTCTTTTCACTCCTATTACACTCAAAAATCATCTAGGCCCAAGGCTGCCTCATTGAGACCCTGCTGTCACGGTCAGGTGCTTTGAGCGCAGTTTGTTAATGCTGCCGTTCTGCCTTCCTCCCACAGTGGTACCCCAGTTCCCGTCGGAGCAGATCTAATATTGAGATTTCCCTGCCTATGTGCTGAGGCCCTGAAAAGGGTCAGAGTTGCAGTTTGATCCTTAGACCTGACCCATCTGCCCTTTTGTTTTTAAAAGATTCCAGCCCTTGTCTTTCAGAATTAGCAACATTTTCAATCTCAGCCACTGATTGTCCAAGGAATACAATCTGTTCCAAAAACTAGCACTATGCTTTTTCAGTAGAGATGTCCCACAGGAATCTTGATTGTGTATATGCAAAATTTTTCCCTCCTTCATCTGAAGAATCTTTACTTTTCATGTTATAAATACAATACAATCAAGATGGGCACTGAACCCGTAGTTTTAAAAACTCAGACTGGCCAAGAGTTTAAAAATATAGGCTTTCTTTGGCAAATATTCAGATTCACCCTGCTGCTTTGGGGAAAAACTTTGTTAATATGATAGACTGTAAAAATATTTGTTCTGCTCAAACCCATCTCATTCGATTGCCTTTCACATGAAAATTAAAACCATTTTTAATGACATTGATATTCCAGGACAGGTATTGCTCCTAGAAGTTAACTTGGAAGCTTTTAGGAGATGGAATGGAATATAGCACAGGGATGTTAGGTTACCGATTTGGTATGAAGAGTAAAACTGTACACCATTTATCTAAACGGAGAGAATTCAGAAGTTGAAGGTGCAAAAGGACGTGGGAGCCCTCTTCAGGATTCCTTTAAGTTTAACTTTAGGTTGAGTTGGTAACAAGGAAAGCAAATGTAATTCATTTCAAGAGGACTAGAATTTAAAATCAAGGATGTACTGCTGAGATTTTATAAGACACTGGTCAGACCGCATTTGGAATGTTGTGAGCCTTTGGGCCTTGTATCGAAAGAAGGAAGCGCTGGCTCTGGAGAGCATCTAGAGAAGTTTCAGAAGATCGATCTTGGACTGAAAGTTTAACATATGAGGAGCACCTGGAGGCTCTGTGCCTGGACTCACTGGAGTTCAGAAGAATGGCAGTGGGGGAGGATGGGGAAATCTCATTGAAACCTATCTAATATTGAAAGGCATAGAGACTGTGAACATGGAGAGGATGTTCCCTATAGTGTGGGACGTCTAGGAACAAAGGACACAGACTCTGAAAAGAAAGACATCCTTTTAAAACAGAGATGAGGAGGAATTTCTTTAGCCAGAGGGGTTAGGTCTGGAGGTGGGGGTGGATCTGATTGTAACCTGCCAAATACTGAAAGGCCTGGATAGACCAGATGCTGAGAGGATGTTTCCACGTCTAGAATCTAAAGGCAAAGCCTCAATAATATGAGTTGTCATTAAAACTGAAATGAAGAGGAATTTCTTCAGCCAAAGGAATTAGTTGCCACAGAAGGTGGCGGCGACCAGGTGAGATGTATGTAAGGCAGAAATTGATAGGTTCTTGATTGGTTAAGTGTGGTGGAGGGGGAAGAGTGAAAATGGGGCTGAGAAAAAGAATCAGCCATGATTGAATGCCAGAGCAGACTCAATGGGCTGAATGGCCTACTGCTCCTGTGTATATGGATTTTTATGGATTGGTCTAACGGTAATTTGGTATTGCAGAATGTACATTTCTTTATTTTTCTCTCTGTATCTTAATTGTGGGCTTAAGCATGTGCAGCATCTGATTTTAAATACAGAGAAAGTTTGCAGGTGTGAGATTCGAGTCTTTTCAACTCCCAGTTTTAAAAGTTAGTGCTCTAAGTTTGGGTCAGTGTGGACATGCAGGTGCAGAGGTGTGCCAAAAGGAGTGGGGAATGTCTCCCCATCAGACTGGGAAGTTGGCAAAATGACCAACGTTCTCGAAAGACCAACTTTCTAGAAGTGTTCTTAAAGAAAGTGCTACATTTTTGAGAAGAATATTTTGACAATATGTTACATTGACAGATGTAAGAAAATCTTATTCCCCAGACATAATTGACAGGCTTTCATGTGGCAGAACATCAAACTGCCAGTTTGCTAGTTTTCAACCTTGGGCATTCTTCCTTCTGTACATAACTTCTAATGCTATTGTTGGAGGTTGAGGTGGGGAGGCTGGGGTAGCTTGTTTAGATAGCAAAGCTTTGCTCGTGCTGCTGGGATGAATAGAAGGGAAGTAGTAGTTAGAATTAATAGGCAAGGGCTAATTGTAAAGAAGTAAAGTTTAAGCAGAGTGGCCATTGTTGGAGTGGGCAGTGTTAGAGTGGTCAGCTTTGGCGAGAACAGATGCAGGCTCGAACATAAGGTTCAGAAGTTAACAAGTGCTGTCAGGATTGGAGTTCCAGTACTGGAATTCTCCTCCTGTGAAATTTGAGAGTTTCAGTGTACCTAACAGTCTCCCTGATGACTACATCTGTAGGAAGTGTATCCAACTTCAACTCCTGACTGACAAAGTGAAGGTGCTGGAGCTGGATGCACTCAGGACCTTCCGGGAGGCAGACAACTTCATAGATAAGTCTTGTACTGAGGTGGTCACACCCAGGGTGTAGTCCTCACTTAGTAGATGGGTGACCACCAGGAGAAGTAAGGGCAGTAAACAGTCAGTGCAGGGTTCTGCTCAGAACTTATACCCCTTTGGATATAGCTGGGGGTGGCGGGGGAGGGGAATGACCTATCAGGGCACAGCAGCAGCAGCCAGCCCTGTGGCACAGTGGCCAGCTCTGAGGCTTAGCAGGGAAGGGTAAAGATGGGCAGAGTGGTAGTGATAGGAGCCTCAAAAGTTAGGGGGATGGACGGCAGGTTCTGTGGCCAGGATGGTATTTTGCCTCCGAGCTACTAGGGTTCAGGATGCCCAAGGGTGGCCGCAGAAGATTCTTAGGAGCGAGGTGCACATTGGCACCAATGGCATAGATAGAAAGGGGGAAGAGGTCCTGCACTGTGAATATAGGCAGTTAGGGAAGAAGCTGAAGAGCTGGAGCTCCCTGTAGTAATCTCTGGATTATTCCCAGTTCCGCGTACTAGTGAGGGCAGGAATACAGATGAATGAGTGGCTGAGGAAGTGATGCAGGGGACAGAGTTTCAGATTTCTAGATCATTGGAATCTTGTCTGGGGAAAGTATGACCTGTACATAAAGGATGCATGACTCTGAACCCAAGGGGGGACCGTTTTCCTTGTGGGCAGGTCTGCTTGAGCTTTCGGGAAGTGGGGTAAGCTAATTTGGTAGGGGGATGGGAACTGGAGTGATGGGGCTGAGGATGGGGCAGTTGGTATGCAAGTAGATACAGTATGTAGTGAACTGTGAGGAAGGGCAGGCAAGATGATAGGTCAAAATTCCAGTCAGTGGAATGAGGTTAAGTGTAACATGTGGGTAAAATGGAAAAGGATGATGAATACAGGATTGGAAGTGTTATATTTCAAATACATGCAGTGTACAGAATAAGGCAGAGGATCTTGTAGCACAGTTAGTGATTGGCAGGTTATGGCATTGAGGGTATCAGTGAATCATGGCTGAAAGAAGATCACAGTTGGGAGCTTAATATCCAAGTCTACACATCGTATCAAAAGGACGGGCAGGTGGTAGGTAGGCAGAGTGGATGAGGTGTCTCTGTTGGTTTAAAAAAAATGAAATCAAACCATTAGAAAGATGTGATATAGGATTCAAAAAATGTGGAATTCTTGTGCGTAGAGTTAAGAAATTGCAAGGGTAACAAGACCTTGACGGGTGATTTATACAGGTCCCTGTACAGTAGCCAGGATGTGGGATATAAATTTCAGTGGGAAATAGAAAATGCATTGAAGGGCAATGTTTCAATAGTCATGAGGGACCTCAATATGCAGGTCGATTTGGAAAATTAAGTTGGTACTGGATTCAAGAAAGGGAATTTTTAGAATGCTTGTGAGATGGCTTTTTAGAGTAGCTTGTGTTTGAGTCCACTAGGGGAAAGAATATTCTGGATTGGGTGTTGTGTAATGAACCAGATTTGATTAGGGAACTTAAGGTAAAGGAACCCTTGGGAGACAGTGATCATAATATGATAGAATTCACCTTGCAGTTTGAGGAGGAGAAAATAAAGTCAGATGTATCAGTAGTCCAGTGGAGTAAAGGGAATTGCAGAGGCATGAGAGGAGCTGACCCAAAGTTGTTTGGAAATGGACTCAAGTGGGGATGATGGCAAAATGACAATAGCTGGAGGTTCTGGGGGCAATTTGGAATGTACAGGTTAGGTACTGTACATCTCAGCAACAGTGGCTGATGAGGGAAGTTAGGAGAATGGATATAATGTAGCAAAAATTAGTGGGAAGTTAGAGGATTTAGAAGCTTTTAAAAACCAGCAAGAAGGCAAGTTAAAAAAAAATCTATGAAAGATAAGAGGAACTATGAAAGTTAATAATATTAAATGCAATACCAAATGTTTTTTCAGATATATAAAGAATAAAAGAGCGGTCAGAATGGATATTTGACCACTGGAAAGTGATGCTGGAGAGGCAACAATGGGGGGGGGGGGCAAAAATGGTGGACGAATTTAATTAGTATTTTATGTCAGTCTTCCCAGTGGAAGACACTAGCAGTATGCCAGAAATTCGAGAGTGTCACAGGGCAGATGTGAGTGTAGTTACTATTACACAAGAGAAGGTGGTCTGAAGGTAGATGGATCACCTGGACCAGATGAAGTACACCCCAATGGTCTGGAAGAGGTAGCTGAAGAGATTGTGGAGGCATTAGCAAATATCTGTTAAGAATCTCTAGATTTTGGGATGGTTCCAGAGGACTGGCAAATTGCAAATATCATTCTTTAAGAAGTGAGGGAGGCAGAAGAAAGGAAATTATAGGCCTGTTAGCCTGTCTCCAGTAGTTCAGAAGATGTTGGAGTCCTTTATTAAGGATGAAGTTTCCGGGTACTTGGGAAATCTGTTGGAATTCTTTGAGGAAATAACTGGCAGGATAGACAAAGGAGAATCAGTGGATGTTGTTTTCTTGGGCTTTCAGAGGGCCTTTGCCAAGGTGCTGCACATGAGGCTGCTTAATAATAAGAACCCATGGTAGCGCAGGAAAGAAACTAGCATGGATAGAAGATTAAGTGATTGGCAGGAGGCAAAGAGTCTGAATAAAGTGGGTTTATTCTGGTTGGCTGCCGTTGACAAGTGGAGTTCTGCAGGGGTTCGTATTAAGACTCCTTTTCTCATTCTGTGTCAATGATTTGGATGACGGAATTGATGGCTTTGTGGCCAGGCCCGCAGACACCCTCCTTTGCGGAGCTGAGGCAGTGATGAGGAAGAAGGACTTAGACAAATTGGGAGAGTAGACAAAGAAGTGGTGGATGAAATATAATGCAGGGAAGTGTTTTGTAATGCACTTTGGTAGAAGGAGGAAAGGCTTTGGACTATTTTCTAAAAGGGGAGAAAAATTAAAAAATCGGAGATGCAAAGGGATTTTGTAGTCCTTGTGCAGGATTCCCTAGAGGTAAACTTGCAGATTGAGTCAGTGGTAAGGAAGGGAAATGGAATATTAGTTTTAACTTGGAGAGAGGACTAGAAAACAAAAACAAAGATGTGATGCAGAGGCTTTATGAGGCATTAGTCAGACCGTACTTGGAGAATTATGTGCAGTTTTGGTCGTCTTATCTAAGAAAAGATGTGCTGGCATTGGAGAGGGTCCAGAGGAGGTTAATTAAAATTAATCTGTTAATGAAAGGGTTAACGTATGGAGAGCATTTGACTCTGAGCTTGTACTTGCTGGTGTTTAGAAGAATGGGGGGGGGGATATCATTGAAACCTATTGAATATTGAAAGGACTAGACAGAGTGGATGTGGAAAAGATGTTTCCTATAGTGTGTGAGTTTAGGTCTAGAGATCACAGCCTTAGAATGGAGAGATGCCCACTTAGAAGAGAGATGAGAAGAAATTTCTTGCCAGAGGGTGATGAATCTGTGGGATTCAATGTTGTAAACTGCCTTGGAGGCCAAGTCATTGTGTATACTTAAAGCAGAGTTGATAGGTTCTTAGTTTGTTGGGATGTCAAAGGTTACCAGGAGAATGGGGTTGAGCAGGATAATAAATCAGGTATGATGAAATGGTGGAGTAGACTTGATGGGCTGAGTGGCCTAATTCTGCTTCTATTATCTTATGGTCTTACTGTCTGTCACACATCCTCTCTGTGTGACCTTTGCACCTCTAACTTTCCAATTCTTGCATGCATTTTCAAATTTGTAATTTTCCCACTTTCCACTTCATAATTTCCAAGGTGCACACCAGGAAGAAACCCTAGCGATCACAGGGTGAATGTACAAACTCCTTACGGACAGTGGTGGGAACTGAACTAAGATCCGTGATTACTGTAAAGTGATACACTAACTGCTACATTATTGTGCTCTTTATTTTTTGACATACAGCGCAGAATAGACCTCTCCAACCCTCCAAGCCATGCTGCCCAGCAATCCCCCAATTTAATCCTAGCCTAATCTACAATGCCCAATTAACCTACCAACCGGTATGTCTTTGGACTGTGTGAGGAAACCCATGTGGACACGGGGAGAACATACAAGCACCTTACAGGCAATGGCAGGAGTTGAGTCTGGGCCGCTGGTACTGTAAACTGTTGTGCTAGTCACTACGCTACTCTGCTGTCCCACTCTATCCATGTGCACATTTGTCTCCGGTATGTAAAGGTGCAGTCATATTCACACACCCCAAATGTTAATTGTTTTTTCATTATGCCATGTATAGTGATACTGTGGAGAGAAGGCTGCTGTTCATGATGGATAGGGCTGTGTTCACACGTCTGCAGATCAGTCATTGGCACCTTATGACAACTTGCACTCATGGGAAGCTACCCCCAGCCTCCCTATCTCCAACACAACCATTAGAAAC
This sequence comes from Hypanus sabinus, assembly GCF_030144855.1. Classification (NCBI taxonomy): domain Eukaryota; kingdom Metazoa; phylum Chordata; class Chondrichthyes; order Myliobatiformes; family Dasyatidae; genus Hypanus; species Hypanus sabinus. Next base: position 148,028,672 of record NC_082714.1, read on the forward strand.
AGTGCAGAATCAAGATGTCTTAAAGTAGAAAACTGGCAGTTTCATGTTCTGCCATGTGATGGTATGTCAAACATGTCTGGGCAACAAGCTTTACTTGTGTCTATAAGTAAAAAATACGCTCAAAATCTTCTCAGATTTTGCGTTATGGGAAACATATCTAGATAATTTTAGTATCTCAGTGTCTCTGGAGATGAAGTGGAACGGTGACAGAAGTGGTGAGAGGCAAATGTATCTTGAATTTGTAAAACATTGCACTGTTTCAAGTTCAAAGTAAATTTATTAACAAAGTAAGTATACCATATAAAACATTGACATTCATATTCTTTCAGGCAGCCACAGGAATATAAATCCAGTAGTATTCATGAAAAACCACGCATAACAAAGACTGAGAAATGTCCAATGTGCAAATGAGGACAAATTGTGCAAGGAATGAGAAATGAATGCAGATAATATTGAGAACATGAGCTGCCTGCAGAGTGTCCGAAAGTGAGTCCGCAGGCTGTGTCCAGCATTCAGCGCTGGAGAGAGTGAAGCCATCCACACTGGTCCTAGAGCCTGATTGTTGTAGGGCAACGACTGTTCCTGAGCCTGGTTCAAAGTAAAAAATATCACGACACTGCATACACGTCACCATATACGACTCTGAGATTCTTTTTCTGCGGGCGTACTTAGCAAATTGGAGTCTTGGTGCGTGGAACCCAAGACTCCAGCACCTCCCACCCGATGGTAGTGAGAAGGGAGGGAGACAGGTCAAACACAGAGACAACCTGGGCTCAGGTGGGGGATTTGGGGAAAGGGAATCAAAAAATGCACTAAGATGTTTGCACAGAACTCAAGTGTGTTCCTTCAGGCGTGCAGTTCTGTGCAATAAATAGCCATTTGTGATCCGGGATCTGGACCATATGGCTGTTCTCTTTACAGCACCATCGTCTGTCCGATTCCACCACCACATATCTTCCCACCTCTTTCCACTCAGCAGTGGAATGTGCATCCCACAACCTTGTAAGTCGATGAACACCAACCAGCTTGATTCAACATGGTTCAAATGCTAAATGTCAACCTTAGAAAATTACATGTGTAAAACTGCTTGGGAGCCATACTACATTAAAAGACTGATAAATCTTCTATGGGACATGTAGGAATTAATAACTACCAACAAGGGAGTACATCTTTCCACAGTTTTAATATCTTTCAGAATATTTTTTTACCGTGCCAGATAATGTAGGACACTTGTTTGAAAAGATTAAAAAGCACTCAGGCTACAGAGGCTAATTAAACTTCAAGCTTTTCAGTCTTACACTGGAATGTGTCACCCCCATGCTGTTCTCCTGAAAGTGACAGTTCGCAGTTAACTCCCTGTGGGAGCAAATCCCTGCACATTGTGGTTTGCAGTTTAACCCTTGAGCTGCTTCCTCTTGCACAGTGAAACATCTGTCTCCCTGGAAGAACTGTTGATGCTTATTTATTATCTGGCGCAAAAAGAGAGGGGTAAGTAGTAAAGAAGTGTTTATGGGTTCATTGTGCACTTCAGAAATCTGAAGGCAGAGGAGAAGAAGCTGTTTTTGAAATGTTGAATGTGTGGATTCAGGCTCATGTACCTTCTCTCTGTTGGTAGCAATGAGAAGAAGGTGGGGTGGGGGAGAGGCGGTCCTTAACGATGGTTGCCACACTTTTGAGGCAGTGCCTTTTAAAGGTGTCCTGGATGCTGGGGAGGCTAGTGCTGATGGAGCTGGCTGAGTTTATAACTGTCTGCAGCTTTTTCTGACTCTGTGCAGTGGCCCGTCCATGCCAGATGGTGATGCAACCAGTTAGAATGCTCTCTGTGGTACATCTGTAGAAATTTGCAAGACCCTTTGAGATGTTGGCATGTAGAAACTTGAAACTACACACCTTTTCCACTTCTGATCCCTCAGTGATGACTGTTTTCCCTTGACTTCCCCTTCCTGAAGTCCACAATCAATTCCTTGGTCTTTTGCCTCCTCATCCCCATCTGAAATTCTGCCAGAATAGTTTTTTTGAAGGTGGTACTGAGACGTGAACCCTCGTGGTAATTGAGTGGATCGGTCGTCTGTTGTCTCATTAACATTCAGCTTTGGTAGTGATTAAAGGCATTGCTTCTCAATAGCATTGATCCGTTCATTTCCGACCTAGGATGCTGTGTGTGGTTTCCATGTCATCTCTATAACCACATGGGTTTTCTCCCACATCCCAGAGCTGCAGAGGGAGGTAGGTTAATGATGATGAAGATGTGGTGAGGACCTACAAGTACCTGGAGGTGCACCTGGATGACAGACTTGAGTTGAGCATCAACACAGAGGCTGTGTACAAGAAGGGCCAGAGTTGCCTCTACTTCCTGAGGAGACTGAGGTCCTTTGGAGTACAGAGGTCTCTCCTTTGCATGTCCTACCAGTCTGTTGTCTGCCACCAGTGCAAACTTTTATGCAGTGGTGTGCTGGGGCATTGGCATCCACACAGTTGATGCCAATAGGCTCAAAAAACTGATTTGAACGGCTGGCTCTGTTATTTGAGTCAACCTCGACGCACTGGAGGCTGTGGTAGAACAAAGGGCCCCATGGAAAATCCTGGCAATTCTGGCCAATGTTTCTCACAATGCATGTCACCTTGGCTGAACAGAGGAGCACTTTTAGTAATAGAGTAAGACAACTGCACTGCTCCAAAGAGTGTCATATGAGGTCATTCTTACCCTCGGCCATTAGTTTCTATAGTGAGTCAACTTGTAGCTGGGGAAGTGATGACTGCCTCCTGTTAGACTGTTTGAGGTAAGTTACTTCTTTATTCTTTTTTACTTCTAATATTTGTATAGCTGTGCATACGTAATCCTACTGTGACACTGTAATTTCCTTTGTGAACAATAACGTACCTATCTTTGACGGTATCCGTCTGTCTCAAAGGACAATGGAGCAGTACTGGAGTGACCTCGCCAGGGCACATGCCTGGGCAGAAGGAATGGAGATCCTGGGATGTCAAGTCATCAAGATTCTTCTCTCAGTGTCATCTGTGTAGTCCAAAGGAAAGAGAAGCAATTCATTTAGGAGCAGCTTGGCTGCAAGGATGTTCAGCAATGTCCAGCCACTTGAGGGGCTCCAGTCCTGATTTTCTGTCTGGGTTTACTCCCATAGCCTTCGTCTCTCCCGAGGCTGCCCACAAGGCAGTGGGACTATTTACCCATGACTGCAGATCTGGTTCATGAGTACCAGGGTGTGTCCACGGGCTACGTGTGCAGGAGCCAGACCTCCTCCCCATTCAGCCTGAGTCTGAAAAGAGTTCAGGTTCTGCGTGCCAACAGCCAGGAGGCATTACATGAGGCTTGCTGTTGAAGAGGCTGTCTGCTGCCGGGGAGAGATTTGCGCATTCAGCTCTCCTTTTCGCAAGAGTGCTATCCAGTGGTGAAAGTGAGAGCGACAGAACAACTAGAAGCGTCACAACAACCGTTTGACTCGTGGGTAGAGTAGATAGGTTAATAGGGCAGTACATTTTGCCCCAACTGTGTAGGTAAGTGCTAGAACTTGGGTGTGTAGAGTTGGCGGAAGGCAGGGAGAATGGGATTCATGTGTGCTTGAGGGTCAGTAAGGACTCTTTGGGTTTGAGGAGCCTTTTTCAGCGTTGTGTCTCTATGATTCAGATACTCTTATTGAAACCTGTCAAACACAAAATAACTGTCCATCAAGGCTTTTACCCCATTGCTTTCCCACCATTTTCTGTACCATCAGTTTTTCATTAAAAAAAATTTCTCCTGACTCTCTGAATCCCATGTGTCCCTGGGATGTGGGTGTTACCAGTGAGGTCAGTATGCATCTGCCATCTCTGATTAGCCTCAACTGGTGAAGTCACTTCGGAGGGGAGTTAAATGTCACCAAGGTTGTCTGCGAATCCATAATGTAACAGGCTAGGATGGGCAATTTCCTGCCAGATCTTTTATTTTATTGATTTAGAGATACAGCGCAACAACAGGCCCTTCCAGCCCAACAAGCCTGTGCCTCCCGATTACACCCATGTGACCAATTAGCTTGATAACCTGTACATCTTTGCAATATGTGGGAGAAAGCTGGAGCACCCAGAGGAAATCTATGTGGTCACGGGGAGAACGTACAACTCCTTGCAGACCGTGGCGGGAATTGAACCCGGGCCTCCGGCACTGTTATAGTGTTACTCTAGCAGTTATGCTATTGTACCGCCCATATCTGGCCTCCTGAGCGTAACTGATTTTCTTCACTTCATCACTGGCAGCTGTGCCTGCAGATGCGTGGGTCCCAAGCTCAGAAATCCCTGTCTGAAATATGCCTAAATGTGAAGCCACATCTGTAATATTGATTTCCACTTTTGTCATCCAGCTGTAGGAAGGATGTCATTAAGCTGACAAGAGTGCAGACAACATTTACGAGGATGTTAGCAGGACTCAGGAGTTACAGAAAGCGGTTGTACAGCACACACAAAATGCTGGAGGAACTCAGCAGGCCAGGCAGGATTTATGTGGAGAAATTAGCAGTTGATGTCTCTGCCCAAGACCCTTCATCCCTTCACAACTTTTGTCGCTGTGCACAGGGACGGCATGGTAGCACAATGCTTTACAGTGTGAGTGACATGAGTTCAATACCCACTTCTGCTTGTAAGGAGCCATGACCACATGGGTTTCCTCCGTCCACAATCCAAAGCCGTACCTGGTAGGTAGGTTATAAATTGTTCCATGATTAGGCTAAGATTAAATTGGGGGATTTCTGAGGGGCTGGAAGGACCTATTCTGCCCTGCATCTTAATTAATAAATAAATAAATAAATCAATCAATAAATAGATTTTGTGTGTGTTGCCCAGATTTCCAGTATCTGCAGTTTTGGTTGTGACAGAGATTGAGCAAGTTGGGATTTTTTTTATTGGCGTGTAAGAGGATGAGGGTGATCTTACAGAGGTGTATAAAGTCATTTGGGGCATAGGTAAGGTCAGGAAGCAGTCCTTTCCTCAGAGCTGGGGAATCAAGAACTAGTGGGCATAGGTTTGAGGTGAGTGGGAAGAGACTTAATAGGAACTTGATGTGCAACTTCTTCACCCAGATGATGGTCCTGCATAAGGAAGGAGCCGCTAGAGCAAATGATTGAGGTAGATAGGTACATGGACAGAAAAGGTTTCGAGCAGGATTTCCCAACCTGGGGTCTATGGACCCCTTGGTTACTAGTAAGGGGGTAATGGTAATGTTAGGAAACACTGGTTTAGGAGGATCAGGCCAAATGCGCACAGATGGGGCCAGTTCAGATGGAAATCTTAGTTTGCATGGACCATTTGGGCTAAAGGACCTGTTACTAGGCTGTATCCTTCTATAATGGGGTTCCCAACCTTTTTTATGCCAAGGACCCCTACTGTTAACTGAGGGAAGTATGGATCCCAGGTTGGGAACCTCTGATCTGTAACCTCAAGTCCCCTGTAGAGTGTATTCTGCCTCCTTTTGTAACTGTCTCTTTATTTTTTCCGAATCATGCCGATGTGAACTGTCTTAAAGTTGTTTTCCTCGGTTGTTGGCACGCCAGTAGTGCAGGATGTTGTTTGTACTTTGGAAAGGGAGAGACTCTGCATCCATTTCTGAAGCTTCCCACTGTGGATGAGAGATGGGATTTATAATGTGGTTCCCACCACTCCACCAGTTCAGGAAGTTACTTCCCCTCAACCATCAGGCTCTTCAATCAGTGAGATAACTTCACTCGACCTCACTTGCCCCAATGCCAAAGTGATTCCACAACCGATGAACTCACCCTGACGGTCTCTACAACTCAATTTCTCGATGTTTGTAGTTTATTTTTCTCTCTCTTTTTTGTATTTACACAGTTTTGTTGTCTTTTGTGCATTGTTTGTTTGTCCGTCTTTGTGTGCGCCCCAGGCCAAGAGTGGAGCTTGCCGTTTCTGCCTGAGGTTTGGGGTAAAGCCAAGAGTACATGATTTGCAACCATCTTTACTTTGTTGCATTGAAAGAACCATAAGTACTAAATGAGTTTTTATCCTTTATAGCCATTTGAGTCAATCAAATTAACTGCAGAGATTTAAAACAAAACGTCAGTTGTGAAATTCCATTGGTGATACTCGAGGAATGCATTTCATGTGTGTGAAACTGTTCTTTCACAGAATGATAAGCTGGCTTCATGCCACTTGTGAGTCAACACAGTAATCATAAAGATCGTGCTGCCTTTCCGTCTCTTAGATTGCCTGCTGAGAATCACAGTATGGTGCATTACAGTGAAGGAAGAGGGCATTCAGCCCATTGTACCCGTGCCAACCCTTTGGAACATGTATTCAATTAGTACAATTTATCTTGTTCCTTTCAATATTTCCTCTGAAAGCACTAAGCAGAGTTCCCTTTTGAAAGTCACTAATGCTTTCACCGCCCATTCAGGGAGTGAATCGTAGACTTTTTCCCCAGTTCGTAAACACAAGAAAGTCTGCAGATGCTGGAAATCCAAAGTAGCGCACACAAAATGTTGGAAGAGCTCAGCAGTTCAGGCAGCATCCACAGAAATGAGTAAACAGTCGACGTTACTGGTCGTGATCCTCCTTCAAGACTGATAAAGAAGGGGGAGGATGCTGGAATGAAAAGGTGGGGAGTGGGAAAGGAGGACTAGCTCTAAGGTGAGAGGTGAAGCTAGGTGGGTTGGACAGATCAAGGGCTGGAGGAGAAGGAATCTGATAGGAGAGGAGAGTGGACCATAGGAGAAAGGTAAGGAGGAGGGCACCCGGGGGAAGTGACAGGCAGATAAGAAGAGATAAGAGTGGGGAACAGAAGAGGGGAGGAGGAATTTTTTTTACCAGAAGGAGAAATTGATATTCATGCCATCAGGTTGGAGGCTGCCCAGATGGAATAGAAGGAGATTCTTCTTCACCCTTGGCACATGAGGAGGCCATGTACTGACACGTCAGAACAGGGGCAGGCTTGGCTTTAATTTCCAGCTCTTGATTGCTGCCCACTCCAATCGATACCAGTAACCTTCTACTCCATGCAAGGGGCCGTACCCAGCGTTGACTGATTTTAGTGGAGTGGTTGGCATTGGAACCAGAACTCTTTCATGGTTGGTTCTCATAGTGTGCGTGTGGGGAACTTGAGGATTATGGTTCTGCCTTTGATCTGAAGCTTAATGCTTGAATTTTTCTCCCGAGATCGGGAGGGGAGTCTGAAATAACTGAACTGAGAGAGAACATGGGACAGTGACAGCAGTGAGATTGATTTGTCCACCATGTGCTGGGATGGTTGTCATATTCTTCCACCATAACTTTTGATAGAAATTTCATGAAGGTCCTGGAGGGGTTTGAATTCTGTATGTGTGGTGCCAAGATGTATCTCAGTACCTTTGGATCTCTCTTCATTTTCCTCACTTTAGTGAAATTTATACAAAAATGAGATCTGGAATGGATACGCCATTCAAGCCAGGTCACTCTCCCTGTCCCTTGTGGTTTTATAAAATGGCCTCTCTGCAAAGCTCCCCCCCCCCCCCACCCAGCCTTCCCTTAACACAGTTAGATTATCTTTATTAAACTTTAAATGAATCATTTTCTGAAAGAACAAGGGTGACTTCTTCTTGGTTTTTATAGAGAAGATAAGAGTTTGCAGAAGGGTTTCCTCGTGGTCAGCTAAATAGACCAAAGATGGAATGGGGAGTTGATTGGGAAGGTTTTGGGTATATTAGTTAAATTTCCCTTCATTCCTCAATTCTGTTGTAAGTGTCATGTTATGAGTGGTATTTCCTTTTATATGGAACTGTTTGAAAGGGTGCAGGCAAGTGTTACGTATCACGTAACTGGATAACTTACCAGCAAAGATAGAGAGGTCCATTGAAGTCTGATGTCACTATTTTCAAACGTTTTTATTTATAAAGGGGCACAAAAGTAAGGTTAATATAAACATTCAGATAATGCACATCGTCAATACTCAATCTAAAGCGCGGGTATAGTAATAATCATCATTAAGAAGTGAGCTCTACTGTTGTCTAGGGGTTAATAGATTGTCCGTTGGAAATATAAAAGTCACTCAGAAGTCTGCAGACTTTAGCCTTTCGGGGAATCGCTGGGTTTCACGTGTTTTAGAGGGATCGGTGAAAAACGGAAAAAAACTTGCCAGGGTCTTTATGAAGCCACTCCGTAAAATCAGGGGAACATTGTTTTCCCGTTGTTAGTTCGAAGTCCTTCTCAGTATTCTCAGCCACCCGCTCCCCAGGCAAAGGAGTTAGGAGCGCACGTGGCATTCAGTGGCTTCCAGCCACAGGAGCACTGAGCGAGGGTGTCCTTCTGGTGCGTCGCTGGGGTACTGCCTCCTGCAGTCCCCTTTTATCTTGACTTGCAGAGTTGTAGATGTCCATCAAAGGAGGGTGATGCAATCCCCACCCCCACATTGCCCGAGGGTGTCCATATCCATGGTAGCTGTCACATAGCAGGGACATGCACGCCACACAGGTGCCTCTAAGAACAATGGCCAAAACCGTTGCATTGTCTCTCACTTCCTGGGTCCGAGACCCGAATTAATAGCGATCTTGCGATTCTCTGGAAGGAGGGGGCTGCTCCCGCCCCTTCGGCCCCTCAGAGCTGTGGTACATTCATAACACAAGTCACCTATTGGATAATAATTGTTTTATTGACCTTTAGATAGAGCTAGGCTAGTAGATTTTCAGGATTACTGGATCAAAGGTTCATTTTATAGTCAAAATATACAGGTACAATACAACTCTGATATTCATCTTCTTCAGACAGCCATGAAATACAGAAAAACTGAGAGTATTGTTGACAGAAAAATACATCAATTTCCAACCCACCCCGCAGGGGAAGAAAAACCAAACTTCACAAGCCCCAAAACCCCATCCCCATCCTGCACAAAAACTAAGAGATCACCCACCCAGAAAATGTCAGCTACAACGTCAAAAACTCCAACCCCCGACCCTCTCCCTCATAAATAACGGCAACGTTCAATCAAACTCCCAAACCCCTCTATCACAGACAGAAACTAACAGATCACCCACACAGAGAAAAACATCAGACCCCAAATCCCCAACCCCTCCCTCGCACACAACCTAACATGTCGCCTACCCACCAATTTTACAACAAGAACAAATACTTAGAAAACTGATTGAGGCCAATTTAAATGGCAGTCCAATAATCACATAAATCTCCGAATTTCAAAATCATCCTCCCATCAGCATCGAGGAGAGCATCTGCAGGGAGAGTCCTTCCATGAAAAACTATCTGCATGGCGGGCCCAAATGGCCACTGACTGATGTTGTTCGTATTGGTGCCCAAGTTGTACCTCGCATGCTCCACTCCTAATTTGCATTCTGGGCTAATGAGTGAGCCAGATGGCAGACCATCAAGATTACCAAACAATAGCTGTTTTAATTTAGGAATGCAGCAGAGTTGCAGGCCCTTCCGTTCCAACGAGCACACGCTGTCCAATGACACCCACGTGACCTATTAACCTACTAACTCGTATGCCTTTGGAATGTGGAAGGAAACCAGAGCACCCGGAGGAAACCCACGCGGTCACGGGGATAATGTACGAATTCCTTCATGGTAGCAGCAGTTGCCGGAAGCTCGAATTCCACTGAACAATTCTGGGAAATCCTGAACTAAACGATATTTTGATATCAGTAGTAGTTGCACAGTCTCTGAAGGCATCTGAAATTTCAATATACCACATGATAACTATGGTATCAAGCCTTTCAATATTTATTTGATGAATCAGCTTCTCTGGAGCATAAAATTTGTGTGGGAGGCTGGGAGAAAATGCGTCATCTTGCTGGTTGTGTGCATGGATTTGTAATGTTGTGGCTGGTGCACATTTGTACAGTGTTTAGTCTCTATAAGGCCAGTAATAGGTAGAGTAGAGATTCTATCTCCTGTACAGATATTTTGGCTGAAGGTATGTATAGACTGCCTGTCTACCTGTAAAATTAACCAAGCTCATTATAAAACTAATTAATTAATTGTCCTTCATCTTTTAATCACAGTTTCCTGTTCTGTTCCAAGTCCTGCTGTTCTGTGCCAGGAATTCAATACAAAGGATGGTTTTCAAAAAACCATTGTGTTTTTTTTACTCTATCATTGTCCTGTCCAGGAATGAAGGGTGTATTTTGAGCCATTTCCATACTCAAAAGTTGGTTTGTTCCCAGAAAATAAAACAAATCTTTCCTCCAGTGGAGTTTCAGTGTGTGGCACTAGTGTCCACTCAGACATGCCCTCTGCCAAGAAGTTAACTTGTGAGAAAGGATTTTTATAATCAAGTCACAAAAAAAACTGGTACAGAATCGACAACTTACGTGGTCCAATGTTATATAGTCACAACTGTGATAAACTACACCAAATTAAGAAAAGTTTTGTATTCTAGTTCGGGGATAGGGAACGAAAAACTGGAGGGCATGTGAGTTTAGGGTGAGAGGTGGAAGACTTAAAAGTGACATGAGTGGTAACAACTTCATGCAGAAGGTGGTGTAATAATCAAATAGCAGTGCAGGCTCTAAGGGTGAATTTTGCTACTCGGCCTTATGGTCTTGTATATGGAAGGGGCTGCCAGAGAAGGTAATTGAAGTAGGTACAATAAGGCACCTACTGGATATTTGGGTGACTACATGGAAGGGGAAGGTTAAGAGGGATATGGACCAAATGGGACTAGCTTAGGTCGGCATCTGGGTCAGCATGGACGAGTTGGGCTGAACAGCCTGCTTCTGTGCTGTATTGCTGAGTCTAATTCATTTGTGCGTAAAAAAAGAAGTGTAGCAGTGCACATCAAAGTGTTGTGAGGGGACGTTCTGCCAACTTGCAGATGCACAGTCAGGCAGTTTGAACGTGTTGACAGAAGTGAGGCTTTCAGACTACGGTGTTCCAGTGCACGTTACTCTGTGACCCATCAATGGAACCTCACTGAGCAAGGATTTGAGACGTATGTGCGATGTGCCGTTTTGGCAGTCTTTTCCTCTTGCATAAACGTGCCCACTCCTTGTGGCCGTGCTGATGTGGGTAATTTTGAACACTGAGCTGTGTGTTTCGGCCGTTGGAGATGAATGCTCGGATTGTTGGAGGCTGGTTACTTCACAGTTTGCAGTGAATTTGTTTTCTGTTCAAGGCGCGAGGCATTCAAATCGCTTTACTACAGTAACTAAGAATTCCATTGCTTACTTTGCTAATGCAGAGGTGCTCTATTATGAGTTACAATTCCTTTTGTCAGTAATGAATAGGAGTTTGTCGCCACTTGTGGATGCTGGAGTGTAATTCGTTTTGAATTTAAATTCTTTGTGATGCCATGGTGTAGTTGTTATGCCTTTTGTTGACTGTAATCTTTGATTGTTGTCCTTTGTGTGCATAGCCTCAGAGTGCGAGAGACCAGGCTGCACTTCAAGGCAACAAACTGGAGGTTAACCACCCATTGTGTATTTCCCTTTGAAAACAGCCAGTCTCTAACTAGGCAGTAAATCCTCTGAAGGGTCTGCTTTAGAAATGGCAGGTGTTGGGTTTAGCAGTCACTGAACCCCTTGCTGTGTTTGTTGAAATATGAACTACATACAAGCTTGGGTCAAATACTCCAAGCCACACAACAGCTTGGATTTTGTGGTCACCAGCGAGGACCGGTGTGGGCTGCTTGATATGTTTACTGCCACCCCTGTGTTGGTTAAAACTTGGACATCAGCTTGGTCTCCCGAGCCGGCTTCCTGTACTGTGCGACCTTTGTGGGGTCTGTGGGATATGTGGGCAACACAAGTGTGAAAATGGCTCCTTAGCCAATCAGATACTCACGGAGACTTGGAACTTAAACCAAAATGTAATATTGGAATATTTGATTATGTTTGGATAATAGAATGATGGGATTGGGAGATAATGGGCTTGATTCTTTAAAAGAAGAACTTTAATTCTCTCAAGACCTTTAACAATGAATTTGAATCAGATTCAGGATTAATACCTTCAACTTATCTCATGAAATTTGTTGTTTTTGTGGCAGCAGTATAATGCAATACCAGATAAAAACTGAATTACAGTAAGTGTGTGCAAATAGTGAAATAGTGTTCATGGGTTCAACGTCTATTCAGTAATTGGGTGGCAAAGGAGAAGCTGTTTCTAAATTATTGAGTTTGTGCCTTCAGGCTCCTGTACCTCCTTCCTGATGGTAGCAAACAGAAGAGGGCATGTTCTGGATGGCAGGGGTCTTTAATGACAGATGCCATCATTAAAATAAAATTCAATGTTAAACAGACAGACATACTTTATTGATCCCAAGGGAAATTGGGTTTCGTTACAGTCACACCAACCAAGAATAGTGTAGAAATATAGCAATATAAAACCATAAATAAGTAATAATAAGTAAATTATGCCAAGTCCAGGACCAGCCTATTGGCTCAGGGCGTCTGACACTCCGAGGGAGGAGTTGTAAAGTTTGATGGCCACAGGCAGGAATGACTTCTTATGATGCTCAGTGTTACACCTCAGTGGAATGAGTCTCTGTCTGAATATACTCCTGTGCCTAACCTGTACATTATGGATTGGATGGGAGACATTGTCCAAGATGGCATGCAACTTGGACTGCATCCTCTTTTCAGACACCACCGTCAGAGAGTCCAGTTCCACCCCCACAACATCACTGGCCTTACGAATGAGTTTGTTGATTCTGTTGGTGTCTGCTACCCTCAGCCTGCTGCCCCAGCACACAACAGCAAACATGATAGCACTGGTCACCACAGACTCATAGAACATCCCCAGCATCGTCTGGCAGATGTTAAAGGACCTTAGTCTCCTCAGGAAGTGGAGACGGCTCTGACCCTTCTTGTAGACAGCCTCAGTGTTCTTTGACCAGTCCAGTTTATTGTCAATTCGTATCCCCAGGTATTTGTAATCCTCCACCATGACCACACTGACCCCTTGGATGGAAACAGGGGTCACCGGTGCCTTAGCCCTCCACAGTCTTAGTCTTTTCCACATTAAGCTGCACATTAAAGCTGCACTTTTTCACATCAAACATTGTTAAGCAGAATTTACAATCTGAAAGTTAGATTTTCTTTCTACTGAATGTTTACTACTGCATTTAGTGACTAACTAGAGACAGCTTTAGCAACTTCCTTGAGAGAGAGCCTATTGGTTATATATTTTATCAGAGAGGTTCCATAGGTTTTCGTTATTAAAGTGTGCTCTCGCAGTCATCAGAATTTACTGTCTGTTGCACTCTTTAGAAATAATTGATGATCTTTTGCTGTATTGCTGTTTCTCCAACAAAATCCAGGTCATTAAAACAACAGAGGAACTGGCTCAGCTTTTTTATTCGCTGGTTTCCTGGCATTAAATTTAGGTAGAGGCAATATTTAAACATGTGCAGCGATCTCGGGTTGATTCCCGCCACTGTTTATAAGGAGTTTATGTTCTCCCCGTGACCAGGTGGGTTTCTTCCAGCTGCACTGGTTTCCTCACCATTGAGTGAGTAGGTTAATTGGTTGCTTTGGTGTAGTTGGGTGGCACGGGCTCATTGGGCTGGAAGAATTTAAAAAGTTTAAACAAAGGCTTGTGATTACCCACCAGCAAAGGCCGTTCCCCAAGTGCTAATTTCTATATTTGAAATGGAGTTTCCATTGTAATGCGGGCAGATCAGCAGCCATTTTGCACACAGCAAGCTCTTATGGGTGGCAGTACTGCTGCTAATCACTAAACCTAGAGGAGAAATGGGGAGACAGTACAGTCGGCCCTCCTTATCCACGGGTTCCACATGCGCGGATTCAACCAACCGCGGATCGGGAAAACCTGGAAGTTTTTCAGCACTCCAGCACTCTCCAGCACTCGTTTGAGCATGTACAGACTATTTTGTTTTGTAATTATTCCCTAAACAATACAGTATAACTACTATTTACATAGCATTTACATTGTATTAGGTATTATAAGTAATCTAGAGATGACTAAAAATTACAGGCAGTCCCCAAGTTATGAATGAGTTCCGTTCCTGAGTCCATCTTTAAAATGGATTTGAAGTCGGAACAGGTACATCCGGTATTATTTAGCGCCAGTTAGTCAAAAGTTTGTCTAAGTATATAGTATATATTTTACCTTTCTATGCATATAAAACACTTAAGAAACGTATGTATTTCAATAATCAAACCACTGTATTGCTTAGTAATAATTGTAGCTTTCATCGGGGCAGGGCCTTTCACTTTATCCATTAAAATTGTTCTGATTGTTGACCGCCAGTAGCCTAACGCTTTTCCAATGACCGATGGTGTTTTACCTCTTTCCGATTGCTTTATTACTTCCACTTTATTTTCAATCATGATCGTGCTTATTTTCGTGAACAGAAACACTGCGGATTCAGAGCTGCGCCGGGTCCTAAAGACCACCACACTGAGACAGGTTAAATAAGGGATTTGAGCACCCGCGTTTTTTGGTATCTGCGGGGAGTCCCGGAACCAATCCCCCACGGATAAGGAGGGCCAACTGTATGTCTCTCTTGTATTCATTCCATTATGAGACCAGAGCCCTGTAAATAGATATATTATGGTGCTCGGAAGTTTGTGAACCCTTTAGAATTTTCTCTATTTCTGCATAAATATGATGTAAAATGTGATTGTATCTTCACATAAGACCTAAAACTAGATAGAGAACCCAATTAAATAAATAACACAAAAATATACTTTTTCATTCATTTATTGAGAAAAATAACCCAATATTACATGTATTTGTTGGAAAAAGTCTGTGAACCTCTGCGGTGACGCCTTCTACAAAAGCCATTTGGAGTTGGGTGTTCCAGTCAACGAGATCAGAATGGAGGAGTGGGTTGTAGTGATGCCCTGCCCTATAAAAAAACACACACACACAAAGTTAGGTTACTGACAGAGCCTGCTCTAATCAAGAAAGATCTGTTTACGTGCATCATGCCTTGATCAAGGCAACTTCCAGAGGACCTTAGAAGAAGAATTGTAGAGATGCATGCTGGGTAAGTCTACAAAAGCACTTCTAAAGATGTGAGTGGTCATCGGTCCACAGTAAGAGAAATCGTTTACAAATGGAGCAAAGTACTATTGCTACTCTCCCTAGGAGTGGGTATCCTGCAAGGATCACTCTAAGAGCACAACATGCAATGCTGGAGGAGCCGAAAAAGAATGCAAGAGTAACAGCAAAAGTTGTGCAGAAATCTCTAGAATCTCTGTTCCTGTGTCTACTATTAAAAAAATACTGAACAAGAATGGTGTTCATGGAAGGACACCACGGAGGAAACCACTGCTCTCCAAGCAAAGTATTGCTGTATGTCTCAAGTTTGCAAAAGACCACCTGGATGTTCTACACCACTCTGGGACAGTGTTCTGTGGACAGATGAGACAAAGTTGAACTTGTTGGCGGAAATGTGCACCACTATGTTTGGAGGTGAAACACTCGGGTTTCCTTGGCTGCGTAAGTCTGGAGAAGACAATCTCCAGCCCAGCCAAGTGTGTGCGATTGAGGCACAAGCCCCCCTCTTCAAAATCCCCTGTTTGTGTGTTTGCTGTGTAATTCGCTACCCTGTTACAAATTAATGCCAGGAAATAACAGACAATGCACTGCATACGATTAAAGGAACTATATTTATGATTCTTTACTAAGGGGTTGGTAAAGAATTACCAAAAAGAAAGGGCCCATTCTAATTAAACAGTCTAATGTGCACAAGTTGGAGCTCATCTTGGGCTTCTCTGTCACTCACGCACTGGGCCCTCACTTAACATGAAAGCACATGCCACCCTCCGAATGTCATTTGCAATCCATCTCGAACAAACGGGTCTTGCACTGGGCCGTATGCTACCAGTTCTCCCCAGCATCTTCACCCTTCATCTCCTCTCGAACAAAAGCCCTAAGCCCAGTCTTATTGTCCCTCACCAAGAAAGACCTCCCACTAATTGGATGGCACACATTCCACATCATCCCTCATCTTCAACAATAACCCAAACAGGCAGAAAGCAGAACAAACAGCTCTAGCAGAGCGGCTAAATGAAATACTTATAGCATAACAGTAAAGATGTGAACCAGGGCACAATAGAGGAAAAAGGGTACTGTATACCAACACCAAAACTTTATCTCAGCTGTGAAGTGTGGTGGAAAGAGCATCGTGGTTTGGGGCTGCTTTGCTGCCTTAGAGTCTGGACAGCTTTCAAAGGTTGAGAGAACAACAAATTTAAAATTCTGTCAAGACATTTTACAGGAGAATGTTAGGGTAGCGGTCTGTCACCTGAAGCTTAATAGAAGTTGGATAATGCAACAAGATAATGATCCGAAAAATGAGCAAGTCAACAACAGAATGGTTTAAAAAGAAGAAAATTCATGTTTTGGAATGGCTGAGTCAAAGTCCTGACCATAATCCTATAGAAACATTGTGGAAGGACCTGAAGCAAGCAGTTCATACAAGGAAGCCCATCAACATCCCAGAGTTGAAGCAGTTTTGTAAAGAGGAATGGTCTAAAGTTCTTTCAAGCTGATGTGCAGCACCGATCAACAGTTACCGGAAACGTTTGTTTGAAGTTATTGCTGTACAAAAAGGTCACCACCAGTTACTGAAAGCAACTGTTCACATACGTTGTTCACAACTGTTCACATACATTTTCCTACAAATTCATATAATGTTAAGATTATTTTTCTCAATACATAATTGAACAAGTATAATGCTTTTTGCGTTATTTATTTAATTGAGTTCTCTATCTAGTTTCAGGGCTTGCAAGAAGATCTGATCACATTTTAGGTCATATTTATGCAGAAATAGAGAAAATTGTACAGTGTTCACAAATTTTCTAGCACCGCTAAATGGATAGATACTTTATTGATCCCAAATGAAATTAGTGGCACAGTAGCATTAAGAGTGCACTGATGTGCAAATATTAAATGAGATGTAAGAAAGAATTAAAAAAAGAAGTTACCTCAATCAAATGGTCTGAACAGGAAAGTGTCATTACTTCCCTGGCTATAGGCTGACTAATTATAGAGCCTAATGGCCGTGGGTAAGAATGACCTCATATAGTAGCTCTTTGGAGCAGCGCAGTTGCCTTAGTCTGTTATTAAAATTGCTCCTCTGTTCTGGCATGCAGAGGGTGGGAAACATTGTCCAAAATTACCAGGATTTTCCGTAGGGTCCTTTGTTCGACCACAGCCTCCAGGGTGTCCAGTTTGACTCCTCTAACAGATCCAGTCTTTCTATTCAGTTTATGGTGCCTGTTGACATCACCCGTGTTGATGTCAGTGCTCCAGCCCACCACTGCATAGAAGGTTGCATTGGTAACAACAGACTGATAAACCATGTAAAGGAGAAGCCTGTATACTCTAAGGGACCTCGGTCTCCTCAGGAAGTAGAGGGGACTTTGGCACTTGTACATAGCCTCTGTGTTGGTGCTCCACTCATCCAGGTACTTATAGGTCCTTACAGTCAATAGTAAGAGGGAGCAGTGTAGGCTTGGTCTTTCTAATGTCCATCACCATCTCCTCTGTCTTACTGATATTGAGCTGCAGATGGTTTTGTGTGGTTTGACCAGGGCAATCGATGCAGACTGGCGCACTTCTACAAAGAATGGCTGTAGGGCTTGCAGTGCGGCACTGAACTAAACTAAATACTATTGGTCTCCTGGTTTGGCAGTCTATATGTTGTTCACTCGCTTTTTTGCTGTTTGTACAATTTATTTGTTCTTGTTGAACATTTTCTTGAGCCCTTTCCATGGTGTTTCGTTGTTTCTTTGCTTCATGAAAGGAGGATGAATCACCAAGCTGAATTCTGTATACATACTTTGATAATAAATGTATTTTGAATCTTCAAATAATTTAGGGCGGCAAGGAGCAATCTAAGTTGAGTATTCAGACTCGGGATTTTTTTGTCCATCTTGCACCATTTTAAGTTTTCCAGTTGTTAAGATGAGTGGATCGATGGTCCTTGACATCAGAACTTGTGCATTTAACTTTTTGATCTTCCTTTTGCAGCTGTTCCACGTGGCTTATGTCCTTATCAAGTTTGCAAATTCTCCACGACCAGACCTTTGGGTGCTTGAACGGTCTACAGACTTTGGAGAGAGCTACCTCCCCTGGCAGTATTTTGCCTGTAAGTACAATCCTGTAGAATGTAGAGAAAGCGTTGCTGTAAAAGATATAACATTTGTAGACCTGCTCAAAATAGCCCATTAAAATCTATGGAATATGAAGCAATGCACATTCTGGTAAATAATGCACTCATCAGAAACTACTCTGTTCCTGGAGAGCTCACTTCATCTCTGCTTGCTTGCTTACTTACAGCCCATTATGCTGCTGATGTTTAGGGCAGCAGTGAAGGTCCTCTATTTCTGGTAGTGTTCAGAGCATCCTTGATCATGTCAGCCACCTCTGCTTGGTTTTCACTACTGCCAGTTATGCAAGTCCTGGGTGGAGACTCAGTAATACCGTTACACTCAGATGTAGAAGGATTCTTCATTGTTGTTTCCATAACAATTTTGTTTTACCAGTTAAGGATTGTTAGCCCTGAGCCGAACCCCCGAGCCTGGAGAACCAGTGGACTACTCTTTGTCTGGCCTCTGCCCTTTGACCTGTTAGGCATAGGTGACCCTACCAAGAGCCAAAGCATAAAGACCTGACTTAAACCAGCAGAGCCCTCTGGATCATTGAGGCACGCAAGCCTGCAAACCCCGACGTGCTTGTGGTCCTCTTGGAGGTTCACCTCTGCACACACGTGTAATCTGCATCTGGTGACGTGTTTTGCAGTGCAAATTGAGGTATATTGAAATAGGCATAAAATAAATGCAACCACGATTTAACAGTGAAGTGCACCGTTCTCAAACACACCACAAAACTCACGAGGCCATTCTTTTTTCTAGGTCCTATCTGGATACGTGTTAGGTGCCTAGAATTTTGAAAATAGGGACTAGCTCCTTTTGGAAGATCCATACTGAAAATTATTCAGCGGAGATGAGCCTCCGACTTGGTGTGAGTGGATACTCTGCAGTGATTGGCAAACTTTTAAAAGTTGGATACTCGTGCAGTGGTGACTTGAAATGGTGAAAATTTAGAAATATACATAGTCCACTCTGAGTCCCTTCCCCTATCCTCCAAAGCACTAGCAACCCTCCAGGGCTGGACTGGAGAACCTGAGAATTAAGCATTAATCTCTATCATCATTTTAAGCTGAACCATAGATCAAAGTTATGATGGTACCAAAACAGATGAAATATTTTCCATATTTTTTTCTTTTACTAATAAATGTTGATCATAAGAATAGTAATTGGCTGATCATGGAGGATCATCCAATTGGCTAAGATATTATTTGCTGTCCAATCAGGAAAGGGGTGAGCTCAAAGGATTGACATGTCCTTTGTTTACCTGTAGCTTATGTGATATAATTGCCATGATTAATTAAGACCATGCTCTCCTCAAGAGTTGGTGGCTGATGTCATAGGCTTGTCAATGGGTTCCACAGTGCGAAAAGGCCAGAGGTATCTGCAGCTGGGAGATGTGATTTATAAGAAGTGTCAAGCTCAAATTTAGTAAGTTCTTAATAGAACATAGATCATTACAGCTTTGGACAGGCCATTTGCCCCCATGACATTGTGCCGATCTTAATTTATACTAGAAGTCCTATCCATATCCCTCCATTCCTTTCACATTCATGTGTTTATTTCAAAGCCTCTTAAATGCCACCAATTGTCTGTTTCCACTACTACCCCTGGTAACCCACCCCAGACATTGATTATAATGCATCTCACATTACCTTTAAACTTCCATTCTTCATCCTTTAAAGCATATCCTCTGGTTTTTGACATTTCTAAAGTGGGTAAAAGATTTTGAATGTCTATTTATGGCTCACATAATCTTAAAAATCTCTATCAAATTTTCCTTTAACCTCTGACACAAGGGAGAATGACCAAAGTTTGTCCAATCTGTCCTTGCATCTTACTCCCTCTGATGAATTCAGCATCCTGGTACACTTCTCCATAGTCACACAGCCACGCACAAGACCACACTGACTTACACAGCTGGTCACGCCTTCCCAAATGTGCATGAATCCTATTTCTCAATATCCTCTCCAATAGCTTCCCTGCCATTGACATGAGGCTCACTGGCCTATGGTTGCTTGGATTTTCCCTGTTGAACAAAGACACATCAATTGCTAGACTCCAGTCTTCCAGGACCTTGC
This sequence comes from Hypanus sabinus, assembly GCF_030144855.1. NCBI lineage: Eukaryota > Metazoa > Chordata > Chondrichthyes > Myliobatiformes > Dasyatidae > Hypanus > Hypanus sabinus. The sequence goes on from NC_082714.1 coordinate 148,048,800, forward strand.
CTGTTGCTAGTGAAAACACAAAGATCTTTATCAAATCCCCAGCAATCTCCTCACCTGATTCTTTCGGTATTCTGTTATATATTGCCATCAGGCCCTGGGGGCTTATCTAAATTAATGCATTTCAGAAGACAAGTCTTGCTCCCTTTGTTGATGTAAAGATTATTCTTGGTTCCCGCTTTGTGTTATGTGCTTCCTGGATGCAATTTCCTCTCCATTAACCTGAAACGGCTTGCTGTTGAGTTGGCTGTTTCATTGTTGCCTCTTGCAGAAGTATAATAAGCCTAGATTCATAGAGTAAATTCATAGTTTTGGAGCACAAAACAAGCCCCCTTCAGCCCAATTTGTCCATGCTGCCCAAGATGCTTATCTATGCTAATCCCACTTGGCCATATTCTTCTATACTTTTCCAATCCTTTTACCTGTCCAAGTATCTTTTAAATGTTATAATTGTGCCTGCCTCTGGCAGCTCATTTCATATACCCTCTCCACTCACTTTCTGAGAGATCTTCCCCCTCAGATCTGCATTTAAATCTCTCCATAATAATCAAAATAAAACTGCGGATGTTAGAAATCAGAAACAGAAAATTCTGGAAGCATTCAACAGGTCAGGCGGCATCTATGGAAAGAGAACTCAAGTTAATGTTTAAGATTAGAATTTGCACCAATCTGCTTTGAGCAGGAGTTCGGATTAATAAGGATTTAGCCAGCATTTGTTGCTTTTACTTCATAAAGACCCTACCACGTTCAAATTTAATGAATTACAAATGCAGACTTTGGCAACGATTTTTATTTTGCCTCAACGTCTATTTTGTTTTGGTTTCCTTTATTTCAACAAATATGTTTTATTCATAATATACAATCAGTGCAAGTGCTTTGGTACATTCATTATACCTTCAGTTCAATTACAGTATGTCAACACCACTCACATTTCCTACTCACACATTGCACCCATGAAGTGTTAGGATGTCACACAAGGTCCATGCATCAGAACCCTAGACTGTGATCCTTCCCTACACAGCCTCTGGTGGTTACACCAAGCTTCAGCACGTAACCCCCACACCCTGGAGTGTGCCAGTTGACAGCATTCACTTGCTTTCAGCTGCTTGCATTCTAACCAACTTCATTATGGATTCTTTGAAAAGTGTAGAAGCCCAGGATTCTTTGGTGATATTCACATTGCTATTCTCAATCTGACTCTCGCCCAAGTTCAGTATCCTGGCTTGTGCACTGAAACAAACCTGGACTGGGACAAATCTTCCAGCTGCAATTGGTTTGTCTCAATGAACAACCCAGGATACAGTCCTTGGATGAGAGTCAGATTGGGGATAGCAGTGTGACTATCACAAAAGAATTCCAGGCTTGTATACTTCTCAAAGGTGCCATAATGAAGTTGGTTAGATGTCTCTTTGAGCTTGAATGTTACAGTAAGGTTCTGCTTTAAAGTATAAAAGCCTAGACTTCGTTGTCACTCATTGGTGAACAACAAAAAATCCCAAGGACTGGTAAAATTTGTGACATGAGTTTCCTCTTCTCCAGAGTCAGTTACTCTTGGCCAGCAGCCAAATTCTCTCAAATGGAAAGCAGTCGGCACAATTTATATATAAATATTTTAAACATTTCACAGAGAACCAAATAAAGGTCACAACACCCACATAAGTCCTGTCTGAAGCTGAGTGTCTTGTATATTTTTAAATTACAAAGAGCTCTCTATTGTTTCATGACCCAAGTACATACAATAAGTTGGTTTGGGTACATATGTAAACTATTTAGGGCTATTCATAATTTAGATCACCAGTTTTAAAACTAATTGTCCATTGATGTAACATTTTCCAGTGATATTTGTGTCTAACATGAAATGTTAATCACTGAACCTCGATCATTAGTGATGTTTCCCTCATACTTCTGAATGTGGATGACCAGGAGCTCTTTCATTGCTGTGAGGTTCAGTTAAACTATTGTAGCATAGTCTCTGTGTTTCTCTTTAATAAGAATTTATTTCTCAAGGATCCTGCATATTAAATGGTGTGAAGTGGTCCTCTGTGTCTCATTAGGACATCTATTTTTTTTAAAAAATAAAGCACCTTGTAATTGCGTGCCTGGGATCTCATATCTCCAATCTTACAAAATCAAACCATCACTGGATGGGATGTAATAATAAATTTTAAGTTAGACTGCGGTAACCTTATTTGTGTCTGTGGCTGAGGTATAAACTGGAGATATAAACATCTCCTGGATCCTGTTACATAAATATTTGCATTATTTATTTTGCCATTAATATGGAGGAACTCAGCAGGTCAGGCAGCATCTATAGAAAGAAAAAAAAGAGAGTACAAGACCTTTCAGCAGGACTTATGAAGGTTCTCTGTTGTGTATTTGCTATTTAAGTAATATTTGAGTAATCTTGTGTATATATTGATTAAGCATTCAGGTTTGTTTAAATAATTCATCATGGGCTATATGTATAAATGCGTAATTTGCATATGTCATCACATTAAGCAAGGTGCACACTATCACATGGTAAAATAAACACGAAGTTAGACTTGCATTTTGGACTCCTGTGCCTTCCTTGAGATTAGTTTAATGTTTTGAAGTTACAAAACATAATATTGGCAATGAGTTATTTTTAAAATGATCCTGTGACAGCTGTCAGCCTGTTGAAGTGCAGTGAGACAGTCAGAAGTAAAAAAAAACTACAGCAAGGAATGGAGAGTGAAAAGCATGACGTGGTATGTGCAAACTGTTGAGTTAATAATAAAGAAGTAGAGAAAGGAGGAATTTGTAGGTTCATAAAGAGTGAGTACCAGAGTATAATCATAAGGAAAACAGAAAAGGCTGGCTACATCAGAAAAATTGACATGTTTGATTACACAAAAGATGGAATGTGTGTACTGAGCTAATTGAACAATATTTTGAAGCAAATGAAATAGCCAATGAGAAACGAGTAACAATTTTGCTGAGTTCATTGGGTTAAAAGGCATACAGTTTGCTTCAAAGTTTGACTGCTCCTTTTAAACCAGCAGAAGTGAGCTTTGCAGGTATTGTCGAAGTAATGCAGAAACATTTAGAAGCAAAGCCATATCCGATTGCAGAACACTTTAGGTTTCATAAGTGGAATCAAAAAGGAGGGGAATCTGTCTCCACATACATGGCTGAATTGAAGAGATTGTCTGAATTTGGTCAGATCAGTAATGGGCTTAATGATGCATTGAGAGATTGTTTAGCTTGTGGGATCTTACAAGAAAGCATTCAAAAATGGCTCCTTAACTGAAGCACAACTGACATTTAAAAGAGAAGCTGAAATCACTGTTTCAATGGAAACCACGGAAAGATACAATTGTGCTGCTGTCAGGAATGTAAGTGAACATGAACAAAATTGCAGCATCTAAACAGAAACCAGCATGGTTGCACAAATTGGGTTACATAAATATTACACCAAAAATGCAGATTTGAAGGTGAAACTTGCAGAAAATGCAACAAGGTAGGACACATGCAAAGAGCACGTTGGGCAGACAAAAATAAACGGGCTGCACAGGAAAGAGAAAGATAAAAAGTCATGTTGCAATTTCAAAAAGAGCACAAATCTGCATGCTGTTGATGAAAAATTTGATATTGATGAGAGTGACGCAGGACTGAGTACCCATGAAATTTACAGTGTAAAAATTAACAATAGACGAGCAATATGGCTTACACCAGAAGTGAATAAATGTGAGGTTATCCACTTTGGTTGCAAGAACAGGAAAACAGATTATTATCTGAATGGTGGCCGATTAGGAAAAGGGGAGATGCAACGAGACCTGTGTGTCATTGTACACCAGTCATTGAAGGTGGGCATGCAGGTACAGCAGGCGGTGAAAAAGGCAAATGGTATGTTGGCATTCATAGCAAAAGGATTTGAGTACAGGAGCAGGGAGGTTCAACTGCAGTTGTACAAGGACTTGGTGAGACCGCACCTAGAGTATTGTGTGCAGCTTTGGTCCCCTAATCTGAGGAAAGATGTTCTTTCCATAGAGGGAGTGCAAAGAAGGTTCACCAGATTGATTCCTGGGATGGCAGGACTTTCATATGAAGAAAGACTTGATTGACTAGGCTTATACTCACTGGAATTTAGAAGATTGAGGGGGGATCTTATTGAAACGTTTAAAATTCTAAAGGGATTGGACAGGCTAGATGCAGGAAGATTGTTCCCGATGTTGGGTAAGTCCAGAACGAGGGGTCACAGTTTAAGGATAAGATGGAAGCCTTTTAGGACCGAGCTGAGGAAAAACTTCACAGAGAGTGGTGAATGTGTGGAATTCTCTGCCACAGGAAACAGTTGAGGCCAGTTGATTGGCTATATTTAAGAGGGAGTTAGATAGGGCCCTTCTGGCTAAGGGGATCGGGGGTATGGAGAGAAAGCAGGTACAGGGTTGGATGATCAACCATGATCATACTGAATGACAGTGCAGGCTTGAAGGGCTGAATGGCCTACTCCTGCACCTATTTTCTATGTTTCTATGAATGACAAATTAATTAAAATGGAATTGGACACTGGTTCTGCTGTTTCAGGCATTCCTCAAAATGTGTTTGAATGCCATGGAGCCTGCAGATAGTCCGCTGGGAGCATACACAGGATGACTCCTGGGAGAATGACATTTGTAACAGTGAAGTACAGCAGTCAACAAGCCACATTGACCTGCTGTGTAGTAAAAGCATGATGCCAAGTATTGTGGACACATGATTGGCTGAGACAGCTTAAACTTGATTGGAGATCCATCCACTGTTTGCATGTTGCATGCCCTGCAATGAAACCAACTGAAAGCAAGTTAAGAAAGGTACTGGACGATGCCACTACTGTCTCCATGTTGATCACCATAAAACATTGCCCCAAAGAGCACAAACAGGTGTTGGTGCTAACCTCTGTGCCTCTGGTTAGAAAGTATATTGAGCCAAAGAAGGACCACGCTGCTCAGAGGAATCGTGAAAGTGACGAAAGCAGTGGTTTGTCTACAGCATATATTGTAGCCAACATGTCTGAGAAAGCTTCCGATATGTTAATCATTCTTGCAAAGTATGGATTGGTTTTAAGTTCGAAGAGAGTTCAAGGAGCTTCGGGAAGGTTGCAAGCGTTCAGCTTTCAGAACAAGAATCTGCTTTGCGTACATTACGGTTATTGCATAAACTTCAAGTGGGAGACAAAGAGCTGCTTGTAAAAGTGGACACGAAGATGGAAGGCCAAAAAGAAAAGAGTCAACAGAGATACAAAAAACAGAGGATTCATCGGATGATGTCGTGGATGCGGAAAACCAGGAGGACAGATCAGATCATAAAGGGAGCAACTGAAGGGTTAATAGGAGAATACTCCAGTGAACAAAATGGACCTTCCCAAGATCAAAATGCGCAAGCTAGCAGAAGGAAGGAAGGAGAATAAAGGTATCCAGAGCTGTCGGAGCTACTTGCTCCATTCTCAGTCAACTCCTCCAGCCACCACGGAGGAGGCCCCACAACTTGAGATTGTTTTCACAGTCACACGTCTCAACTACCAAGTAGAGTGACCAGCCCCCTTGTTAGCAAAGGCATTATCCGACAAGAGTAAGAAAGCCTTTACAGCGATTAAATCTTCAGGCCAGAATAGGACAAGTTAATATTTACTATGCTGTGAATGTCTCGTATTATGTAGTATACTGTGAATTTGTTGAAATGGATTCTCTATTGAGTTGTAGTTTGTAGCTAAGCAGGGAGGTGTTTTGTCTGTTAAATATTTGAGTAATCTTGTGTTGGGGTGGGTGTGTGTGTATATATATATATAAAATTGGTTATTAAGCATTCTTGTTAATTTAAATAATTCATTATGGGTTATATGTATAAATACCTGAATTGCATATGTCATCATGCTACTGCATGATACATGCACGCCTCCCTTAAAGTAAACATGGAGTTAGACCCGCATTTCAGATTTCCGTGTCTTCCTTTGAATTAGTTAAAAGTTTTGAAGTTACAAGACATAACAGTCTCAACCTGAAACATCAACTGTTTATTCCTTTCCATAGATGCTGCCTGGCTTGCTGCCTCCAGCATTTTCTGTGTGCTGTTTATTTCTTGTGTTTTAGTTTGGTCTTTGTGGCAATACTGTTATCTTTACCTTGAAATGACCAGGAGCATGTCTGGACCTCCACTAATGAAAACCACTAAAATGTAAACCCTTGTCCATACTTGGAATTGATGAGGCGATATGATACCAGCCAAGGAATAAACAAACACAAGACAAAGAAACAACAGCATTTAATTAAGAATGTATACATTCTGTATTTTTTCCTGGCATTCATCAACTCTCCTTAAATCTGAAATAAATGGACAAAATGCAGTACTTGGCAAAAAGTTCTCTGATAAATTTTGAGTTTTCCTCATCTTTCAATAGTTCAATTTAATATCAGAGAATTTATATAGTATACAATCTGAAATTCTTGCTCTTCACAGAACTCCTCAAAACAGATGAAAAACCCCAAATGAATGAATGACAGAAAAATGTTAGAATCCCAAGCCCCTATCTGCCAGGCACTCAGGATAGGACGGATGGTAAAAAGTTGTAGAGAGTGTGCAGCAGACTATAAGAAAGGGTAGGCAAATGATAGCAAAAAATTGCAGCCAGCAGAGTGAGTACCAGTGCATTAGGGATGCAGAATCAAAAAGGGTAGCAAATATAGTACTCAGAGTTATATCTCAATGCACAAAGGTGGATGACCTTGTTGCACAATTGCAGATTGGCAGGTATGATGTTGTGGCCATCAATGAATCGTGGCTGAAGGATGGTTGTAATTGGGAGCTGAATGTCCAAGGTTACACATTGTATTAGAGGAATAGGAAGATAGGCAGAGGGGATGGCGTGTCTTTGCTGATGAAGCATAAAGATGTGACATAGGGTCGGAAGACGGTGAGTCCTTGTAGGTTGAGTTAACAAATTGAAATGGTAAAAGGACCCTGATGGCAGCAGCTGGGATGTGGACCACAGATTACATGGGAAATGCAAAAAGTGTGTCAAAAGGGTGATGTTATGACAGTGATGGGAGATTTTAACATGCAAGTCAATAAGGAAAATTAGGTCGGTAATAGGATCTCAAGAGTGAGTTTACTTAATGTCTACAAGATGGCTTTTTAGAGCAGATTATCATTGAGCCTACCAGGGGATCAGCTTTACTGGATTGGGTGTTATGTAATGAGCTGGATGTGATTAGGAAGCTTAAGGTAAAAGAACTCTTTGGAGACAGTGATTACAATATGACTGAGTTCAACTTGAAATTTGATAGGGAGAAAGTAAAGCCTGACGTAGCAGTATTTCAGTGGAGTAAGGGAAATTACAGTAGTATGAGAGAGGAGTTGTCCAAAGTAAATTGGAAGGAACTGCTGGCAGAGATGTCAGTAGGGCAGCAATGGTGTGTGTTTCTGGAAAAATGAGGAAGGTGCAGGACATATGTATTCAAAAGATGAAGAATTGCACAAATGGTAAAATAGTACAACAATGGCTGACAAGGAAAGTCAAAGCTAATGTAAAAGCAAAAGGGGGCATAGAACAAAGCAAAAATTAGTGGAAAGATAGAGGATTGGGAAGATTTTAAAAACCTGCAGAACACAGGTGAAGGAGTCATTAGGAGGGAAAGGATGAACTATGAAAGCAAGCTAGCAAACAATAGCAAAGTAGATAGTAAAAGCTTTTTCAAGTTTGTAAAAAAAAATATAAGAGATGAGTAGACATAGGATTGCTGGGGAATGAGGGCAGAGAAATAACAGAGGGCAAGGAGATGGCAGATGAACTGAATGAGTATTTTGCATCAGTTTTCACTGTGGAAGACACCAGCAGTGTGCCAGATGTTGAAGGGTGTGAGGGAAGAGAAGTGAGTGCAGTTACTATTGCAAGGGAGAAGGTGCTGAAAAAGCTGAAAGACCTAAGGGTACATAAGTTACCCAGCCCAGATGAACTGCACCCTCGGGTTCTGAAAGAGATGGCGGTAAAGATTGTGGAAGGATTAGAAACGATCTTTCAAAAATCATTGGACTCTGGCATGGTGCTAGAGAACTGGGAAATTGCAAATGTCATTCCGCTCTTTAAGAAACAGGAAGCAGCAGAAAGGAAATTATAGACCAGTTAGCCTGACCTCAGTGGTTGGGAAGGTATTGGAGTCAACTGTTAAGGATGAGGTTATGGAGTACTTGGTGACACAGGACAAGATAGGAAACGTCTGCATGTTTTCCCTAAGGGAAAATCTTGACTAACCTTTTGGAATTCTTTGAGGAGATTACAAGTAAGATAGATAAAATGGATGTTGCATATTTGGACTTTCAGAAGCCCTTTGATAAGGTGCCACACATGAGGCTGCTTACCAAGTTAAGAGCCCATGGTATTACAGAATAGTTAATAGCATGCTTAGACCATTGGCTGATTGGTAGGAGGCAGGGAGTGGGAATAAAAGGATTCTTTTCTGGTTGGCTACCACTGAATAGTGGTGTTCAGTAGGGTTTGGTGTTGAGACCACTTTTTATGCTGTATGTCAATGGTTTAGATGATGGAATAGATGGCTTTGTTGCCAAGTTTGCAGATGATATGAAGATTGGTGGAGGGGCAGGTGGTGTTGAGGAAACAGATAGCTGCAGAAGGACTTAGATTGATTTGGAGAATGGGCAAGAGAGTGACAAAGTAGAAACATAGAAAACCTACAGCACAATACAGGCCCTTCAGTCCACAAAGTTGTGCCGAACATGTCCCTACCTTAGAAATTATCAGACTTACCCATAGCCCTCTATTTTTCTAAGCTCCATGTACCTATCCAGGAGTCCCTGAAAAGACCCTATCGTATCCGCCTCCACCACTGTTGCCGGCAGCCCATTCCATGCACTCAACACTCTCTTGAGTAAAAATCTTACCCCTGACATCTCCTCTGTACCTACTCCTCGGCACCTTAAACCTGTCACCTTTTGTGGCAAACATTTCAGCCCTGGGAAAAAGCCTCTGACTATCCACACAATCAATGCCTCTCATCTTATACACCTCTATCTGGTCACCTCTCATCCTCTGTCGCTCCAAGGAGAAAAGATTGTTCACTCAACCTATTCTCATAAGGCATGCTCCCCAAACCAGGCAACATCCTTGTAATTCTACTCTGTACCCTTTCTATGGTTTCCACATCCTTTCTGTAGTGAGGCGACCAGAACTGAGCACAGTACTCCAAGTGGGGTCTGACCAAAGTCCTATATAGCTAATGAAATACAATGTTGGAAAATGCATGGTCATGCACTTTGGTAGAAGAAATAAATGAGTGGACTATTTTCTAAATAAGAAAATCCAAAAAATCCGAGTTACAAAGAGATTTGGGAGTCCTTGTGCAGAACAACCTAAACCTTAACTTGCAGTTTGAGTCAGTGGTGAGGAAGGCAGATGCCATGTTAGGATTCATTTCAAGAGGTCTAGAGTACAAGATCAGGGATGTGATGCTGAGGCTTTATAAGGCACTGGTGAGGCCTTACCTTGAGTATTGTGAACAGGTTTTTGGCTCTTCATCTAAGAAAAGACGTGCTGGCATTGGAGAGGTTTCAGAGGAGGTTCACAAGAATGATTTCAGGCTCTGTGCTCTTTGGAATTTAGAAAGATGAATGGGAAATCTCATTGAAACCATTCAAATGTTGAAAAGCCTCGATATGGTAGATGCGGAAAGGATATTTCCCATGGTGGGGGAGCCTAGAACAAGAGGGTGATCCATTTAAAATGCGGAGAAATTTCTTTTGCCTGAAGGTGGTGTATTTGTGGAGGGCAGGTCATTGGGTGTATTTAAGGCAGTATTTAATAGGTTTTTGGTTGGCCATGGCATCAAAGGTTACATGCAGAGGAATGGGGTTGAGGAAGGGGAGAAACAATCGGCCTTGACTAAATGGTGGAGCAGACGCGATGGGCCAAATTACCTAATTCTGCTTCTGTGTCTTATGGTCTTTTGACAGAACCACGAGGATATTAAAACATGGAAAGCGTTAGTTCACGAGCTCATTGATAGTCGCTTGATGACAGTCTCTCACCCCTTCTCTTCACCTGCCCATCACCTCTTTCCCCTTCCTTCCATGGTCTGCTATCATTTCGTATCAGATTTTCTTCAGCTCTTTACCTCTTCCACCTGTCACCTCCCTGCCTCTTACTCAATCCCCTGTCCTCTACCCACACACCATGCCTTACCTGGTCTCACCTATTACCTGCCAGCTTGTAGTCCTTCCTGTCCCCCACCACCTTAATCTGGCTTCTGTTCCCTTCCATTCCAGTCTTGAAGAGTGTCTCGGCCCAAAATATCAACTGTTATTCCCCTCCGTAGCTGCTTCCTGACCTGCTGAGCTCCCCCAGCACTTTGTGTGTGTCACTCATGATATCCAACATCTGCACAATCTCCTGTGTTTATGTGCAGGAAATATTATTGTGTTCACACAACATAACAAGCCAAAATGATTTTCTTTGGGCTTGACTTTCTATAAATCTCCCTTTACATGTGAAGCCTAAATATTTAAAATGATTGGTGATTAGTCTGGGTTTTCTTCTTCCCAGCAACCCAGGTGGTCTTTGAAAATTAGAGTATGTTCTTGATACAGTAGAGTTTAACAGTACTGGATGTATGCAAAATAAATCTGTGCCCGTTTTGAACTACAGGATACCTTTTTACAACCTATACAGAAGTCATGAACTGTAAGATCTGCTACTTGAAGCAAAATCTGTGATGCCATAGATGGTTGATATGTCTTTCAGAAGGAAACATGAATAATTTAATAATACCTAAAGCATCAAGCCCAACTGCAGGAGGAGGAGGTTTGGGCATAGGGGTAGCAACCCATCCCGTTTTTTAAAAAAGCAGTTGCAGAAACAGCAACAGACGCTCAAAAGACCTTATCCCTGGAAGAGAAAGCTTTGCCCAGAAGATGTATGAAGTCATGTGGTGAAATCAGAAGCTATGGGGCCAGGCAGCCTTCGGCCCAGGACAAGATTCTGGCCAGCTGCTGTCAGCGGCCTATACCCCAGGCAGGGTGATGGGCTTCAGACGAAGGAAGTACAAAATAGTATAATTTCACATATTTGTGTACATGAACAGAATGCTTTCTCAGGCAGGGAGATTTATCCAGTTCAATTATCAAAAGAATGGTGACATAAAATCAAATACAGCCTTTCAGAATGGATCTGCTTTCTTTCTGCGATTTGAACCAAAATGGCCATTTCCTTTCACAGATGTTGCCTGACCCATAGAGTTTCTCCAGCATCTTGCTTTTTGTTTCAGATCTTAGCATCTGTAGTCTCTTGTATATACCTGAACAGACGAACTCCAAGTATATAATATAAAAAATAAGGAAGCAGTCTGACCTTTCATTCAGTGAAAGAGGAAAACCTCTGCCTATGTTCAATGAACTAGTGATCAAACCATAATCACCTCTTTCAGAGAAATAATGTTATTAAATACATCTTCACAATGGAGTTATCAGTCAAATAAACATTGAAAGGGTTGGATCACCGAAACCAAATTTTAAAGATTCCTTGCCAAAGGAAAAGCCAATGCCACACGTTTGACAAGGATCATAAAGATACCTCTTTATTTCAAAAATTAAAGTTTTCAGAACACCGTTAAATTCTGAAGCAGATTGTGACATTTTTTCACCTAATTTCTGAAAAGTAGTAGCTAAAATGATTCAGTAGAATTTTAGTTTAAATCGGTCACCACACAATATTTTTACTGTGCTGTAAGATGCATAACTCCCCTATGTCAAATATGCAGTGAATTATCTTTTGTGATTCTAAAAGCTGAATGTTTTGATTCTTTTTTAAACCAAGTTCAGTGGCCACTGAGTGTATGTTCGCGATTCTCTGATGCTGTAGCCCATCCACCTCGATGTGTTGTGCATTCAGAGATGTTCCTCTGCACACCACTGTTGTAATGCGTGGTTATTGGAAGTACTGTCTCTTACCTGTCAGCTTGAAGCAGTCTGACCATTCTCCTTTGATCTTTCATTAACAAAGCATTTTTACCCACAGAACTGCCAATCACTGAATGCTCTTTTGTTCCCCTCCCCCCATTCTCTGTAAACCCTAGAAACGTGTGTGTGATAATAGCAGGAGATCAGCAGTTCCTGAGATACTCAAACCACTTTGTCTGGCAGTGGCAGTCATTCCACGATCAAAGTCGGTCAGTTCTCATTTCTTCCCCATTCTAACATTTGGTCTGAACAACAACTGAACATCTTGACCACGTCTTGAGTTGCTGCCACACGATCAGCTGATCAGATATTTGCATTAATGAGCAGCTGCATACGTGAATCTAATAATGGGGTTTTTGAGTGTAGAGTTATACATTTTAAATTCCCCTACTGAAGAGATCTTTATGTGGTTATGATGGTATGGATCTATACCATCCAAACGATTGATGAAATGTCCTTTCTATTCTAGCCTGTTGCAATTTTAGCATGGTTGCTGATGCAGGAATGGACCAGTTCTCATATATTGGTAAAATAAGTTGGTATTCTAATACACCCTAAGAACGCTAACATTTTATTTGTAATGAATTAACTGGGTCACTTGAGGAGCAGACCACCATTTAGAAGGTTCGAGTAGTTTTCCCAGAAAGAAATATTCTTGAGTGGCACCGGGATGAGCAGCAATGAATGTGTCGGCTCCTTATGCCTGGAACTATCCACTAAGCTATCTATCATCTGCAAACTTTGAGAATAGTTGCCTTTTGGGCACACTCGGCAGAATTACAAAAGATCGCTGTACAGAAGAAGCCTCACCATCTAGGACACATTCTCAACATTTGAGGAACAACCTTCCATTCTGCCATCAGATTTCTGAACAGCCCATGAAGCTAAATCATTCCTTTTTTTCCTCAATATTTATTTATAGTAATTTTATGTCTTTGCTTATATTGTGTGTGTGTGTGTGTGTGTGTGTATAAGTAAAACAGTTAAATAAGTAGCACAAAAATAGAAATAAAAAGTAGTGAGGAAGTGTTCATGGGATCAATATTCATTCAGAAATCATATAGCCGAGGGGAAGAAATTATTCCTGAATAGTTGAGTGTGTGCCTGCAGGCTCCTGTACCTTGTTCCTGATGATAGTAATGAGAACGGGCATGTCCTGGGTGATGGGGGTCCTTAATAATGAACGCTCCCTGTTCCAACTGCTACCATCCAGGAAACGGTACTGCAGCATAAAAGCCAGGACCAACAGGCTCACATTGCCATCAAACTGCACAAATCATGCTGACACAACTGTGTTTCTATGTTATATTAACTGATCATATTTAACATCTTGTTACTGTCCTGTTGTACATACTATTTATTATAAATTACTATAAATTGCACATTTAGACATTTTTTACTTCTCATGTATATGAAGGACATAAGTAATAAAGTTAATTCAATCCAATTGAAGCATTGTTCCTTGAAGATGTACTGGATACTATGGAGGCTCGTGCTCATGATGGAGCTGATTTAAGTTTACAACTCTCTGCAGCTTATTTCGATCCTGCGCAGTAGCTCCCCCCACCCCCAAACAGATAGTGATGCAGCCAGTTAGAATGCTCTCCACAAAACTCGATAAGATATTTTATTACACCCTCTCAGAAATCCCATTATGATAGTGACCTCCCTGTTTGCTAGAGAAACTGTGGAAATCAAAATGCAAATCATTATCATATTTTTTGGGACTGCCCTGTAATCAGAAACTATTGGAGGGGGATACACAATGCCCTCCAAGACATCTTTAAATGTGAAATACCCTTAGAGAGTAAGATGATATATTTTGGATATATACCTCAAGAATGGTTGAAGAGAGATAAATATTTAATGAATATACTGTTGGTGGCTAGTAAAAAGACTCTTACTAGGAAATGGTTATCACAGGAGAGCCCAAACTTAAATGCATGGATGGAAATTACAATGGACATTTACAAAATGGAGAAGATAACAGCATCTGTTAATCATAAGCTGGAACAATTTGATTCATACTGGGAAAATGGTTTAATTACATAATGCTTCATAGGCCTGATTTTATTCTCACAGATCAATGAAGCTTTTGTAAAAAAAAAAGATCACTCCCTACTTGTACATAGTTCTTTCCTTTTGCTTGTTTTTTCTTTCCACTCTTTTCTATAAGTGTATACCCCAGATAAATACTTTGTGGAGATTTGTGATATATATGATTATATGATATATATGTACAATGTCTGAAATATATCTTATGGAAATGTTTGTTTGATGAACTTCAATAAAAAAATTACAAAAAAAAGAATGCTCTCCACATTAAATCTGTAGAAATTTTCAAGTGTTTTTGGAGACCTACAAAATCTTCTCAAACTAATGAAATATAGCTGCTGTTGTGCCTTTTTTATAGCTACATCAATGTGTTGGGTCCTGGTTAGATTCTCAGAGATATTGACACTCAGGAACTTGAAATTGCTCACTCTCTCCACTTCTATGAGGACTGGAGCGTGTTCCCTTGTCTTAACCTTTCTTAAGTACACAATCATGTTTCAGATGAAACCTATTTTTTTACTGGATAGTGGGTCACTTATTGATGAGTTTTGTTTAGGCTACTGTATCTGTTGAATCTGTTTGACATCCCTTAAGAATGCAAGCTTTCAGTTAGTATTTTTAATATTATAAGTAATAATTTTTGCAAAGGCACAATGTAATCAAAATATTTCTGATCTTATTGTAAAGTTAATTTTAAACTGATGTCCTTTGAAGATAGAGTAATGCTTTACAGTGCCAGCAATCAGATCGGGCTTCAATTCCTGCTGCTGTGTGTAAGTTTATACATTCTTCCCATGACCGTGTGGATTTCCTTCAGGCGCTCTGGTTTCATCCCCCTTTCCAAAAGATGTACGAGTTAGTAAATTGTGGGCATGTTATGTTGGTGCTGGAAGCCTGGCGACACTTGCGGACTGCCCTCAGCACATCCTTGGACCGTTTTGGTGCAAGCAACACACGCATCTGTCTGTTTTGATGTAAATGTGACAAATAAAGTTAATCTTTAATTTTTAAACCTTTTGGCGAACGCTCAAGATTAGTATATCATAGTTCTGTAGCAAATTTCATAAGTTATTAGATGCTTCTTTGGAACTTTGTTCTTTACGAGTCCGGTCACAGCATCACAGCAGTGATACAGATTCATTACTGTTTCGGTTAAAGCCATCAACAGTCGATGACTCAATGGCATTGTGTTTAGTGTAATGCCTTATAGTACCAACGACCGGGGTTCAAGTCCCACTGCAGCCTGTGAGGAGCTTGTAAGTTTTCCCCGTATCCGTGTAGGTTTCCTGCAGGTGCGCAGACATATCCTCCCACATTCCAGAAACATATGGGTTAGTAGGCTAATTGGTCACATAGGGGTGGGGAGGTGACCTGCCTTCATTACTTAGCCAGTCCTGCTCTGAGATCAGCATTCAGCAGCTGGAAGTTCTTGCCAAAGTGGGCTGAGGATTTTGTACGACGGGAATGGAGTTGTTGTCTGACGTGGTGGTGTACCTGAAACACTGAATCCATCTTTCTCTCGGCCCAATAGCATATGGGGGCAGAAGCAGCTCCGGACACTGGAACCTAGAGTGAAAACACAAACTGCTGGAGGAACTCAGCAAGTCAAGCATCATCTGTGGGGGCTGGGGGAGGAATTGTCAATGTTTCCGGTCAAGGCTTTGCCATGGAACTGAGAGTAGAGAGGGAAGAAAGCGTGTACATAGAGGGGGGGGGGGATCAGTGGGGAGGCAGGGACTAGTAGGTGATAAGGTGCACTGAGGAGAGATGCTTGGTGATGGCAGACGGAGCAGGTGAGGCAGAGAAAGGTGAAGGTGGAGACAGCTACTGTGAACAGTGCTGGAAACTGATAAAGGGAAGAGAATAGGGCAGATAGAACTAGATGGTTTCAAAGGTACATTTAATGTCACAGAAATGTATACAATATACATCCTGAAATTCTTTTACTTTGCAAACATTCACAAAAATCAGGGGAGTGCCTCAAGAATGAATGACAGTTAAATGATAGAACCCTAAAGCCCCCCCCCCCAACTCCCCCCATGCATAAGCAGCAGCAAAGCAATGACCCTCCCTCCCCCACCAGCAAAAAAGCATCAGCACCCCCCACCAAGCACACAAGCGTTCAGCCAGCATCAATAAAGACACAGACTTGCAGTAACCCAACGACTACTCATTCACCCAGTACTTCAACATGCCATCGGCTCTCTCTCTCCCCCCAATAAGGGGAAAAGAGGTGTCCCTCTTTCACAGTGAGAGGGAAGGCATAACAATCAGCTTGCTGATTTGAGATGTTAAAAGTCTGTTGCGTCGCTTTTTCCGAGCTCTACGCCCAGAGAGCCCTGGAAATGCCTCGGTCTCCGGACACAAACCCCCGGCAGCTAACCCTCTGTTCCGTGTTCTCCCGCGATGCCTAGAATCAGCCCATCTCCAGAGCCACAAAAATCCAGCACCCTGAAGGTGCACTAGTCTTCCAGGCCGTGTCCTTGGAATATCAAAGAGCGGCCAGTTGTGAAGCCCTGAGAGCAAGTCCCATTCCCGCAAAGAACCAAAGTCAGCATGTAACTCCAGGTCAGGGTCTTCAAAAGAACCTCGAAAAGGAAAAAAAGAGATCAAAGATAGAGATAGAGCTGTTCCCAAAGATGCGTGCAAAGGAGTCGCCATCGAGCGCCATCTTGACTTTGCTTCGCCCCTCCATGATTGGATGGGGATTTGGTGGGTAAATTGTGTGGGCAGTAATTGGGTGGAAACATGAGGGTGGGGGGGGGAAGGGGGAAGGAGCATGAAAGTGGATGATAGAGGTAGAAGTTGGTAGGGTTTAGGAATGAGAACAAAGATAGAAAGATCTGAAATAGATCAGAAGGGGAGAGAGAGGGGGAGAACTGGAAGGAGGGGGCTACAGGAGTTAAAAGTAGCCATTGGGTTATAACTCACCCAGACGGAATATGCAGCTTTATTTTTCCAGTTTGATCAGGCTTCATCCTAGTAGGGAGAAGGCCGAGGACGGACAAGTCAGCATAGGAAAAGGAAGGGGAGTCAAAAAGGCATGCAACCAATAGCAATTGGGTTTTACCTGATGCCTTGTTTGTTTTTACTGTTATGGGTCAATGCATTGAACAGCAGTCAGTAGGTGATTGTTTGAAACAGCAGGAAATCGTGGCAGGTGAGGATTGTACTTCAATTCTAGAATCTTGACCTGCCTGATATATCGAGCACCTAAGAGGAAATATAACTTACTTACCATCCGTTACACCCTGGCATCTAGGGCAGCAATGAAGGTCCTCCATCTCTGTCTGTCCTTGTCCATCTTCTCTATTGTGCCCCAGCTGTGGTCAGGCTCCTCATTTCTGCTCCTGTGGTACACCACCAAGTTGTCTTTGGTTTCCCACATCTCCTCTGCCCTTCAGGAGTCCAATGAAATGCTGTCTTGATGGAGTTGGCCTCTCTTCTCATCACGTGCTCAGTCCATCTCCAACGTTTCCTCATGATGATTGTGGCCACGTTCTCATGATGACACTGAAGGAGTTGGAGATCCTTCTTGGCTGGAGGATTTGGAGGATCTTCCGGAGTCTCAGGGTGTGGAATGATTCTCTGTCACGTGCTAACATTCTGACCTGTAAAAGCGTGCAGACAGTACACAGCTCTGGTACAGCTTCACCTTGGTGCGGACCCTGTACTTGATCTCCATATGTTGCTTCATTGATCTGAAGATGTCTCTGGCTTTGCTGAGTCTGCACGGGGTGGTGTCATTGGTTCCAATATCCTGTTAAATGCTACTGTCCAGGCAGGAAGAGGAAATCGAAGCAATGTGGGAAATGGGGCCTTAAGTTCACTTTTGCTTCCTGGGGATGGTGTGTGAATTTGGCAATGTCTTACTCAAGATAATGTTCCACTCTATTCATTTAAAATGTTTCTGCACTGGTAATGCATGTATTTTATTTCCCTTGTTTCTCTGTCAAAACTGAAGGAGTTCTGCATTCATAGTCCTGTCCTTCATTGAACAAAGCATCAAACCAGGATTGGTCTGTTTTCTAAGGTGGATTCTAAAATATTCCCCACCCCTCATGTTATTTTGATAAATGTCCGAACCAATATTTATCCCTGTGTTAAACTTACGGAATTGGATTAGTATGGCTTTGCTGTGCACAAATTAGCTGCCCCAATTCTTACACTATAGTTGTGAGTGCTCTTCAGAAATACTTCACTGGCTGTTAAATTCTTTGGGGTATAATGAAAGTGATATGAAAGGTTCTATGTAAATGGATTTTTTTCCCCATTATATCTCTAATTTCCAACTCTCCAAGGTACATGCCTTTTGTTACAGTGATTGGAAACCCTTTTATCATGTGTATAGTGTCAAGTGTATTTTTTTTTGTATTTTAGAGATACAGCATGGTAACAGGTCCTTGCATCCCAATGAGCCTGTGCTGCCCAGTTGCACTCATATGAACAATTAGCCTACCAACCCATACAAACTTGGAATATGGGAGAAATCTGGAGGAAATCCACACAGTCATGGAGAAAATATTAATAATTTTTAGACTGTGGTGGGAATTGAAGCAGGGTCACTGATACTGTAAAGCGTTACACGAATTCTTCCAGTTCCTAACCCAGATGGCTGTGCTACCTGACCAATCCATCTGCGTTGGGAATTGGAAGAACAACAATTTAACTTACTTCCTTAAAATATAAATTGAAGCAAATGGCTTTTTTATTAAAGCCACATTGATCTGCTTCTCCTCTCTCTCTAGCTTCCAAAAGAGATTGCATTGAGAAATTTGGACCAAAGACCGTGGAACGCATTGTAGATGATGATGATGCTATCTGCACCACTGAATATTCACGTATAGTGCCTCTGGAAAATGGAGAGGTGAGTGGACAGGATTAACAGCAAGGTTCTGGATTTTATGTTTTAAAGCTCTGAAGTCTAGAAGTGTTCTGTGTAATGAAATCACATTTGTAAATAGCGTACGTACAGATTCTGGTTCAGTGATGTCACAGAATAGCAATTTACACTGGCCACTGATACAAGGCAATATCCGATTTAGATGTTTGAATATTCTCTGCCTAATCATTATGTCAGATATTTTACTTAAGACTGTCCAAGTCGTACATTGTTTCATTGACAGTGTGTAACAATTTTCTGCAAGATGATATTTTCTCAGTAGCCCAAAGATCCACGCATTGCAGGACATACAATAGTTTGAGAATGCCACAGGGTTCAAGGATAATTACAATCCAGTTGCTGTAAAACATTTGAATGACCTCTTACAAAGATCAAAGTATGTAGATGTCACCATATACAGGGTTCAAAGCACATCTATTATCAAAGTATATATGTAGTATACAACCCTGAGATTCATCTTCCTACAGACAGCCACGAAACAAAGAAACACCATGGGACTCTTTCAAAGAAAACATCAAATACCCAACACCCAAAAAACGGAACAAGTCGCACAAACGGCAAATAATTAGCAAAAACCACACAGAATACTAAATATCAAACTGCAGAGCCTTGAAGCAGTCTAGGAGTGTTCCGTTTTGTTCAGTTCAGTTCAATTTAACACTGTGCCATTCGTTGACTGTAGGCCACAGAGTCAGTCTCCCCCCCGCTCAAAATCGCACCGTAGAGATATCGAGGAACACATACAACATGAACTGCAGACTCTAATCCACAAACCGCATTGATTTAACCTTGCCCAAGGCCCATGGCTTCGGCACCGTCCTCTGAGAATTCCTGAGGTTTATTTTCTTGCAGGCATTCACAGTGGAACAAAGAAATACAATAGAGTTAATGAAAGAAAGACTGACAGACAACCAGTGTGTGAAAGAAGACAATCTGTGCGAATAGAAAAAACAAATGGGTATATAGATAAATAATGCTGAGAACATGAGTTGTAGAGCCCTTGAAGATGTTGTGGAATAGGTTATGGAATCAATTCAGTGTTGAGCTGAGTGACATTATCCACACTGATTCAGGGGCCTAATGGTTGAAGGGTGGTAAGTCCCTGAACCTGGTGATATGGGACTGACGGCTCCTGTACCTCATTCCTGATAGCAGCAGTGAAAAGAGAACATGGCCTGGATAGTGGGGAGCTTTGATGATGGACGCTTCTTTCTTACGGCAGTGCTCCTGTTGACGTGCTCAGTGGTGGGAAGGGTTTTGCCTGTGACGGACTGGGCTCTATCCACTGCTCTTGGCAGGCTTTTCTTTTCTTGGGCATTGGTGTTTCCATATCAGGCACTTACAATGAAGCTAATCTTCTTCATTGTGGCCCTTGCACTTCATTTGTCATCTGCTCTGCACTTTCTCTGCAACTGTAACCTTACATGTTATGTCTGTGTTCCTGGGTAAGGAATGATCTGTCTAGCTGGCACGCAGACCAAAACTTTTCACTCCGTCTTAGTACATGGGCCAATAAGAATCGATTAACAAAAGCAAATGCAAGTGGTTTCCATCTGACAGTTAATAGGCAAAAGGCAAATGTTTTATAAAGAGAAAGATTGGCTTTAGTTGTCACATGTACATCGAAACATGCAGTGAAATACATTGTTTGCATCCACGACCGGCACAGTCCGAGGATTGTGCTGGAGGCAGCCCCTATGTGTCACCCTGATTCTGGTGCCAATATAGCATGCCCATAACTCACTCACCCTAACTGTACTGTACAGTTACATTCCATTCAGAATGTGGGAGGAAACCAACATGGTCAAGGGGGAATGTACAAGCTCCTTACAGACAGCGGTGGGAATTGAGCCCCGATCTTCCAGCTAGCCCTGTAAAGTGTTGCACTAACTGTGCCTCCCCAGAGGTATAAATGGTAACATTGAACTTCTTCACAGAGCTGAACTAACTCCTCTGCTTCCAACTGTAGATTGTAGTTTCCTTGGTAAATGGACGGCCTGGAGCCATGAATTTCTCCTATTCTCCCGTCCTTCGTGACTTCACCAAAGCCACCAACATCCGACTGCGGTTCCTCCGAACGAACACTCTATTGGGGCACTTGATGGGGAAGGCACTGAGGGACCCCACAGTCACGCGGCGGGTAAGTGCTGACTGTATGTCTGTATGTGGATGCTGTCATTGTGCAGGGCGAGTACTCAGTAAGGCTCACCTCAGTGTCACCCTCTCTGACCATTAACACAGACTTTACAAAATGCAGAGAATGCTCAGCATCTGCGGAAAGAGAAGCAGAATTAATGTTTCAGGTCAAACGCCTTTCAGCTGGACTGGGAATGTGAGAATACAGGTTGGCCTTAAAAAGCACTGGAATCTGCATCTGTGCTGAGTTACAACAAGAGAAAATCTGCAGATGCTGGAAGTCCAAAGCAACAGACACAAAATGCTGGAGGAACTCAGCAGGCCAGGCAGCATCTATGGAAAAGAGTAAACAGTTGACGTTTTGGGCAAAGGGTCTCGGTCCAAAACATCAACTGTTTACTCTTTTCTAGATGCTCCCTGGCCTGTTGAGATCCTGCAGCTTTTAGTGTGTGTTGCTGTGCTGAGTTAGCTGATCTCGACTGGAGTACCAGTAGTGCCGTTGTAACTACGGGGTCTGCGGCTCGGGAAGCGAAAAGCTGCTGGCTCCTTGTGTGGCAGCAGTTTGCATTTGATGCTTGTATAAAGAGTGCGTGATGACAAGGCCTGTCTCTGAGGAGGTAACCAGAGACAGATGGTCTGCCGGTGTTCAGCGTTACAGCTTACCATTTCATTAAGGGCAAGTGTAAAGGAGAACAAAATACTTGTTACTTGGCCAAATCAAAAACAGATTTACTTTCACTGATTTATATGATTTTCCTAAGCAATAAGGCTGATCAACACCTCCACCCACTAACCCACCCCATCACCACTACTTTATTATTTCTGGTCAGTCACCTTATATATAGATGCTCCTGTGCCTAGCATCACTTTATGGACTTGTATATAAGTTATCTTATGTATTTATATTTATTGTGTTTTATGATTGTGTTCTTTATTGTATTTTGACTTTTTGTGCTGGATCAGATCCAGAATAACAAGTATTTTGTTGTCCTTTACACTTTTGTTCTGAAAATAACATGAAACATTCTTGACTCTAGAATCTTGATGCGAAATTTGTTGTTTTGTGGCAACAATGCAGTGCAAAGATGTAAAAGTTACTCAAAACTACAAAACAAATATAAATTACAAAACACAGGAGGACAATGATTGAAAGTAGGTATTGTGCTAGTAAATGCAGAGAATTGAATTGAATTGACTTTATTTTTTACATCCTTCACATACATGAGGAGTAAAAATCTTCACATTAATGTCTCCATCTAACCGTGCCATGTGCAATCATAGTAATTTATAATAAATAGAACAGTCAGTATAATATAGAATGCACTCCAATCAGTGTGAGTTCATCAGTCTGACGGCCTGGTGGAAGAAACTGTCCTGGAGCCTGTTGGTCCTGGCTTTTATGCTGCGGTCTGTTTCCCAGAAGGTAGCAGCTGGAATAGGTTGTGGTTGGGATGACTTGGGTCCCCAATGATCCTACACACCTTTTACACACCTGTCCTTGTAAATGTCCTGAATTATGGGAAGTTCTGAACTACGGATGCGCTGGGCTGTCCGCTCCACTCTCTGCAGAGTCCTGCGATTAAGGGAGGTACAGTTCCCATACCAGGCAGTGATGCAGCCAGTCAGGATGCTCTCAATTGTGCCCCTGTAGAAAGTTCTTAGGATTTGGGGGCCTATAGCAAACTTCCTCAGCTGTCTGAGGTGAAAGAGGTGCTGTTGTGCCTTTTTCACCACACAGCTGGTGTGTACAGACCACGTGAGGTCCTCGGTGATGTGGATGCCGAGGAACTTGAAGCTGTTTACCCTCTCAACCCCAGATCCATTGATGTCAATAGGGGTTAACCCAACTCTATTCCTCCTGTAATCCACAACCAGCTCCTTTGTTTTTGCGACATTGAGGAGAGGTTGTTTTCTTGACACCACCGTGTCAGAGAGATGACTTCTCCCCTGTAGGTCACTTCATTATTGTTTGAGATTAGGCCAATCAATGTAGTGTCATTGGCAAATTTACTTAGCAGATTAGAGCTGTGGGTATACAGGGAGTAAAGGATGGGACTTAGTACCCTGAGGGTCTCCTGTGTTGAGAGTCAGAGGGTTGGAGGTGAGGGAGCCCACTCTTACAGCCTGCTGGTGATCTGACAGGAAGTCCAGGATCCAACTGATTTAACCAAAGTTTCCACATATAATGAAGTCTGGGCCATGTAATTGAGCATGTGCACAAGGAAGTTTTCTATAAATTAATTCGTTTGTGTATAAATTCAGATGCATTTGGGTATTTGGCATAAAGTATCTTTGCATTTAATGTAAACCACCATGATAAACTGTGCAATATGTGAATGGAAAAATATGTTTTCTTTCAGTATTACTACAGCATCAAGGACATCAGTATAGGAGGGCGTTGTGTCTGTAATGGCCACGCTGATGTTTGTGATGCAAGGGACCCATCAAATCCATACCGGTGAGTTTTGCTTTTGTGTAATCTGACCAATAATTGACAACTTGATATAGATGTTATAGTCCCAAATAATGGAACACTTTTATTGGTGGATACTGAGTATTTAATATTAAAATAATTTGTTTTACTTTATTCTGGCATTGAATATACTAACTTGGTTAGCTGTCTGCTCTACACTGAACTACAGGCACCTGATAGCAGAGAACGCTGTTAAGGTACATTAACTTTTGTGTGCAAAGCCCTCAGATATCCCAATGGCAATGTGTCCGTATGGCAGTGATTGTTTCAAGCAGTGAGAAGCACCACAGTGAGGTACAAATGTACTTTCCGGCAGAGGAAATTGGTTAATCAGTGAAGCTGCTTACTCTGCTAGTTAAGAATAAATGATTACAACTTAGTGTTGGCACAAGTCAGGGTCAACAAAGATACTGGGGAATTTTGCCAGCATCAGCTCATGAGTGGGATCGAGATCTACATATGAGCCAATAATTGCAAAATTCCAGACAACAACACACAAAGTTCACCACACAACCTATCAGCAACGTGATTTCTTCCCCACATCACAACTGAATTTTCAAAATGACGACTAATCAGCTGATTGATTAGTATATAAAGGCCAAGCATTCAGAGAATACACCAAAATCTGCAACACACTGATGATCTCTCCTCATATGGTGATGAAATGCTTACAAGTAATTTGTCAAGGTCAGAGAACAACTCAGTCCAATCATATCCTGAAAGATCTCTGACTTCTGAGGACTTCCACTGGCTTTTAAAAAGTTATCATGTAAGGCAGAAAATTTTAAAATTCAGTTGTTAGAACAACTGGGGGAAATGCCAAACATGTCATAAGCATTTCCATTTGGCTTTGCTTCCTTGAGAAATGGAATATTTGTTGCACTCACTAAAAGCAAATGGCACTTCTATTCCAATAACTACTTCCAGCTTTCAAAAATCATAGTTAATGCGCTTAAGAACTGATTCAAATGTAGAATCAACTAAACGTGATAAATCTACTTCATCAGTCTCCTGAACCAGTGCGGATAACTTTACTTATCTCAACTCTGAACTGATTCCACAACCTATGGACTCACTTTCAAGGACTCTACAATTTATGTTCTCCGTATTATTCCTTATTTAATTATCTATCTATCTTTAAATTACTTTTTGCAGAGTTTACCTTTTGCACATTGACTGTTTGCCCATTTTTGTTAGTGTATAATTCATCGATTCTGTTCAGTTATTTTGTGAATGCCTGCAAGAAAATGAATCTCAGGGTAGTAGTATATGGTGACATACATACTTTGGTAATAAATTTACTTTGAATTTTGAGGAATTATGAAGTCTCTGGAATATATCTGGAGCTGGGTGAATTGATTTGAAATCTTGTAGTTTGTCATGCACACTTGGCTCTGTATCTGAAACTCCGGCTTGCTCAAGGACAGTTCACACAGAAGCCATGAGTGTTATGAACTTCCTTGTGAATTATAGTTTAGAGCGCACCAGGTCAGAGATATGCAGGCTCGCTGATTACCAGGGACACGCCACAACTTCTGCTTTCCTGCTGTGGAAAGTGGGACCTTGGAGGCAATAAAAGATGTGGCCAGGAGCATCTCCACAAAAAAGCAAGAAGTGAATCTTGCATTCCCTATCACTTACGACAGAAGTAACAAGTACTAGTGTCAAGACGTCTTCAGATACTTCACTTTCTTTCTCCTGGAGGATGGTGCACTTCAGGGTTGTAGGGATTGAAGTTGAGGCCTGGAGCAGGTCAGCTTTGACCATTTTGAATTGAGACCCAAGCTGGAGGGGCTGAGTGGCCTACTCATCCTATTCTTTTTGTGATCTGGATAAACCCCTTATTGAGTCATTTCTCCCTCCATGACCACCTTTGTTCTGGCTCTCACCTCATAGGATAACTTACAACAGTAGAATGTTTGATCTTCATTGTAGTTATTTAGCCATTTCTAAGTAGTTCCAAAGTGTGGGTGATATTAGCCCTCTGGGTGATTGTGAAGTGAAAATGATTGAAGTCGCTGTACACAAAACCCTCACAGTCAGTTGAGAGAGATCCACCCGTCTCATCAGCTGAGTTTGGACCCAAATACAGATGGTGAAATAACAGAAATGCTGAAAGTACTTAGCAGGTCAGCCGACTCAACTAAATTAACATCAAACACTACAACACAGTACAGGCCCTTCCTCTGCACCCTCTCTAAAGCTCCGACATCCTTCCCATAATGAGGCAACCAGAACTGAACGCAGTACCCCAAGTGTGGTCTGTCCAGAGTTTTATAGAGCTGCAGCATCATCTCTTGGCTCTTTAACTCAATCCCCAGACTAACAAAGTCCAAACTCATGCCACATCTTCTTAACCATCCTATCAACTTGCACGGCAGAGTCAAGTGATCTGTGGACATGGACCCCAACATCCCTCCGTTCCTCCACACTGCCAAGAACCATGCCCTTAACCCTCGAGTTCTAACTTGAAATTTGACTTTTGAAAGGACTCCAACTTCACATTTCTCTGGAATGAACCTCTCAGCCCAGTTCTGCATCCTGTCAATGTCCCATTGTATCCTAAAAACAGAAATGCTGAAGATACTTAGCAGGTCAGCGCCATCAGGCAGATAAACCTCCATCAAAATTACTTTTTCTCCTTTACAGTTCTGAAGGATTATTGACATAGAAACATAGAAAACTTACAGCATAATACAGGCCCTTAGGCCCACAAAGATGTGCCGAACATGTCCCTACCTTAGAAATTACTAGGCTTACCCATAGCCCTCTATTTTTCTAAGCTCCATGTACCTATCCAAAAGTCTCTTAAAAGACCCTATTGTATCCGCCTCCACCACCATCACTCTCTGAGTGAAAAAACTTACCCCTGGCATCTCTTCAGCACCTTAAACCTGTGTTCTCTTGTGGCAGCCATTTCAGCCCTGGGGAAAAGCCTCTGACTATCCACGCGATCAATGCCTTTCATCCTCTTATACACCTCTATCAGATCACCTCTCATCCTCCGTCGCTTCAAAGAGAAAAGGCCGAGTTCACGCAACCTATTCTCAACAGGCATGCTCCCCAATCCAGGCAACATTATTTCCCTCTCGTCAGATGCTGCTTGGCCAAATGGATATTTCAGATTTCCAGCACCCACAGGTTACTTGCATTCCTCTTTGGAGATAACACCTTAGGACGTTCATGCAGATCCTGTCAATTCAGACTTATAACGAAGACTTAATTAGTAAATAGCACAAGCACATCTTTCCTGAAGTACATCTTCCGAAGCACTCGTTGCTGTAAAGAATTTAATTTTGAGAGAGTTGCTCAAAGCACAGCAATAAATTATTAATATGATTCACAGGTTATTTGATAAGTATTGTTGTCTTTGGTCATTGATACCCACTTAATTAAGACTTGCAAGTGATTGTTATGATGGGTTTGGTTTTTTTTACAGTAGAAAGACTTTGATGTATCTGAATACTGTTGACTAAAGCTGTCGTGTAATGGATTGGGGTATAATTGCTCGTTATGCTACAGGGAGTGAAGATATAGTACAGATGAAAAATTACCTGGTGTTACCTCAAGTTTAAGTAACTTGAGTTGCTGACCTATTTTATACAGTGGAACATATGATTTTCCCTGACGAGTCAGTACATTAATCATAACATGCCTATTAAATTGAAAAAAAACAAACTCAATGACAGAGACCTTGAGTTGGATGATACTGGCCAGTGAAATATTTACATCGTGGCTAGTGATGTAACTGTTGACATCCAGGATGGAAGATTGCTGTCTGAGAATTAAACTCCCTTGCGTTTAAGAATAAATGGGATTTTTGGGGCCACATGTGATCCATCAAAACTGTACAGATTGGGCTGAGGTTAAACAAATATTAGTCATGTAAGAGTTGTTGTTTGCAGATAGGGCTCATCAGAGACATGAGAACAGAAACCTATGGAGAGGAAAATGAGGGGGTGCCTGAACTAAACCCTTTCAGTGAGGTTAGTGGCTGGTATTTGAAATCATTACAGTTGATACATTGTAGATAATCCCTTTCAAGAGAGATTAAGGTCAGGAACCAAGGAAATGAAGAAGAACTCCCATATGTCTCTTAAATGCCTGTGTTCTTATCGTGGCAGTGTCAGAGAGTTCATTCAGGAAACTGCAAAACATCACATGGACATTGACATGCATTGAATTTCAGCTTTTAAATAGCAGCATTCCTTTCTGTAGGCTGTGTTTTCATATTGCACAAGGATTTATTAGTTGCAAGCAGAAAAGTTGACCTTGTGTATATATGAAGCCGGGCTGGTAAGATTAACTGAAGGGAGCTGTTAGGGTAGACGGAGAGAAGCTATTTCCACTGGTGTGAGTGCCAGGATGCAGTGCTGCTGAAGATGGGCGATGCGGGAGTGTAGACTTAGGACCAGACCCTTCAAGAGTGAGATCAGAACATTTTGAACTCAGGGACTTGCAGAAAATAGTCCTTCTGCAATCGATTATTAATTTTCATAGCTGATCAACATTTATATCAGTCCATTACCACGTCTTGGGTTAAATTCGAAGTAATTTTTATTATAAAAGTACATATCTGTCACCAAATGCAACACTGAGATTAATTTTCTTGTGGGCGTACTCAGCATATTTATAGAATAGTTACTATAACAGGATCAATGAAAGGTCAACCAGAGAGCAGAAGGTGTATTGTCCTCGGAGACGGTTCAGAGGCTGTTCACGAGGATGATTCCAGGAACAAAGAGGTTAACATATGAGGAGCCATTTGGCAGCATTGGGCCTGCACTTACTGGAATTTTGAAGAATGCAGGGTGATCTCATTGAAGCCTACTGAATGTTGAAAGGACTAGATAAGGTGGATGTGGAGAGGATATTTCCTCTGGTGGGGGGATATCCAGAACTAGAGGGCACAGCCTCAAGATTGAGGGGTGACCTTTTAGAACAGATGTAAGTAGGAATTTTTTTTTAGCCGAAGAGTGGTGAATCTGTGGAATATTCTGCCATAGACTGTAGTTGAGGCCAATTCCATGGGTATGTTTAAGGTGGAATTTGATAGATTCCTGATTGGTCGAGACATCAAGGGATATGGTGAGAGGGTTGAATGGGATCTGAGATCAGCCATGATGAAATGGCGGAGCGGACTTGATGGACTGAGTGGCCTAATTCTGTTGCTATGTCTTAATGGCTTTCAAACAACAAGCTACGCAAATGCAAATATAAATAAATAACAATAAATAACGAAAATGTGAGATAGAGTCCTTAAAGTGAGATCACTGGCTCTAGGAACATTTCAATGGTGGGCAAGTGAGTGTAGTTTCCCCCTTTTATTCAAGAGCCTGATGGTTGAGGGGCAGTAACTGTTCTTGAGCTGGTGGTGCAAGAACGGAGGCTGTTGTATCTTCTATCTCATGACAGCAGTTAAGGCCTCAACGTTTAAGCTGTTCAAATAAGAAGAAAATCTCTTGCAAAATAAATTATATATGGGCCACTTGTGTTGGTGAGCCCATTTACCTAAACTCCTCATTTGGCATAAAGGTGTCCCTCAGAGGCTGAGGTTGAAGGACAGATTTTGGGACCTTGTTTCTGCTCTTTGGTTGTAATGGATGTGGATGTAGGGTTGTTTCTGTTGATCCCAGCACAGATTTCCGTCTCTATGATTGGCCTGAGATTCCTGCAGAAATACAAGTAGCCACCAATTTCTGATCATTTCCCATTCAACTTTATTTGTCATATGTACATCAAAACATGCAGTGATATGTGTCGTTTGCATTAAGTCAAATCAGAGGATTGTACTGCGATGCTGTGTGTCTGGTACCAACATAATAAGCCCATAAATCACTAACACCAATGGCATGTCTTTTTTTCTTTGGAATATGAAATGAAACCAGAGCACCCAGAGGAAAACCATACTGTCACAAGGAGAACGTACAAACTCCTCACATAGACAGTGGCACGTTTCAAACCCCAATCTTACAGCTGGTGCTTTAAAGCATTTGTCTAACTGTACTGGATTTCTCAGGTTGAATTCTTGTGTCTGGATTTTCTTGCTGTCAAGCCAGGAAACACTATGGATTAAAATCATGAACATCACATGCTTGTGACTTTTAACACCGGTTTGATTAGCAGTGAGACTAAAGTGGAATATGCTTGATTTCACAATGCACTGCCTTGTAACCTAGCTTGTTAGCAAGACCATTTATTGATCTGTCTGGAAGCAGTTGCAGTGATAATAAACTGAGATGCAAGACATCTGCTGTGATTAAATGAGTTGCTCGGCCGAAATCGTAAGTGCCTTTGTGTTGGTAGATGGTGGTAATTATTTAACACCATGTACAGTCAAACACAGCAATTCATTTATTCTAGCTCTGTCCAGTTGTGGAATTGTTGGGGGTTTAATAAGAAGAAGCAGGTTTCTCCAGGGACGACTCAGCGATACTGGGTGCCATGTTGCTAAGATGGTACGTGAGAGGGAAGGCCTGGGACGCAGCTACAGTTGGGCTTCAGTGGAATGTGTCACTGGACCACGTGCACTTGTTGTGCGTCTTCAGGCAGCCTCAGGGAGACACTTGAACCTTTAAGTGGTATGTGCAAAGGAATTGATGACTGTATCTTGCATGGAACAGTGTTGCCTGTAGCTTTATAACAAACCCCACACTTCTTGCCTATTGGGGAAGCTTCCTACCCAGCTGGTGGGGGAGCAACTGAGTGAGGCCTCCAACGGTCAGGGTTGACCATGACTGTTGCAACCAAGCCGTCTAGATACATAAACCAGGGCAGTGCAATATGGAGAGCAAGCTGTTGCCCGTGCAGCAACCTTCCCCTGTCTATGCGTCTCATGAACGCAAAGAAACGACAGAAGCTGATAGTTTGGCACCAGCAGCATCACAGGAGTTGCCAGTCAGTGTTAAACTCAACATAGGTCTGCCTTAGGGACTCCAGCTCCAGATTTTTCCCTCTGAGTTTACTCCTGAAGCCTTCCCCATGAGTGGGTACAGCCACAAGGCAGCGGAGGTTTGAGATCAGAGTTTTCCTGCTCCTAGATGAGCTGCCAACCATGGCTGATGATCTCCATCTGGGGGAGCAGGTATCCATTTAGCACCTTCCAACTGAGTGTAGCTGTGGTGAAATTTTGGGTCTTTCTTTATTATCACAGTGGAAGGGTAGAGTGCTCTGTATGTACATAGAAATCAACAATGTGATAAGAACAAATGATCTTAATTTCACTTTTAAGACCAGACAGAAAACAGTGTTCCAGTTTCATGGTGAAAAATGAGAAAATGATATTGGAGTGGTCAGAGAACACTACAGCAAGGAACAGATCCTTGCCAAACTATTATTTATATTTATTTATTATTATTTTTTCTTTTGTCTTAGCACAGTCTGCACATTGTCCACCCTGTTGTGTACGGTCTCTCAGTGATTCTATTTTGTATCTTGGACTTACTGTGTATGCCCGTGAGAAAACAAATCTCAGGATTGTGTGTGGTGACATTTATGTACTTTGATAATAAATTTACTTTGTACTTTGAATTGTATTTAAGTACTGATCAAAGCAATGCCCCCATTCACTTAGTTGCTAGGAGTAAGTTTTCAAAATTGCCTGATGTATTTTCTTTCCTGTGGGTAACATCTGTCTGTCTGTAGTAGTCAGTAGTGTAACCAGGTCATTTTTTAAAGAAAGACAGATGTGATCTTCAGGTGGTGTTGGTAATTATCGCCTGTGGAACATACATAACTAAGTAGCCCACTGGGTCTCACTGACAATTATTTCAGGCGAGACTGAATGCAAAGTTGCATGTTATTGGAACAATCTGGAATTAATTACAAAGCACTGTTTAGCAATTGCAATAAAAAGGCTTACCTTTTTGGGGGTCTTACAGTTTACATTTGAGCTTGGAGAACTAACTTAGCTCGAACATTTAATGTTGTCATATCCTTCAACATTCTGAGCATCGTTCTCTGTATTCCAACAAATGATGTGGTTTTTACAAAAAGAGTGTCGTCGGGTACGACCTGATTAACAAATTCCAGTCGGCGCAAGACAAACTCAATTTTGTCACTAATTAAACCTGGCATGTGAACTTAAGAATATACTTTGATGTACTTGCTCTCTGAAACTTAGCTCTGATTCATGCAAATAACAGACTGTAAGGCACAATTAAGTCAATATGTAATGCTCTATTTCATTTCAGACAGAGGCTTCTAATAGATATGAGCTGATCTGTAGCTTCTATGCTCAGGATGCATAAAATAACCTGTGGAAATAACCAAAATAATTTTGGTTTGGTAAAGAAATCAGTGAAGATCTCAGCGAAAAGACTGTGCAAGATAACAAAGGAAGATTTTTACTTTATTTCTTGAATAAATAGAGCAATCTCTTATCTTCCTTTCTCTGAGGGTTCTTCGGACAATGCTTATGAATCCTTACAACAAATTGTAAAAATTACCCATATCAGAAACAGGTTTGATATCACTGACATATGTTGTGAAATTCGTTCTTATGCTTCAGCAGTACATTGCAACACATATTAATAAAACTAAATTGCAGTAAGTATGTATATAAAAATGTAAATTAAATAGTTAAATAAGTAGTGCAGAAAAAATGTAGTGAGGTTGTGTTCATGGGTTCAATGTTAATTCAGAAATCTGATGGCAGAGGGAAAGAAGCTGTTCCTCGACCATGTGCGTTCAGGCTCCTGTACCTCCTTCCTGATGGTAGCATTGAGAAGGGGGCATGTCCTGGGTGATGGGGGTCCTAATGATGGATACCAGCTTTTTTTATCCATATGAAGGTATTGTTAAAAAGGACACTTTGTCTTCGGGTTTGGCGGTTTGATGTGTGGCTGCTGTTCCTAGTGAAGGACATGGTGCTGTTACCTCTTCAACTCAAACCAGATCCCTGCATTGTAGCCTGAGTAAGGAGGCTTCTAACCTGAATAATTACAAGACGATATGCGCTCCTGACTGACGACATTTGCCACAACTCCTACCTGATTACATGGTGTCAGTAAATGCTGCAGTACATATCTTCTGATAAAGCAGCAGTTCTCGCTTTGACAACCTACCTTCATGGAGGCTCCAGATCCCAAGCATTTGGGAAATTCCTTGCGGTCAGGTGCAAGCAAGGTTACCCCAAAAGGGCTCAGTCACCCCTTCGCGTGGTTGTTCCTTTAAAAGGGCATTCAGTCAGCATTGCATTGTGGGGAGAGGGGCTTGTGTGAGACCTTGCAGCAATACCTCTCCACTCACAAACTCCTAAACGTCGGGCACTAAAGTTGACTCTTTTATTTCAGATTCCGATTTATTTCTCATACATGCGTCAAAACCTACAGGGAAATGCATCGTTTGCGTCAGCAAAACAGCAGGACTTAGTGATTTGCCGGAGGCAGACCACAAGTGTTGCTGCACATTCCAGCGCCAGCAAAGCTTGCCCACGATGCTTGGCAGAGTGGCACACCACACACAACAGAACAATAGCATTAGCTCCTGTATTGCACAACAAGGGGAGGAAATTTCTGAGAAGGCAGTGGATTGCAGGGAGAGAGGTTTGGGAAGAGGCCTGTGGGGAGATGCTGAAGGGAACTGTGGTAGGGATGCACGTCGGTTGAATGTAGAATTAACTAAGTTCTGGTATGTTTCATACATTGGCAATAAAGTCACTCTGATTCTGGAAAAACCCACACGGTTACATGGAGAATGTGCAGACTCCACAGAGACAGCACTAGAGTTCACTTATTATTTATTGGGATACAGTGTGCAGCATAATAACCTACTGATTTAACCCCAGCCTAATCATGGGGCAATTTACAATGACCAATTAACCCACCAACCGGTATGTCTGGACTGTGGGAGGAAACCAGAGCACCTGGAGGAAAGCCAGGCGGTTTCAGGGAAAACGTAAAAACTCCTTGCATCAGAAATTGAGCCCAGGTTGCCTGTGTTGCTAACCCTCATGCTACTATGCTGTACCATGAGTCAAGGATTGTACATGGGGTGCAGGAGCTCTGAGCCAGTATCTCTACGAGCTGGTTACTGCGGCGCCACCCAGCATGGAAACAGGACCTTTGGCCCACAAACTCTGAGCCAAGTGTTGAATATGTGTTTACTGTAATCCTACACTAATTATACTTCATCTTCCCAACGTTCCCATCAACCCACCAAGTTCTGTTGACCCATTTACATATCAGGGCAATTTGCTGCAGTTAATTAACCCACCAAGCCACACATCCTTGGAACATGAAGGAAATGGGAACCTGTACAGTGACAGGGAGAGTGTGCAAATTCTACACAGAATGCCCGAGGTCAGGACTGAACCTTCCTCTCTGGGGCTGAGAGGCTGCATCTCTACTAGATATGCCACTGTGCTACCCTTCTTGTATAAGCTTAGCTCTCCTTGAATAAAATCTGTTGGCAGAAGGCATGGAGCTTTGTTGAACCGTTTTTCTGTGATTATTTTTAAAATTAAACATTTGTTTTTCATAGTTATAATGTGCATCAGTTCACCTGCTTTCCCCCACATTTTTAATTCAATTTTGCAAAAAAACGATGTTACCCTCCTTTAGTAGTTTATCTTTGCATGGGGATTTGAGTTTATTCCCAGCTGTATCACATGCATTCTTTCTCTGTCACATTTATCTTACACATTCCACAGCATTTTGTAATTGGGTTCCAGTAACCATATTCAATCATTAGTAAATATTATGCATAGTGCGAATGTCCTTTAGTCATTCTTCTCAAGTTGGAAGTTTGCCTTGCCTTCTCCAGACTATGTGACCTGCAGTTAGCAGACCCTAGTTCCATGCTACTTCGGGTCTCGTTTAATTTCAGGAAAATTTAAAATATATTTTGTTCTTAACTTTGCCAGATGCAACTTGGAACTGAGGCAAGTACAGTGGGCACCACCTTAAAGGCGGTTGAATTAGATATTGATGAATGCCGTAGCATTTGTGAGTTATGCTGCTGGAAGAGGAGTATTCTGATTTTAATGCGAGTGAGCTGACAAACTTTAACTAGTTAACACTGAGAAACAAACTAATGTTAACATTCCACTACTGTTTGTATTGACATAATACAAAGTTGAGATTAAATTTTATTATCAAAGAACATATATGTTACCATATACAACTCTGAGATTCATTTTTCTTTGAGCATACTTAGTAACTCTATAGAATCAATAACAGAATCAATGAAAGATCAGCCAGAGTGCTGAAGACAAAAAACTGTGCCAATGCAAATATAACAATAAATAATGAGAGCATGAGATAATGAGTACTTAAAGTGAGCTAATTGGTTGTAGGAGCATTTCAATGATGGGGCAAGTGAGGGTAGTTATCCCCCTTTGCTCAAGGGACTGGTGATTGAGGGGTAGTAGCAGTTTGTGAACCTGGTGGTGTGAGTCCTGAGGCTCAGCAGGAATAGAGCATGACCTGGGTGGTGGGAATCTCTGATGATGGGTGCTGTTCACAGTAATGCAGTGTAAGCTATGTAAGGCTCTTTGCATTTAAAACTGGAAACATGAAGTAGTACTAAAGTTAGTTCCATCGAATCATTTGAGTAAGCTGTGAGTGGGTGCTGATTTTGCCAAGAGCACATCAGCATGACTGGATACAGAGATGGAGCTCAGTTATTATATCCTGCACAGATCCGTTGCATAACACTGATTTAAGAAAACACTAAGGAATGAAGGGCCACAGCCTGAAAAGTTAACTCAGATCCTGCTTCATCTTGTGAGAGTTGGCATCATTTTCTGTTTTTATTTCAGATTTCCGGCATCTGCAGTGTTTTATCACCACTAAAGAGCTGCAGTCAGTAGTCTAGTGCCAAACTAACTGGTTCTTTCAGTTCGGATGCTCCCTGCACAAGGGATTTGACAACTGGAGGAACTCAGCAGATTGCTTGATGTTCCAGATACCAGCATCCAGTCTCTTGTGTCTCCTTGCACTGGGTCAATTCCTGGCTGATCCCATCTGCTGTTTGGAAATCAGGCAGCATTGTTGGATAGTCCCACTCACTTGTGGGGTACTGCAGATGCTGCAATCTGGTGGAACACAGCGGGTCATCGTACCTGTACCTCACCGTACTTGTGCATATGACAATAAAATTGACTTGTGCAACACATTCACCGTCAGCCAGAAATCTCCCATTGTTCTCGATCTTTCATTTGTTCTGGGCCATCTCAACAGTTTCTGTTTTATCGACTCCTGTGCCTAGCACCACTTTATGGACATACAATCAGTCTATGTATATCAGCTATCTTGTGTATATATACAGTATTTATTGTTTGTTTTTATTATTATTGTTCTTTATCTGGTTTTTTTGCACCTTATCAGATCCGAAGTAACAAATATTTTGTCTCCTTTACGCTTGTGTGTTGGAAGTGAAATTAAACAATCTTAAACCTTGCAGGCAACTGGTCCTAGCAGGGAGGATGTTGTGGTCGCCATGGTCACCATGGACCAGTCGTGCTGAAGAGCTTGTTTCCATGCTCTGACTCCATGGTTCTAATATATTGCAGCTTGGCTATTCTGTGGCCCATACTCCGAGAAGCCAGCTTCCTCTCTCCACGCACAGGACCTCTCCCCCTGGTCTAAAGGAAGAGATGGAACTTTGGCATTTGTAGCAATGAAGGAAGCTCAGGCTTCAAATCACTCCAGCACATTTATTGAAGTTTTATCATGTGGGGCTGACCTAAAAGACTTCCTGGAACCAGCTTCAATCATCTTGAGGCAGTACTACCAGCTTTCTTCTGGCAACATTTCCTCTTGGCAGGTGTCATCCCATCGAAATCGAGCTATCTTTGGGAACAGACAAGTGGGAGTTCATCAATCCTTGGGCAAGCCGACACATTTGGCACCACCGACAAATCCTCTGTCCTCTAATCTGGGAGTCCTATTCTCATGCTTTCATAGGAGCTGCCTGCGCTTTTGTTTTGAGAAAAATACACAGAGCTTTGAAGATCTTTTTGCCTTCAAAATCTTTAGAAAGATCAGAGCTTAGCTTGATTTGTCATTTTGTACATTGAAGCATACAGTAAAATGTATAGTTTGTGTTAGCGATCAACACAGTCGGAGGATTTACGGAGCATGGGAGGCAGCCCACAAGTGTTATTACAGCCTATTATTGGAAACCCCAGTCCCTTAAATGAAAAATCTGACAAAAGGTAGTAGACACGACATGTCCATTGCTGCTGATGCCCTCCCCACCATTGAACACATCTACTTGAAATACTTTCCCTCAGCTGAGACCCCCACCACCCAGGGCATGCTCTCTTCTTATTTTCCCACTGCTGCCATCAGGTAGAAGGTACAAGAGCCTCGGGACTCGCACCATCAGGTTCAGGAACAGTCAATACCCCTTTACCATCAGGCTCTTGAACCAGAGGGGATAACTACACTCAACTTCACTTGTCCCATCATTGAAATTTTCCCACAACCAATGATCTCACTTTCAAGGACTCTTCATCTCATGTTCTCTGTAATTTTAACTTTATTTATTTATTTTTTTATGCTTGTACAGTTTGTTGCCTTTTGCACACAGGCTGAACTCCCAATATGGTGCGGTCTTTCATCAATTCTGTTATGGTTATTATTCCATAGATTTATTAAGTAAGCCCACAAGAAAATGAATCTCAGGGTTGTATATGGTGACATATATGTGCTTTGATAATAAATTTATTTTGAACTTTGAAGAGTCGTTACACATCCGTTGCCAAAGTAGCTTGCCCACAACTAACCCATACGTCTTTGAAATGTGGGAGGAAACGTTGAAACTGGAGGTAGCCCACGGTCACAGGGAGAATGTACACGTTCCTCACGGTCAGCGGCGTAAGTTCATCGCTGGCGCTGTAAAGCATATCGCAGACTGCTGCGGTTACCTGTTCTGGTGCATTCAGGTCTGACCTCAGTCTTCATCCTGTCGTGGTTTATTAGTCAATTTGGTGTCTTCAAGATTCAGTGGGCACATCAGGAAACTGGCACAATATTCCAATGCCAGCATTTTGTCAGTAGCTTTAGTTCTCATGATAATTTTTAAGGTAAAGGGACCCTCTGTGCTTAGTGGCCAGTATTATCTGATGCTTCTCTTGCCCAGCCCCCTCTGCCTACAGAAGCACTTTATGGACATGCAATTAGTCTAATTATAATTTATTGTATGTTTTATTATTATTGTGTTCTTTATCTTGTTGTGTAATGCTTTATCGAGTCCGAGCACCACACTTTACAGTACCAGTGACCGGAGTTCAATTCCCACTGCTGTCTGCAAGGAGTTTGCACATTTTGGTTTCCTCTGCATGCTCCAGTTTCCTCTCTCAGTCCAAAGAAATACCAGTTTGTAGATTAATTGGTCATTGTAAATTGTCCCATGATTAGGCTAGGATTAAATCGGGGGATGCTGGGCAGTGTGGAGCGAAGGGCTGGTAGGGCCTATTCCACACTGTATCTGAGTAAATAAAAAAACAATTATTTTGTTCTCATTTACACTTGTGTACTGGAAATGACATTAAACAATCTTGAATCCTGAATGTTTCCAGGGCAGACACCTGCTTGATTTCAGCCTCTGCAATGTTGTGCACTGACTTTGGAACTGAGAGTGAATTATTTCAACAAACTTCAGAATACTTTTTAAGTCATCACTTGCTTTCAAAAGAGTTGAGGAGCACATACATTATAACTGTCATGTGTGGTTGTGTTCATTTCAGAATCAAATATACAGTTGTTTCATTACCCTGAAAGGCAGGACAATTTCTAATTCAATTGGACCGAAGAAAAGGAATTTAGCGGGTTGAATTTTCAGCCTGGCTTTACCAATGCTCAAAATTGACTTGCACAACAGTCAGTAGAAAGCTATAGACACAGACTGTAGCTG
Source organism: Hypanus sabinus (assembly GCF_030144855.1). Lineage (NCBI taxonomy): Eukaryota > Metazoa > Chordata > Chondrichthyes > Myliobatiformes > Dasyatidae > Hypanus > Hypanus sabinus. The sequence continues at coordinate 148,087,190 of NC_082714.1, forward strand.
TCTTCCGGGAAATTTTGAGGACTTGATATTGAAGGTCTGATAGACAACTCTGGGAACCTTGTTGGAAATTTTAACATTTAGGCTTAAATTCTGACTAAACGAAATCTAACTGTCATTGTCCAGTAGAATTTAAGAGTCAGAATCAGGTTTACTGTCACTGACATCTTATGAAATTTGTTGTTTTGAGGCAACAGTGCAACACATAAAAATACTATAATATAAATTAGAATAAGAAATATACATATATAAAATCATAATCAAATGGAAAAAATACAAACACTTCCTCTCATGTGATGTATATTAATTTTAACATGAATTGCAATCCAGTCTAGAAGGGTGATGCTTTTCATTACTGCGTGCACAATTTAAACCCTGGACTTCATCACCTTCTGTTTAAAGGCTGTTGAGGTGACTAGTTCTTTCAGTAGATAAGCCCTCTTTCCTGATTCGACCTTGCTTATCAACAGTGGCATTCTGGAATGCATCACAGTTGCCAGATGAGGATTAACAAGCGAGTACCACAGATCCTCCTGTATGGTTTAATATTAAACAGGAACTTGGAACGAGCACACATTGAACATTCTAACATATGTTTAACTTTAGTGATTATTAATTCACAGCAAGAAAAACTTACTGTTGACATGAAGTTATTTAAGGTTTATTTCAAAACTGGAAATTAAAAAAATTTCTCTCTTCAATATAAAGGCTTAAGTTGGTTCTTAAAGGAGCAGAGCTAAGAGGGAACAAATGCTACTTGAACTTTTTATTTGGATCTTGGTTCATTTATTTCCAATGTGATTATGAAAATTGGCAGCTGAGTGGAATATAACCAAAGGGTAGTTTAGTAACAAGTCTCCCCAAATAAAACCTGTTAAAATCTTTTAAATTAAAATAGATTGTTCTGTGAGAAGCAAATCCATTGTGGTGAGCTGGACTCAGAGCTCTGGACCCTCCTTTAGAGTGGCTTTGGCAGTCGCAGCTGCTGCACCATAGGTTTAATGATTTCAATCTATGCAAAAGGATGCTCAAAAGTCCTCATTTCAGTGCTTGTCAATCATTGTGAATTAGGCAGCTGGTTTGCGAATTATCCACAGGCAAACACTAAGCTCTCAGATGGACTCTAAACCCCTCAGCAAACAATAAGCGCATAGGCCAACCGTAAACCCGCAGCCAAACAGTAACCTCTCAGGTGGGCAGGAAACCCAGGGGCAAACAATAAGCCTTCAGGTGGACAGTAAGCTCTCAGGCGATGGTAACCCCACAACCTCTGGTGCTTAAAATTGATTGGTTTTGGCCTTCGTTTAATTTTTGTACCAAAAGAAAAGTTTACAGCTACATGAGGATCAAACAAAAGAACTATTCCCCATCCTTGGGAACCAAACTGAAGAGATGGAAGAAGGGGCAGTTGGCTCACAAATGGAGAAAGCCTGTAGACAGTGCAAGAGGGAGGAAAGGCAGGTGATAGAAAAGGAATGTGCTCAGCCTGATGGTTTAAGATGTGTCTATTTTTTTTCTTTTTATTGAATTTCATATATAAAAGAAACATAATATAATAATAAATAGGTTATAAATGCATAAGACTTGAAATTGAATTAGTAGTAGGATAACAATATCCTATTAAAATATCAACATAGAAACATAGTACAATATCAATCAAGTCTATAATAATTATATGAAAAAAATAATCATCAAAAGAAAAAGAAAAAATTATAAAAATACAGGCAAAAAATATAAAAAAAAATACTAAACTAAACTAACATGGGCAATAATAACAGTTTATATGTATATGATAGTGCCAAAAACTCCGGAACTCCATACCTGAACAAGGATAAGTAAAGAGAAGGTCTGGAAGAGGCCAAATTAATTCATATGAAAATGTCGAATGAACGGTCCCCAAGTTTCTTCAAATTTAATTGATGAGTCAAAAATAGTGCTTCTAATTTTTTCCAAGCTCAGAAAAGAAATAGTTTGAGAGAACCACTGGAACGTGGTAGGAGGATTTACTTCTTTCCAATTTTATGATATAGACCTTCTGGCCATTAATGTTACAAAAGCAATCATTCGTCTAATTGAAGGGGAAAACTGATTATCATCCTCATTTGGTATACCAAAAATTGCAGTAATAAAATGAGGTTGTAAATCGATATTCCAAATTGAGGAAATGGTAGCAAATATGTCCTTCCAATAGTTATGTAAAGCGGGACATGACCAAAACATGTGGGTCAATGAAGCCACATCTGAATGACATCTGTCACATTGAGGATTAATATGAGAATAAAATCGTGCAAGCTTATCTTTAGACATATGAGCTCTATGTACAATTTTAAATTGTATTAAAGCATGTTTAGCACACATCGAAGAAGAATTAACCATTTGTAAAATTTTTTCCCATTTTTCTATTGATATATTATATTGAAGTTCTTTTTCCCATTCTTGTTTAATTCTACCTGATATTTCTGGTTGTATCTTCATAATCATACTATAAATAAAAGCCACTAATCCCTTCTGATAGGGATTTAAGGTAAAAATCATACCTAAAAAGTCCATTGAAGTTGAATTGGGGAAGGATGGTAGAATTTTATGTAAAAAATTTCTAATTTGTAAATATCTAAAAAAGTTAGATTTAGGTAACTCAAATTTGTTGGAAAGTTGGTCGAAAGACATCAAACTACCTTCAAAGAAAAGATCACGAAAACATTTTATACCTTTCCTTTTCCATATGCTATAGGCTTGATCTGTCAAAGAAGGTTTGAAAAGAAAATTAATTAAAATAGGTCTATCAAGAACAAAGTTTGTCAGAGTAAAAAATTTACGAAATTGAAACCAAATTCGTAATGTATGTTTGATAACAGGGTTGGATATCTGTTTATTGAATTTAACTAAATCGACAGAAAGAGAAGAACCCAGAACGGAGAATAGAGAATATCCCTGTGCCTCATTGCATTCTAAATTTACCCACTGTGGGCACAATGGTGAATCCAAATCTGATTTCCAATAAATTAAGTTACAAATATTATTCGCCCAATAGTAAAATCTAAAGTTAGGTAGAGCTAAACCACCATCTTTTTTAGATTTTTGTAATTGCCTTTTACTTAACCTAGGATTTTTATTTTGCCACACAAATGAAGAAATTTAGGAATAAAAATTGGTAAAGCTTGAAATAAATATAAAAATTTTGGTAGAATCATCATTTTAATAGCATTAATCCGACCAACTAATGACGAGGATAAGGGAGACCATCTTGTAGTAAGTTGTTGAATTTGATAAAGCATAGGTAGAAAATTCAATGTAAATAAATCTTTATATTTCTTAGTAATTTTTATACCTAACTAGATAAAGTTATCATCAACAACTTTAAATGGTATCCTTTCATTCAATAAAGTTTGCGCGTTTAAAGGGAATAGATCACTCTTATCCAAGTTTAGTTTGTAACCAGAAAAACTACCAAATTGAGCCAACAAGGATAAAATAGCGGGAATAGACCTATCAGGATCAGAAATATATAACAAGAAGTCATCAGCATAGAGTGATAACTTGTATAATTTCTCATTACGGGTGATACCAAAAATATTAGGAGATTCACGAATAGCAATGGCTAAAGGTTCTAATGCAATATTAAACAATAAAGGACTTAAGGGACAACCTTGTCTCGTACCACGAGATAATTGAAAAAAGGAAGATCTGTAATTATTTGTAAGAACAGAAGCAACAGGTTTATGATATATTAATTTGATCCATGATATAAAATTAGGACTAAAATTAAAATATCTCAAAGTGTTAAATAAGTATACCCATTCAACTCTATCAAAGGCTTTTTCAGCATCTAGTGAAATAACACATTCTGGAATTGTGGGTGATGGTATAAATTATATTAATCAATTCTCTAATATTAAAAAAGGAATACCGATTCCTAATAAAACCAGTTTGATCTTCTGAAATAATCTGTGATAATACCTTTTCTAACCTAATAGCTAAAATTTTTGTAAGAATCTTAGAATGTACATTTAATAGTGATATAGGGCGATAAGATGCACATAGAGTGGGATCCTTATCTTTTTTAAGAATTAGAGAGATAGTAGCTTCATAAAAAGACTGAGGTAATCTCTTCTTAACAAATGCATCATTAAAAATTTCACATAACCAAGGGGAAAGCAAAGAAGAAAAAGTTTAAAAAAATTCTATAATAAAACCATCAGGACCAGGAGCTTTCCCTGAGTTCATTGATGAGATGGCCTCTCCTATTTCGGCCAGAGAGATAGGAGCATCAAACAAGCTACGATCTTCATCTGTCAGTTTGGGAATATTCAAATTGTTAAAAAAGTTATCCATCATGGACAGATCGCCGTCAAATTCTGATTGATATAAAGATTTATAAAAATCTTGAAAAGTGTTATTGATTTCTTTATGATCAGTAGTCAGATTTCCGTCTTGTTTACAAATTTTAATTTGTCGCTTAGTCGAAATAGCTTTTAATTGGTTAGCTAATAATTTACCAGTTCGATCACTATGGATATAAAATTGGGCCCTGGTCCTAATTAATTGATTCTCAATTGAAGAAGATAATAATAAGTTATGCTCCATTTGAAGCTCAACTCTTTTCTTATAGAGTTCTTTGGTAGGAGTCACGGAATAAATCTAATCAATTTCTTTAATTTTATCCACTAATAAAGCAATATCTAAATATCTTTGTTTTCTTTTACCAACAGAATATGAGATAATTTGTCCACAGATAAAAGCCTTAAAAGAATCCCAAAGTATTCCTCTGTCAATCTCTTCTGTATAGTTTGTTGAGAAAAACAAGTCAATTAGCTGTTTTATGTAGGTGATGAATTCTGGATCTTGAAGCAAAGTAGCGTTAAGTCTCCAAGATCTAGTATTATTAGAAAAGTCCGAAATCTTGATAGATAACTTCAAAGGTGCATGATCCGAAATAGCAATAGAATCATATTTACAATCAATAACATCTGTTAATAAATGATGATCAATAAGAAAATAATCAGTTCTAGAATAACTGTGATATACATGTGAAAAAAACGAAAATTCTTTATCTTTAGGGTTCAAAAACCGCCATATTTCAGTAATTCCCGAATCAACCATAAAAGAATTAATAAGTGAGGCTGATCTATTCTGAAGAATTCGAATAGGTTTAGATCTATCCATCGAAGGATTCAAACAACAATTGAAATCTCCACCCATTATCAACATATATTCATTTAGATTAGGAAGGGAAGTAAATAAACGTTTAAAAAATTCAGGGCAGTCAAAGTTTGGAGCATAAATATTAACTAAAACCACTTTTCGATTAAAAAGTGAACCAGTTATCAACAAAAATCTGCCCTGTGGATCAGAAATAATTTCATGATGTGTAAACGAAATTGAAGGGTCTATAAAAATAGACACACCCCTAATTTTGGCGGTAGAATTCGAGTGGAATTGTTGACCCTCCAGAACCTAAAAAAGCGTTGATTATCCTCCCTCCTAATATGGGTCTCCTGTGCAAAAATAATATTAGCATTTAGTCTATGGAATACTTTAAATATTTTTTTTACGTTTAATCGGATGATTTAAACCATTAGTATTCCAAGAGATAAAGTTAACAGACTTATCCATCATGCCAATATTAATTGTGTATATCATAAAAGGTTAAAAAGACACATAACCCATAAATCAGGAAGAAGGAAAAATGATTCAGGAGCAACCGGAGAACATGACACCTCAACAATATTAATAATTTAAAGTCGGCCCATAAACTAAAAGCAAAAAATAAAAAGCAAAAGCGTGAAAGAAGATCCCTACCCCCTCCCCCAACCCCACGGAAAAAAGCCAAGCGGCAGGCGCACAAACTAACACTAATATTAGCCCCATTTTCAAGATGGCGACTTCATGAAAAGAAAGAAAAGAGAAACTATATAACACCCAGATATAAATACAGGGTTGTAAACAAAAAGAATATATATCAATCAAAATGAAAAAAATATATAAAAAAGCAAAAAATCATTAATAGAAAAAGGATAACCTTTGAAGTTTAAAATAGTGTAATATGCCTTTAAAAAAATTCCATATTCAAATATAAGGAAATGACATTTCAAAAACAAAGACTTATGGGAAGAAGAAACGACATTTTGAAAGGACCATATTACAAAATATAGATGTAAATTCACCAATCTTATTTTTTAAAAAAAGGTTATCAAAATAGAATTAAAAAAGGGTTCAATAACCACTACAATATATATATAAAAAAAGTTCAAAAATTCAAAACATTCGTCCCATTCTCAAATACAGGCAAATAAACGCTTACGGAAAGCAAAGTCTTATGGGAAGAAGAAACGACATCTTAAAAAATAAATCATTATTACAAAGTCTTAACATGTATATCTAATCCAGAGGGAAAAAAATTAATTAAGAAAAAAAACATTATAGTAAAGTTAAAAAAGCATCTGTAAATCATGATAATAATAATAAAAAAAAAACCAGGTCTACAGACCAAAATAAAAAGCTATACCGCAGCTTCATAAGTTAAAGCCTAAACGGAATGGCGTCTTCTCTCCAAAAGTTCTTCCACATAACACATAGTTCAAGTTGTACAAGAAGAGCGATATTCTTCAACGAATTTCTTCGCTTCTTCCGGAGTATTAAAGAAACGCTGACTGTTGTCGCTCAACGTAATTCTGAGATTCGCTGGATATCTTAAAGCTTGTTTAAGTCCAATCGAATGAACCTCCGCCATCACCGGTTTAAAAGCAATTCTCGCCCTCATTACCTTGAATGAATAGTCCTCCACAATACGAAACTTGTTGTCTTTGTGAGAAATCATACCTTTCTGACGAGCTAATCGAATTAAAAGCTCTTTCTCCCGAGGATAAAGAAGACAGACAATCACAGCTCGTGGCTTGTCTTTCGCAGCCGAAAATCTCGGAACTCTGTGGGCACGATCAATAGTAGGTTTAACCCGCAAAGCGTCCTTGCCAAAAATTTCCCACAATAAATTAGAGAAATATTCAGTTAAGTCACCAGACTCGAGATTTTCGAGAAATCCAATAATACACAAATTCTGTCTGCGAGACCGGTTTTCAAGATAGGTGATTTTAAACTTATACTGCTCCACTATTTTAGCGGTCGATCATACCTTCTCCTCCAAAGTTTCGATTGTACGTATTTTTTCACAAATTATCTTGTCAAGAGCCGCAAACTTTTCTTCATGGCGTTCAATAACTGCTGCTTGCGATTGAAGCTTGATATCAAATGATTTAACGACTTCTTCAAGCTCCGATATTTTCGCAGTAAGTTTGTTTTCCAGACTTGCAAGTTTAGTATCCAGAAGATTGGAGATTGCATCGAGAGTTATAGGGTCTTTAGACGATCTCTTAGGTACAGACATTTTAAGTTTGAAAAAATTAAATCCAGTGTTATTTTTAAAAAGAAAAATAAATCATAAATATCAACCCATATGATTAAGTACGAAAAGATTTGATTAAAGGGTGATTATAGCTTAAAAAATGAAGAGCGCCTAAAAGGCAGATGTCTACATCGCCATCTTGAAACCACCCCAAGATGTGTCTATTTTAATGCAAGAAAAGCATCATGATCAAATCGGTTGAGTGTAGAGTGTGGATCAGTACTTTGATCTGTAGGACACTCAAAATGCTGCTGCACAGGTTGACTTCATGGTTAAGAAGGCATACAGTGCATTGGCCTTCATCAACCGTGGGATTGAGTTCAAGAGAGCCGAGAGGTAATGTTACAGCTATATAGGACCCTCGTCAGACCCCAGTTGGAGCACTGTGCTCAGTTCTGGTCACCTCACTAGAGGAAGGATGTGGAAACTATAGAAAGGGTGCTGAAGAGATTTACAAGGATGTCGCCTGGATTGGGGAGCATGCCTTGTGAGAATAGGTTGAGTGAACTCGGCCTTTTCTCGTTGGAGCGACAGAGGATGAGAGGTGACCTGATAGAGATGTATAAGATGATGAGAGGCATTGATCATGTGGCTAGTCAGAGGCTTTTTCCCAGGGCTGAAATGGCTAACACCAGAGGGCACAGTTTTAAGGCGCTTGGAAGCAGGTACAGAGGAGATGTTAGGGGTAAGTATTTTAACGCAAAAAATGGTTAGTGCGTGGAACGGGCTGCCAGTGACGGTGGTGGAGGGGGATGCGATAGGGTCTTTTAAAAGTCTTCTGAATAGGTACATGGAACTTAGAAAAACAGAGGGCTATGGGTAACCCTAGGTAATTTATAAAGTAAGTACATATTCAGCCCAGCATTGTGGGTTGTAAGGCCTGTATTGTGCTGTAGGTTTTCTGTGTTTCTATGTTCTATGTTACTATCCTTACAAGATCGCATTTGCACTTTTTTAGCGTGAATGCCAGAGATGAGGGAGATGGAGATATTAGCCAGCCTATTTTATGTTTAAACTGAGACCTTGTTCCACAATGACTGAATCCTTTCAGATTGACACTTATTTCTCAATTAGGCCAAAAGAAAGATTTTAAAGATTGAGTGTAAAGCTGCTTCAATAGCCTGGCCATATATTTACCAAGAAGCCTGTGCTTCCAATTAATTGGTATGAAATTGTCCTGCTGAGTGAGGGTTAATTGTATCATTGATCACTTTATAGTTTTATCCATGAAGATAGATGTGATGTTGGAGTGTAATGAAGGAGCCCTGAAACTTTTGCATAGGAAGATATGCGCATCAGTTTTTCTCAGCCAGTAGCTGCATCACATCTTGTACATCCTAAGGCAAGAAATGGTTAACTTGCTTTTAGGAAGATTATTATTACCAGGGATGGTAGGATGGAGATAAATCTCCACCTGAGGAAGTTGTAAGGTGCTCCTTCCCTCCATTAGCCTGCAGGTCACCCTTGGGCAAGCTGATCAAAGGCGAATCTGTTCAGGATTGTTTTTCTCCAGACCAGCTGAATGATTAGCCTTTCATGTTTGATTTAGTAACAAATAAAGGTGCTTATCAGCACTCTTTGAAAGGCATGTAAACTTTGCACCTTAAAGGAATCATCCTGCTTGGTGGGGAGGGAAATGTAAGATTAGAAAGACCAGCCTCTGTTCTTTTGCACTCTACAGGGTCACACCTACCTCAATGATTAAACAATCTTTGGTGGCGGGTTGGAGATATGTCTACCAAGGGAAGTATAAGACTCTCCTCCCCCCTGCTAGCCCGAAGGTCACCTTGGGCGAGGTGTAGCACCTTCTTAGCCCTCCCCTCCACTCCCCCCACCGATCATGCTCACTTGAAGCAATATATGGTCATATGAGTGGTGATGTATATCGTATCTCCTGGTCACGTGACCACTGGCACCAGGCAGACAATCTCTGAAGAGTATCGATAATGGCTGGGGTCACCCGTCTTGTAAAGACACTGCCCAGGAGAAGGCAATGGCAATCAACTTGTTTCAAAAAATTTGCCAAGAACAATCATGGTCATGGAAAGACAACAATCCCCCATTTCATATAACATGGCACATAACAGATGAATGATTATACCAGACAGTGCTAAGATGATGATTCCCATATATGTCAATGTCAATGCTGTTCTGGGTTAATAAGTGTAAAATCCTGGTGGAATATCAATGTTCTCTCCATCCCTGCTAATAGTATTTGCGTTCATTGCTTAAGCAAAAAAAAGAAACCTGTAGAAAACTTTGTTTAGAATTCATTGTAACAAACTTTGCTTTTACAAAGTAACTAGATGAAATCTGTCCTGCCGAAGGGCTTTGGCCTAAATCATCGACTGTACTTTTTTCCATAGATGCTGCCTGGCCTGCTGAGTTCCTCTGGCATTTGTTGCTTTGGATCTCCAGCATTGGCAGATTTTCTCTTGTTTGTTAATGAAATTCTCTTTTTTTCAATTTGATGGGCTTTGTGGCCTAATTATGTCCCTTTTCATATGGTCTAATTTTACCAAGCTTCTCCCCCTGTTAGTAACTTGTATGTCATGCAAAGTTGTCGAAGTAAAAGAGTAAATAGAATTAGTTTCTTGAGCAAACAATCGTGTGGATTTTTAATTTATTTTTTTGCACTGCTTTCAGGCAGTTTGATGTTTAGCCATCCTGTTTCTTTGGGAAGGTGGGAACATCTGCTGTCTGGTTAATATCCCCAGATGCTGTCGAGACTGAGGTTTGGAGACAATCCGTGGAAACAATGTGGAAAAAGGACCTCTCACTTCCCTGGAGTCACAAATGAAAGCCAGAATGTTGTTTTGTAGTAGAGTCAGTTCTGGAATTTGCAGTGGCTGTTTCCTATCTAAGCTTGTAGCATTCTGGTTGAATGTCCTGACAATGGACTTCAATGGTATTAGCTCTGTGCTTTCTACAGTAAATAGGTAATTAATAGCAAGTAGTAATTGGAGATGAGTGGAGGACTGAGGCATGTAATATAAAATTACTGTAGTGGCTTTTAAGAGCTACATTTTGTAAAATGAATTGGAAGATGGTAAGAGAAAATGCAGCTGGAATTTAATTGTTGGAACACTGGAGGACAGCTGTTCAATTCACTGTCTGTCAGAGTTCATCCCATGGACAGTTAGAGGATATGAGTGCTCCCTGGAGACTAGCTGAGGTGAACAGAGAACCCATGGTTCATTTGAGGTATGAATCATCACGCCTGGGGCTCCAGAGACCATTGATAATGTGGTATGACAGTCGTGGTTCCACTTATGTAAGACTGCACATTGCACCAGTGAGTCCAAATATGTATCGGAGTCAGAATTAGGTTCATTATCACCAGTATGTGTCATGGCATTCATTCACTTAGAAGCAGCAGTTGAATGCAATACATGATAATATAGAAAAAAATATGTAAATCAATTACAGTAAGTATATATGTGCATATTAAATAGTTAATATATACCGAACACTGCTCCTTGAAGATGACTTGGATACTACGGAGGCTAGTAACCAAGATGCCAACATTTAAGAGCATTTATAAGTATCTGAAGGAAAGAACGGTATATGACATCTGCATCTGTGGCAGGATAGACAACTACAATAAAGGTTTCACCCCTGCAGCTGTGAGAGGAATGGGCAACTATCATACAGATTTTACCCCACCATTTCCTTCTGGTTCATCCTGACTGAGCAGATCAGATTTCTTGTCCTTTCTCTGTAGAGATCTTCACTGGTCTTTGTATGAATTCCGGCAGATTAACTTTAGAATTCATTCATTTGTCAGTATTGTGGGATCATCCATCAGTGGGAATGACACCATTTCTGTGCACCAATGCCCCCAAAGTAATGTAAGGGAACTTAAATAATGAACATGTTGTTATAAAGAGAAATTTGGAGAAAGCAAAGCAAACAAATGTTAAGACCTTTTCCGGATTCCAGGGATTTCCCAGTCAGTGACCTGAATATGATATGATCTGCACAAGGGCAAGATGTATTAACTGTTATGGTCAACAGTGCTTCCCATTCCCAGTCAGTACCAGCCTGAGCATTTAATATATCATCAGTACAGTGGCCAGCAATAATTGAAGGCTACTTTAACTTTGAAGAGCAATAAGAAATGAATGAAATTACAAAGTGAGTGAAACTAAATTCCAGGAGGTTAACCAAGGTTCAAAGTAAATTTATTATCAAAGTGTCTTCTAGATGTCAGGGGCAAGTTTTTTAATCAGAGAGTGGTGAGTGTGTGGAATGGGCTGCCGGCAATGGTGGTGAAGGTGGCTACGATAGGGTCTTTTAAGAGACTTTTGTATAGGTACATGGAGCTTAGAAAAATAGAGGGCTCTGGGTAAGCCTAGTAATTTCTAAGGTAGGGACATGTTCGGCACAACTTTGTGGGCCTAAGGGCCTGTATTGTGCTGTAGGGTTTCTATGTTTCTATTACATACATGTCACCATATACAACCCTGAGTTTCATTTCCTTGCAGGTGTACTCAATAAATCCATACCAGAATAATAATCATAATAGAATCAATGGAAGACCATTTGTCTTTTGTTTAATCAGAGTGCAAAAGACAGCAAACTGTGCAAATACAAAAAAAAAATAAGTAAATGAGCAATAAATAGCGAGAACACAGGATGAAGAGTCCTTGAAAGTGAGTCCATAGGTTGTGGGAACATTTCAATGTTGGGGTGAGTGAAGTTATCCTTTGATTCAAGAGCCTGATGGTTGAGGGATATTAACTGTTCCTGAACCTGAGGCTTCTGTAAATTCTTCCTGATGGTAACAGTGAGAAGAGAGTTTATCCTGGGTGGTGTAGGGGGCGAGGATGGTCCAGATTCTACATCGAATATGCTATAATCTGTAGGCCATCAGTTTTACTGCGACAGTACCTACTTCTGTTACTGCGAACAGTGAGGAGGTACAGAAATTGGTGACCTACACCTGATGATTCAGAAACGGTTTCTCTCCCTCTACCATCAGATTGCTGAACAGTTTATGAATCTGTGACACTACCTAATTGTTCCTTGTCGTAGTGTTCATTTATTTTTGAAATTCATACTAATGTTGTGGTACTGTGCTTATGCCACAAAACAACAGATTTCACATCATTTACGTCAGCGATAATAAATCTGATTCTAATTCTATTCTCAGAGCATTGTTGCAACTTTGATATAATATGGTTGGCCTGATCTACTTAGTGTATGGTAAAATCAGAACAGATCAGATTCATTTATTTCGCTCATGTACATCGAAAAATGCAGTAAAATACATTGTTTGTGTTAATAACTAATGCAATGTATTGATACATTTTGTATTTGACGTTTGTGATCAATACGATGTATTGATCAGGATTGGTGCTGGGGGCAGATCACAATTGTTGTTGTACGTCTGATGAACGTAAACATTGATGAATCCTATATGTTTGAGTCTACTCAACATAGAATAATTACCCATGAAGATTGAGTGAGTGAGGTCTTTGTTGGTCAGGGTTGTCCATGGATATTGTATCCTAGCTGTTTAGATATGCAAGCCTGGGCAGTACAATAGGGAGAGCAAGCTGTTGCTCATGTAGCAAGCTCCCCCTCTCCTTGCATCCAAAGAAACAGCAGAGACCGATACAGTTTGGCACCAGCAGCGTTGTAGGAGTTGCCAGTCAGCATGAACTCATTGCAGGAATGCTTTAGGGTCTCCAGCTCCAGATTTTTCCCCTGGGGTTTACTTCCAAAGCTTTGCCCATGAGTGGGTACAGCCACAAGACAGCAGAGTGCTTGAGATCAGAGTTTTCCTTCTCCCAGATGAGCTGCCAACCAAGGCTGACAAGCCTCGTCTGCCCGAAGTGTCTAGTTTTAAGGAGCAAGTTTTCACACCCCTCTCTTGTCTGTGGAAACAGTTCTGCCAGGCTTAATAGGTAAGTGTCACATGAAGGCCAGAAGTTGGCTGGCCAGAGGTTGTCAGAGGCTATTTGAAGCACACCATTGGGCGCATTTAATAGGTTGTGGAGCTTGTCCCTATTACCAACCCTGGCTATATCAACCTTAAGGAACCCAAGAATAGTATAATGAATAACTTATGGCCTTTATTATTAATGACTGTTGCATTGACAATTGATAAGCACGGATATTTGCTGTGAGCAGCTGTCGTTGATCAATTTCATGCTGTCAGTGCTTCAGATTCTACATCAAAATGTTGATTTGACTGGAGGTTAGTCAGATAATTGCTCAGAATGATGTTTAGATTTGTCGGATGGTACTTCTGTAAAATTGGCTTTAGTTTAGTTCTTCCCCGAAATTCTGAAGTGCCGGCGTGGACAGCACTGACAGGATTTGGCCTTCTATGAAAGTTAGTTACAGGGGCGATGGACAAATGTGGGTCAATGTGGAATCACATGGATTTCTCCTGGTTCAGGACATTACTTCATTAAGCGTGTATACAATCTGTTATGTGCTGTGTCATTTGACATAGGCGATCACGGTCTTTCCGTGACCATGATTGTTCTTGGCAAATTTTCCACAGAGACAGGTTACTCCAGCCATTGTCAAATCTCTTCAGAGATTGTCTGCCTGGCGTCAGTGGTCACGTAACCAGGTCTTGTGATCTGCATCAGCTGCTCATGCGACCATTATGTGAGCTTGGTCAGCAGGGAGAGGGGGCGAAGCAGGTGCTACACCTTTCCCAGACCAGTGGAGTGAAGGAACGCCTGAATCCTCCTTTGGTAGGGACGTACTGTGTCTCTGCTCCGCCACCCTGTGAGTAGGTATAGGATTGTTTACTCATTGTGTGTGCCTCTCAGAGGTAGGTGTGACCCCAGAGAGCCCAGAAGAACAGCTGCTGCTCTTTCTAATCTTTCACCTCCCTCCCAGACTGAAGCCTCTATGGTGCAGAGTTTACATAGCTTTCAAATACTATTGATAGCACCTTTATTTGTGACCAAATCAAACATGAAAGGCTAACCGTTCAGCTCGTCTGGAGTAAAACTAATCCTAAACAGAGCACTTTTGATTATGAGCAGATGTTTTAAGTATAAACTTAAAGCCCGTGAGGCTTCCTATTGCGTTGCAAATGAAAACATAAAGTGCTCACCTACCACCCAAACGCTGTTTTAGCACATTGCCATCTCTGTGACTATAGACCGGCTTTGCCCTGCCTTCACTGTACGAAGCTAGGAGACCAGCTGTGTGTTCACTTGGATGCTGACTCATTCAATTTATCATCCAGGCATTGCTGCTTATTACTGAATGATCTGAGGAATAAGATGACTCAGTTGGAGCAGAGCCATTTGCTTAACAGGTGTGCAGATAAAAGAGATGAGTGAAGGTTGGCGGAAATTAATCAATGAAAAATTAGGAACAGCACAAGTCAGGCTGGCCCACCTCCGGATCAGCAGATTCTCTTGTGGGTTCCCTGTCTGGAAACTTGCTTCATAACATTTTTCTTCAAATCTTCAATCCACACATTCACCACAGACAATACCAAATTGATAATTGCTTAGAGGCTTAGTGGATTCCAGTTAATTGGGCTAATCAGGAGAGACGCTTATCTGATACAATTCTCAAAGAACAAAAACTAATTGAGAAAATGGCCGCGATTCCCTTTGTTTATTTGGGACACTGCGCCACGTAACTGGGATAGGGGACTACTGCTGAACATTTTCTGACCAGCATCAGTCACGTATACTTGTGTAGCTGTTAAGACACTACACCGTGCTTAGAGGGAATAGTTTTTAAATAGGGTCAGTTGTGTGTGCTTGTGTTACATTATCCATTTGGACCGATAGATGCTGATTCATGTAGCAGTGATTTTTGATCTTTTTTTTTGGACTTCAAAAATTTTCAGGTCCTTGCCAAGGTGCAACAAAAAGATTTGGCACTATAATAACACAGTTTTATAGTACAGTTAGTTTTGGTAGTGGTCTAAATTGTTCCTGTATTTCATTTAATTGTATAATTTGTTTCTCAGTTAAGTGGTAGTTTGTCTTTTTATGTCTTTTTAACTATTTCTATGAAACTTTAGCTAATTGGGGCAGCCGCTTAATTGGACCAAAATTTACTGGTTGCAATGTGTCCCAATTAATTGAAATCCACTGAATTATTTTGTTTCTTATTCGGTCTCGTGTTTGTTAGTCTTTTTGTGTATGGTTTTTCATGGATTCTATTATTCTTCTGTGAATGCCCACAAGGAAGTGAATTCAGGGTAGTATATGGTGACATATATGTACTTTGATAATAAATTTACTTCGAACCGTAGACTAAAAGCCTAAATGAACATGATTTGATTGAAAACTGTTGTAGCAACTGAAGTAACCACAGCTCAGATTCCAAAAGTAAGGTGCAATAGAGGCTGGAAATCTGAACAAAAATGGGAAGTGATGACTATCGTCAGCTCTGACGGTAGCTGAGCTGGTCACCTTTCATTAGAAGGCTGGATATTTTCAGGCAAAGCAAGTTTTGTCTCCCTCAGGATTCTGTGTTCTGATGAAAGGTCGTCATTCTCCCTGCACCAGTGCTGCCTGACCTGCTGAATATTTCGGACATTCCCTGCTTGTTCTCACAATGCAATGACCAATGCAAGCAAACGTTGGCTAGTTGAGTGAGATTTCCTCTTGGCCCATAAAGCTGTAACAGCAAACATTACCAAACAATTTGTGTTATCAAACTATCTTCAAAACTGCCTTCAAAGGCAATGCCGCAAAAGGAGGCATCCATCATTAAGGAGCCCTATCACCCAGACCACAATGGATCTATTTATCTCTGTCTCACTCTTTGTCTCTTATTTACTTACTTATCTATTAATTTAGTGATACTGTGCGAAATGGCCCTTCGAGCCACGCCAGCACAGCAACCCCCAACGAAGCCAATTAAACCTAACTAATCATGGGACAGTTTGCAACGAGCAGTTAGCCTACTTGGTACGTGGAAACCCACACATTCCATGGGGAGGATGCAGAGACAGAATGGCACTGGAATTGAACTCCAGAATAACATCATGCTGACTGCCATGCTACTGTGCCACCTCTTCTCATTAATACCATCAAAGAGGAGGCGCAGGAGGCTTGCAGACACACACTCAACATTTCAGAAACAGCTACTTCACCTCCTCCACCAGACTTCAGAATGGAGACTGAGCCCATGGAGACTACAAGTGGCCCTCGTTTTTCGAACATTCGCTTTATGGCAGCTCGTTGTTACGAAAGACTTGCATTAGTACCTGTTTTCGCTAACCAAAGAGGATTTTGGCTTTTACGAAAAAAAAGGCACCTGCTTTATACATGTGTTTACCCTGAGAAAGAGTACCATAACCGTGAATCCTTGTGCGGGCAGTTGTGTGTGTATGCGTGTACGTGCGTAGGTGTGTACATGCCGATTTTTTTCTCCAAATCGATTTTGGCTCGCTGTCTTCCCCATTCTGATAAGTGAAACTACACTGTACATACAATATTTCTATTTTATATAGGCTGTATATTTATCATATCATTCCTGCTTTTACTATATGTTCATGTTATTTTAGATTTTATGTGTTATTTGGTATGATTTGGTAGGTTATTTTTTGGTCTGGGAACGCTCAAAAATTTTCCCCATATAAATCAATGATAATTGCTGCTTCACTTTACGATGTTTTGGCTTACAAATGATTTCATAGGAATGCTCTACCTTCGGATAGCAGGGGAAGCCTGTACCTCAGTATATATTTTTTTCTTCTCTTTTTGCACTACTTCTTTAATTTAATTTTCATTTTTATATATAATTTTTGTAATTTATTGTCTTTATTATTATGTATTGCAATGTACTGCCACCGCATGACAACAAATTTCACAACGTAGGCCAGTGATATTAAACCTGATTTTGAAAGCACCTCCCCCAAATTGATCAAAACCGGACACATTTGGGGATGGGGGAGGGGAAGCATCGTTTGGGCTTGGAGTGGGGATTCTGGTTGTGTTTGAGGGAGGTGAGGGAAGCAGAGTGCAGGCCTGGAATAAATGTGATATTTAGAGAAATTGAGGCGTGAGATATCACAAACCACCCCATCTCTTGTTTAACTGCATAACGTGATTAATAAAACTATATTGGTTTATTCTCAATGGGTTTCAATAGGTGCATGTAATGTCAGAGAAATGTATACAATATACATGCTGAAATTCTGTAGTTAAGTATTTCATTAATAGTTACTTTTCAAGATTTTAAACTTTTTCAATGTGCTAAGTTATCTAAATACTATGAAAAAAGTTTAACCAGTTTATATTTAATAATAGCATAAGACCATAAGACATATGGCCAGAATTAGGCCTCTCAGCCCTTTGACTACACTGTTATTCAATCACGGCTAGAAAATTTTCCCTCTTAACCCCATTCTCCTGTCTTCTCCCTGTAACCTTTGACACATAAACTAAATAGTGGAAATACACTATGAAAGCATTTTGTCTGTATGATTCCTTTAACAGTAAGTTTTCACCTAGAACCTCTCTTGTTAGATTTCCACTTGTTCATCAATAAAGTGGGTGGCGAATGTTACCTGACATGTATACAATATTCAAGCTCGGACACTATCAGCTCCCTTGAGGAACAGCATAGATTAGTTGGGATATCTATTTTTCATTAGTTATAATCTTACCAATTTGCTTGGAAGGATGTGGAGGCTCCTGGGGTGGTAGGTAAGGCCAAGAGGAATTTTATCCTGGTTAAGGCAATGGGAATGTGGGGTGAGCATGGATCTCTGGGAATGCAGGAGATGTAAAAGAATGCAAGAGTGGAGGAAAGGAAACTGTGTTCTGAGGCTTTCAATTACCATGCTATTATAACTTGTTTCAGCACAATCTTTGTTGGTGCTTTTGCATGCCTTACACTGTGTATCCTTTACAAAACTTACCCAGCATTGTAATGTATATCCTATCCAATGGATGGCCAAGCAACTTAGCAAAATAGTAAGTACGTGGAAACTCAGATGCAAGGGGCAATGGAACTAACCTAAATTAATAGCTTAATTAAGACTTTTGCTTCCTCCCTCTCTACTTTGTTCAGAGCGATATGCCCATTTGTTCTCCATTTCTCAGCGCTGTAGAGTTTCTAACTGCTGCAAACTCAATCCCTACCATGAACCAGGGGAATTTAGTTTTTGGGACTAACGGGGATGGTAGCTGCAGTAGTGTAGCAGTTGGCATAATGATTTACACTACCAGCAACTGGAGTTCAACACCCACCACTGTCTGTAAGGAGTGTGTCTATTCTCTCTCTGACCACGTGGGTTTCCTCCAGGTGCTCTAGTTTACTCCACACACCCATTCCAAAAGGTGTACAGTCGGCCCTCCTTATCTGCGAGTTCCGCATCCGCGAATTCAACCAACCGTGAATTGAGAAAACCCAGAAGTGCTCTTTCAGCACTTCTTGTTCCAGCATGTACAGACATTTTTTCATCATTATACCCTAAACAATGCAGTATAACAACTATTTAACATAGTATTTATATTGTATTAGATATTATAAGTAATCTAAAGATGATTTAAAGTATACGGGAGGATATGCGTGGGTATTCGTGGATCAGGATGGAAAAAAATCGGAAGGTCCCTTACTAAGTAAGTCGGAACAGCTACATCCGGTATTATTTAACATCAGTTAGTCAAACGTTTGTCTTAGTACATAGTATATATTTTACCTTTCTATGCATATAAAACACTTAAGTACGTATGTTTCAGCATCGGGCTCAGGAATGGAAGTTCCTGAGTTTGATCCAGTGACAGATCGCTATCGAGTGCGTTCTCCATTCGTGCCGGGTTGATGTGGAGGATCAAAAATTCAAACCCCCAAACACAATAATAAAACCACTGAGTTGTTTGGTAATAATTGTAGCTTTCATCGGGGCAGGGCCTTTCTCACTTTATCCTTTAAAATTGTTCTGATCTTTGACCGACTTAGCCTAACGATTTTACAATGGCTGATGGCGTTTCACCTCTTTCCGATCGCTTTGTTATTTCCACTTTGTTTTCAATTGTGATCGTGATTATTTCTGTGAACAGAAACACTGTGGATTCAGAGCCCTGACGCCGGGTCATAATGTCCACCGCACTGAGATAGGTTAAATAAGGTCCGGGATTCCGTTGGGTCCTAAGGTCCACTGCATTGAGACAGGTTAAATAAGGGACTTGAGCATCTGTGTATTTTGGTATCCGCGAGGGGTCCCAGAACCAATCCCTCGCGGATAATGAGGGCCGACTGTATTGGTAGTAAGCTATGGGCGTGCTTTGTTGGCACCGGAAGCACCTGGGCTGCCATCAGCACATCCTCGGACTGTGTTGGTTGTTGAGCAAATGATCCATGCTCATCAGCCAACACAGTCAGGGGATGTGTGTTTTGATTTTTCAATGTGAGGTGAGGGCCTCCGTCGGTCAGCGTTGCATCCTAGCCGTCTGGATGTGCGCGCCTGGGCAGTACAATATGGAGAGCAAGCTATTGCCCATGTAGCAAGCTCCCCTTCTCCACGCATCTGATGAACCCAAAGAACCGGCACCAGTTTGGCACCAGCGGTGTTGCAGGAGTTACCAGTCTGTGTTGAATTCAGCGTAGGACTGCCTTAGGAGCTCCAGATTTTTCCCTCGGGGTTTACTCCCGAAGCCTTCCCCATGAGTAGGCTTAGCCGCAAAGCAGCGGAGGTTTGAGATCAGAGTTTTCCTTCTAGTTGAGCTGCCAACCGCAGCTGATGAGCCCCATCTGCCCGAAGTGACTAGTTTTAAGGCACCAGTGACCCATCTTTGCTCCCTCCTCCTATCAGTAAAATCAGTTCCACCGGGCTTAGTAGCAAAGCCACAGGTGAAGGCCAGGAGCTGGACTTGGTTGTCAGAGGCTATTCGAGGCACGCGTCATTGGGAGCATTTAATAGGCAGTGAGAGCTTGCCCCCATTACTCCCCCTGGCCGCAACAATCTTAGGGAACCAATGTTTCAGTGCACGTATGACAAATAAAGCTAATTTTAATTTTATATTTAAGCATTAAACGTGGGCAAAGTATCTGTACATTCACAGTGAAAAGCAGCAGTGCTGTCATCTGATCTGTTTAATTTCATCCCAATTTAGCATACTGCCTGGTTAGTTTTAAGGAACTGATGCCAGCGAAAATCTCCGAAAATGGCATTGACTATGTATTTTCAGTTAATTCCACTGTAGTTCCTTGTCTTCCAAACATGTAAATTAGAATCAAAGAAGGTCCCACGGGTCCTCAAGTCTGCTGTCTAATGAGATCATGGTAGAATAGTTCCAATCTTACCACGAGAGGTTCTACAGATTCTGGAAATCCATAATAGATACAAAATATTGGAAGAACAGCGTCAATAGAGAGGAACAAACAACCAATGTTTCGGGCCAAGACCCTTCATCAGGACTGGAAAGGAAGGGGGAACAAGCCAAAATAAGAAGGTAGGGTAGGGGAGCGGGAGGGAGGAGTACAAGTTAAAGGTGAAGTCAGGTGAGGGGCAAGATGGGTAGGGGAGGGGGAATGAAGTGAGAAGCTGGAAGGTGATAAGTGGGAAAAGAAAAGGCCTGACAAGGTAGGAATCTGATAGGAGAGAGTTGACCATGGGAGAAAGGGAAGGAGAGGTAATAGGCAGATGAGGAGAAGGGAAGAGGCAAATGGGGAGCCAGACTGGGGAATATGAGGTGTTGCCCTTTAAAGCTGAGGGTGACCTCGTGGCAGTAGTAGAGGCCATGGACCAATATGTCGGAATGGGGTTTAGAATTAAGTTCCTTTCCATAGAGGTGCCTGACCTCTTGAGTTCCTCTAGCATTTTGTATGTATTATTCTGCATTCCAGCTGCCCAAGGTAATGTTATACTCCTCTACCAAATATTAATCTATCTCTGCTTTAAAGAATTTTTTTAAACTTGTACAGCTGCTCAGAGGGTTCTGAGTATTTATTTCCCTCAGAGAAAAAGTACCTCAGCCTTCACTTTATGACTATAATACATAGTTTTAGATTCCCCCGCAGAGGAAGTCCTGCCAAAATCCACAAAAATGTGTTAGGACATTGCACAATAATTAGCTACATCTGAAGGATTTAAAGATTTTTAAAAAGGAACAGTTAAATAAGGGCTAGACCTCTTGTATTCAAAGCTATTAACTGAATAAGCTTCCTTTCTAAGATCATGTTTGTACTTGCAAACAGTTTTGGCTTTTTTATGATGTCATGATGTACAATTTCCCTAACAAAACCACTTAAAATAAATTCTCCTCTTAATTCATGTTCGTTTAAACAGTGCCATAAGGGGGTAAAAAAGCAGGATGTTTGGCATTAAGGAGAATAGATGAGAGAGGCTGTAGTAATGATGGCACAAGTGAGAGCAGGTCACATGATTTCCACGGACCAATGAGGGCAGTTTGCAACAGACTGAGTCTGTCAAAGTCTGTAGGCCTGTCAAATCATCAATAACTCAACAGTGACTTGCAGACAAATGTAGCTTTGTAGGAGCCATAATTCCCAAATGGACAGATTTCTGAATTCTGACCGCATCAAAATACAAGATGAAGTTGTAACGTCATTTGGATTTCTGTAAAAATACCACTCCACTTAATAGTTCTCAAGCCAGGAGTTTTGAAACTTTGGAGCCTCTGTTAAATTCAGTGTGCACTTTCTGCTGGGATTTGGATTCCTCCTGGAAATATTGAAAGGTTAAGCACTTTGGAAGGTACCAGATCAAACTGAGCTAAATGATGCTTTTGTGTGTGGGTAAGTGATTCCATGAGAAACAGGACCGGGGGAGGACATCAGGCCTGTCGAGCCTGCAAAGCCATTCAACAAAATCATGGCTGATGTGTCCCTGCACATAGCTGCTCCTTACCTGCCCTTTTCCCATTATCCTTAATTCTACTGCTGTGCAAAATATGTCAGTATTGTAAGTATATTTATTGAGGTAGTCGCTACTGCTTCCCTGGGCAGAGAATTCCACAGGTTAAAGCAGTTTCTCCTCATCGCCAACCTAAATCTGTTTTTGGATACTGCGGCTATGTTCCTCAGTTCTTGCATCACTCACCAATGTAAGCCACTTTCCTGCCTCTATCTTAACTATCCCTTTCATAATTTTAAATGTATTTTTTAAGATTCCCTCTCATTCTTCTGAATTCCAGCATTTAGTCCCAGGCAGCTCATAGGCTAACCTCCTTATGAGTGTAAGTGCAATTAGGAAGGAAGTTCGGCAGTGCCTCTATGACATCTATTACTTTGGCATGACATCTGTTACCTCTATAGATGTGTGGTGGAGAGTATATTGACTGGTTGCATCACAGCCTGGTATGGAAATGCCAATGCCCTCGAACGGAAAATCCTACAGAGAGTGGTGGCTATGGTTCTGTCCATCACAGGTAATGCCCCTCCCCCCCCCCACCATTGATCACAACTACACAGAACGCTGTCGCAAGAAAGCAGCATCCATCATGGGTATCCCCACCACCTAGGTCATGTCCTGTTCTTGCTGCTGCCATCAGGCAGAAGGTACAGGAGCATCAGGACTCATTCCAGGCACCAGAGCAGTTATTACCCCTCAGTCCGTGGGGCTAGCTTCACTTGCCCCAGCACTGAACTGTTCCCACAGTCTATGGGCTCACCTTCAAGGACTCTTATCCTGTGTTCTCAATATTCATTACTTATTTTTTTTTTCTCGTTTTTAATTTCCACAGTTTGTAGTATTTTGCACATTGAATTGAATTGACTTTATTTCTTACTTCCTTCACACGCGAAGAGTAAAAACCTTTACATCTCTGTCTAAATGTGCAATTTATAGTAATTAGTAATAGGTAGTATGCACAACAGGACAGTCAATATAACATAGAAATACAATTGTATCAACGTGAATTAATCAGTCTGATGGCCTGGTGGGAGAAGCTGTCCCGGAGCCTGTTGGTCCGGGCTTTTATGCTGTGGTACTGTTTGTTTGTCCACCCTGTTCGGTCCAGTCTTTCGTTGATTCTGTTAAGGTTCTTGGATTTACTGAGCATGCCTGCAATAAATCTTATCTCAGGGTTGTATATGGTATATGTACTTTGACAATAATTTTACTTTGAACTTTGAACTTAGCCACCAATGACCATCCTATCAATTAAACCACTAGTTTGCAGAGATATCTTCAGCTGGCTCCAGATTCCACAGTTCACTGACCATTTTTCATTGATGTTGTCACAACTGTTGAATTTGAATGTTACTAAAGAGGATTGTGTGGATTACATTTCACCTGTTCCAAATGACTCTCTTTGAAGACAGATCATTCTTTAATGTGACAGAGTGTCCCTGACAAGGCCAGCATTTATTGACCATCCCTAAATCCCCTTGAGCTGCTAGACCAATTTACAGAACAGTGAAAAGTCAGCCATATTGGTTCAGGAATGGCATATTAATGATACTCCAGCAGTTTCATGACACGGTACCAGTCTCTTATCACCAGATTTTGTTTAACTAACACAAAGAATATAATTTCCTGGAGGAAATCAGCAGGTCAGGCACCAGGAATAAACAGACGTTTTGGGCCAAAACCGTTTGTCAGGACTGATGAAGGGCATCGTCCCAAAATGTTGACTGCTTATTCCCCTCCATAGATGCTGCCTCCAGCGTTTAGTGTGTGCTGCTCTGGATTTTCAGCATCTGCAGAATCTGTCATGTTTATTTAATTTCCTGCGTTGCTGTAGTTCGATCATGTTGTAGGCTTCTGTCCAAGTTCACATCATCTCCGTGCCAGACTTTCTAAATCTTTCAGATTGTGCTACCTTCTTTCGTTTAGACATTGAACTGTGATGTGTCTGTCTTTTGTGTGATAGAAATGCCTTAGCAAAGAGTGGGCGGTTTAATCATGATCACAACATTCATCCATTGTAAAGTACTTTGGGTTATTTCCAAGCATGCAATAAATGTTATCTTAATTTAGCTTCTTTAGTTCTAACCTTTGATTTTGTGTTGTTGGTGCGCTGCACTTATGATAGTTAAAAATAATAGAAATTTAGCGTGCAAGTAACTCCTAGTCATTTCTGTTTTCTTCAAAGACTTCAGTGTGATTGTCAACACAACACTTGTGGAGTGGCATGTGATCAGTGTTGCTCTGGATACAATCAGCTGCCTTGGAAACCTGCTACAATAGACAGTGCAAATGAATGTGAACGTATGTATTTTCATGAAACTTTGGCATCCTAAGAAATTATATTTATAATTATATTGATATATTGATATATTATATTGATATATATTTATATATATGTTGATTATTGCATCCTAGAAACAAAAACCTCAGGCCATCTAAAAATTTCTTTCCCCAGGCAGTGAATGTGATCAACCATTTTAACTTGCTGCTCCCCCCAACCCCCTTTGTCACCACACTAAACATATTAAACACTTTTATAATGCTGGTTACATTTTAAATACATGCTGGTGGTATTTATGTGTTTGTGTGTATTTTAGTCTGTATCTGTACTTTAACATCTAACTTTATCTTTATATAATTCTTTATTCCTTATAGTTGTTGACCAACACACCACATCAATTTGATAATCAATATAAATGCACAGTACAGATATTTAGCTGGGGTGCCTAAGACTTTTGCACAGTACTGTAGTAATTTTAGGTATTACACTGTACTGCTGCCAAAAGAAATACTAATTTCATGACAGATGTGAGTGATGATAAAACTGATTCTTATATGGGTGTCTATTGTGGACTGAGGGGGCAGGGAGAGGGGAATCATGGGAAGGGAAAAGGGGAGAGAGCAGGAAACAGCAGAGAAACATTCTGTAATGATCAACAAATCAGTTGTTTGGAATGAAATGGCATTGCATGGTGCTTCAGGGCCGAGTGTGTCTGCACCCACACTACCCGCCCCCCCCCCCCCCATCCCTGGCACTCCTTTTTTCTGCCACCTGTCCCACACCCCTCCTGCTGTGCTCCACCCTCCCCGTTCTCAACATCCTTTGCTCCCATCGGATGTACAAACTCACACTCCACGTTGCCACACACGGTACTGTGTGAAGGTTTAGGCACCCTGGCTATATCGCACAGTCTGCAAATGGTGAATAAAGTTGATAAAGTTTAAAGTTCAGCATCATTCAATGAAAGAGAGAGGCAATTGGTCATCTGTGTAATACCATTTACCGTCCCAGTTCCCAATGGACACTTAAGAGGCAATTTTTAATTTAACTTTAGCTTATCACTAGCCCACATAAATTTACATCCCCTCCACCAGCTCTGTTTTGGTTTCATTGTAATGCTTTCTTCCATTTGCAATTGGTTTTCTATGCTCCATTTGCTTTCAGAATTGTTTGTGGCTTTTCCCCTTTTCTTACCTTAACCAACGCCACAAACTATCTTCAAGCTGATCATGAGTTCAATTCTGGATCAGAACTATGAGCTGTGATCACTTTCAGTTGCAAGTAGTAATCTTGCACCCTTGCCTGCTATCGATGCTTATGTTTATTTGGTACAAATCACTGCAGTGAGAAAATACTCTGGTTATTTATTCCTGAGTTTTAATTGTCAACTACATGAGATTATTTAGCTTACTGGCATGGCCAACAGTCATCAATTCATGTGGGGATTAATTTACAAAGCAAGACACTTCTTAGTGAATAGCTATTTATAGTTATGCCAAACTATAACTAGTCATAGTCATTTACTTATTTGTTTGTCTTTTATGCAGATTCCTTACCAATACATCATTATTACTTCAGTGAATGGGGGGGGGGGGGAGGTTTTAACAATGTTACACTGTTCACAGAAAACAAACTTCAAAATTCAGTGCATTGATTTGCCTTTGGGCTGTCCTGTGACCCTGGGACTTGTTTACATCGGTGTCAATTATTGTCTCATACTCAGTGTGATTGTTTTAAATCTCCGATGCATTGCCTTGTTTTAAAATGTCCTGCTTTATAATGGAGACAGGTATAATATGACTGATGTTTTATCTCAATCAATGAAAGTCACAGTTCTGGACAGCTCCTCCATGGTGTTGAACCAGTAAGTGGGTGTAGTGTACAGTGGCGCAAACTGCTTTATAAAATAATAATCAAGCTATTTTAAGAAAACTATACATGCTTGTCCATATGACTGTTCAGCTTCAGATTCAGTTTATTGTCATTTAGAAACCACAAATGCAATGCTGTTAAAAAATGAGACAATGTTCCTCCAGAATGATATCACAAAAGCATATGACAAAACAGACTACACCAGAAAGTCCACATAATGTTTGGCAATTGCAATCCAGAGTCTGGAGAAGCTGCTGCGTATTAATATCGTGCTACTGTCTAGCGCGATCCCTGGAAAGGAGCTCCAATCCCACCAGACAAAAACAAGACCAAAAACTAAAGCTACAAGACCTGCACAAAACCACATAGTTACAACATATAGTTACAACAGTGCAAACAATAGCGTAATTGATTAAAAAAAACAGACCATGGGCACAGTAAGAATAGTCCAAAGATGTTAAAGGACTGTAAGTTCAAAAGAAATCACCACACAGTTTCCACAAGTCCCCAGGGTCCCGACAGATTTGCCATCCCATGCCGGTGGCAGAAGGGAGTATCCCCGCTATGAACTTCCATGGCGCCGCCCGACTCAGCCTCGCAGACGCAGCATACAATGGAAGCTCTGTCGAAACCAGCTTTGCAGACACAGCACACACTGAAAGCGACCCGAGTCCGTCGAACCTCCGAGCCAATGACCATCCCCTCCGATACAGCTTCTCCAAGCACCATCCTCTGCCGAGCGTATTAAGACGGTCCTGCCAACAGCCATCAGCAACGCGACCCCGAGGACTGGTGGCCTGTTCTTCCCAGCAGAGTCCCGGACCTCACAGCAGCAGCAGCAACAAAGAAGGTCTTCCTGGAATTTCCCGATGTTTCTCCGTGTTTCCATGTCCATTTTCAATCGATTATGATTGCGCCCAGCACCCCACTTCACAAATAACAGATAATCAGTTCCAGAGTGGCCGCTGCAAACTGCATCGAGCCACCATCTTGGATCTGTTGTCCCTTTGATAGTGTTGGTATCTTTTAGGTCCAAGTTTTACCCAAATGCCCTCTTTTCCCTCAACACCTTGCAGTCATCCTTGTGTGTCATGCAGAAATCTCCAGACTAAATTAGTCTTGACAAGGAGGTCTCCCAGTTCAAATGGCCGAGGTTTAGCCCTCATCCTCTGCTGCACACTGCGTCTCACATGTGCTTCCTCTGGGTTCTCTGTTTTCCTCCGAAAGATAGGCAGGTTGGTAGGTTATTTAGCCACTGAAAATTGTCCCTGGTGTGTAGCTGAGAGACAGAACCTAGGGGGGATGCGGTGAGAATAAAATGAGATGAGTGCAAATGGGTCTTTGATAATAGATGCTAACTTAGGGGTCTGTTTTTCAGCTTGTATACTGTATGCATTCTCTAATATTAAACTGAACCATTTGATGGACTTCATGCTTCTGATATATTGGAATGCCCTCGAGCACATGGAGGCAATGAATGAACTCTGTATTTTATAATTTTTCTAACTGGGTCATGCTTGAATTATTCAGATAAAGATTAAGGTTCCTCCTCCATACCTTCATATTGTCACTGGTAATGGAGCAAGTACTGGAAGCACAGGTCACAATCTACTAACTGAGCTACCTGCTCTTATAAATGATAAGGTTTTACTCAACAAAGTACAAGTTCTCAAACAAGCACAAGCTATCTACATTATTCTTTCTAAATGATGCAGATTAAGAATCCATCATCCTTTACATCTAACTTGTTTTTGGCTTCTTTCCCTTCCTTTCCACCTGTAATGAAGGGTCTTGGCCCAAAAAAGTTTCTTACTCTCCATAGATGCTGCCTGACCTGCTGAGTTCCTCCATGATTTTGTGTGTTTTTCTGGTTTTCCAGCATAAGACCATAAGACATAGGAGCAGAATTAGGCCATTTAGCAAATTGAGTCTGCTCCACCATCCCATGATGGCTGATCCAAGATCTAGACCTTTCAGTATTCAGTAGGTTTCAGTGAGATCCCCCCACATTTTTCTAAATTCCAGTGAGTACAGGCCCAAAGCTGCCAAACACTCCTCATATGTTAACCCCTTCATTCCAGAAATCATCCTTGTGAACCTCCTCTGGACTCTCAGCAATGACAACACATCCTTTCGAAGATACGGGGCCTAAAACTGCTTACAATATTCCAAGTGTGGCCTGACTAGTGTCTTATAAAGGCTCAGCATTATCTCCTTGCTTTTATATTCTATTCTCCTTGAAATAACTACCTTCCTTACATTTGCCTTCTTTACCACAGATCCAATCTTCTGGGAGTCGTGCACGAGGACTCCTAAGTCATACTGCACCTCTGATGTTTGAATTTTCTTCCCATTTACATAATAGTCTGCATTATTGTTCCATTTACCAAAATACATTATCATACATTTTCCAACACTGGATTCCTGCTGGAATTGCATTGCTTCCTCAGCACTACCTACCCCTTCACATATCTTTGTATCATCCTCAAACTTTGCCACAAAACTATCATTTCTATTATCTAAATCAGTGACAAACAAAGCGAAAAGTAGACGTCCCAATACAGACTCCTGAGGAACCCCACCAGTCACTGGCAGCCAAACAGAAAAGTCTCCTTTAAGCCTGATTTATACTTCTGTGTCTCATCTTTGTCGTAGGTATTGCGTACTCTATGCCATACCTACACTGTACCCTATGCCATAGGGTGACGGGCACCTCCCCAAAAAGTAACTCACACGTCACGGCGACACAGACCACAACAACTGTAATTGGTCGGCTTGGTAGCATCGCATTTCCAGTTGCTTCTTCTCCACCATGTCTGTACACCGATGTGAAATAGATGAACCAAATCATCAAATCTACCTGCCGACATGCGAAAATGTTTGAAATGCATTTCCTCATATGTGTCTCTCACGAAGAAACTCAACACAGTGGCATAGAAACTCCACCGCCAACTAGCGTTTTGGTGCACACCAACAAATGCTCGCTACGGCGTAGAGCAACGCAGAAGTAAAAATCAGGCCTAAGGCGTAGCCTATATACACAAGTATAAATCAGCCTTTATTCCTATTTAATGCCTCCTGCCTCTATACATGCCAGTATCTTTTCTGTAACACTATAGGATTTTATCTTGTTAAGCAGCCCTGCCTTCTGAAAATCAAAGTAAATGGCATCCACTGCCTCTCCTTTGGCCACCCTGCTTGTTACTTCCTCAAAGAACTCTAACAGATCTGTCAGGCAAGATTTCCCTTTACAGAAAACATGCTGACTATGATTTATTTTATTATTAATCTCCCAAGTACCCCGAACCTCATCCTTAATAATAGACTCCAGCACTTTCCCAACCAGTGAGGTTAGGTTAACTGGCCTATAATTTCCTTTCTTTTACCTTCCTTCCTTCTTAAAGAGTGGAGTGACATTTACAATTTTCCAGTCCTCAAGTGATTCTTGAAAATCATGACCAATGCATTTATTATCTCTTCAGCAACCTCTCTCAGGACTCTGGGATGTAATCCATCTGGCACAGGTGACTTATCCACCTTAAAAACTTTGAGTTTGCCTAGCACTTTTACCTTTGTAATAGCAATGGCTATTTACATCATCCTTTACATCAGTGAAGACTGATGTACCTATTAAGTTCATCTGCCATTTCTTTGTCCCCCATACTACCTCACCAGTGGGCAAGTATCAGCTTTACCCTCCCTTTTACTCTTTATGTAACTGAAAAAACTTTTAGTATCCTGCTTTATATTATTGGTTAGTTTGCCCTCATAGTTCATCTTTTCCCTTCTTAGTTGCCTTTTGTTGGATTTTAACAGCTTCCAAATCATATAACATCCCACTCATTTTTGGTACCTTATATGCCTTTGCCTTGGCTTTTATGCAGTCCTTAACTTCCCTTGTCACCACGATTGCCTACCCCTACCATTTGAGAATCTGCAGAATGACTTGTGTTTATAACTTGGTACAAGGAAGGATCTATAATCCATTTATCGTTAAATTCTTCAATCCTCAACCTGTCACCTTGGACTCGATTAATAATTAACAATAATTGTGCAAGTTCATATTCAGTAAATAGAATGTTTAGCTTTTTCCAGGAGAGGCTAGATGGGTTGAATGGCAGGTTGTTTAGTTTAAAAAGAGGACTTTATTTATTTACTTGTTAGTTTATTTAGAGATACAGTGTGGAGTAGGCCCTTTGGGCCATGCTGACCCAGCAAACACCGACAAATCCAATTAGTCCTTACCTAATCACGGGACAATTTACAATGACCAATTAACCTACTAACCCGCCATGTCTTTGGACTGTGGGAGGTAACCAGAGCACCCGGGGAGAACCCCCACACATTCCATGAGGAGAACATACAAACTCCTTGCAGAATGGCGCCAGAATTGAACTCTGAACTCTGGAGCACTCCGAGCTGTAATAGTATCGTGCTGACCACTACACTAACATGGCACCACTTACTAAACGCTTGACTCTCACTCGCACCGACCCAGCGACTACAATAAGCGAATGCACTCGTAACTGGGGCAGAATTCTGACTTCATTGTCTGTCTGGTATGTTGACAGAATGGATCTCTTGTCTTTCATAAGGAATGTGATTCAGTGCTTTCAAAGGAGTGAAACTCTGGCTGGTTTTTACAAAAGGCTAACAGCTGTGTCATGTTACTGTCACTGTGAATAATACTCAAATCTCCTACATGCTGTTTTCTAAATAGTCCAGGAGGATATGACTTCAGACATAGTGAATGGTTTTGTTGTGTTCAACAATAATCTAAGAGACCAGAATAGGGTTGCTTTCATGTGGAATGAATGAGGACCTTTCTGCAATGGGATTCAGAGCTTTGTGACACACCTTATCAAAGTTCACGGATATTGCACATATTATTGATGTAGTCTCAATGATCTTTTTTCCTCTAATTTCCATCCTGCAGCCTGCAATTGTAACGGTCATGCATTTCAATGTGTGTATGACCCCGCAGTGCACCAGCGTCGAGGGAGCTTAAATAGCAATGGTCGATATGAAGGAGGGGGTGTCTGCATTGATTGTCAAGTAAGCACTTCACATTGTAGAAACACTTGCTCTTATTTCTTCTCTCGAGTTTATTTATTTGTTTGTTTAGAATTGTAGCACAGTTACAGACCCTTCCTGTGAGTCCTTGCCGCCCATTTAGAACCGTGATCAATTAACCTGCTTACAGTCCTGATGAAGGGTCTTGCCCAAAACGTTGGCTCTTTATTTCTCTCCCGACCTGCTGAGTTCCTCCAGCATTATGTGTGTGTTTCTCTGGATTTCCAGCATCTGCAGAATCTCTTATGCTTGTAACCTACTAATGTCATATGTCTTATGAATATGGGAGGAAACTGGACAACCCAGAGGAAACTCACATGGACACAGGGAGACCGTGCAAACTCCTTACAGACAGAGGCAGAATTGAACCCAGGCTGCTGGCGCTGTCGAAGTGTTACATAAACCGCTATGCTACCATTCTGCCTCCCCACTATGACAGTTTAGATCTAACCTGAGGTAAATCAAGTTTTGTCAGGGCTTTTCACACACGAAACAATTGCTGTTCCACTCCGTAGAATGGGAGTGACTGGTGCAACAGGTAAGATCCTAATGTTACCTACCAAATGTTGAAAGGACTAGATACGGTGAAGATGGAGATGATGTTTCCTCTAGTGGAGGTATCAAGAACTAGAGGGTACAGCCTCAAAATTGAGGGGCAACCTTTTAGAGTCAGAAGTAAGGAGGAGTTATTTTTAGTCAAAGAGTGGAGGATCTGTGGAATGCTCTGCCACAGACTGCAGTGAAGGCCAAGTCAGTGGGTATATTCAGATAGATTCCTGATTGGTCAGGACATCAAGGGATATGGTAAGAGGCAGGTGTATGGGGTTGAATGGGATGAGGACCAGCCATGATGAAATGGCAGAGGGGACTCGATAAGATCATGGCTGATCTGGCTGTGGACTCATCTCCTTTTCCCATAAACCAGGGGTTCCCAACCTTTTTCATCCCATGGAGCCTTACCATTAACTGAGGGAACTGTGGACCCCAGGTTGGAATTCCAGCCATAAACCTTAATTCCCCTGCTATGCAAAAATCTCTCTAACACTGTCTTAAATATATTTAATGAGGGAGCCTGTACTGCTTCGCTGGACAGAGAATTCCTCAGATTCACCACTCTTTGAGGAAAAACAGCTTCTCCTCATCTGTCCTAAACCTATGCACCCTGAATCTTGTTGCTATATCCTTTGGTTCTAGTCTCACTTACCCGTGGAAGCAACTTTCCTGCCTCTGTCTCATCTCTTTCACAATTTTATATAATGCGCTGTATAGGGCCAAACCTGACCTTGTGTAGTTAACACATTCTTCCTGGGTGCCCTGGCTTTCTCCCGTCTCCAGTGTCCCAAAGACGTGCTGATGGGTTAATTGGCTGCTGTTGATTAATGTGAGTGGCAGACAAAGCGGGGGAGTTGATGAGAAACACAAGATTATACAGATGCTGGAAAGTTAGCAGGTCAGGCTAACACATAGAAGATGCTAGAGTTCGGCGGGGGGGGAGGGGGTCATTTTGTCAAGCGCCTTCACTCCATCCACACCAAGCAGAAATACCCGGTGACCAACCATTAAAATTTCAATCTTCATTCCCATCCTGACACGCCAGTCCATGGCCTCTTCTGCCACAATGAGGACACTCTGGTTGGAGCCACACTTTGTATTCCGTATGGATAGCCTCCAACCTGATGGCATGAATATCGATTTCTCTAACTTGCAATAATTTTTCCCCTCCCTTTTCCCTCTCTTTTTCTATTGTGCACTCTGGCTCCTGTTGTACCTGCTTCCTTCTTCTCACCTGCTCACCACCTTCCCAAATGCCTCTCCTCCTCCTCTTTCTCTCACGATCCACTCTTCTGTCCTATCAAATTCTTCCTCCTTCAGTTCTTTACCTTTTCCTCTACCATCTTCCAGCTTCTCACTTCATCCCCCACCCCCCCCCAACCTTTCTCATCATCTGGCTTCACCTATCATCTTGTCAGCTTGAACTCCTTCCTCTCCCCTCGCCTGCTTATTCTAGCTTCTTCCCCTGCCTTTGCAGCCCTAATGAAGGGTCTTGCAAGGGCTTTTAAGAGCTGACGTAAACTCAGTGGATTAACTGTGGTAAAACTGAGATCTAGTTTGGGAAATAAGGAGAAAATATAACATGGATTAATGATTTGTACATGTAGATGTTTAATGATGACATGGATTTAGCTGGTTTGAAAGGCCTGTTTTGATGCTGTAAGACTCTATTGGGTAGTGCAATGTTCAGGTAAATCAGACAAAGGACAGCATGGGTATGTTGGGCCTAAAGCTATTTTTCTGTGCTACAAGACTTTATGACTACAATTCCTTAGTATGTTGGTCTACCTCCTTCAATCTCCATGCTGCCTGTTGGATAGGATCAA
Source organism: Hypanus sabinus (assembly GCF_030144855.1). Classification (NCBI taxonomy): domain Eukaryota; kingdom Metazoa; phylum Chordata; class Chondrichthyes; order Myliobatiformes; family Dasyatidae; genus Hypanus; species Hypanus sabinus. The sequence goes on from NC_082714.1 coordinate 148,121,014, forward strand.
GCCCAAGGGAAAAAGAAGTCAAAATCAACCTGAATGTGCATGTTACTAATATGGTGAAAAAAATTGAAGAAGACCCCTTCCCCTACCCAAAACTCTTCCCCCCCAACTCGTTCCCCCACGACTCTTCCCCTAAAACTTTTTCCCCCATGACTCTTCCCCCCCACAACTCTTCCCTCTACAACTCGTTCCCCCACGACTCTTTCCCCCACGACTCTTTCCCCCACGACTCTTTCCCCCACGACTCTTTCCCCCACGACTCTTCCCTCCACAACTCGTTCCCCCACAACTCTTCCCCCACGACTCTTTCCCCCACGACTCTTCCCTCCACAACTCGTTCCCCCACGACTCTTTCCCCCACGACTCTTTCCCCCACGACTCTTCCCTCCACAACTCGTTCCCCCACAACTCTTCCCCCACGACTCTTTCCCCCACGACTCTTCCCTCCACAACTCGTTCCCCCACGACTCTTTCCCCCACAACGCTTCCCTCCACAACTCGTTCCCCCACGACTCTTCCCTCCACAACTCGTTCCCCCACGACTCTTCCCCCACAACTCTTTCCCCCACGACTCTTCCCCCATGACTCGTTCCCCTCATGACTCTTCCCCTCCCCCCCTTTTATTGAAAGAAATCATTTTGATTTTTTCTGCTGCATTGTGTTTGGAGTGAAATGCAACATTAACATTTAAAACAAACTTCCTCTGACACCTTCCAGCACAACACGGCCGGTGTGAACTGTGAACGTTGTGTGCACGGATACTATCGGGCACCTGAAGTTCCGGCTGATTCGTTGGATGCCTGTATTCGTAGGTTTCGCTCAAACTATTATTCATTTATAATATTTTCTTTGAGTGCGGGAAGAAGAAAAGCAGCACTTGAACTGATGTGCACCGTGTTGTTTCAGCTTGTGATTGCAGTTCGGAGTTCACAGAAGGTAGCTGTGAGGACGGCACAGGCCGCTGTTACTGCAAGTACAATTATGCCGGTGAGAATTGTGACCAGTGTGTCCTGGGATATTACGACTTCCCCAACTGTTACCGTAAGTACGCAGAGACAGAGCTGGGTCCTACAATGAATCACAGTGTTTTGCAGAAGTGAAGAAAAGTATTAGAAAGGAAAAGCTTTAAGGTGAGAATAAATGAATTTGTTGGTTGAGGTCTTCGGAGGGTTCACGATAATAGTTTTTGGAATCCAGACCAAGCAGCAAGACATCTGTTTAGTGTGGAGATCGATCAACAAACTTCAATCTCCTCTACTGTGGTTGTGAAGGTTTCATTGCAGCTTGGGCTTTATTTCCGAGGAGTGGGTCTCCTGACCTTACATGGCTCTGCTGTTCTCTCCCTATTCCCTTTACAATGCCTGGTGTCCTCTGTTACAATTAAGGACTCCAATCCATTGGCTGCTTTCCCCAATTCTAGCTGTCCAAAGCATTTGAACTCCATGGAGATACTTAAGATAAACTGCTAAAGTCTGAGGCACTTATAAATAACTGGGGTGCCTAAGACCTTTGCACAGTACTGTAGTAATTTTATGTATTGCACTATAATGCTGTCGCAAAAAGAATCAAATTTCATGACATGTGAGTGATGATAACCTGATTCTGATATATTTCTCTATTGTGGACTGAGAGTGGGAAGGGGGCAGGAAGAAGGGAATCCTGCTTGGGAAAAGGGGAAGAGAGAGGGGAGGGAGCAGGGAGCACCAGAGAGGCATTCGTAATGCTCAATAAATGAATTGTTTGGAATCAAATGACCCTGCCTGGTGTCTCAGGGCTGGGTGTGTCTAAACCTGCACCAGTCCCCAGCCCGGGCACTCCTTCTCTACCACCTGTCCCACACCCCTCCCGCGGCACTCCATCCTTGCCCTACCAGCACCCTTTGCTCCTGCCAGATTTACAAACTCGCTCTCCGCTCCACATTGACAAATACAGTACTGTGCAAAAAGTATTGGGTGTCCTAGTACCGTATATATGCCTAAGAATTTTGCACAGCACTGTGAATAGATAATAAATAAATTAATGACTCCAAACCTTTGATTGCTTTCCCTGTTTCTAGCTGTTCTGAAGCATTTGAACTGCAAAGAGATACATCAAACATGTAGAAACTAGTGTATCTTACTGAAGACTGGAGTCAAATTGTACACTGTACATAGAGACTGATTTACAGCTATGTTGTGGGATTCCAATTCCATTGGGTGTTTGATAACAACAACAGTAGCATAGTGATTAGCATTACAAATTACAGGGCCAGCAACCCAGGTTCAATTCTGCCTCTGCCTACGAGGCCTTTGTACGTTCCCACACGGTCACAGGGAGAATGTACAAACACTGTTCTCTAAGCTGTACAGCTGTGCAGTCACACAATAACCAAAATGCTCCCACGCACATAGCCTTTGTTATTGCACAACTGGAATTTTCTTTTATAGCGTATTAATACAATTTAAAAATCTATCTTAATATAATTCTGTAATTAATTGTGTTGATGAAGATAATCCATAAATTTTCCAAATGATAAACGTTCCACAACCTTTATTTCAAAACTTTTTAGAGCTTCAACTTATTTACATTGTGAACATTTCAAGTTACAACACTGTTACAAATTGTAATAATAGACACAGAATGGAAGTTGGTAGCTCATTATTAATAAACGGCTGGCCTGCTGTATGCCTGCACTGTCTTAAGTTTAAAAGCTTACAACTCATGTTTGTTGTACTGTATTTCATTATTCCCTTCAATTAAAAAATTAAATCAAAAGTAAGTGATTTTTCAATTTTCATTCCAAGTTAAAAAAAAATATAAGTGCTACGCATTTTTCTGGTATGTAAAAATTTCCAGCTCAGTGCAATGCTTGTAAAAAAAAAATAAAGAGAATGTTGCTAACAAGCTTCTTATAGACAATGAGATAATCAGCTCTCTCTGGGTGTACCAGTTTCCCAAAGGTGTATGGGTTAGTAGGTTACACACACAAAATGCTGGTGGAATGCAGCAGGCCAGGCAGCATCTACAGGGAGAAGTACAGTCAACATTTCAGTCTAAGACCCTTTGTCAGGTTCGAAGTACAGTCAATGTTTCAGGACGAAGGGTCTCGGCCCAAAACATTGACTTTATTTCTTCCTATAGATGCTGCCTGGCCTGCTGCGATCCACCAGCATTTTGTGTGTGTTGCTCAAATTTCCAGCATCTGCAGATTTCCTCGTGTTTGGGTTAGTAAGTTAATTGGTCACATGGACATGGAATTGTTGGACTGGGAGGGCCCAGTACTATGCTGTATCTCTAAATAAATAAATAAGTATTTATTTATTCTGCCATAGAGTAACAGCACAGCATTTAATTTCTTTCACAAACCCTCAGAAAAAAGGCAGCCCATGACTGCACAAGGCTTGACCCAGACAATGTCATGGCAAATGACATTTACTCTACAAAGGTGGGAGGTACTGATAGAGCAACCAGGAGAGAGTGTAGCTGTATTTAATGCCATTGATCTTGGCATCAACATCCTGAGGGGCACCAGCGACTAGAAGCAATTATAGAAGGCAGTATAACTACAGTGGCCAGAGTTTAGACCTGGAACAGGTGGTACAACAGGCCTGCTGAAGGGTCTCAGCCCAAAACATCAACTGTGCTCTTTTTCATAGATGCTGCTTGGCCTGCTGAGTTCCTCCAGCATTTTGTTTGTGTTGGGGAGAGTGCAACCCACTTGATTGACACCCCATCCACTACCTTACAGATCCACTCCCCCTACTGCCGGCCCATGTCTCCTCTACAAAATACACTGCAGTTTCTCAGCTTGTTCATTATGTGCCCTGTCAGATGGTGCAAGCAATCATGGTCTTTCCACGACCATAATTGTTCTTGGCAAATTTTTCCACAGAAATGGTTTGCCATTGCCGCCTTCTGGGCAGGTGTCCAGTGAAGATGGATGACCCAGCCATTATTGATCTCTTCGGAGATTGTCTGCCAGGCATCAGTGGTCACGTAACCAGGACTTGTGATGTGCACCAGCTGCTCATGTGACCATCCACCATCTGCTCCCACGGCTTCATGTGACCCTGATCGGGGGGGGGGGGGGTTCTAAAGAGGTGCTACATCTTGCCCAAGGGTGACCTGCAGGGTAGTGGATGGGAGGAGCACTTTACACCTCCTTTGGTAGAGACGTATCTCCACCCCACCATCCAACTCACCTAGGGTGCTTGAATTGTACCTCCTGAGCCTGAAGCCTCTAAAAAGAAGGACAAGGGCAGCAGGTGCACCATCCGTCTCTCTCAGGGTTTGGGGCCTGGAACTCCCTCCCCAGCAGCACCGTGGGTCTGTGTTCACCAGAAATGGTGTAGGTTCGTGACAGCGGCTCATCACTCGCTCAGGGACAGGGTGCTCATTAATTGTGGCCTTGCCAGTGAACCTGCAACACAAGCCACTTGTGAGAGTGACAGTAGGAGGATGATCTGGCACATGAAGTGTGTTGTGGTTGACACTGATTAGGACACCAGGCCTGCACTGATTCTCTTCATAAGACCAAAAGACCATAAAACATAAGAGCAGAATTTGGCTTTTTGGCCATCAAGTCTGCTCTGCTATTTGATCATGGCTGATTTATTATCCCTTTCAACCCAATTCTCCTGCCTTCTCCCTGTAACTCTTGATGTCCTTGCTAATCAACCTCTGCTTTAAATTTGCCCAATGACTTTAAATATGCCCTCAGCCGTTGGTGGCAGTGCACTCCATAGATACACCATCCTCTGGCTAAAGAAATTCCTCTTCACAAACACAAGAATATCTGCAGATGCCGGAAATCCAAAGCAAACACACAAAATGCTGGAGGAACTCAGCAGGTCAGGCGGCATCTATGAAAAGGAGTAAACAGTCGACATTTTGGGTCAAGACCCTTCGTCTGGAATTCAGTTGACATTTTGGACCGAGACCCAACAACAGGACATCTCCTGTTTATATCCTGGCCAATTCCTCTTCATCACTGTTCAAAAGGGATGTTGCTCTATTCTGAGGCTTTGCCCTCTACTCCTAGACTATTGGAAACATGCTCTCCACATCCACTCTATCTAGGCCTTTCAATATTTGGTACGTTTGCAATATCTATTCTGTGTCTGTTTGAAAGTACAGGTCATGAATTGATTCAACTAAAATAACTGTGCCTCTGACAGTGAGGCTCTCCTTAGGTCCTGCAATAAACTGAGCAGAATTTGAGACAATGCAGTTGAGTTAACAGTACTTGATAGAACATCATTTGGTGCCAACCTAGCACGATGATTAATGAAAGATAATGATCAACTTTATTTGCACCTGTACATTGAAATATCGAACCGTACAGTGACATGTGTTGTCTTGCATCAAAAACCAGCATAGTCCGAGGACATGTTGGGGAAGCCCACGAGTATTGGCTGCTTTCAGCGCCAATGTAGTACGCCCACAACTTACCACCCTTACCCGTATGTCTTTGGAATGTGGGAAGAAACTAGAGTAGCCAAATGCAGTCACTGGGGAGAACATGCAAACTCCTTACGTACAGCAGCGGGTATTGAACCCTGATCAGTGGTCGCTGGTGCTGTGAAGTGATTTGCTAACTGCTACGTCACCATACAGCTGAGTTCCAAACTGAACTCCGTGTGGTGTATAAAGAGTACAAATGTACATGTGCCATGAGGTTGTGTAAAACAAGTGCAGTAGCTACACGACATCTTCTTTACATTGCTTTTGTTTCTTCACACCTCTATATTGGTTTAAAATAAAAAGCATGCAGCCCCCCACCCCATTGCCTTTTTTCCTGTGCACCGAGTCTATCGTAGGTTCAGGCAGATGACTGTCTTTGAACCTCAGCAAATGATCATTTGCAACCATGAGCCAGAAAGCAAACAGAAGTATTTATTTATTTATCTTCAATTTCTTTTGTCTTCACCACCCACATAGGCTTGGAGCTTAGGGTTTTTAAAAAAAAACATGTCAAGCTGGAAATGGGCCTCTTGTTAAAGAATCAACTTATAGTAAGACTGAGAGTCTTCTGAAGTCGGCCTCTGTCAGACAAATCTATTGCAAACAGATGGATGAGCTCTAGACCATATTTTGATCAGAAGATGACTGGTACATTAAATGGTTCTACTCCACTCACTGTGTGTTTTGTTCAACAGCTTTGCCAGTGGCTCCCACGCAGACCACAGGGGCCCTAATTCACGTGGGTGAAATAATAAGTAAGTTTCTGAAGGCGTTTTCTGTTCTTATTTTGATTGCATGTTTAATTGTGTTTTTAGCAGTCAGGTCACAGTTTGACAGTGATTTTGCTAGGCAGGTTGAAACAGTATAATGGCCTTAGCCCAGTCACTGCTCCAAGTAGACAACTATTAAGAGGTTGAAGTATTAACCTCAGCACTGAGGACTGATGTCCTGAACAAGGCTGTAGTTCATGATGCACATGTTCGCACCCACCCGTTAAAAGGAACAGCAACCCTTATTGATTTTCTTTTTGTTTCGAAACCCGTAGTACTGTTCTGAGAGTACTAAGATCTCGTGTTCTTCCAGCTTTAATAATAGCACATTGCACACAAAATAGTCTCAGCCATTCTGTCGAAGCAGACTTGATCTGGTCTTGTGCTGTTCCCAGCTCCCCAAGCCTCAGTACACATGTCTGCCTTAGCCTTGCAGGTATTGTGCCTCGAAGGTCGTGTGCACTGCACAAGCTTCACAGTTCTCGAGGAGAGAGTATCTTTTGAAATGAAAAACCCTTTGTGGTATTCTGAAACTGCCTCCTAGTTATGAATTTTGCCACAAGGGCAAGAAGCCTCTCCGTTACTACTTTGTGATGCCTCATTTGACTGTTTTGTATTTCAATAAAATCACCTGTTGCTCCTCTGACATAAGGGTCTGAGCTGCCTTATTTTTCCTCATAAGGAAAAGCTCTTCATTCCAGAAACCAATGTAGAGAAACTCTTTGAACTACATCCCACACATGTATATTCTTCCCACCCCCCCCCTTTAAATAAGGCCAAAACTGAACAGAGTACTCCAGATGTGGTCTCACTGTTGCGCCGTATGGCCGTGGCAAGACCTTTCTACTTTTATACTCCATATTTGTGCGTGTGTGTGAGATGTGTGTTGGAGAAGAGAAGGGTGTTTCAGAGCTTTTGCTGGCTGGCTGAGAGCAGGAGAAGGAAGGGGTGAAGATTGATCTCAATCCTGTCCAACATCACTGAACAGAGATTGATAGGCTTTTGGGTGATGTCACCTCTGAGCAAAGTTCAAAGTAAAAATTATTATCCAAGTACATGTGTCTTACCTTGAGGTTCACTTTCTTGTGGGCAGTTTCATGATAAAAGAAAATAAATAGGATTTACGAAAAGCTGTGTCTAAACTAAGACTGACAAACAAGCAATGTGCAAAAGAAGACAATACTGAGAACATGAGTTGCAAAGAGTCCTTGAAATTGAGTGTGCAGGTTGCAGAATCAGCCCAGAGGAGCTGTGATTGAAGTTATCCATGCCATTTCAGGAGACTGATAAGGAAAGATGAATTGGTGACATTTGCTTAAGCCATCCTAATCATTTTTTCAACTTAATATATCGATTGCACAATAATTGTAGCGTTAGTTAGTAAATATCAATTGCCTTCATTTCTCTTCACGTAGGCTGTGATTGCAATGCAGAGGGGACCCAGAACAGTGACTGCCAGCCAGACCGACACACAGGGACCTGCAGCTGCAAGCCAAACTTCACAGGCCACTTCTGTAATCAGTGTGCGCCCCGGCACTTTGGAAAAAGCTGCCAGCGTAAGTCAATCCCATATCCAGAGGACGACTCCCCCTATCACTGCCCTGTCACGCGAACGGCAGCAGCCCGCTCTCGGTATTGAGAGATGGGGAATAGGCCCAGAGGGTGAGGTAATAGGGAGTTCACAGCTCGTGCCCAGAAACAAGCCCAAGATATTCCATGCACCTTTCAAATTGACAGTATCTCAAAGTTCAAAGTGAGTTTATTATCAAAGTATGTATTGTACATGTTACCATACACTGTTTTAATATTCATTTTCTTGTGGGCATTTACCAGAAAGAAGAAACTTTATGAAAAGCTATGCACAAACAGATAAAGAGTGACAAACAACCAGTGTGAAAGAGAAGACAAACTGTGCAAATATAAGCAATGCTAACATGAGTTGTAAAGAGTCAATGAAATTGAGCGTAGGTCATAGAATCAGTTCCGAGTATTATCCATGCTGGTTCAGGATAATAACCCATTGCTGAAATTGGTGGCGTTGGTGCATTTACATCATGCCCTTTTAATGTAGTAAATTGTCCCGAAGGTTATTGTACAATTTTTATAGCAGACTTGCATGGGATGATAAGGCTAAAGGTTTGCCCTAGGTGTTTATTAGTGCAGGAGAGAAAGCTGGGAAGGTTGAGGTAGGGGGTTCCTACTATGACCACCAGTAGAGGATACCAGAACTGAAAGGTTTTTTTCATTTATCTATTGAGATAGAGAGTGGATTAGGCTCTTCCAGCCCTTTGAGCCATGCTGCCCAGCAATTCCCCAATTTAATCCTAGACCAATCAAGGGACAATTTGTGATGAACAATTAACCTACAGACTGGCACGTCTTTGGACTGTGGGAGGAAACCGGAGCAGCTGGAGGAAACTCACGTGGTCATGGGGAGAACGTAGAAACTCCTTACAGGCAATGGTGCGAAAGATGCAGGGATTTAATAGGTTTAGGGTGTTAGAGGTAGAGAGGGTCAAAGCCACAGGATTGGAAAGCATAATGGGACAAAAATCTCATTATGACAGTGAACAAATCCAAATCTACAGCCAATCCCAACAGGGAAAATGTATCCAGTACTGATAACCAACATATTGGTCACCAGGAAGGTCAATGAGTTATTGAATTGAGCACCCGGTTACTATGAGGAACTTGAGGCAGCTGTGTTTGATGATAGTTCTCAGCAACCATCTTTATTTCCAACTGTAGCCTGCCGATGTTTTGGGCCTGGTGTTACCGATGGAAGCTGCAACACAGAGACAGGACAGTGCTTTTGTCATCAAGGATTTGAGGGTTTCTACTGTGACCAGTGTGCTCCAGGTTATTTCAACTATCCCCTCTGCCAACGTGAGTTCGTGCTTGCACTTCCGATCACCGGTAGAAAAATTGTGGTAAATATATTGATAAGGAATCTGCATCATAAGGGTTTCAGAATTCCACTTCAAAGACTTGAACGCCGAATACTAATGTAAGCCTTAATTTGGTGTTGTGACCGTGATCGAAGTCACCAAAGAGTCACTGAAGCTGCCGATTCATCTCAACAAGCTGGCATTCTTCTGGAAAGTAATGAACCCCCCCACCCCAACCCCCACCCTTTAGCACTACGTATTGATCTGTTGTCTGCACATGTGTTGTTGTCTATGCTTGTGCATTGTTCCCCCCCTTTCTCCCTCCCCTCACCCTTCTCACCCCCCCTTCCCATCCACACTCCCCCCACCCCCTCTCCCCTTCCCCTTCTCCCCCTCTCCCCTTCTCCATCTCTCCCTCTCCCCAGTTAAAGCCATCACCCACTTGTGTGCTTTTATTGAATTGGTATGTGGTTGTGCAGAGTCACAACAAATATTTGCTACAGTATATTCACATAACTCGAGGATGCTCCCTGATGTTTGCAATTCTGGCCAAAAGCAAAGGTGAAGGTGGATAATATTGATTAACAACGATCAGAAAATAATCCTGTTCAATTCATCTTGAACACCTAGACAAAAGGCTTTAGAACCATGTAAAAGATTTTCAAATCACAATTCATGATCTGATTTCAGTGAGTCTTGCTTTAACTAGTTGGAGGTAGTTAAAAGTGGAAAAGTTAGAGATAGGATTTACATTTATAATGGGCCTTTGGTATCTTTTTGGAGTTGCAAAGCAACTTTGTATTATTAATGGGGACAGTAACATCTGTAGAGGTGAAGGGATGTTTTGGGGAGAGACACTACAACAGCCCTGCTGAGTACTTCCAGCAGTTTATTGTTTGCTTGCACTGTTAACCTCAGTCCCTGATGGACCATCAATAACTCTCTGAGACGTGAGGCGAGATATAGGCTTTTATTGACTGGAAGAAAGAAGAAGCAGCAATTGACCTGGAGACTGAGAGGCAGGGCTCAGGCCTCAATCGCCTTTATACCGGGGTCTGTGGGAAGAGCCACGGTCAGTGGGAGGAGCCACAGGAGCAGTCAGCAGGGGGTGCATGTCCAGACAGGTATATGTAGTTCACCACAGGCTTAAAACAAGAAATCCAAATGGAGCCATGCTCTTGGGATTAAAAGAGTGTGTTAATCTTTTGAAGTTGGAATTCTAAACTTGGAACGCTGTTTTGTGCCTCTGGATGGAGCCTTACTCATTGGACTGAAAGTCTGTGTTAATCTTTCAAAGTGTGAGTTCTAAACCTGTGGCTTTTGTCACCGAGATCAATAACAGGCCACATTCACATTTATTAAATTTCAATTGTTATTTTACATAGTTGTTCTTTTAATTGTCTTTGTGGTGTGGAACTTTGAAGGCCCAGGATTGTTCAATGTCATTTCCAATACACAGGCGTAAAGGAGTACAAAATAATTGTTACTCCGGTTTCAATACAGGACAAAAATGAACACAATTTTAATTAGGTTACAGGCCCTTTTCTGGCATTTTTCTGTATATGTGACCTTGATGGCGGGTAGGTTGGTGGTGCTTTGAGTAGTTTTGACAACCGTTGTTCAAAGTTAAAGGTATTATCAAAGTACTTATATGTCACCATGTACATCCCGGAGACTGCGAGCACATGCACTAAATCCAAAAAATACAATAGAAACAATAAAGACCGCTAAATAACTAAGCAATAAGTTTCGATAAATAGCGATATGGAGCTGGTATATAAATACCATTGTAGAGCCTTTCTGTCTGCCACGGTGCATTTTTGGTACCATGCAGTGATGCTGCTTGTTTGCATGCTCTCTACTGCGCATCTGTGGGATGATGTGAGTATAGATGTACATTGTCCAGCTCTCTCAGAAAGTAGAAGGGAAGGGTTAGTGAGCCTTCCTGCTTGTGTTTGGGACCATAAGAGGTTGGCGAGGTGTGCTCGCCCAGGAGTTCGAATCTGCTGGCGGTTTCCACTGCTCTGCTGCTGATGTAAAGAGGAGTGTGAGTGGTGCGAGTTCTCCTGAAGTTGATCATCAACTCCTTTGTCTTGGTTGACATTGAGCAAGAGATTATCTGCCTGGCACCAGGCCTCAAGCTCTCCCACCTTGTTTGTGTAGGCCGTCTCATCTTCGTTGGTGATGAGTCCTGCCACTGTTGTGTCATCGGTGAACTTGACAAGGTCAATGAAGGATAAATGACCAGTTTTCTGGAGTGTCCAGCCTCCTGTGTACCTGAATTATTGTATAAATTTGTCATTTTCTAGTTGATCTGTTTGTTGAGAGAACAATAGACTCCACCTCAAAGGGTTTCACTGTATGTAAAGTTTTTCAGATCTTTCCAACTTTAGAAGTAGCAAGATGTTATAGGAATTTAAAACTGTTCTTTCACCCATTTTTTAAAATCTCTGAATAAATCCATGTTTATTCAGGAAGATCAGTGTAAAATTACTGGAGGAGGCTGTGATTTTAAGGCTGGAATACAGTCATTTTGCATCTATTTCCCAGAATATCAGTGCCAGATGGAAAATGGATAAAAAGAACACTCGATATCAGCTCCCAAGGGAGGAGTTTGAACAGAAACTGATATCTTATTTTCTCTTCCTCCCTTTGCAGTGTGTAGCTGCAGCACTGCCGGAAGCCTTCCCGAACTCTGCGATCACTTTGGGCGTTGTCTGTGCAAGCCGGAATTCAATGGATCTCGCTGTGACCAGTGCGCTGTTGGCTTCCACTCCTACCCACATTGCCATGGTTAGGCTTTGCCCTCTCCAGAAGGTTTTAGTGAAGAGTGACGTTGACCAGAAGCAGCCAAGGTTGTTTGTGGGGTGATGAGCAACTGGGAAGGGGAAAGCTAATTGCTCATAGCGGCCAGGTATAGCAAGGTAACAGTGTACCAGATTTAATGTTGAGACCTGATTTCTTCATTTCCCAGCTGCATTGAAAGGCTGGAGACACAAGCGAGTGGAGGTACTGGAATTTGGGGTAAGCACTAAGCTGCTGGGAAAACTTAGTGGGTCAGGCAGCATCTGTGGAGGCAAAGGGATAGTTGACATTTTGGGTCAGGTCTCTGCACAAGTACACAGAGCAAAGAAGGAAAATGGCTACTCTCTCGGGTCTGGTTGGTTAAAGAAGTAAGGGGGGAAGATGGAGGGCTGGCTGGTGATAAAACAGTGAACGTAGAACAGTACAACACAGGAAGAGGCTGTTCGTGTCACATTGTTGAGGCAAGCTCATTAAACTTGTAACTAAATGCTTAACTAATCCTTCTATGCCCTCAAAATGTCCACATCCCCCCCATTCTCTGCACATACATATGCCTATCTAAGAGCCTCTTAAGAAACTCTATTGTATAGCCTCCCTCCCACCCTTGGCATTCCAGGCATCGACCATCCTCTCGTTTTTCTCCTCCTGCATCTCGTTGAATTTACCTCCTTTCACCTTAAATGCATGCCCCCGAGTAACATTCATTTCGATCCTGAGAAAAAGCTACCAACATTCTGAGCTGTCTATGCATCTCATTGGAAGATTAAGGATTAGTTTTATTTGTTGCATGTGCAATGAAACGTACGGTGTTGGCATCTTTATTCATGAATGCCAACAACCATCACAGTCCGAGGATGTGCTGGGGAGAGCCCACAAGCGTTGCTGTGTTTTCTGTTATGTTTTGTGACCTCAACATATTAAACTAATTCAAAGGAAGACACACGAGTCCGGGAATGAGGGTCAAACTTTGCGTTTAATTTAAATGACGTGCCCAAGTATCACCTGGTAGCATGATAACGTATGCAATTCACATATTTACACATTAAACCTGTAATGAATTACTTAAATGAACAGGAATGCTTAGTTAACCAATGTATATACAAGATTACCTAAATATGAAATACACAACCCTTTTGGCACCGACAGAGCATGCTCACAATTTACTACCCGTGTGTGTTTGGAACTTGTGGAAGGAAACACGAGCACTCGGGGGAAACGCACACGGTCACGGGAAGAATGTACTAGCTCCTTACGGACAGCAGCAGGAATTGAACCCTGATCACTGGATCTGTAAAGTGCTATAATCGCTGCTCTATTATGCCGCCCTTGTATGGGAAAACATACCAGCTGTCTTTCTGTGCCCGTCATCACTATCAGATCTTCCCTCAGCCTCTGTCACTACGAAGCCGGCAACGCAAGCTTGCCTCCTCATACCAAATGCACTTTAATTCAGACATCCTCTCCAAAGCTCCCACATCCTTCCTGCAATGGAGTGACCTGAATTAGCATGCAATAGTCCTGGAGCAGCTTAACCAGCATTTTATAAAGCATAACGTCCTGACTCTTAAACTTGAGGTGACAGTCGAGCCTGAAGGGGAGGGAGGACAATGGGCAGATAGAGCCAGGTGCGGGAGTATGATGAGTCTTGTTAATGAAGAGGGATGGAGAAGGAGATGAAGAAAGGAAGAGGAACCCTTTGTGGACTGGTGTGAGTGGGACAGGACCACTGGATGAATGGGTTACCTGAAACTTTTCATGCCAGGCTACTGATAAGAAAGGCTGATGATTGATCTACAAAATCTCCTGGGTCTATACTACCCCATGTCTACCCTCTACCCGATAGCATTGGTGTGCTCCACATTGCACAGATCGGCAGTACCACGGGTTTCAGTGACCCCTGACTGACTTGTTTTCCTTTTTGTAGTTTGCTCGTGTGATGAGCGTGGATCAGTGGACAATCTCTGTGGTTCTACGGGCCAGTGTCGCTGCCTCCCCAACTACGCAGGGCACACGTGCAACCAGTGCGCTCCAGGTTTCTACGGATATCCCACCTGTACACGTGAGGAATTTAAAGAATTGAATGTTAAATGTTGGTCTTGAGTCACAAAATCTTCCCTAAATAAAGGGAACAAGATACATCAGCTCACAAATCAGCATTGTAAAAGCACTTTAGTTCCAATTAGTTAGTAGAGCACAGTTAATGATGCTAAAGGTGATGACAAAAGTGGTAGAGATCCCATGATACACGTCTATTTTTGCAGTTAGTTACGTGTCACTGGTCTTGAAACACGTTCTTCTCATTAAGGACGCTTGCTATCTGGGTTATGGCCTCTTCTTATTTCTACCATCAGTGGGAGGTACAAGAGCCACAAATGGAGATTCAATGTTTTAGGAACAGCTTCCCTTCTGCCATAAGATTTCTAAACCATCCATGAATCCATGAATTGATTGTGTTACGAACCCCGTAACTGGGTCACTTACTAGCAAAGATAGAGAGGTCCGTTGAAGCCTGATGGTACTATTTTTAACAGTATTTATTAGTAAAAATGCAGAAAAATAATATCAATGCAAACATACAGATAATATACGTCATCAATACTAAATCTAAAAGTGCAGCTATAATAGTAATCAATAAGAAATAAGCTCTATCGTTGTCTAGGGGATAATGTATTGTCCGATGGAAATATAAAAGTCACTCAGTTCATGCAGGCTGCAGCATTTGGTTGGAGAGAGAGAGAGATTTTGAGAAACTTGCTGGCTTTTTCTTTTCTGATTTCGATCCGTCGGGAGTCCCGTTGGTGTGGCCGTTCACTTGTGGCCTCTCCTTTAGCTAAGCCGTTCTTCCGTGGTGAGCCCGCCAACCCAGGCAAGGGAGGACGCGCACAGGCCCCACCGGCTTTTGCTATAAAACGCTGTCACTGGCTTTCCAGCGTTTCTCCTGGTGCATCTAAAGGGGTTGTTCCCCAGACCCTCTTTTATCCTTACTCACGGGGTCTCAGATGTCAATCAGGTTGGGATGATGCAACCTCTCAACCAGCCCACTCTGGTCATCCCCTGAGGGCTTCAATGAATAGTACAGTACTCAATACACAATTCCGTCTCCAAGAGATAATGCCCGTTATCAATGGCTTTGTTTCGCTGAGGCCAGGACACATTCCAAACCTTGTGGATTCTCTCTTATTTCCTGGGTCCCAGACCCGAATTAATAGCGATCTTGCGATTCTCAAAAAGGAGGGGGCGACTTTGTACCCTTTGGCCCCTCAGAGTTGCGGCACATTCGTAACAATTGATTGATTGATTGTAACTCCTAGTATTTTTTATGTATTGCACTGTATTGCTGTGGTAGAACTACAAATTCCACAACTTATGCCAGTGATAATGAACCTGATTCTGAATCTCTTGTTCCCATGACACACTGATTCTCCTTAACTTTCACATGGCCCTTATTCCAGGTGAACTATCCATGGCTTTTTCCTTAGGAAGGCACTTTAATTTGCCATCGTCCCTCTGTGGTAACATACAAAACAAGAATTCAGATCTCCCAGAGTTAAGTACATTTGGCCAAGTTGTGAAGCTTCAAATTTCAATAAGCTTTGTGTATAGCTATTAATTCCAATTCAAGTTTGAAAGTTCAAAGTAATTTTAATATCAGAGTACATATATGTCACCATTTGTAATCCTGAGATTTTTTTTTGAGAACATGCGCAGTAAATCCAAGAAACACAATAAAAGCAATGAAAGACTGCACCCAACAGAACAGACAAGCAACCAGTGTGCAAAATCCAAGAATCTATGCAAATATAAAATGAAAGGAAAAAAATACAAAATAATATTAATAGATAAGCAATAAATATTGAGAACATGTGATGAAGAGTCCTTGAAAGTGAGCCCATAGGTTGTGGGAACAGTTAAGTGAAGCTGAGTGAAGTTATTCCCCCTGGTTCAATAGCCTGATGGTTGAGGGGTAATAACCGTTCTTCAACCTGGTGGTGTGGGTCCTAAGCCTCGTGTACCACCTTCCTGCAGCAGCGAGAGGGGAGCATGGCCTGGATGGTGGGGGTCCTTGATACTGGATGCTGCTTTCCTGCTACAGCACTACATGTAGATGCTCTCAGTGATGGAGAGGGCTTTACCCATGAGGGACTGGGCCATATCTGCTACTTGCTGTAGGATTTTGCATTCAAGGATATTGCTGTGTCCATACCAGACCATGATGCGACCAGTCAGTATACTCTCCGTCGCACAATTATAGACAAGCCTTCACATACTTCTAAGGAAGTAGAGGCGCTGTTGGGCCTTCTTCATAACGGTATTTAGGTTCTGGACCCAGGACAGATCCTCTGAAACGATAATGCCGAGGAGTTTAAAGTTGCTGACCTTCTCCACATTTGATCCCCTGATGAGAACTGGCTCATGGATCTTTGGCTTCCTCCTTCTGAAATAATAAGTAAATTCACTTACCTCTTTGCATAGTTGTTTTGAAGGAGCAGGATGAAGAAACTGTTGGAGTATGAAGTAGATTGGCTGAGAGGCCTGTTTATCTGCAGTACCAACTGTGCTTAATGGATCTGATGTCCTAAATAAACTTAGTACCATTGCTAGAGGAGATAACAGATACACAGGGCTTGGAACGAAGTTTTACAGAAAATGGTTTTGTTCTGGTTGGTAAGGTGTCACAGAAACCACTGCAGACAGTTCATGTTTCTCTATTTATGGAAAAAACAGGCATCAACAATACAGTTCTTAAATATGCTGCTGACACAGAAATCGGCAGAACGGTTAAACTGTGAAGTGAGACATGTGAGCATAGAGGGATATAGGAAGATTAAAGCAATGGCTGAAACATATCTTTTGAATTTTTCCGGGAAATAATTATCTTCCTGACGTGCTTGAGAGCTACAGTCTCCTGTCCAGTTTCCAGAGAGAGAGGTTTTAATGATTCTGCAAGTAGGTGGGTGTTTGGTGTGTGGAAAATTTCAAAGCACTGACCACTTGGTTATTTATTGCAGCTTGTCTGTGTACCGTGGAGGGCTCGTACATTAATTCCTGCGACCAGGAAACAGGAGCATGTAGTTGTCGCCCTTATGTGACGGGGTTGTACTGTGATGTTTGTGTAGAAGGAGCTTACGGCTTCCCCAACTGTAGAGGTAAGCAGCTTGACGGGATTCTGTTGAACCCTCAAATTGGCCATTGTTAAACTGAATAAGAGTATTTTAATAATTGCGTGGTTTATAAATTGGTGAAAGTTGACTGAAATTCAATTTCACAGTCCATTTCAGATGTATTTATGCTCAGCGTATAATGATCAAACAGTAGTTGCCTGTTATGATACACTAACACTACAATAATAACACTAACACTACAATAATAACTCAAACATATATAATTGTCTTAGCGATGGGATCATTTGTTCTTAACGTTGCATGATGGAGGCAATCATGCTCTTTCCATGACAATGATTGTTCTTGGCAAATTTTTCTGCGGAACTAGTTTGCTATGGGATCTAACTAGAAAAAAGGCTTAAAGGTTAGCTTTATTTGTCACATGTACATTGAAACGTACAGTGAAGTGTCCAGTTTACATCATCACAGTTCGAGGATGAGCTGAGGGCACAGTGCAAGTGTCGCCATTCTTACAACATCAGCATAGCAAGTCCGCAGCTTATTAAAACTAACCAGTATATCGGGGGGAGTAAGAGGACCCAGAGCAAACTCAGGCAGTCTTGGGAAAAATGTATGAACTCCTTACAGACAAGGGCAGGAATTCAATCCGATATTTGGCAAGCTATCCTTAAAATGAGTGAGTTCACGTCTCTACAGAAAAACTGCAGGTGTTAGTGTGTGACATTGGACTGCTAATATTCCATCAGGACTGGGGATCTGTGCCAACAAACATTGTAAGACCACAATGAAGCTGCAGTTACATCAAGTAGGTTTTTGTCTGCACGGTTTGGGCAATAACCTGACCAAAAGAATCAGCCAATTTAATATGCAATTTCCCATTTCAAGATGTAAAAATTGAGCCAGATCTGACATAGCTGGGTCACTCTTGGTTGCTGCACTATTAGAAGGATATGATTGTACTGGAGAGTGTGCAGAGGAGATCCTTCAGCACAGAGGCCTTGTGACGAACTAAGCATCTTTTCTCTGGGATGAAGAAGCCTGAATGGTAACTAAAGCATTTAGGATGTTATCAGTGAGTCATGATTGTATTACAGCTTATAAAAATGCAGAATATTAGATCAATACAGGTTGAGTACACCTTAACTGGAATACCAAATTCCGAAAACCTGTGAAATCTGAATTTTTTGAGGGCTGACATACTGTCAAAAATGGAAAATTCCATCAGGCTGGGAAGGTTCTCAGGCAATGCATAGGTCTCTGCACCACAGACAGTTCTGAGGAGTGACCTCACACATATAATAAATAGGTTAATAAAAAGTGTAAAAATGCCACATAAAGTGAAAAATGAAGATCTTGAATGTGTATTGAAAGAGTGGATTCATCAGCATCAGAGTGAACATATGCTGCTTAACAGTATTCTGATCATGAAACAAACCAAGGTCTTTTCTAACAAACTGAAAATTGAAGGTTATTGTGAAAATTCAATGGATTGGTTGCAGAAATTTAATAAAAGGCACGGCATTACATTTTCAATGTGTCTGCTGATCACGAAGCAGCAGAGATGAGTTTGCCAAGATCACCACTGATAAAAGCCTAACACCAGAATAAATCTACAATGCTAATTATGTTTATACCTTTCAAAATACTTTTTAAAAATGTAAAATACAAATTTAGTTTATTGTAACCTTTTAATCAAAACAGCATCGTAGATGGAGACTGAAATCCTGCCGTTGATTGTTGTTCAACAACTGATTCAGTTTTTCTCCCGATGCTTTTGTTACCCTGCACACATTATATTTTCATTACATTAATGGTATGTAATAATTTTTACTGTTAAGTATATATGTATAATGAACAAGTATAAAATAAAGATTGCTTACCAGTAATACTTAAATTCAGAGTCAGAAATGATGGCAAATCCAAGCTCTCATTATATATTCCAAAATCTGGAAAAGATCCAAAATCTGAAACGTTTCCAGCTCCAAGTTTTTAGATAAGGAATATTCAGCCTGTAATTATTTCATAAAATATTCTTTTCATACAAATGTTTTTGCTACTCTGTCTTTAGTTACATATTCGCTGTGATGTTTACCTCTCATCACTTGAACTATTAGACTTGAACATGGTGTCTTTTTGTCTTTCTGGCTTCTCTGATGTAATCTTTGTTTTGAAAATACCATCTATTTTTTCTCTTAAGTTCTTCTGAAATTAATATTTAACATTGATATCATTATTGGTGGTCTTGGATTAGTTAGAAATTGGATCATCTTTGTTATTGTTTAACAAAAAAGATAAAGATTGGCTTTATTTGTCACTTGTACATTGAAACATACAGTGAAGTGTGTAGCTTTGCATCAGCAGCCATCAATCACAGTCAGTGGATGTGCTGGGGGCAGCCTGCAATCGTCACCATGCCTCTGGCACCAATATAGCTTGCCCGCAACTTACTAACCCTAACCCATACATCTTTGGAATGCTGGAGGAAACCAGAGTGCCCAGAGGAATCCCGCACAGACTCCTTACAAACAGCTGTGGGATTGAACCCGGATCACTGGTACTGTAAGTGTTGTGCTACCCTCTGCACTACCTTGCAAGCTTATAGTTACAGAGCATCATATCACATCCTACAAGAGGCTCAGATCCAGTGGTATTAACACTGTGCTTGGTAAGACAAAACTATCAGCTCAACAAGCATTATCCTGATTTCTTACTCTATTCTGATTTTTATTTGTAGTGGCTTCCTGTGATCCAGCTGGCTCCACATCTCTCTCCACCAGTGATGTGAGTAAAATCTATTGCAGTATGTTAAACCATTGAGTTACGTGCAGTACTGTGCAAAATTCTTCAGTGCATGTAAAAAAAATTCTGTAAAGCAAAGATGCTTTCAATGTAATGAAATGGAAAGTTTCTAAATACCCAGAAAAATTACAATAAAGAACAGTAAATAGTAAAAACAAAAACTAAAATCAAATCAGTATTTGGTGTATCAAATCATTTAAAATCAAATCACCCTTTGATTTTAAAATCTCGTCTATTCTGTAGTGCAGTTTTATAAGAAAATCAGCTGGTAGGTACAGTAGTTCCAAGCATCTTGGAGAACTTGCCACAGTTCTTCTACAGGTATTGGCTGTCTCACTTGCTTCTGACTCTTTGGGTAATCGGAGCCTGCCTCAGTGATGCTGAGATCAGGGCTCCATCTGAAACCACATTAAACAGCTAGGGTGTTAAGATTTTTGCACTGTACTCTATTTAACTTCAACTGAACAAACGGATCCCTTTAAATGATGACCTTTAGATCAACAAGGGTAAATGGGGAAGATGAACAGATGCTGTACTTTAATTGCATTGTTAACACAGTAGGAGGGATTTCCTTTCAATACTAATCCTCACACCTGGAGCAGGTCTCGTTGAAATACCTTGATAAGACTTAATTTTACGCTATCATTGGTGGATTGCACATGAAGGAAACCTTCCTCCTCTTCATGCTGAGACACTGAATCTTCTTTGTGACATTTGGGTTTTCATTTTCCTTCTGTGCAGCAACGAAGATCTTAGTCTATAAAGGAGAATCAATTGGCGGGGTTTAAAGTTTCAGAAAATATGCTGGTAAAATAGGCCTTTCTCGCACCAGATGCTGGAGGAACTCAGCAAGTCAGGCAGCCTCTGTGGAGGGGGAATAAACAGTTATGAAATCCTGATGACGGTCTCAGTCCGAAACATCGATGCTTGTTCCCCTCTGTTGATGCCTCACTTGCTGAGTTCCCCCAGCGTTCTGTGTGCGCTGCTCAAGATTTTCAGCATCTGCAGAACCCTTTGTCTTTATAAACTGTGCTTTTGGGGACTTGGCTCTCTGTTAGTTTGTGGACTGCTAAGATGGTAAATGCAACCTAATCAAAGCAAAGCCAGATCCAATAAATAACCTTCTTCCGACCATACTGAGCCACCACCTTAAATATCAACTATGTTATTCACTTGAAGTGATGCTAAACCAGCCATGCTGACCCAATGCAACAAAATCCAATCTAACCAGAACCCAGATCTTCCATCAAAATGTACAACCAGTACCCAATGAATCTTTTTTGGGCAGTGGATCATAACTAACTGCAGACGCTGGAAACCTTAAATGCCAACAAGAACAGCATTGAGCATCAAGCTCTGTTTTTCATAATCTCTTTACATCTCAACCTTGCCCAGAACGTCCAAAAGGAATATGGGTAAGCTGTGAACCAGTAATTATTACTGAGCATATTTAAATGCTCTTTATTAAATGGATAATGCTATTTATTCTTGAGTTTAAAAGGTCAGAGTTCAAATCATGTTGACTGTCAGATGCCCAAGTACGGTGAGACACAGCACAATAAAATCTTGCTTACAGCAACATCACAGGCTCGTAGGAGGAGACAATAGGAATGACTTCTCATTACTCTAAAGAGTTGGAAAGCATTTCTTTCCATTATGGATGAGGTGTTCACACCAAGATCCTTCCCTCTGTGTGTGAAAAGCTGCTGAGAATTATGTAGTTCTGAATGGGAAATGTATATTGACATTGGGGAAATGTTATTTCCATTCTCCTTGTCCTTCTTTAAGATTCTTCTTAAAGCCTAAAATAACGACAGAAAGTGCTGCAAATGCTTACTGCAGCATCTGTGGAGAGGAAACTGAACTATAATTTCAGGCCAATACTCTTCAGAAGACTTTTAAGATATAGAAGCAGAATTAGGCCATTTGGCCCTTCAAGTCTGCTCCACCATTTTATGGCTGATCCATCTCCCCTTCAGCTTCATCTGAACCTGCTGTCAGTTTTGAGCACAAACTGTCTATATTTCAGTTTCTAGCAGGATTTTGTTTTTCTTAAAACTTGTCCATTTGAGCAACCTGCTGGTCATCGTTTGGCCAAATGGGCTCCGTGTCAAATTTTATTTGATAATGAACACAAAGAAGAAAATAGAAGCAGGAATATGCCAGTTAATTCCTCAGAGCTGCCTCACCATGTTCAATTTGATCATGGCTGTGTGCTCCTGTAAAGGAACTTGCAAGACTTTACTGTGTTAACGATACAACATAAATTTAATTCACTATTATCAGGGAAACAAAAACAGGAAATAGCTGCTTTTTTGTTGTAGTTTTTATCACCAACCTGTTGTGACATCCAAGTCAGCAAAAGAATTGGAATTTTAATTTGGGGCTTAGAATCCAGAAACCAATTCAAATTGGCAACATCAGTAACCAGTGCAACAAAGCATCCGTATCCAGTTTGGATTTTTATAGACTTGGACCTTGTGTCAAAGTAGCAAGTCCACTATGGAGGTTCTGAATTTATGTGGGACTCCCACACTTGCTTATAACGGACACTCAGAATCAGAATCAGTTTCATTGTCACCGGCATGTGACGTGAAATTTGTTAACATAGCAGCAGCAGTTCAATGCAATACATAATCAAACAGAAAGAAAAAATAATAAATAATAATAAGTGAATCAATTACAGTATAGGTATATTAAAAATGTGTAAAAATCAGATATATTGTACATTAAAAAAGTGAGGTCGTGTCCAAGGATTTATTGTCCATTTAGGAATCGGATGGCGGAGGGGGAGAAGCTGTTCCTGAATTGCAGAGTGTGAGCCTTCAGGCTTCTGTACCTCCTACCTGATGGTAACAGTGAGAAAAGTGCATGCCCTGGGTGCTGGAGGTCCTTAATGGATGCTGCCTTTCTGAGACACCGCTCCCTGAAGATGTTCTGGGTACTTTGTAGGCTAGTACCCAAGATGGAACTGACTAGATTTACTGCCCACTGCAGCTTCTATTGGTCCTGTGCAGTAGCCCCACCGCCCCCGCCCCCCATACCAGATAGTGATGCAGCCTGTTAGAATGCTCTCCATGGTACATCTGTTGAAGTTTTTGCGGGTATTTGTTCACATGCCAAATGTCTTCAAACTCCTAATGAAGTATAGCCGCTGTCTTGCTTTCTTTATAACTACGTCAATATGTTGGTACTGGGTTACACCCTCAGAGATCTTGATTCCCAGGAACTGGAAACTGCTCACCCTCTCTACTTCTGATCCCTCTGAGGATTGGTATGTGTTCCTTCATCTTACCTTTCCTGAAGTCCACAATCAGCTCTTTCGTGTTACTGACGTTGAGTGCCAGGTTGTTACTGCAGCATCATTCCACTAGTTGGCATATCTCACTCCTGTACGCCCTCTCATCACTACCTGAGATTCTGCCAACAATGGTTGTATCGTCAGCAAATTTATAGATGGTATTTGAGCTATGCCTAGCCACACAGTCATGGGTATAGAGAGAGTAGAGCAGTGGGCTAAGCACACACCCCTGAGGTGCACCAGTGTTGATTGTCAGCGAGGAGGATATGTTATCACCAATCTGCACAGATTATGGTCTTCTGGTTAGGAGGTCGAGGAGGTACAAGGGCCCAGGTTCTGCAACTTCTCAATCAGGATTGTGTGAGTGATGGTATTAAATGCTGAGCTATAGTTGATGAACGGCATCCTGACATAGGTGTTTCTGTTGTTCAGGTGTTCTAAAGTCGTGTGGAGAGTCATTGAGATTTCGTCTGTCGTTGACCTATTGTGGTGATAGGCAAATTGCAATGGGTCCAGGTCCTTGCTGAGGCAGGAGTTCAGTCTAGTCATGACCAACCTCTCAAAGCATTTCATCACTGTCGATGTGAGTGCTGCTGGGCAATAGTCATTAAGGCAGCTCACATTACTCCTCTTTGGCACTGGTCTAATTGTTGCCTTTTTGAAGCAAGTGGGAACTTCTGCCTCTGGCAGTGAGAGGTTGAAAATGTCTTTGAATACTCCTGCTAGTTGGTTGGCACAGGTTTTCAGAGCCTTACCAGGTACTCCATCGGGACTTTCTGCCTTGCAAGGGTTCAGTCTCTTTAAAGACGGCCTAACATTGGCCTCTGAGCCAGAGATCACAGGGTCATCAGGTGCAGCAGGGATCTTCACAGCTGTAGTTGTGTTCTCCCTTTCAAAGCATCCATAGGAGCTGTTGAGTTCATCTGGTAATGAAGCATCGATGCCATTCATGCTATTGGGTTTGGATTTGTAAGAAGTAATGTCTTGCAGATCCTGCCAGAGTTGCCGTGCATCTGATGTCACCTCCAACCTTGAACTAGCCCTCCTCAAATCATAGCTGGCTTTTTTTGGTACAGTCCTGTGTCACCAGACTTGAATACCACAGATATAACCTTCAGCAGACAACAAACCTGGTTCATCCACAGCTTTAGGTTTGGGAATGTACAGTAAGGCTTTGCAGCCACACACTCACCCACAGAGGTTTTAATGAAGTCGGTTAGAACTGCAGCATATGCATCCAGCTTTGAAGATGAATCCCTGAATACAGTCCAGTCCACCGATTCAAAGCAGTCCTGTAGACGCTGCTGTGCTTCCTTTGTCCATACCTTCTTGGTCCTCACTACTGGTGCTGCAGTCTTCAGTCTCTGCCTATAGTCAGGGAGTAGAAGTACAGCCAGGTGATCAGACTTCCCAATGTGAGGGCGTGGAATAGCACGGTAGGCATTCTTGGTGGCAATGTAGCAATGGTCCAGTGTGTTGTTTCCTCTGGTATTTCAAGTGATCTGTTGATGCTAGTTGCTTAGTGATTTTTTTTTCAGACTGGCCTGGTTAAAATCTCCCAAAACGATGGTGAAGGCATTAGGGTGTGCTGTTTCATGCATGTTGATTCCATTGCTGAGATCATCTAAAGCCTGATTGACATTGGCCTGAGGTGGAATATATACTGCTACCAAAATAATCCCAGAGATCTCCCATGCTAAGTAAAAAGGACAGCACTTAACTGCTAGATATTCCAGGTCTGGTGAGCAGAATTGGGACAGCATTGATATATTTGTGCACCAAGAAGAGTTGATCATGCTGCATACTGCTCCACCCCTGCTTTTGAGAGACTCTATAGATCTATCCTGACGGTGTATAGTAAACCCGTCAATATGAATTGCTGCATCTGGTACCGGAGGGGTTAACCAGGATTCTGTGAATCAAAGCACACACAATCAGTTTGCTTCTGTCAGTTTTAAACAGTGATAGTTCATTTAAACGCATTAAGACATCTTTGTTGACTGTCCTGACCTTGGAAGCAGTTGTGCTTTTTACAGGAACATTTAATCATATCCATTGAGAGTACTGCTGCTACTCGAGTCACTCTGGGCCTTTTGTAGTGTGAAGGGCAGAACAAAACATGATTTGCTAAGATGTCACTTGCTGAAGGGGGGGATATAACTGACTAGTTATCTTCCTCTTTCCCTTCAAGGAATCCTGTCAATGTCGGAGGAACGTTGAAGGTTCTGCCTGTGATAAATGCAAGCCTCTTTTTTGGAATCTGTCACCAGAAAACCCATGGGGATGCTCCAGTAAGAGATTTCTTTGTATCCCCCAGTAATAACGGTTTTGTGGAATTTTTGCATTGACGTTTATTCATTATTGTACGGGTTTTACCACCTGAATTTGGAATCTTATATACACAGGGACTTTAAATAATTTCTTAGTAAAATGGTGCCAGTGACGTTTACTGACTGTTTTCATGTGCCTTTATTTTCAGGCTGTCAGTGCCACGTTGATGGTACATTAAATGGTGTTGCAGAGTGCTTGCAGGTTGGTTGAAACCGACACTTGTACTTTGCTGAGCTCCAGAAATTATTTCAAACAATTGTTCATACTTCATGAACCTTGTCTTCCTCATTATTCTCAAAATGTAGGCTATTCTGTGGAATCTCATTCCCTCTTTCTTGGTTACCTAGTCTCTCTGCCTCATGTTCTCTGCTTTTCTCTTTTCTCTCTCTCCATCTCTATATCTCTTTCTCTGTTTCTTTCTATCTTTCTCTATCTCTCTCTCTCTCTTCCTGGAGAACTGTATTGTACCAGTACTGGTGCTACAAGCTCTTGTCTTTTAATGTTACAATTGAAGATATTGGCCATCAAAGTGCAAAGTTTTGTTTTCTGATACTCTCTGTAATGTTGCCACTTTGCTTTGCAGAATGATGGCCAGTGTCACTGTAAGCCTAATGTCTGCACGCGGCACTGTAGAGCTTGTAAAGCAGGATACTATAACCTCAGCAACAGGAATTACTTAGGATGCCAAGGTGAGTTTGCCTGACAGGATCTCATTTTAAGTGTATGACACATGAATATATACTCAGTGGCCACTTTATTAGATACCTCCCAAGATATAGGAGCAGAATTAGGCCATTCAGCCCATTGACTTTGCTCAACCATTCCAGCATGACTGATTTATTATTCCTCTCAACTCCACCCACCTCCTTTCTCCCCATAACCTTTGATGCTCTTACTAATTAAGAACCTATCAATCTCTGCTTTCAATGTACCCAATAACTTGGCCTCCACAGTCGACTGTGGTAAAGAATTATACATATTCACTACCTTCTGCCTAAAGAAATTCTTCCTCATCTCTGTTCCGAGGCTGTGCACTCTGGGCCCAGACTCCGCCACTCTCCATCTTCTCCATGTCACTGTATCTAGCCCTTTCAATATATGAGAGCTTTCAGTGAGAGACCCACCTCCCCTTATTCTTCTAAACTCCAGCAAATACATGTCCAGAATAATCTTAACCCTTTTATTCCCAGGATCATTCTCGTAAATCTCCTCTGGACCCTCTCCAAATGCCAGCACATCCTTTCTTAGATATCAGGCTCAGAATTGCTTACAGTACTCTGAATATGGTCTAGCAAGTGCATTATTAAGTTTCAGCATTACATCCGTTCTATTATATTCCAGAAATCTTGGCATGAATGTCAAGATTGCATGTATCTTCCTTGCTACTGACTCAACCTGCAAGTTAACCTTTAAGGAATCCTGCACTAGACTAGGGCTCACAAGTCCCTTTGCACCTCCGATTTCTGAATTTGCTCCTTACTAAAAAGTAGTCTCTGCTTTATTTCTTCTACCGAAGTCCATGACCATTCATTTTCCTACACTGTAATCCTTTTTCCTTGTCTTTGCCCACTCTCCTAATCTACAGTACTTCCTCAACAGTACTTGCCCTATCTCTGTATCATCTACAAAACTTGGCCACAAAGTCAATAGTTCTGTCAGCCAGACCACTAATGTTAATTAATGTTGATGTTTTCTCCAAAGGCTTCACTTTTCCCCCAATGTGCAGTGCCAGAGAACAGACTCAAGTCCTCTGGCTGTGGATAGAGCAGTGTTTTGCAAGGTTGATTGTGACTTCCTTGTTCTGGTACTCTGTGCTTCCGTTTATAAAGCCCAAGATCTCCTGAGTTTTTTGAATACTTTCTCAACCTAACCAAACACACAGTCATGAGTTTGTCACCAGTTGGCCTGACCAAAGTGACGGGTAGAAGCCACTAATCATTGTAAGGCTGGTTGGTGACCTCTCCTAGGGATGCCTGGACTGTCATCAAACTGTACACATGATGCAAACATCCGAGCAGGAGCCACTGAGAGAGCAGGGGTGGCCACAGGCAGAACCAAAATTATAAGAAATCCTGATTGGTTCATGGACAGTGTCGGCTTGCAGGGATATGGGCCTAACGCAGGCAAATTAACATTTGGGTTGGCCATGGTGATTTGAGCTGAAAGGCCTGTTTCTGTCCCCTTTGACTCCAATCAGCACCTGGTCTCAGAACAGAATTCATTCAGAAACTTATCTCTTCAATCAAATCATCCAAGTGTTTCGCACTGGTGTTAGCGAAGGGACTGAAATGGAAATACTTGAGATCAGTGTGAATATTCCATGGCAAGTAGTCACCTTTGCACATCCCTGTAATGTAAAGTTACTTTATTTGTTGATGGGAGAAAGAAGTTCAAGGCATGAAACATTTCAACACAAGGTCTGAGAGGGGGTGTTAAACCAAACAGAGAAATGCCAGCTTGACATCAGAGAGCTCACCAACTCATTAAAAACATGGCTTACAGATGAATTTGCACCCTTAACTAGTCAGGTGTGCAGGTGTACCTAGTAAACTGGCCACTGAGTATAGGTTTTGTCTTCGGTAGTAAGTGCATTCATCAATTAATGCAAGTTGCTTAATAAAGCACCCAGGACATCTTTCTAAGAAATTGGCTCTTAGAAAATGCCTTGATTTCAAGGTTACTGTCCACTCTTCATGTTTTTGTTTTGTTTTTGATGCTCTTTTCTATAGGTTGTCAATGTGATATAGGAGGCTCCATGGGTAGCTTGATGTGTGATGAGCTGTCGGGGAGTTGCCATTGCAGACAGAATATCGAAGGGCGCACATGCAACCAGTAAGCCTCCAGTTCAGTGCCCTTCTGTTTGGGCTTTCTCCTGTCAGCATTCATTCACAGTATTATTAGTTAGAAACTGTTGGATTTGTGCCTTAAATGGGCTATTACAGATACAGGAGCATTAATAGGGTGGTTACTGGATCTCTGAATCAATTATTTTTGGAATTTTCTTTAAGGAAGGGCATTACCATGGAACTGGTTAAGTTGTGTTAGAAATTGTGATGCAGTCTTCCTCTAAATGAATAGTCAGTGATTTAAAAGTATTTTCCTGTTGGGAAAATTCAGGCAGATGGGGCTCGTCAGCTTTGAACGGCAGCTCGCCTTGGAGAAGGAAAACTCTGATTTTAAACCTCTGCTGCCTTGCAGCCATACCCACCCATGGGAAAGGCTTCAGGAGTAAACCCCGAGGAAGAAATCTGGAGCCGGGGTCCCTGAGGCAGTTTGATATTGTTTGCAACTTCACTCTGGCAACCCCTGCAGTGACACTGGTGCCAAGCTGTATCGGCACTTGCCCTTCCCTTGGACTACATCAGTGACGTGGAGAGGGGGAACCCACTGCATGGGCAACAGCCGGTTCTTCAAATCTTCCTGCCCAGACTTGCACCCTGGAGAGGGCACAGTCCACCAGAGGCACGAACCCATGATCCCCTGGGATTGACAGCTGCCTACAAGACAAGAGCTGGAAAAATAATTATGCTCCAATCCCTATCCTCTTGCCACCCTGTTACCTTTATCCTTGCATAGTGTGCTTTTTGTCTCCCCCATTATATCCATTGGTATTCAACTCACATCCTGCTGCCTCTGCAGGATCACCGTGGGATTAGCCACTGCTTGGTATCCTGGCATTGATCTAGACATTCAGACTGAGGATGTGAAAGAGATTGGAATGAGAATTTGGGTATAATAGATCCACACTGACTTTTAATTTTCTGCAAGAGGATTCATTTTAGTTTAGTTTTCATGAGCATTGGATGTTGTTGACCTGGTATTTCACTGAATTGAACTCTTTCCATTCCTCTAGCACCAGGAACTGCATGCAACCATTATCAGTGGCCTTGCCTTCAACCTCCATGTCCTCAGCTTGTAGTTTACTTAGAAAGTCAGCCTCACCATCTGACTCTGGGCAACAATACTAGATTATTCAAGTTGTCCTCCAGCACTAACTTTGATATTGTGCCCGTGTTATTTTAATATAGATTCTAACTCTATTTTAAAATTTCCTTATTAAAACTGTGATTAGATCATCCTTCTAACTTCAAGTAAGTGCAGCAAATACAAGCAAGTTGACATTATTGAACTATATATTCAAAAGCCTTGGATAGTCACAACATTGTGGGCCAAATGGCCTGTACTGCGCTGTATTGTTCTATAGTTAATTTGCTTGGCATCTCTCACTCTTCCTGGCTGTGTTGTATTTCACAAATTTCTCTTTACTACATTGGGTATCCTGCTACATCAAGTGAAAATGGCTCTTGATTGTGTTTGGCAACTGGAGGAACTCAGCAGGTCAGGCAGTATCTATGGAAAATAATAAACAGTCAACGTTTCAGACCATGAACCATCTTCAGGACAGAGAAGGAGTGGGGGATGATGCCAGAATAAAAAGGTGGGGGGAGGGGAAGAAGGATAGCTGGAAGGTGATAGGTGAAGCCAGGTGGGTGGGAAAAGGTCAAGGGTTGGAGAAGAAGGAATCTGATAAAGGAGAGTCGACCACAGGAGGAAGGGAGGGAGGAGAGGAACCGGGGTAAGTGATAGGCAGGTGAGAAGAAGTAAAGGTCAGAGTAGGGAATAGAGAAGGGGAGGGGGGGTGGAATTTGTTTACCAGAAGGTTATCTTTATGATTGACTGTTTTTGTCTTCTTGTAGTATTCCTGTTAACTAATCCATACTATCTGAGAGTTCCTTGGGTACTTATATATTTACCTACAATTTGTTTATATCTGAGAAGAAAATAAATATGCAATGAAATAGCTAAAAGAAACAGTGAAAGAATAATTACTACTTAGATTGACTCAAATCTATGTTGCTGGGCTGTGTCGTTAATAAATCTTTGGTGCCAGTCTCTTCTATTGCTTATTTTTCTTTAAAGAGCAAAGCCAGATCACTACTTCCCTGATCTACATCATCTTCGTTTTGAGATTGAGGATGGTGCAACTCCTGAAGGGAGGGCTGTTCGTTTTGGCTTTAATCCACTTGAGTTTGAAACCTTTAGCTGGCGAGGTTATGCACAGATGTCTCCAATTCAGGTAGGTGACGGGATCACTTCATGAGGAAGTGAATCTGTGTTTGATCAGTTAGTTCTTTGCCCTGTTTTGTTTCCCGGATGCCTTTTTCGAGCAGCTTATGGTTTAATTTCTCCGACCATTCATGGAGAATGGTTGCAGTTTCACATGGGACATTCCAGTGGGTAAGTGTGGCTCAAAACTAATCATGTCTTGGCTTCTTCACAACCCAAAACAGTGGGGAAAAAAATCAGACAAGGAGGTGTTTATGCTGAAACACTGGAGAAGAGCCAGCTTGTCCAATGAACAACAGATTTTGGGCTCCTTCAATGGCTCAAAGAGGGAAATTGTTGCCTGCTCTTTACCAGAAGACTCGAACCTCAGTCGGTCATGAATTAGGCAGTTTCTAGTTAGTTTTAATATTCCTCAGTTAGCGAGGGGAAGATTCTACTCCTGATCAAGCTCTCTAAAATGTGAGTATCTTATGAAGACAGCCAAAGAGCAAGTTGCTTGGCAGTGTTCATTGTACCTGTGTTCATTAGCAACAAGGTACTGAAAAATTCCTAGTGCCAGCGGAATCATGTTCTGGTAATCTACAAATAGCGAAGGAGTGAAAACTCCAATACACTATTTGTCAACTTTTACTGGGTTAAGAAGATCGAACATTCATTAATAAGTAACCAGTTTATAACATTTTTTATTGGATCTGATATCTCTCATTGGCTATTAACAACTAATTGTCTTTCAAAGTATTTAATTGTCAGAACATTGAGAAATAGATTTATTGAGGGTACTGAGAGCTTGATGGGGAAATGCTAAATCAGTGAAGTTGTGGAGTTTTTTTAATTCAACACCTTCTGTGCTGTGGGTGTGTTTGATGCTGGGACTGCACAAAAAGTCAATTGATCACTCGGCACCAATACACACACAAACACCACAAAAGTATTTTGATGCAAGTTATTTGGTGCAAATGAAAAATGACATATTCATCTTGCATGTTTTTATGTCCCAATCCTAATTTGGTCTTGGATTTGTAACTGCGGATTCCTGTTACAGTCCTTGTATAACTGTAAGAGAGGGAGATGGAAAAGGGATTGAAGAGCAATGCATGTGCCTTTGAGGACAGTTTAATATCCATAGTATTTAAATGAAAAGTCAATATTTGTGTAATAAAATGTTTTCAATGAAATTACTTCAAGTTTTGGGGAATATTTTTGCGAGTTAATATTTTTCAATGCCACTGATGTGTATATGTGAGCATTTGTGTTTGTGTGTGTATATATATATATATATATATAAAACACATACATACATACGTATGTATGTGTGTATATATGTGTGTGTGTATATATATAAAAAATATGTGTATACAAATAAGTAGAATTTGTGATACACTTACAATGCTTGAGTTTGATCCAAGTAGTTGTATTTTGCAGTGATATTGCCTCTCGGCTGAAGATATTTTTGCACGTTTAGTTCGAAGCATGCTTAGTCTAGTTGGGCTGCTGGCTGTTAGGGTTGTTGCACGGTGAGGTGCTGGAATGATTATCCCTTCCATCAGCTTCTCTCTCCTCTAGCCTAAGGTAGTTGTGGCTGTCAACGTGACCTCCCCTGACCTGTTTCGCATTGTCTTCCGCTTCGTAAACCATGGAGCCACTGACGTGAAAGGAATGGTCATGGTCAGCGAAGTAAATCTTGATGCTTGTGGGAACTGTAAGTGGCTATCTGACCTTTTAAATTCTCCTTATGTGTCTTTGCTGGTGGTTCACCGTTTTGTTCTGTAAGCCTAGGGATCCACTCCCATCTTCCTTTAATCGGTGTTGCTTGTTAGTGTGGACGATGCTTACATACGCAGGTGGATGCTTGTTTCAAGGGAAATGAGACCTTGCAACGATTATATGGAGATGAATGAGTCTCCTTTGCTGGTTGTGGCCCTAGTCACACCTATGTACCATTGTCAAATTCCTTTTCGTTTTTGCAGAATAGAGTCAAAATAACGATGCATATGATGGATTCGCAGCTTTATTTGTTTCGTTTCATCTTGAGGTATATTAATGCAGGATCTGCCACAATATTTGGCAAGGTTGCAGCTTATCAGGGACAAAGAACAGGTAAGATTTTAGCCATGGAAATACTGGTCGTTTCAAGAAGATGGCAGCTTAAAGAAATGCTGAAGCTTCACAGACCTCTAAGAGGGTAGAGGCACTGTCGTGCCATCATTGTGGTGAAAGTTATGAGCTGGTTCCTGTTCTGCAATGTACCCATTGGAGTTTAAAGTGTCACCAATGGGTCATTATTCATTCCTGAGATCTTTGCCACCCACAGTCATTGTTAATGTAACCTCTCACAGACCACTCCTTGTACCTTTCATCCTTCAGTAATGGTACTGGATGCTTAATTGTTTCCCAAAAAAATTATATTGGATCTTTCATTCCCTCTACTCCCTCTATTTAATCTTGAAGGAGACATTAATGTATTGTGTTGTGGATTTGAAGCCATCTCTGCAACCTTCAGCAGTTTTGCATTGGGGATGACTGTTCACTCGGTGGTTGATTGGGATAAAGTAACAGTCCATACGTGCCTTCTATTATTTTCCCCACAGTTGAAAAATAATCTAATCACTGGGGGTGGTGCATTTTGCCGAACAGTACCAGGGCCCCCAGTTCAGTCAGATCGTGGATGCTGTGGGTATGTTCTTTCTGTGACCATGTCGGTTTCTCCTGGATGTTGCGCTTCCTCAAGCATCTGGAAGATGTGCGGGTTGGAAGGTTAATTGGCTGCAGTAAAATGCCTCCTAGAGGAGCTGTCTGGGGAGATTGAGCATATGAGAGAGAGTAGGTCACAGGGAAGTTAAATGGGAGCAGCAGCTCTATGTAACAGACATGACAAACATTAATTGCATAACCTTAAGTTATCCATAACTTACACAGTAAAATAAACAAAAAATAAACATAACATTAGTGCAGGTTGAGACTTTGAAAGCCAGCATAGAGTTGATGGGCCGAAGAGCCTCCTTGGTTTGAAGAAAATATGAGAGAATGTCGGACCACTTATTAGCTTTCATCATCACTTTTACCACTTAAAGATAGGGTAGTTTTAAAATTTTCCCCATCACCAAGTCCTGCTCATTCCTCACTTCCTGCTTGCTCCCCAGTGCCTCGAGTTTCAAAATCTTATCACTGTTATTGTGGTACAGCATAGAACAGGCCATTCCGGCCCTTTGTGCTGAGCTACCCACCAGCCCCCCACCCCCCCACCGATTTAATCCTAGCCTAATCATGCGACAGACAGTTTATAATGACCAACGTACCTACCGACTGATGCGTCTTTGGACTGTGTGAAGAAACTGGAGCACCCAGAGGAAACTCGCGTGGTCACGGGGAGAATGTACAAACTCCTTACACGCAGTGGAGGGAATTGAACCCAGGTCGCCTGTACTGTAAAGCATTGTGCTAACCACTACACTACCGTGTTTACGAATATCCAGTGGAGGAAGTCAGCCATCTTTGCTCACTGTGTTCTTCATGTGCCTCCAAACCCACAGTCATGAGTTTAATCTTCACTTCTTTCTGAAATGGCTGAACAGGGACAACGCCAAGGATCGATGGATGTTAAAAGCCAGCTTCAACAGAGACATACCGATCCTGTTTAAAAAAGACTTAAAATGAACGAAAGTGAACACTTGTTCATACTTAAAAATTTTAAATTAGCATTGACATTATGAAGTCATCTTCACAGAAGATTAGTGGTTAGTATGGGCTTTGAGTTGGGATAATGAAGGAGGAAAGTTGTGTTGGATTATTGGATTTTTACAATAGATCAGGGATTCTCAACCTTGGGTCCACGGACTCCTTGTTTAATATTATAGGTCCATGGCATAAAAAAGGTTGGGAGCCCCTGTGATAGATGGGTAATCTACAGTGGCTCAAGGGGCCTCTCAGTCATGCTGACTCATTGAACCCGACTAGCCTATTGAAGTAATATTCCAACAGAAATCTACTGCAGATGTCAGAAATTTGAAATAGGTTTGAAATATATTTTGTTAGTGTGCAGAAACTAAGTTAATTGTCTACAGCATTGATCCTATCCAATGTTCAGATGTGACCTTCTTCATATCCTCTATGATTTAATTCGGATCATTCAATTTGATTGATAGATTTATTAGGCCTCTGGAAAAGGTCCATATTATTAAATCACTTCTTGTAAAAAAGCAACTGCTGAGTAAACCTCCAGGTGGCTATGGATCAGGAGGTGGTAACCTTGGACCAATGCTGCCTGGACAGAAGACAGGCCCTGGTCAGCTCTGGCTGGGTCGCCCGGGTGAGAGTGTCTGATGTTGAAAGACCCGAAACACCTGATGTCCCCAGGTTACATCACTGATGATGTGTCCCAGCATCATTAGGCTTGTTTTGGTGTTAATGAATGATATTTATCTACTTACAGTCCAGAAATAATGTTACTTTCTATGGATTGACACCCAGGTTCGGAACAGACTAAGCAGATCATCTTTGCTCCCAGCACTGAGCCAGCTTTTGTCACTGTGCCACAGAATACATTCGTGGAACCTTTTGTTCTCAACCCTGGTGTGTGGTCAGTGGTCATCGAAGCGGAGGACATCCTCTTGGTAAGAAACATT
Organism: Hypanus sabinus; assembly: GCF_030144855.1. Lineage (NCBI taxonomy): Eukaryota > Metazoa > Chordata > Chondrichthyes > Myliobatiformes > Dasyatidae > Hypanus > Hypanus sabinus. Next base: position 148,156,159 of record NC_082714.1, read on the forward strand.
CTGTAGCGGATTTAGTTAATGCTGCTGGACTGGATGTAGTAGACAATTTAGTTTTTTTGAGACAGGAAGACTCTCTGACTTGGACGAGTGCAGCCATGGATGCAGGAAGCAGATTTCACCATATATTTGCCAGCTGTTTTGAAAGAGCTTTTTTTTAAAGTAAAGTGCATGTAATTGCTAATCCAAAACGTTTCAGTGGTTCTTCAGTTCAGCATGATCAGAGGGCGTCAAGGGAGCCAAGATCAGTGAGGTTTCTTCTGGTTTCCCCCCCATGTTCCATTAATATGCTGAGAGGATAATCAACCATGGTATCTCTTTCTCCTTCCCTCCTTCCTTCTCATAACTTCTTTATAAAAAACATTTCTTTAATGAAGCCTCGAATCACCCTTCCTAACATTAAGTAAAGTAATTGAGCTGCCCAAGTAATTAGGAAAATGTAATCCTGAAGTGAGGTTTCCTTCCCCAGCCAGCAAGTTGTGATGTTTTCCATAGAACATTCCAGCACAGAAGCAGGCCTTTTGGCCCTTCTTGGCTGTGCCGAACCGTTTTTCTGCCTCGTCCCCCTGATCTGCACCTGGGCCACATCCCTCCATACGCCTCTCATCCATGTACCTGTCCAAGTTTTTCTGAAATGTCAGAAGTGAACCACTTCATCTGGCAGCTCATTCCACACTCCCACCACTCTCTGTGTGAAAAAGCTCTCCCCTAACGTTCCCTTTAAACTTTTCCCCCTTCACCCTTAATCCATGACCTCTATTTTTTTTCTCCCCTAGCCTCAGTGGGAAAAAGTGGACCCTTAATACATTTTAATAAGATCAAATCTTATACTTCTAAGTTCTAAGGAGTGTGGGCTCAACCTGCCTCACCCCAGGGATCAACGTGATGAACCTTCTCTGCACAGCCTCTCAATGCTGGTATATACTTATATTAAACATAGAGGCCAGAATGGCACCAAGTACTCCAGCAACGGACGAAGCAGCACCCTATAAACTAGCATTAAACTTCCACTGCTTTTATACCAATTGCAATAAATGTCTAAAGCTTGTTTTCCATGAAACCACTTCTTTTGTGTGAAGGTCAGCACCATTCAGATCAGTTCATCATATATGCCTTGTTAACTCCTGAAACAGCAGGAGTTAACAAAAGTTTTTTTAAAATGATGATTCGCGAAGACTGACGAGCAACAAATGAGCTGCCATTGTTCTGCTGAGAGCCAGATCAGCTCCTCCTTTCTTGGATGGAAAGAATTGGACCAGAAGCTTCCCTTCCTTGTCTGCAGTGGCTACAAAGAAGCTTCTTAGCCAAATTCCCATTCGAAAAGAGTAATACTGACGTCCTGAGGCAACCGCACATTTTTCAGTGGTCTTAGCTGTCTGCCAAATCCGCAGAGCTGCAGGAGAGATCCGAGCGGTCAGCCCCTCTGCTTGCAATTCACTGTTTATTTGCTTTGTGGTTGGTTGTAGTAAATGTTCCTTTATCCCTGTTGGCTATTTAGAGAGGATGTAAAATACTTAGCACTAATTTCCTTACAGGTTCTGTTACAACTCAAACACTCAGAATTCGTTGTGCCAATGTAAATATTGGCAGTCAAATCCAGTGCTTAGAGTTTTCAGGGTGCAAATCTTATATTGATTCAACCTTTCAACAAAAGCTTTTAGGTGTTAATAAATACAAAGAAAATCTTCCTGTTTATAATTTACCAGTTGGAAAAATAGCTGATCTGTCCTGCTGTTTGGCTTAATGCCCCAATCTTAAATCTGATTCTACTTTGAGTTGTTAAAATGAGATTTAACTATGGGAATTCCTTGAATGATTACCTGGTTTCAGATGCTGCTTTAGCTGTGAAAAGGGTTCAAATGGACAATCACCTCAGAAAAAGATAGAGAGTTTAATGATACAGTGTCATGACATAACCTTTCTTTCAAGGGACACACGTAATGCTGGATAAACTCAGCAGGTCAAGCAGCATCTATCAGAATGATCAACCAGTCAAGGTTTGGGCTAAGGCCCTTCTTCAGGATTGAGCAGGAAGGGGGAAGATGGCAGATTAAAAAGGTGGGGGAGGGGATGGGGGCTAGCTGGAAGGTGATAGGTGAAGCCAGGAAGGTGGGCAAGGTCAAGGGCAGAAGAAGAAGGAATCTGATAGGAGAGGAGAGTGGGCCTTAGGAGAAAGGAATGCAGAAGGGGACCCAGGAGGAAGTAATATCTGCCTTTAACATCTGCCGGACGATGCTGAGGATGTTCTACGAGGCTGTGGTGGCCAGTGCTATCATGTTTGCTGTTGTGTGCTGGGGCAGCTGGCTGAGGGTAGCAGACACCAACAGAATCAACAAACTCATTCGTAAAGCCAGTGATGTTGTGGGGGTAGAACTGGACTCTCTGACGGTGGTGGTTGAAAAGAGGATGCTGTCCAAGTTGCATGGCATCTTGGACAATGTCTCCCATCCACTTCATAATGTACTGGTTAGGCACAGGAGTACATTCAGCCAGAGACTCATTCCACTGAGATGCAACACTGAGCATCATAGGAAGTCATTCCTGCCTGTGGCCATCAAACTTTACAACTCCTCCCTCGGAGTGTCAGACACCCTGTGCTAATAGGCTGGTCCTGGACTTATTTCCACTTGGCATAATTTACTTATTATTTAATTATTTATGGTTTTATATTGCTATATTTCTTCACTATTCTTGGTTAGTGCGGCTGTAACGAAACCCAATTTGCCTCGGGATCAATAAAGTATGTCTGTCTGTCTGTCTGTAGGTAGGTGAGAAAAGATAAAAGGTCAGAGTGGGGAATAGAGGAAGGGAGGGGGAGAAAATTTTACCAGGAAAAAATGATACTCATCCCATCAAGTTGGAGGCTACCGAGACGGAATATAAGGTGTTGCCTCCTCTTGGCACAAGAGAAGGCCATGCACCATCATGTCGGAACGGAAAGAGGAATCAGAACTAAATGGGAAGTTCCATTTGTGGTGGATGGAGGGGAGTTGCTCGACAATGCATTTCCCCAATTTACAACAGGTCTCATTGACGTAGAGGAGGCCACATTGGGAGCATCGGGCACAGTAGACGACCCCAGGAGACTTTCAGGTGAAGTGTTGCCTCACCTGGAAGGACTGATAGGTGCCCTGAATGGAGATGTCAGTCAAACAAATGAGCTCATCATTGACTTCAGGAACAAGGGCAGTGCACGTGCTCTTGTCTACATCAGCAGAGGTTTGAATCATTGCTTAGTTTGGTTTTATTAAGCCTGCTTGATTCCAAAGAGAAGTAATTGAAATCAGAAAAAAAAATCTGCTTCTCATCCTCACTGTATATAATTTGAATTTGGGATCTTTTCCAAATAAGCTCTTTGCTTCCTCAAGTAAGACCTTTGTTTTCCTCCTGTATATTATGAGAAATATTGCAGAGCAGTAAAGAATCCAGTGTCCCCTACAGGTCATTACCCATGAGATCCAAGATTAGCACCTCAGGCAGAAATAGAAGTCAACCAGGAGACAGGGGATTGGTGAAAATCAGACCAGTCATGTTGCAATCCAACGTTTAGATTTGTGTTAATAACTAGATGAACAGAATTAATTCGAAAGGCTGTTCTCTTCATGAAAGATTTCTTTTTGTTGCAAGATTGTGTTACGGACTAAACAAAAGGCAAAGCTAAAATCTGAGGAGCAACAGAAGCTTAAGAGGGCAAAGTGTTTGGATTGATAATAGGCACTGGGAGCCTACGAAGCTGTGATCTTTCTTTGTGGTGAGACAGCAAGGTTTAACATGGTATTTAGTTGGATTGAATCTCTTCTCCGCTCCCTGTCTGCAAAAGGTTTTTGTGTGTTTTCTGGGATTCTGCTCAACAACTGTTACCTTTTGATCAGGTGATCCCTTGGTTCATTGTACACTGGTTGGAGTAGCTTTGTTGTGTTTCATTTATCCGATGGACCCAAGTACACATCTGTCTCAATTCTAATTGGAAAAGTAATTTTTAAAAAACCATGAATCCTTAAAATTTTAAGTGGAAAAATAAATACTGCTATTGTATGAAACTTGAGGCATTTTTCCTTCACCTTGCAGGATTACCTGGTCCTCTTGCCCAGTGCCTACTATGAAGCACCAATCCTTCAGCTCAAAGTGACAGAACCCTGCACCTACACAGTCAGCCATCAAGACATCAGTCAGAAGTTCGTATGATAGTAAAGTTGTTGGGTTTTAAAAAAAATGATATTTTATATTTTTGTAAATGTTATTGAATTGTTTTGTTCAATTGATTTAAGTCATTTCATCCAACCAATGTCACAGTGTCTTGATAGAAACTGGGTATTTGGGAGCTCAAGGCCTATTAAGGGTTTGACAATCTGACTTCAGTTCTTTGTCTTCCAGTTTAATCAAAATTATATGTAAAAGATTAGTGAATATACTGCAGCTTTGACCTGTTTAAGTAATATCAGAAAATCTATTTGTTTAGCTTAAGCATTGACCCAGCATTAATGAAGGGTGTTCAGCCTGAAAAGTTCACTGTTTCTCTTTCCACAGCCACGGCTATTTGTGTTTTTAATTTCCGATTTCCAGCATCTGCAAGTTTTGATTTTAATTAAGTTCTCAGTTAATCTACCTCGTTACTCAGAGAGTGGGGCGAGCCTGGAATGAGCTGACAGTGGAAGTAATAGATGCGGGTTCAGTTGTAGCATTTAAGAAAAGTTTGGATAGGTACTTAGATGGGATAGTGAATTTGGAAGGATGCGGTCGTCCACTTGCGGGCAAAAGATCGGGTCAACATGGAGCTCAGTAGATCAGGTCCCTTCAAATGTACTCAATATGCTTTTATAAATGTTATTTTTAGGATTAGCTTTACTTGCCACATGAACATCGAAGCCTGCATTGAAATGTTTGCTTCAATGACCAATGCAGTTCAAGGGCAGCCCGCAAGTGGCACCACACTTCTGGCGCCAACGTACCATGCCTACAACTTACTAACCGATACGTCTTTGGAATGCTGGATGAGACCAGAGCACCCCGAGGAAAACCATGCTCTCATGGGGAAAAGTTCAGATTTCTCACAGACGGTGGCAGGAATTGAACCCCAATCATGGGTGCTCTAAGCATTGCACTAACTGGAACGCTACCATGCTGCCCCAAGTACCAATATTTGTGAAGGGTTTTGTTTTGCTTTTTGAGAGTAAAATGAATTGGAGTTTCCAATGAGTGTGGGAATGGGTGACATGATTGATCCCTTTCTCTGCAGTTGCTTGTTGTACAGGCATCTTTCCCTGGATGGCTTTCCCTCGTTGCGGGCTACCGAAGGAATGTGTGCCACTGAAAATTACTTCCACACCCAGTGTCAAGTGATACAGCCAACTCCTAGGCATCCATCAATGGTTGCCCTTAATGATAAACAGGTCAGTGTAATACTGAAGTGATGAAATGGGATACTAGTGAAGAGGCAAAGCTTGTGTTTGGATTTCTTTCTCTTCAAGTACAGCAGAAGCCTATCCCAAACAAAATAAATTGAGTGGCAATGCAAACGAACAAGGAGTGAGAATGTCAGATTGGACAGTGTAACCGTTAAATTTCTCCTGTAACTTAATTTTAGTATGCTTGTTTGTATTTTTATATAATCACTTATATACTTGTAATTAAAAAAAATTATGGACGCTGTTGTGGATATTGTATTATGAATAGGAGTTATCTTATTGGTCAACTGTTATCTATGGAAAATTAATTAAATTAACAATCCGGTATAAAAAAACAGACAGACGGTAGAACAAATGCAAATGTCTCTCCTGTGATTATTCCCCTGCCACTAAGTCCTCCTTCCCTTCAACCCCCTCCTCCCACCCCTTTACCCCTCACCCTCCCCTTTCCTTCCCTGCCCCCTCCGCCTCCACCCTTTCCCCTTCCCTTCCACGCTCACCCCTCTCCCTCCCCTTCACCACTCACCCCTCTCCTCCTTCCCTTCCCCACTCACCCCTTGCCCCCTCTCTCCCTTCCCCCTTCCCCTCTGACCCTCATGTTTCATCTTCCTCTACTCATTTTATTCTAGTAACAATTCATAACCAATCATTAGCAAAAAGATTTATGCCTCATTCTTGACTTACAGCCTCAGGGCAGACATTGAGGTGCTCTTGAGGCGGCCGCACTGCGGGAAGGGGAGCAAGCTCTCACTTGGAGCAAACTGACAGTTACCAGATTTTGTGATTCGCTGTAGTCTACTGTGGAATATATTTTAGCCAGGGCACTGAGGGAACCCCTCTATCCTCAGAATATTGCTTGAGTATCTTTTAAATCCTCTTGACAAGTCCTTGCTTTAATCTCTCTCCAAAAGAAGGATTTCCAGGCTGTAATTCAGCTGGCACCAAATAACTTGCTCAAGTCTGAATGATCATATTATTTTACTGTTGTACTGTTATGTATGCGCAGAGCAAAGGAGTAGAAGTACCAAACGTTTTTACTGAGTCACTGGGCAGGAGCAATGAACCAGGCATGCTGTGATGAAAGCACACACACTTGAAGGACTGCTCGAGAAAAAGTTCCTGTGCATAGGAGGCCCGATTGATTCACCACATGATCAGTCAGCCACATGTGCACCTGCCTCATCCTAGCAATTGATCCAGTACAGTTCAAGTTCAGCCCCACGAAGCATGTTATTGACTCTGAGCTGAATTTCAAATCACATATTAACTATATTATTAAGACTGCATTCTTTCTTTGAGGAAACATTGCTGGAGTCCCATTTCTTATAACATCTCAAGATGCAGAAAAATTGATACACACCCTTGTTTTTCACCGATTAGAATACTGTAATGCGCCCTTTTCAGGACTGCCTAAGAAAGGTATAAGATGCAGCAGCAAGAATCTTAATTTTTTTAAAAATCCGAGCACATTTCGCCAGTTTTGGCATCATTGCACTGGCTGCCTGTGTCCTTTAAGATCAATTTTAAAATACTCTTAATTGTATATAAGGCTCTGAATAATCTGGCTCCGCAATTTATCTTGGAGTGGCTATCCCCTTACATCCCTAATCATAATCTGTAATCCACGAATACTGGTTTGTTTCGTATTCCTAGAGCCAAGCATATAAGAACTGGTGATGTGGCCTTTTGTTCTTATGCAATACTGTACCAACTGAGATATAATAGGCTAGTTCTGTGGAGCATTTCAAAACACTTATTAAAACCTACTTTTTAAATTTGGCCTACTTATACGATTACTTAATGCCTGTTGATACTGATTACATATATATAATTTGCTGTACTCGATTATATTTTATTCTATATAGTGTTTGTCTTATAATTTTTAATTTTGTATTGCATTTTATGTCTATATTGATTTATCTTTACAATCCACGTAAAGCATTTGAGGCTGCATCTTAATGTATGAAAGGTGCTATATAAATAAAGTTATTGTTACCCTGAATCCGTAAGGGCTCATTAAGCAAAAAGTAGGTCTTGCTTCCTTGCTCAGCGCCTGTGATCATATAAATGTTTCCTTTTCAAAAACTTAGTTATAATGGAATCATCTGTAAAGTAGTGCAGTCAACTCATAATAAATTGGAGTGTCCATTAGGGGGACAAATTCTGTTTGACAGTGATCCGAAATTGGTTTCCTTGCAAGCTTCCCCTTCACCAGTTTTTGCCCATCTTTTCCATGTGGCAATGTCAAGCATCATATGATAAATCAGAAAGCAATGAAGTAGCTGAATGAATCATAACAAATTTCCTCTATTTTTCAGGTTAACGTACAATTGCAAATGAGGGTTCCGCATTCTGGGGCTTATGTGGTGCTGATTGAATACGCAACTGAGACGGATTCAGGGCAGGCCCTCAGTGTCGTCGTAAATGATTTAGGAAGGCAAGATCAACGTGTCGATATTGAGCTCCAGAATTGCAAATACAGGTAAGGATATTGGGGTCTCCCTACCTTCTGTCCAAGACCTCTTTCAGAGTTGATGCCTCCAGAAGACACGGTACATTGTTAAAGACCCCTCACACCCTCTCCATGAACTGTTTGTTCTTCTGCCATCAGGCAAACGTTACAGGAGCATCAAAACAAAAACCACAAGGTTACCAAACAGCTTCCTCCCACAGGCAGTCAGACTGCTAAATAGCTGCTCTACCTGACTCTGCTTTGGACACTTTTAATTTGCACTGGACGCTTATAACTTGATTTTAACTGACATGTGGCTGTTGGGTTTTACTACTCATTGTTGTGCTTACTATTTGTTGCGTTTGTTATGTTATGATCGCACTTGCCTCTGGGAAACGCTGTCTCATTCTGCCCTGCAGAGCTGATGTATGGTTGGAATGAGAATAAAGGTTTTGAATCTTGAATCATGTTTTACCCTTGATCGGATTAGAAGTCTCAATTCTCAAAAGGTGCAATTAGCACAAAACCTAAAGGTATTTTATCTGTTTATCATTATGCAATTAAGTATGAATTTATTGCTGAATTTGTTTTGTGTGGCAAACGAAGTCAACAATTGTATGGTATATGGGTGGTTCACAATGACATCCTGGGAGATTTAGGTTGATTTTTACTGTACTGTTTTTGCTTCAAAGTGATTGTTCTCACCCTGAGTAACTTCTCTTTTGACTCCTCTCACTTTCTATAAATCAAAGATATAGCCACTGGCACTTGTCTGGGCCCAAGTTATGCCTGGCTTTTCATTGGCTGCATGGAACAGATCTTCCCATTAGAACTGAAATGAGGAGGAGTTTCTTTAGCCAGTAGGTGGTGAATTCATTGCCACAGATTGCTGTGGTGTCCAAGCCATTGGGTATGTTGTTTAAAGCAGAGGTTGAAATGTAACGGGGTGAAACATTACAGGGAGAAGGTAGGAGATTGGCAATGAGAGCGATAATAACTCAGCCAAGATCTAATGGTAATCTTGATGAGCTGACTGGACTATGTCTTGTGGTCTTATACTGGAGCACAGTTTCAGGGAGCTACATGGAGGTCTGAGAGTGGTAGTTTCATAGGATTTTTCAGGTTCATCTTTACTTTTTGAAGTTAGATTAGAAACTTGGACCTGGCTAAAAATCTAATGAAAA